>NW_026136715.1:17462564-18679439 GCF_905237075.1 Dicentrarchus labrax
AACACTGCACTCTCCACCTCATGCATTGCTTTTGTCTCTTGTTTCAGATGGTTTGGAGAAATGCCAGAAGCGAGGCCCTGTTCAGTGGATTGGGTGATCCCGACGCATACGTCTTCACCTGCATCAACCAGACAGCAGAGAGGGAGGAACTGGAGGAGGAATCGAGGCGTATAAATGATGTGCGGCCCTTCATGTGTGTTCTGAGGCTGGTGGCGAGGGAAGGCGACCGAGTGGAGAAACTCACCAACACCCAAATCAGCCTGTTAATTGGCAAAGGTTAGCAGCATCCTTTCTCTGATAGAGCTGCTACCAGAGTCACATTAGGGTCACCAAGTTTTTTGGTGGTTGGTGGTATTGTTTTGCAGTTACTCAGTATAAGATGGTCTTCTGTCATCATCAGAAAGAATGTGATTATTGTCATGTAAACGTTTCAGCTGTAGCCTGGTTCCAGTCCTCACTGTCCACATCTCTGATGTGTTCAGCGGTGCAAACAGAATAATTGATTAATATATTGAATACAGCAATGAAGGGAAATTAAATGGCATTTCACATCGATTGAAGAAATATGATGTTTTAAGAATTGCTATTTATGTAAGTGGACTTACAACGACCTGTACAGAGGCATCGATCTCAAGGCAAGGTGACCCATACTCAATCCTGCAGACGAAGCTCTGATTGGCTGTTCTTTTTTTGACCAGGGGAACAGCCATCACAACAAGCACAATGGCCGCACTGAGTTGTGACAGTGATTCAGAGGTCTGGGACTAGACTAGGTTAGAGCTGCTCTGAATGCCGAAATCATCCTATTGGCTGAGTTAAAGCGTTAATGGACAGACGCAAGTAGCCGCTATTTTTCTGCGCAGTTAGAAAACAAAACCTAACTCTGAACAAAAAAGCAGTTTGTTCTTTGTCTGTATTCCTGACGTTCACCATCTTGGAAGGTCGGCAAGTTACTGGTTAGCAATGAGCTAATGTAGCTAACCTGAAAATGGAGCACAGCTAGGCTTACTAATGCATTAGTAGAGTTTTTGACGTCTTCATATAGTCTTCTTTGCCTTCATCATCAGGTTTCACAGTCAGAAAAGCTGTATTTGTATGCTTCTTTAAAGCAGGAACAAGGAACTTTCAGTTTTGTTGATTCTGTCTGCCCCTGTGGACAAAAGTGTTTCCACCGCCTTATTTATTTGATTACAAGGGAAATCTAACTGAATCCAACCCAGTGGCAGTTATTATAAATAACCTTCTTGCTGATGGTACTGTGGGCTAATTGAAACCATTTCATAACCACTTAAAAACTCCTTTTTGTTGGTTTAAGTTTCAATAAATAAAAACATTTCAGGTGGAGCCAGTTAATGTTTGTACAACTAAATCTTTCACAATGAGTGAAACTGTACACTGTACAAGACTTGTATTTTTGATGTTTTTATTATGATTTTTTCAGGCCTGCATGAGTTTGAAGCCCAGAAGAACCACGAGGTGAATGAGTTTCGGACTAAGATGCGTACGTTTTGCGAAGAGAAGGCTCAGGAGCGGCAAATGTTGCCATGGCAGCAGTGGATGGAATACAGCTTCCCATGTGACTTGGAGCCATGCTGCTCTCCACCCATGAGTGGGAGCATGAAGTCAAAAAGCACCAAGAAGATTTTCATCAACGTCAAGTTTGAGGCTTGTGATGTGAGTTGATCTGCTGTTGTAGCTTTTATGAGTCATATATGTGAAGGTTGCTAAGACAAATCAATTCAAATGTTATAGTATGATGGGGCAGCAGCAGGGAACTCCAGCACAACAGCAGCATTTATTGGAAAAACTGTGGTTCCACCTTTTGTAGACAAATTGTGGAGGATGATTTTAAGTAAATGTGAGCACCTTTGGAAATCCCCCTCCCACACCACAAAATTTGTATTAAGTTGTCTGTGGCTCTCACAGGAAAGCTTCATGCTGCAGCAGGACCCTCAGGATTTCCCAGTGGCTCTGATGAGAAGCGCCCTGAAGAAGAAGGCCACCGTGTTTCGCTCAGTGCGACAGGAGCCTGAGGACTACACCTTACAGGTCAACGGGAGGTGGGAGTTCATCTATGGGAAACACCCCTTGTGCCAGTTCAAAGTGAGTGACTGGAGAAGATTTGTATGGAAATACAGCCCCCCTTTCCATATTTTTTGGTTTTGTTCATATTTAATTTTTATTAACCTTATAAACACATTTATAATATAAATACATTTATTCACCCCCTCAACATGAAGTAAAGAGGCACCTTTGGCAGCAATTAGTCTTGAGACTATATGAATGGTAGGATAAAAGGTAAAAGTTGCATGAGGCAGTTGAATGAAGAGAAATGCCTTGCCACAAATTCTGAATTTGGACATTTGGACTTTAGCATTGTTGTTTTGAAATGATTCCTGTTTAGCTTGGTCTTTATGTTTGGGGTTGTTACTGGAAAATTAATCGTTTCTCAAAACTCTCATTCAGAAAGCATCCCCCACAACATGATGCTTCATAGTTATACAATCAGTATGACGAGCAAATGGCTCAATCCTGGTCTCATCAGACCATAAAACTTTCTTCCCCTGTGTTTGAGAGGCTCCCATGTGCCTCCAGACAAAAATTATTCCAGATATAATGTGAATTGGTAAAGCTGTGCAAAGCAACTGGGCAACTTTATGAGCAACATTAAAATCTGGAAGGGAAATAATTATACAATCAATTAACTATGCGTGATTTAGATACATGTCAAAATGCCTAATTACAAATGATTGAACATGAAAAAGCCGAGCAACAGTAGACACTTTCTCTAGGGGTCTAGAGCAGTTATTTTCTCAGTGGATGTGGATGATTTTCATTTTCTGTGTTCTTTGTCTGCATCCTGCCTGTGAGGTGGTCCATAATAAGTGAAATGATTGTCAGATCAGGAGTGGGGTGAGTCAAGGTTTTGGTGGCAGGAGACCCCAGTGTTGATTTTGAAACTCCAGCTACCTGCAGGGGTGACTCATATCTGTCTAGCAGCCCTGCAGAAAGGAACTGCATCCATCCACACATAATGAGATTTCGACTGCATTAACCTACAGCAAATGAACAGCCTCCAGCCGTTAACCAGTGCTATCAGAACACTGGGAAATATCTGTGGGTAAACTGACTGATGACTGTACCAGTAAACAAAAAAACTCTTCTTCTGTTCCCTCCTGTTGTCTATCTGTCTTTTTTTCGCCCAGTACATTTTCTCATGTTTGAGAAACGGCCAAAACCCTCATCTAACCATGGTGGACCACACCACCATCAGCAAATATCAGGAGGAGCAGGGCAGAATGTGCAGCCAGGTATACAAGAGTCGCTCCCTGTCCAGACCTCCTCCACTGCCCCTGAAGAAGGTAAGCGTTCAGCGGACAGATGTCGTCTATCATTAACAGAGCAGCACTCTTTCTCTCTCTCTTTCTCTCCTCATCGTAGTTGTTCAGCACTGTGGACTTTGGCACACTTGAAACATGCGGTCCAACTCAGTGTTGATAATTTACACTTGACGCCTTTGCTCACATTGACTTTAGTTGAGCATAGAGAATATTTTTCCCTGCTTTGGGACTGCACTGGCAAAATTAAAGTTGTGGCAATTAACGCAAAAAAAAAAAACAGAAACATGAGCAGCAACCATAAAATTCCAAGAGTTAATAAAAGTACCTTGGTGAGGTTTTTGTCAGTTTCTTCCAGTTTCGCAGTTTGTTCCCTTTTTTTACTTTCTTTTGAAAGTGTACATTGTTGTGTTTCTATCGTTTGACATGTTACCAAACAGGAAATTGTAGCAATAGTTACATGACTTGCGACTTCAGTAAATGGTATAAATGTAGTCTTAATGTAAGGAATGACAGTGAAAAATGTAAACTTCCTCTCTTCTGACTCCTTCCTACAGCAGAACACCTCTTCTCTGTGGTCAATCAATGAGCCTTTTTACATTAACCTAGTGCAGGGCAGCCGAGTCAACGCAGACGAAGGAATGAAGGTTGGTGTGGTTTTGTGTGGGTTTTCTCTCACTTTGCTGCTCAATGAAGTGTGGCATTCACTTGTTTACCAATATCTCAATTTCAGTTGTACGAACAGCGGGGTTGACATGTAAATGACAGGGGGTCACATGGTCCAGACCACACGTTTCCCATAATTCATCAAGGCGGTTGGTTAAAACTTCAAAACAGGAAGTGGGGAGGGCCTATCTGATTTTTATGTCTCATTCTGAGGCCTAGATTCTAAGAAAAAAAAAACAGACTAGCTGTCTCTCCCTCCCTCGCTTTCAATGCACTCTTCTTTGACGGCGATGCATGCATTATGTTACTATTGCACATAGGCTCTAACAATTGTTGAAATGTGTTAAAATTAAGATGTTTCCCTGTAAATGACTGGCAAATGCATGTAGAAATACCCAGTAAGACTGGATATTCAATTTTTCCATCTCTGTTTTTTTTTTTTTTTGCAATATCATGTTGGGTTTTTTTTTTTTTTTAACCAATTTGACAAACAAGAAAAAGATTGAGAACACACGTAGGGAACTCTGTTAATGTGTGTCTGTGTTTGTGGTTCAGTTTCATAACTAACTATGTTACTGTTTAGATGGATTATTAAGTGTAAGTGCACTTCCGGCTGCTGCCTTAGAGCACATCATGACTGATGGCAAATTTGTCCTGTCACATAATTATCAGTCATGTCTGCAGTTGGCAGGCAAATGTTTGAAAAGACAGCCTGGGGGGAGAATATCCTCTCATGTATTTGGTAAATATAGATTCAGACTATCTTGATTTGCCAAAAGGCAGGAGCTTAATGGTTGTACAATATTGAATTTTGACCCCTACGGTTGTATCCTTTTTGACAGACTCACAACCTGCTTCCATTATGAATGTGTAGACCCTTTGACTCATAGCTTGAGTGACACAGGAAACTCTGAATCATCTAGTGAAGTCTGTAAATCTTCCACAAACAATCTCCCTCACACAAGTGCTTAACTCTTCAGCCTCTTCCAAACCACATGTCATGCCTTCATCTAATCACTAGTGTGTATGTGTGTTTCCCGGTCCAGCTTGTGGTGCAGGCAGGTCTGTTCCATGGCAGCGAACTGCTCTGTAAGGTGGTGACAAGCCCGGAGGTGGCAGTGTCCTCCGAGCCGCTGTGGGATCAAAACCTGGAGTTTGACATAAACGTGGCTGACCTGCCTCGCATGAGCCGCCTGTGCTTCGCTCTGTATGCTGTCATTGAGAAAGCCAAGAAACCCAGAGGCACCAAAAAGAAGAATAAGAAAGCGGTGAGTCCATCACAAACTCATGGTGTTTTTCGAGCCTTAGTGTACAACTTGTGATTGAGCAGGCGAGTGTTTGGGCTGGTGGGTGTGAATTTGTTAGCAGGCACAAACAGATCTGTTTCCTCTCTAGTGTGTAGTGTGCGTAGTCAGTGGGCGCTGTGTGGGTGTGTTTTGCTGCTGCGTCTGGTTGTGCAAGTGTGTTCAGTGGCAAGGCTGCGGTTAACATTTCATCCGCTTCAGCTCTTTTATCTGTACATCACACCAAGGAAGGAAGGAATTGGCAAACATTTTCAAGGAATTCTAAATGCATCTTCACAGTCGCCATTCGTATTTACAGCACTTCCGCACACTGAGCCTTTCACCTTTTAATTTACTTCTCATATTTAAGGCCTGTACTGTGGGCAGTTTAGTTTCAAGTTCATTATTATCATATGCACAATAATTGCAGTGAAGCAGTCGTTGGCAATGAAACAATGCTCACATAAATACTGTATATATAAAACCCTAACCCTATATAAAAAAGAAAATCAGGTAAGTTAATCTAAGACATATATTGCAGAAGTTAAATATAGGAATACAATATGATATGATATAAAATATAGATTAAATATAAAACTGTGGTAGACAGCTGTACAGTGATAGTAAAATGTATAAACTGGAACATCAACAGGTCGTGAGAACAGGTGGTGGACAGATTTAAACAGATAGTGTTGATATATATATGGAGATGTAAACAGTAAATAACCAGGTCAGTAAGCAGGTGGAGAGCCAGTGCAGTAGCTTTTTATTAAGTTGGGGACTTTATCTAGAGCAGCAGGGGTTTTTTTTCAACGTTTTTCAGGCCAAGAAATGGCAAGATGAAGCAAGGACCCCTTCTACATACATTGTATAAAATTGTTTGCATATTAAACTGGGCCTCCAATTACATGTTGGTGGGCCCATAGTGCCATTTATAACATACTTTATTATCATGCACGCATGCTGTGATATGCTATAAAAATAATAATTATAGACAGATTCATATATACATGATGCAATTTTAAACATGCATGTGGGATTTGTCTTTGCTAATAATATGTTGGATTCATGTTCATTTGTATTTTCAGTCATATTTAACCTTTTGAAAAATAAAAACTTAATAAAAAAAATATTATCAAACAATAATTTCGCAGCCCCCCTGCAGGAACTCTACTAGCTCGCAGTGGCGAAATGTATCTAAATTATATGAAGCACCTTTTTGGGCAATATGTAGATACAAGATTTTGTCATCAGCATGAAATATGTACGTCTGTGTGGAAATAGTATAATTCATTCACATAAATTAGAATGGACAAAGAATTCAACCGCAAGCACTTATTACAAGTACGGCTGCTTTTTTCATTTATTTTGTGAAATAACTGAACTGTCAGCAGTATTATAAGCCTTAGAGAGACAGGAATACACATTACTATACCTCTAATTTGACAGAAATGGAAGTGTTACATTTAGAATAATTATTACATTTAGTACTGAATCGATTGGTGGATTGACAGAGAATTGATGAACCTATTTTGATCTTAAATTCATAAGTAGTTTTTTAAGCAAAAATGTCAAACCAACTGTTTGTTAGACAGAAGAAGCAATTTCATTCTCGAGCTCTGGGAAATTGTGAAGAACATTTTAATTTTTTTTTATTTTAGAAAATATTAATAATAAAGATTATTATTAGTTGCAGTAGTACACTGCTACTACAACAGTAGTACACTGAGAGACTACATTGTAAAAAGCCTCCATACACCCACTCACTGTGCACTGACAAAAACAGTGAACAACAATAAATTCCCCTTTTTTCTGCAGCTGTGGTCTCTGCCTCTTTGTTTTGAAGCGTTGCAGCGACTGTTGGCAACGTGTTAGGGAGGTCCGCTCAAAAGTATGGCCCAGGTGGGTTTATGGGCATCAAGGCCACTTCTGCTTTCTGAGCCACTTCTCTCTTCTTTTGCCCGGAAGAGAAGTCCTGCAGACAGAAGCCAGAAGTTAAACTATTTTAGCCACTTCACTTGTTTACGCGAAGTGTCTCCTTTTTTAGCTCGGTACATTCAGCCTAAATGTGTTGTCGTGGTCCCATTCTTTTTCTGCTGACCTCTGACTGGATCTTATTTGCATTTTTGCTGCTTTTAAATTCCAACTTTAACACTTGAGACTGTATGAAAATAACATTGCCATCATGTAAATTTTTTACCAGAAGCTTCAAAGTCCTTTGCTTTACATTTTATTATTTAACACAATGAATTATAAAGTCAAAGTTCCCATGAAAACACAATTTCTATGTCATTAAAACATTTTCTTCATGTGATTTGATTTGAATTTAAATGAACATCTAAAATAAAGCTGATGTTTAATAATTCAATATATTTTAGATGAATTGATGAAAATGCCTTTTGGATGTTGAAATGTTGTAACTGATCAAACCTTTATGTAAAATGAGAGTACTCTTTTTCCCTCTTTTGCTTTCTTTTGGCATGATTTTACTGTTTGCAGATGGTCTTAAAAGCAAAACAAACTTAATCCTCCCTGTCCCTCTCTTCAGGACTGTCCGATAGCCTGGGTGAACACTATGGTGTTCGACTACAAGGACCAGCTGAAGACTGGGGAGTTCCTCTTGTCTACTTGGCCATCTGTTCCTGGTAAATTTCAGCCTTGTCTCTCCTTACATCGCCTACTCTTCAAAAACACCTCACATGTTAACAGCCTCCTCCACAGCGCCTAGCAGCACACAATGAGGGCTGAAATACCAAAAGTACCATGTGGCAACATCGAAACCCCACATATTCGCTCATGTGTTTGCTGATGTACCAGATAGCCTTTTTTGGATACGGAAATGACTGTTGGTATCAAAAATTAGAGCTATCTATCTATTCACTTTGGCTGTAGCATAAAATTATTTTGTCTTTCTCTGCGGTTTGAAAGAGCAGTTTGAGAGATACAGGAGCAATTTGAAGATGAAAATGTACTCACAAAGTGGATAAAAGCATCTACGAAATGTCACAGTTCATATATGACATTTTTCATCACAGATGACAAAGGCGATCTGTTGAACCCGATGGGAACAGTCGAGAAGAACCCCAATGTGGACAGTGCTGCGGGCCTTCTCATTCGCTTCCACAACATCCGGCCTCATCCTCTCTATTACCCTCCGCTTGACAAGGTACATATTCCCAAAAGGCAAAAGCACATACTGAAAGCTATATTTGTATCACAGTCAGTCAAGAGATCCTCATCTGTTTTTAGATAAGTGATGTGGAGAAGAATGGTGATGCAGGTATTCCCACTAAAGAAGAGGTAAGACTTTCTATATGTCACGTTGTCACACGCTTTTTCTTGCTGACCACATATTGTTTATGAGTATGTTTTCGCATCGTTTTGCTCTCCGTAGTACATGAAACTAAAAGAAATCATGGACAACAAAAACTACACCGAGTTTTTCGAGGACGAGAAGGAGCTCTTGTGGAAGCTTCGCACAGAAGTCCGCAACCATTATCCAGAAAGTCTGTCCAAGCTGCTCCTCATCACCAAGTGGAACAAGCGTGAGGACGTAGTTCAGGTATAAATGGAGAGTTCTGGAAGATAATTTCCCCACTATGGGCTGTATACTGTATATGACTGTACATGTTTGCAGAACACACAAAATGCCTGGAAAAAGTATCCTAATATGCTCAATGACAAAGTGAGCATGCTAAATCTTTAGCAGGGTTAATGTTTCCCATGTTCACCATCTCAGTGTTAGCATGCTAACATTAGCTAATTAGCACTAAATATAAAGTACATCAGAGGCTGTTGGGAATTGCATTCATTTTGCAGGTATTTTATCATAAACCAAAGTGTTGGTCAAATTGACAACGATCCATGTTTTTGCTTCTCAACCAATAATGTGAACCTCATGCTGGGGCTAGAATAAAAGTCATTGTCCTTTGAGGATAATTATTATCTGAAAAAAAGCGGAGATACTTCAGTTGGGATAATAGCTAGACAAGTACTAGTTGTTAACATGGTTGAAAAATAAAAATGAGAGTATGTACGCACATCCAAACCAAACGGGGGCATGCGCTGACCCGAAAGTTTGCAAATAATGAGATGAACAAATCGGTTCTAGTGACTCATCATGTGCCTGTATCATGTTTACTGTATATAAGATGGCACCATGCATTATCACGCTAGTCTGATGAAGAGCACAGTTGCTCAAAATGTCACCTTGGTGTTCATCTCATTAAAAAATTGAAGTGTCAACCCATTTCCAAGAGTCCTAGGACACAATCTTAATTTTTTGTCCAACCAACAGTGCCAAACCCAAAGACATTTCAACAAAGCAGAGAAAAGCATCGCGTCACATTGGAGAAACTAAAACCAGCAAAGGTTTCAGTTGATTATCAAAGTAGCTGCTGATTTATGTTTTCAGTACTACCAACCAGTAACGGTCTTGAAAATACACTGAAACACTGAAAGTTTTAATTGTTATCGTGTTAGAAAATGGTCATTTCTTTCTCTGCAGATGGTGAGTTTACTGAGGAAGTGGCCTGACCTTCCTGCCATTCATGCCTTGGAGCTCTTAGATTACAGTTTTCCCGACCCAGCGGTCCGTTCTTTCACCATCAGATGCCTCAGGAAGCTCAGGTACACACATATTTGGGTTTTGGTCTATATCCATGTGGCATCAAACATTGTGTGTTTTAACAGCGTAATCATTTATGGAACGTTTTCTCTGCACACAGTGATGATGAACTGCTACAGTACTTAATCCAGCTGGTCCAGGTCCTAAAGTATGAGTCCTATCTAGACTGTGACCTCACCACGTTCCTGCTAGAGAGGGCTTTGTCCAACTGGAGGATAGGACACTTTCTGTTTTGGCATCTCAGGTGAGACGCAGTCCAGCAGAAATAACAAGATAGTGAGCGTCTGCAGCCTTTTGTTTGACTGGAGAATTGGTGTTTATTATAGGTCAGAGATTCATGTGGCATCTGTGAGTTTGCGTTTTGGACTGATTCTGGAGGCCTACTGCAGGGGAAACATTCACCACATCAAGCTCTTAACCAAACAGGTAATCTCACACACTTATACACACTGACATCAAGCTCTGAAATGTGTGTTTTTGTTTTGTGCTAAATCTCAACCTATCCCCCACAGAACGAGGCCCTGGGCAAAATGAAGGCCCTGAGCGACTTTGTCAAGTCCGGCTCCCAAAAGATGACAGTGGATGACCTGAAGCTGTGTATCAGACAGGAGTCCTACCTCGAGGCCCTGTCAGACCTGCTGTCACCACTCAACCCCAGCATCGTCCTCAGTGAGATCTGGTTAGTGCCACACACACACAGACACACACATACACACACACACTACAAATTGCATTGCAGTTTTGCTCCCTTTCTGGGTTTACTGAATTACAAAATAATACATTTACGTAGCATATTGACAAATTAACCCTTAGTTGTTACAGCACCAGTAGACTTTTTAAATCTTGCTCTATGCAGTCTTCTTCTACTTCTCACCACAAGACCCCTTACAGATGAGGATGCTGACATTTATTTTATTGTGTCTCCAACCTGTTCCTCTTCACCCCTTTGAGCAGTGCTTTGTCCCATAAGAGATAATATTAATTAATGCATAAATGTTAATGGTGAAAACTCAGTATATCAAAAATATGTTGTACAAACAGACATTTTCTCAACTTTTAAGTGCATTTTGTCCTCAGTCTATGAAACTGGCAAAATTATATTGATCATGTGTTTACAATGAGTGTGTTTGCCATTGCAGTGCAGATAAGTGCAGGTTTATGGACTCCAAGATGAAGCCGCTCTGGCTGCTGTATAAGAACCCCCAGGCTCAAGGAGACATGGTGGGCATCATCTTCAAGAATGGAGATGGTGAGATACAAGAAAACCTGTATACACGCTTTCAGTACACATTAACAAACAGTAGCCACACAGTGTTGGAATTACACTGAAGTGTTGAAATACGGGGGTTGTACCGCAAACATAAACATACCCAGCAAGTTTGGAAAGGGACACCCCCTAAATTCAAGAGGAGGAAGGGCAGAAGACAAAAAGTACCCAGAGGAAATTCATTTAATTTTAATTTTTTTTTCACAGATCTTCGACAAGACATGTTGACCCTTCAGATGATCCAGCTCATGGAGAATTTATGGAAGAAAGAAGGCCTGGATCTCAGGTACAGTGGGAGCAGTTGTTTGCAGCAGCTGTTGATGCTTTTTGCACAAGGAACTCCTCCAGGCCAACATGACACTGTTCATTTCACCCTCACAGGATGATCCCATATGCCTGCTTGTCCACTGGAAACAAGATGGGGCTCATCGAGGTAGTGAAGAACTCAGACACCATCGCCAATATCCAGCGTAACAGCAGTAACAGTGCCGCCACCGCTGCCTTCAACAAGGACGCCCTGCTTAACTGGCTCAAATCTAAGAATCCTGAGTGAGTATGATAAACAAGTTTGACACAGTGGTTGCTATTGGCCTCAATAGCCTCAGAATGTCATCTTCTACTATGAAGATACTGTAATGATCTCTGTAGAAGTGACGACCCTCTTAAATCCTAGGATGTGCACACCACCTGCTGTTCAAATAGTTTTATCCATCCAACCATTTTCTAATTGTTTATCATGATCAGGGTCACACAGTGGCAACAGGGTGAGCAAAGCCACCCAAACAGCCTTTTCCCCACTAACCTTCCTCAGTTCTTCATGGGGGGGATCCCATTGTGCTTCCTAGCCAGCTCTGTCATAAGCTGTGCCCAAATACATACTGTATGTTATTGTAGATTTTGTGTGTTTGCCCACCTAAAATGTAGAGTAAAGTTTACTTTAAGGTCTACTACTCTTAAGGTCAGCATGCAGAATTGTTGTGTGTATTGAGAAACATTGTTCCACATTGTAATGCACAACAGGGACGAGGAGTTAGCCTCAGCTGCAAAAAATGGTGGAAAGATAGCTCCGAAGACGATAACTACTTCACCAATGACGTGTCCAAGTGCATTGCAGCATGTGTGAAACAAACTGCCATAAAAGTGCACTAACTATAGCACTTTATTTTTATTCGGTAGGGAATTGAAACACAATAAGGGTGTGAAATGTGTCATATTCTGTTTTGGACATTTTTGGTATTACTGGTAACACTTTACTTTAACCCTTTCCCTATTTTAGTAACTGGTCTTTAACATGCTGTAAGGTAGTTGTAAACAGATACAAGGACATTTGAATTTAATATCGAACTATTTGTTAACAACTATACCTCCACCTGTACGACAAGCATGAGTAGAGGCTGGTGTATAAAGGGATAAAACAGATAATGAAGGACAATGTAGAAAAAATTATAAAATATGTCTTTAAAGGAGAAGTTATAATTCTTGACAAATACTGTACCTTTATAAAAATTCATAAAAAATATCTGCTTACAACTATATAATATTTTCATATAGTGCTTGATCATCAAAAAGTATAGTCAAGGTACTCTAAATATTAATTCAATGCAACAAAAACTTCAGTTGTCACACACAGGTACAGTGTGTAAGTGTTTTTTTTTGACAGCATGGAGAAAAATTTTCCATTTATGATGGGTCTATATAAGTTTTATGTTTTATGTCTGTGCGTGTGATTTGAATTGTTTACTTCAAAGTATTTATTGTGTACAGCATTTTAAAAGAGTGACAGACCAACACAAAGTGCATAGGCGACTACAGCTTCAGAAACAGTAAATGAGAGTAGATTTTTATTTGGTGCCAGACAGTCTGAAGGTCTTGTCTATTCTAAAAGCTCCTCGAAGAGAGAGAACCATTCAATGTAATGAATAAGCCTTTGTACATCACGTTGGCAAGACAGGCCCAGCTGACTTCACGACAGAACAGAAAGGTAATTAGCTTGAAATGCTGCAGCACCCAAACTGGAACGGAGAAAATTAGTAAAAGCTTGACACAGTAAACCCTCTGCACGTCTAGACCGTGAAGGGACGTGACGGTCAATCATTAATTGGCCACAGGAGCTCTTCGGTGAATATTTCTTATAGCAGTGAGGAAATTCTGACGGTGTGTGTGTGTGTGTGTGTGTGTGTGTGTGTGTGTGTGTGTGTGAGTGGTATTTATGCAGGTTGTGTGACATAGATAAGAGAAGTGTAAATGTAGTGTAAGAACAAAACCCACTCATGCTTTGCTTCCTTTTTTCTCTGATACTTTTTGTCTCCAGGGACAAACTTGATCAAGCAATAGAAGAGTTCACGCTGTCCTGTGCTGGCTACTGTGTAGCTACTTACGTCTTGGGTATTGGAGATCGTCACAATGACAATATAATGATCAGGGAAACTGGACAGGTACTGTGATCTCATTCATCCTTGGGAGTCATTACGGCACTGAAATGTACCACAAGAGAGCAATTAGACATAAAGTGGGAAATGGGTGGTACTTAACCCAATGCTCAACCTAACTTTATAGATTGATGTGCCAACATTTGTGAGTTTCCAATTAGCCAACAAATACTTTGTTTAATTCCAATGAGTGTTGAAATCATTCAGGTCACTCACCAGTTAGTGAGTCTTCAAGAAATGTGACTGTGGTCAGTGATTCAGAACCAGACGTAATTTTCACCTTTGCTCCTCAGCTGTTCCACATTGACTTTGGGCATTTCCTGGGCAACTTCAAGCGGAAACTAGGGATCAACAGGGAGCGTGTGCCTTTTATCCTGACTTATGACTTTGTCCATGTGATCCAGCAAGGGCGAACGAACAACAGTGAGAAGTTTGAGAGGTAAAATATTATTTTGTGGATAATAATAAATCTTTTTTTTTTTTAGATGTGGGATTCTGTTTGCATATTTTATAACCTATGATTGATGTTGTCAGGTTCAGGGAATACTGTGAGCGGGCCTATAAGATCCTGTGTCGCAATGGGACGCTGTTCGTCAACCTCTTTGCTATGATGAAGGCAGCAGGACTGCCAGAGCTCACCTCCTTCAAAGACATCCAGTATCTAAAGGTATGCAACAATGATGATACTGCTTCTGATGATGATAAGGAGGAGGAGGAGGAGGAGGAGGAAAGGCATGATAATAATTTTGACAATGTTTCGGTTTCTTGTTTTCTGAAGGACTCTTTAGCTTTGGGTAAATCAGAGGAAGAGGCACTGAAGAATTTCAAAGTGAAGTTCAACGAAGCTCTGCGGGAGAGCTGGAAGACGAAGGTCAACTGGATGATGCACTCCTTGGCCAAAGATAATAGACCTTGAAGAACACTGCTCCAAGGGAACCTGAAGACCAAAAATGTTGGATTTTAAGCTTATGGAGATAAAACGGAAGAAAACACAATCAAATATTTTACTTTATTAATGGGATTCAAAGACACTCAGCAAATGTTTACATCTCGCTGGCCTGCCTGTGGTATATAACGACTAAGAGGAGGCATCCAAAGACAATGATGTAATCATGGAGCATAGTTTCAACACACAGATACTTTAGCAATGAAGGACATCCATCACACTCATCGTTCTGCCCTCAAATAATGGATTGTCTTGAGGACATATCAACAAAATGTATAAACTGTGCTTTTTTGACGTGTTAAAATTGCTACTTGAAAACCACCTGCTCATGCAAAAGTATCATGAATCATTGAAACAGAAGCAGAGATTGAAAATTCATCTCACCGACTGCATTACTCAGCAGGGAGCAAACTGCAAACCAACTTTATGATGACTTTAGACGACACTGTTTAGTCGCGAAGTACAATAACAAGGGCGGCAGTTTCACCTCAAGTTTTTTATATGGTTTACAACCCTCGATTGCTGTGTCATTTCCTCTCATTGCAAATGCCTTTTTTGCAATATCATCTTGTTTTTTGTTTTTTTATTGTATTTTATTTAATTTGTTAGCTTTGAAGCACTTGTACAAAGTCATGAAGGATATTTTAAAAAGATGTGTTTTACTGCTGGGTTGATGTAATATTGCCTTGAAGTGCAGTATGTTGCCTTTGTAGTGCCAGTAGACAGGAAGCATTGTAACATTTACAATTTATTGTAAAATGAGAAGATAACTGGGACCTTTATTTTGATAACACCCCTGTGTACCTGGCTGTGTTACCTAGAAAACTCTTACCAAACAGCTACTCTGCATTTAAGGAATAGTTTGACATTTTGGTAAAAAAAAATTAGCTTTTTGCTGAAAGTTGGATGGGAAGGTCAGTACCACTCTCATGTTTGTCCGTTAAATGTGAAGCTGGAGACAGTGGCCTTTAGCTTAGTGACTGGAAACGGGTAAAAAGCTTGGCTGACTCTGTTGGAACCAAGCAGCAGCCTCCGTAGTCGAGAAATGAAACCAACGCGCAATTCCTGGAACAGCCACTTGAGGCTGGCTCCAGAAGTGGTCAATCTCCATAAGGCCCCATATTAAACGGTTTCGGTCTCTGTAGCAAAAATGCCCCGTTCATGACAACTGTAAGTGTTTTTATGTAACTCCCTTGTTTAAATTATACCAAGGCTTAAACGTTATTAAGACTGTGCCATCACAGGTGGCTGGTTTTAGCAACTAGGCTTCATTTGGTCTGCCTCAGCTCTACCCACACTGCACGTATTTGCCCGTATTTTTGTATTAGTCATGAGCCAGCGGAGTCAGGAGTGCCAAGATAGCAGCGGCCTGAGCCGACCACACTGAGCTTCACTACAGCTCAGCAACCGATGCTTGATGTCATAAAAACCAAGTATATTTTTAATTATATAGCCTATGGTTGAAACGTAACTAAATCTGACCACAGGCACCTAAAACTAAATCTACAGCTCACCAATTAACACATTACATCTTGTTTACTGAAGTGCAAAAAGGACACGTTGGAAGTATTATGTAGCAAGCATAGTCTTTATACTAAGATCAGGTAACTGTGTCCGGGCCCCAGCTTCATATAAGAGTGATATTGCTTTTCTCATCTAACTCTCAGCAAGAAAGTGAATAGGTGTATTATCCCAAATGTCAAACTATTCCTTTAATGACAACTACCATTAGCTAATGAAAAAGAAATGATCTCAGGCGGTATGCAAAGATATCATATAGATGTTTGGTCCAAGGATCAGACAAAATATTGAATACATGGGGCATTACAACCCAAATAGGAATCTGTGGACTTATTTAAGCCATAGAGGTGTGGTTTTGTTTCTAAAATGGTGGTACTGTACACATGGCCCTTATGAAAGTGTAAATCTGGACTATGTGTACTATCTCCGATGATGCAGTCTGTGTGTGTGTGTGTGTGTGTGTGTGTGTGTATGTGTGCGTGCCTGTTATTTTCTGATATTTAAGTTATGTACTGTGTAATTTCCATTCCATTTTTAACTGATGTGCCAGGTGCCGTGCAAGAGATTTCCTGCTTGTAGTGTCAAACACCTCTATACTTGGACATATCTAATACTGTGCTTTGTCTGTCAAAGCCTGTGCTCTATGATTGAATTTTATGGTCCATACAGATACTTTACATGCTGTATATCTAGCTGACAGTCCTGTAAGGAAGACGCTTTTCATAACATTTTTATTTTGCATAGCAGTTAAAATGATCTGTAACGTTTGTATGAGTCTCTGTACAATGATGACTTTTACAGAAGAGCAAGTGTAGCTGTAGATTACACAGCAAGAAGATTTAAAAGCTATTGAAATATTCACTGTGGAATAGACTTTAAATATGGGCCGTCAATGTCCCTCAGTATGGGCTCAGCTAAACACTGCTGCTTTAAGCTGCTTTTGAGGAGGAGTGAGTCTATTGAGTAGATGGGCTACTTTAGCTAATTGTAAAATATACTGCTGTTGCCTTTTGAATTGACTGTAATTCATGAATTCTGTCCAATGGTACAAATCTGTTAATATTCAGGCCTCATTTTCATGTGTGCAGCTAAAACGGATAAATCCTCCTGATCTGTCCTTTGTCTGCATCCTGTTTTCACATTTGTTTCACTTGCTGTTGGGAGGGAAACATGCACTCAATAAACAGTTTGCAATAGCAGAGTGCACTGAAACTTTCTAGGATCCAAGTCATATGTTAGCTTTATTTTCTATCTATTTTTTGAAACTTAAAAAAGGTTGATCATAGATGAAGGCAAAAGCCACCAGAGTCAGCCTTCTTCTCCATTGTATTTTAGAGAAATGGCCTCCTGTTAAAGTGTGTGGGAGTTCACACTTCACAAAAACATGTCTTTTTCCCCAGAACCCTTAAACTACGGAAGCCCTAAAGGGCCATGGATTCATACATTTTATTTCCTCCGTTTTCCCGTGATAACAATATAATTAATTCGAGATCTCGAGATAATGACTGTGATATGATAACTGCGGTCAAGTCAACCGTTACTCCGATCTCCGTGGTCAAATCAGCCGCACTTAAACGTACAGGGTATTCACTTCCGGTTTTCAAAATAAAGGTATTAAGAGAAGTAAGCTATAATTCTAATAATTATAATATAATGCGCCCATGATGAATAAAAAACATACTTAATATCAAGCATTTTACTGCATCAATGTCAAAACAAAAGTTCCATATTTGTACCTCCAAGTGGCATATTTTTGCATATTTGAGGTACAGTAAAAACATATTGCTCAATAATTCCTGGCTATGGATAGTATATCTGACTTCTACACATATAAGAATACAAGTATACTTAATATCAAGCATTTTTACTGCACCAATTTGGAGAAATTCAACAATAAAATAAAATTTGTACCTGCTTTTACTGTACCTCAAATTTATGAAAATATGCCACTTGGAGATACAAATATGGGACTTTTGTTTTGGCATTTATTCACATTGGTGCAGTAGAAATGCTTGATATTAAGTATGTTTTTTATTCATCATGGGCGCATGAAACACTTTAATGTAACATATTTTATTTTAAAGGTAGGTTCGAATTATAGCTTACTTTTCTTAATACCTTTACTTTGAAAACCGGAAGTGAATATGCTGTAAATTTAAGTGCGGCTGATTTGACCACGGAGATCGGAGTAACGGCTGGCTTGACCGCAGTTATCATATCACAGTCATTATCTCGAGATCTCGAATTAATTTTATCGTTATCTCGGGATAACAAAGTTTCGTTATCTCGGGAAAACAAAGTTTCGTTATCTCGAGAAAACGGAGGAAATAAAATGTATGAATGCATGGCCCTTTAGGGCTTCCATACTTAACCAAAGTGTAAAATATCTGATAATCCAGTTTTCTGTCAGGTATATCAGCCTGATGTGCAATCACAAAAAGAAAGGTATATAAATGATTAATTTTATGTATCTATCAATTCCCAACAGTCTTATCTGGGGACAGTTTTTCTGGGGACCCCCTGCAACACTCTCAAGGACCCCTGGGGGTCCCCCGACCCCAGGCTGAGAACCGCTAGTATAAGAAATTGCATCATTAGGGTATATACAATCTTATAACATAAAACAAAGGTGTACATAGTTTGATATTGGAACATTTACGTGTGTGGGCATTAGTTTCCTTGCAGAGTAGTCAGATTGCTTAAAAATTCAGAATGTGCATATTGTGTGCTATAATGTATGAAACCAAAAAAACATTTACATTACAAGTGCACCTCAATACAGAAACTAGAATTCGTATCAGCAAGGCGTTTTAGTATTTGTCGAGATGTGTGTTTTTATTGGAAGCAGACAGTAAGTTTGGTAATAGATCCTGGAGACCATGTACAGTGTGTGGCGGCCCCGGTGGTCGGCAGCGGTACTGAACAGCCAGCAGGACTCTGGCTCTGCGTTGAGTCAGTCCGCCGTAGCTGTGCCGACTGGAGGGATGTGACCCCGGAACAGGACGCCCTCCTACAACAACACACCATTCAAACAGAGCACAGAAGAAAGAAAAGCTGGACCAGGAGGGGTAAGCTCGCTTGTCTCGTTTCCTCGAAGAGACGCACATTGTCAGGGTTATTTTTTAAAGCGATACGTGTGTTTGAATCCCGGCGTTTACACTTCTGGCAGAGCAGCGGTACCTGGATGGTGTTTGCACCCATAGGAACTTCATTCAGGCTTTTGTCTCGGGCATGCTAGCGAGCTAGCTTGGCTGGTTAGCATTGGCTGCTTTGCCAAGGGTAGCGCGGGTCTCGGTGTGGACTAAATGAAAGGTTTGTCAGGTTAAAAATGAATGCGACTCGGAGGCCAGTGAGGACTGCTGTCCGTACATTTCTCCACGACGGACATTGCTCAAGATTTTCAAATCGAAAATGCGTTGAAATGCTTGCTGCTCGCTAGCTAGAGCGCTGCTACAGTTTGAACAGTCTGCGTCCCGCAACATGATAACAGGAACCGTCCACAGTCATGTGTATCCGTCTCCTAGAAGACCAACTCAGGCTTTCTTTGGTTTTGTTTGCGGCGTGGTTTTTTTTTAATTCGTTGTTTGTCTTTGAAGCAAACTTACCAAAATCGAAGAAATAACCTGCAGTCAAAAACTATCAATCTCAGCTAACGTTGAGCGCAAGTAATGGGAGCCTCGTTAGCGTTAATAACGTTATAGTTTGGTTTTACTTGTACCAATGATTGTGATGTTAACAATATTGAACTTATCTGTGTCTTCAATAACTACATAAAGCCAGTTTTCTCTTTCTGACAAGACCTTTAGCCGACTATATGTACACGATGCAAGCCAACATGTAATAAATACAACTTACAGACTGATTGGTCCCACTCACCAAACTCCCACCAGTCAGCCCTGTGCTCAGAGATCATTTAAAAAGCTGCCCCAACCACTAAAGCTACTGTACCATCTGGACACTTTCTTCCAAATTGGTTTTCATGATCAGGTTTTTTTTTTTTTTTACATAACTCCTTCCTTTGCTTTCTATTTTTGGATCATGCCACCCATGGATGCATTGTGCCACCCTGCCTTTTACAGTGTCTGCTTTCCCCCACATGTCAGATAGCTGACAGCCCCTCTGAGTGGTGAAGTTGGCACCCTGCCGGCAGCGGGGCATTGATGAGTGCTGCAGCTAGTGGGTATCAGGACTTGGCCACAGGCAAGTGCTCTGAATCCTCCTGGCAACAAGCGGAGTTGGTCGTGGACCACAGTATGTCAAGCTTGCCTTAGTTTGCACATTCCCCTAGCTGGATGGATTTTGGAAAGAAATTAGGACCCCTGGCCTCGCCTCCCTCCTCACCGCCCTTACACTCAGGGCAGGTGCTCTTCATTGCCTGCTTAACCCCCTTGAGCCCCAAGGGGATCTCATCAGCTGCCTGCGAGCACAGTTTTGGGGGTGTGGGCTGGTTCATCTCACAACCTCTTGCTCTGTGTTTGGCACAAGAATTCGTCAGCCTGTCTGCATTAACCAGACCACGTAGTAGCCTGTTGTGGCCTGACACTATGATACTAGAGCTGCTTGCATCCATTCGTGGCTTAACACACCCAGCCCAAATGACAGAGGCCTCTGGACGACCACCATGTCTTTTTAACCGTTTTAAAGAATCAGACTTGAAAGCACAGCCATCTTTTATGTCCGTAGATTTTTTTGTCTGTTGTGCATTGTATTCTGCACATTTGCATTGCATTATATTGTTCTAAGCTCTTAGATCATATAACTTTCAGAATTTTATGCTCTGCCTTGACGTTGGCGCTTTTGAAATCTTGCAGCCGCACCCCCGAGGGACCAGCTTAAGGCAGCAGCTTCTGTTTCAATTCCTTTGAGGGACCCTGAGTAGTGAGCGAAGATGTACTGAGATCATAGATCAGATTTAATTATGTTCTATACCGTGGTTTGTGAAATACTCTGTTGTATCAAATTTGGTATTGTGGAAAAATTGTTTAAATCAGGTTTCCTGAATCATATTGTAAAGTGTAAAATGTTCATACAAGGTCCCAATTGAACTGTAGTCGTATTAAAAGGTTTTAAGTTTTTATTTGTAGCCTTGTAGAAGCCTCAATAATGGGAAATGGTTTTTTGCTATCTAGGAAAAGCTTGTTTATCCCAATGCCATGAAGTCTAAATTTCTGAAATGTCATGTCCTGCCTACTGTAACCCACTCTCTTCAGGTCCTTGTATCAACTTCATGTGGCACAGAAATAGTCAAAGGACAGTTAAACACACCCAGAAACCTAGCTATGAACTAAGCTTGTACAGTTGAGAAGGATTGTCTGAGTTCATGCCTCACGTGGTGACAACAAGACATGACCTACTTATCAATCATGTTTTCACAATCCAGTTCATCACCATTGTCCCCAAATACTGTAGCCATTGTTGTGGGCACTGTACATGTGAGGAGATGGCTTCACACAAAGGCAGTACGCACATCCAGTAAGTCCAAGCCAGAGCCTTTCTGGCCTGCAATGTCTGCTCGTCTGGCTCACGCTGTGTCAGGACCCCATGCTGCCCCAACCCACAGGGAGTCAGTCTGCTGGGTGTGCGGTTTTAGTAATGTTTCCTGCAGGTTTGGATTGGTAGAAGCTGTGTTTTCTTGGGCAATGGAACTGACGTCATGTAAATTTTGTATTTGGGCTCTGGGATCACGTGGGGCACTTTTCACTGTTTTCTAGTGTATTTTAAAAAGAGGTTTATAACCTGTAGTTCATGCACACCTGATGGTAAGAAAGGCTGAGATATAAAGAGCAAAGACGGATGATTATTTGAAAGATTTATTTTTTTGGGAGAATATTGTTCAGCTCTAATTTCAGTGTGACCACTAGTTGTTTTATTAGGTTGCGTGGCGTGGTCAGCCATCCATAGCGGAGTGAGTGCGTGTGCGTACCTGCAGTGACACAGCTGCTGTACAGAACCAGGCCAGGTTGTTGGCAGCTCAGCTGGCAGCCCCACCAGGCTTCTAGCCTACTTAAGTTTCTCACAGATTTGCTTGGGATGTTGGAGCAGCTCATGATTGAATTCAAGTTATTTTTCCTTCTCAGTTTTTCCCGTCGGTAGAGGCTGTTGACCTCTCGGGTCTTATGGAGCGCCGGCTGTTAGCGGCATTCGTGTAAAGCTAAACTCCACTCAGAAACAATCTGTCAGTCAACGCAGAGGCCTGTTTCTTGTTTTTCTGCTCGCTTAAGGAATTCGATAGCTAAAACGGACAACATTCAGCTGCTTATTCTTGAGTCAGTAACAAGCTCGACAAGTGGACCGGGCCATGTTTGACTGGGCTGTTGCACTGTGGCAGCCGCTGCCCTTCTTGACCCTCAGCAAATGTGAGGGCCTATCACATTGCATACTGTAATCACTGGCAGCCTCGCTGCTCTGTGTGGCCTGGTCACAGTGTTGAGAAGTCTTCTCCATGTTTTTGTTTTGGGGCGGCAGTGCAGAGCTCTGTAATTGTGAAATGTTTGTGATCTCAGTATTGATCAAAATAATTGTGATTATCATTTTGGCCATAAGCATGAAGCCCCAATTTCACACAAGAAATCTGGAATGCAGAGGCCATGCAATGAATAGGCATGTTTTCTTTTTTTAAGTAGCATTACTGAATGTGCCATTTGTCGTCATTTGCAGTAGCTGTATGACATGTTGCAGTACTTGTAGTAAACACGGAGGTCGCAGCAGTTGTCTAAATCACAATACGGATTGTATACTTCTCCTTTTGTAAAGGGTGCAAATTTTGATCATCAGTGCCCCAAATTTATCAAAGAGAATTTTGTTTCTTTTCTCTGTTAAACTGCTTATAATAGTATAGCAGAAACTCTTACATGTTTTGTTTTACATGTTTTAAGTTGAATGATTATTGTTTAATTAATTCAACCAGTGGAACACAGTTTATTGCATTGAACATCTTTTTTTCCCTTTGAGTTTGCATACATTTATCTTCACAAGCTATATCTGACAAAAAAAACCATTTCCAGTAATATTGTGATATTGATTGCAACCATATTTCAACCTACTACAGCAATAGCAGCAAATATTAGGGATGCAGAATATGGATAATTTTTCAGTCGTAACAAAAAACGATAATTACCTGCTTCTAGCAGCTGATACCAATAAGATGTTTTAAAAAGAAGTTTATAAAAGACCTTGCTCATATTAATAAAATACATTCTCCAATATGCAATTAGTTGTGGTACATCATGATGAAAGGATTAATAAAGGGCCTCTCAAATTGTTATATAATTTTAAGAAAGTTAGAAATCAGTCATGTATTTCAGAAATTAAATCTACTGTGATTTATACACAACTGGAACTGCATAACACAGTACACGTTTTTAGTGTACTGTGTAAGTTTTATTTTTAAGCACTATATACTTGAATTTGATCATTTAAATGTGAAATGCCATGAACTGACACAAGGCTCAACGGCTAGAAAGCAGAACGGTTAAAATTACACACCTAAGTCTTAGCATCACAATGCTATATTTTCATATCAATTTTATGTCCCACCACTACCATGTGTACAGATGGGAGGTTCGAAGCTGGTCCTTGGGTGTTTATTTATTTTTTTTTTTTTGTGTTTCTTGGATTTCTCAGTTCAGTGTTAGCAATGCTGTGGTTTAGCTGGGCTGCCTAGAGGCACTCACAGAGCTCAATGTCTCTGCTCAAGCCAACATCACAACACTGACAAGACCCCAACATGGGCAGAGAGGGGGGGATTAGGGCCTAGATCAGCATTAAAGAAAGCCTTTGATTACGTCTGGAATATTAGCCGCATGCGTCTGGGGCTGGCTGAGCATCCCTCGAGGGATTAGTGTTGAGCCAGCCCACCTCTAGAACCTAACATCAAGCACACACAAAGGAGCCTGACAGGATCCGTATTGTGGTCCTTGAAATGATGTAAGACATGTTACGCAGAAGAGTGTGTATATCAGAATAAAGCTAGAATGACCCCAGTAGGTTAAACATAGACTGGTTCTATTCAAAACATTATTTATAGGTTTGTAATTTTCCTGTTTGTCACTGGAATCAGGACAAATCGTATATACATATACACATATGCATGCATAATTTTATAAGAATATATATATATGTTTTCTTTCGTTTGAGCAGTCTAATTAAAAATTTAGTGGAGGTTTCTGATCATGCAAATATTGCACAAAAAGCAGCTTAGGTCTGTCAAGGAGCGGTCTAGATGGTTGTTTACTGAAGTGGCAAACATGTAATTCAGACATTGCACTCTATAAATAGAAGAGTTTGTGTTTTATGTCTTTCCAGAGGAGTTTAAGTCAGTCCATCTCTTTCAATTCAATTATTGGCCAGTCTGCAGTTAGTGTTATAGAAAGTTAGATGTTTGGAGGTTTATTTTTACTAAATCACTTTGGCAAAATGGCAATTTGTCATGTGCTGCAATGGTTAGTGGATATTTTTAGTTTTAGACCATTTGTTGAACAAAACAGGCTATTTTAACCTTTAGCTGTGGGATATTGCAATTTCCCTTTTTTATTATTTCACTTATAGAACTATGAAGTGATTCATTTAAAAAAACAAGCAACATTAATTGATAATGAAAAATAGTTAGTTGCATCATTTATATGGTTTGTTTTTCAGCATACAGGTCCCTCATAATACACCTCACTATGTAATATTTGACTTTAAAATTATCTTCAGCTTGACTTTACAGTGACCCAGCGTGTTTAAAATGTTGTAATCCAGCAGTGTAAGACATTATTTAGAGGTTAAGTCCGTGGCAGTGAGGCATTGCACGCCAGGTCCCTGAGTACCATCTGGAGCATTGTTGGAATTATGAACATGGTTGGAAAGCTAGTTCGGCCGGATTGCATGGATGAAAGTATCCGTTACATAATCATATGCACAATGTTAATCACTGTTGTATACATGTTGTCATCCAGTTCACTGAGTACCAGAATTGTAATGATTCCAGTTCTGCATCTACTCTGCTTCCAAAAATAGTCATCTACAAATGAGCCTGTCTGCCCGACCTCCAGCCTGAAGAAGAATAGGTGAATTCTACAAAAGGATGGGATCTGACATCTTTTTTTATCTTTTTGATAATGACTCACAAACATGTCACCCCAATAGAAGAACATCATCACCCTCATTTACAATTCCACCTTGTTTCTACTTCCCACAGAGATTGTCCCTATAGGATTCCATGCACAACGTTTGTTCTTCTTCTTATGGCAGATATTGCTGTGAAAGTCGGATGAGATTAAATAGGGTTTTTTTTTTCAAGCTGGTAAAAATACAAATTGCAACCTTCAAAACAGTCAGAGATGGTACTAAATATGGCCAGTTTTCAAACTTCAAAAGCAAACATCAGAGGATCAGAAATGCCTCAGTCATGAAAGCAGTAAGTAGGCCTATTTATACAGATGATGAATGTGGAATATATTGGCCTTTTGTGCTGTAGAAGACATGAAAATGGTTAAGTTGTCAAGTCTCAAAATATGCCTGAATATTAATGGATGTTTGTTGTATCGTCACACCTTTTCAACAATTCTGTTCGTCAGCCATTGCCTTCATCCACTCATGCCCAGTGACCGTTTTATTCCCAGTGAGATTTTCAGGCAGGCAGACTGATGCTCCTGAGTTTATATCATTCATTCTCTATATCGTCTCGCTGGTAGGTCTCTCTGCCTGGAGTCTTAGCTGTTCCATTAAGTGAGGAGCTAGGAGACATGATCAAACGTGTCACTGCTGCTGATATGAAGACGCTGCCACCCTCCACTAACATCTTCTCTGCATCACTACCCCAACCCAAACACACTCACACACCACCACCAACCCTGAAGGTGTACTGAGCAACTGACACCAACCAGCTCTCTCCATCTTTTCATGTCTGTCTTGCTTTGAGCCTTCAGTGTCTCTCCAGTTAAACTATGCCCGACACTCGGGTGCAAGTGAATAACTAATGTATTGGGTGTCCTGCTACCACTTCGTGTGGCTGAGAACAGGCAAGTAGGCAAAGTCAAGTGCTAGTTGGTTGCAGTAAACAGCCACCAAAGGTTGCTATAATTATAAGGACTATAGCCAGAAGCGTGGTCTCCAGCTGCTCTGATCTGGATGAATCCACACGCTCACAGTGGCACCCAAACGCAAGCCAATGGCCAACGGTGCCCCCATTCATCTTCAACCCCTTGGGCTCTGGGAAGGGGGGACGGCGAGCCAGCTCCTCAATTAAATATAACCCCACATCAAACGGCCTGTCAACATGCATTAGTGGTCCTTTGTATAGATAAGAGGCCAAAATAAATTGCCAGAACTATCATAGTGACTGTGGCTCCCGTAGGCTTTTTATGAAAGATTCTTAGGGGAGAACAAATTCTGACTTGCATACTGATATTTTCTCCATTAAATCTTATTTTTTTTCTCACCAGATTTATTCTTTTTAAAGATTAATTTTGCTCTTTTCTGTGAATTAGTTCTTCTGCTTGTTTAGCTATTTCAATTAGCAAATTTATGCTGGATATCAAGCCTTGCTGTATGCCTCGTCTTGTTATAGCAGAGATCTAATGCGACAACAGCCGACCTTGATGTGTGTGTGTGTGTTATCACAGCGGAACCTATCCCTTCTCTGTCATCCGCATTAGCTTTGGCAGCTCCTTTTATCGTCTTCTTTTCCCTCCCCCTTTGCCTATATTTTGCATCTCTGCAGACTGACAGTGAAAATAGGTCATTAGTTAGATGGAGAATGAGAGATGGAAGGAGCAGGCAGGGGCGAGATCTGTGTGAAAACTGCCATGCAATATTAATAACAGCCATTCACGCTGTGAAATGCCAAACCTGCACTGTGACTACACTGAGACAAGGCCACTGACTTCTAACATCACCACTGTTTGGATCATATGAATGCTTATCACACAGACTGGACATTTGATAATTGAAATGGAGTCAGTCTTAAATGTTATATTTATATTTAAATAGTTATGTTTATCGTAATAATCCAGCCTGTGTTGGCTCAGTGCTGCTAGCTATATAAGCCTGAACCTCCTACAGGGTTCAGTATGAATGTTTTTTTGTTTGTTTTATAGCTTTCCCGGGCCAGTGGGTCAGACATGTACTTGCTCAAAGTCAATTTTTACTTGCACTTGTACAAATTGTTTTATTTATTAGAATCAGAATCTGTTATATTGCCAAGTAGGTTTTCACATACAATGAATTTGCCTTGGTATATTGGTGCATAACAGTAAACATAAATATAAATAAAGAAGAGATAGAGAATATATATACAATATGATCGTTATTTAAATAAAAGAGTGAAGAGCTGTCCAGTTAGCGGTTATGAAATTACAACAAACGTTTGATGGAAAGTCGATGTGCCTTTGGAAAAAAAGATCCGCCTTGCTCTCAAATTACAACATCATATTTGGAGTTTTGGCCACATTCTCAAACGCCACCCAAATAAACTCCTGTTTACATGGTAATTGAAATGCTGGCTTGCGTTGCAGCTCATAAACTTATCTGACACTACTTTCTTGCGAGTGCCCAACTGGTATTGCACATGTGCAGCTCTAAATAAAGATGAGAAGGAAGTGAGAGGGCTCGTTCCTTAGGTACTTCCATCATTAGCTTTCGACAATAAAATGTGTTTAATTGTCTTTTACCACTTGCCAAATTGGACAAGTGAGTTGCGCCCAAAGTGGCATTTTACTTGGGTAAGTGGGCAGTCCTTATTGTTGGGCCCTGCATCTGTTGAACACTGCCAAGAGTACTGGTTATGAATGTTTTGAAGGTTTTATCGAAGTTGTATTCAGTCCAGAACTCTTAACAACTTGTGACCAGTCAGATTGTGTAGCTGAAACAACCCAGTGTATACGTATTTTTAACTTCTAATAACACTGTTAGTGTTTGTGTAGCTGTGATTTTTCACAGGTCTTGTGTAACATGGATTTATTTGTGTCCAGAGCCACAGGAGCAGGGGGGATGAACCGCGAGGAGGCCCCGGGGAAGTCTCCTGAAGACATGTACATCCAACAGAAAGTGCGGGTCCTGCTCATGCTAAAGAAAATGGGATCAAATGTAAGTACAGTGTCTTCACACATATCTTTATGATTTCACCCTGAAATATGCCACTATGTGACCATGCTAAGTGGCCATCAAGGTCGGATATCATCATTGCCATGGCAAAATTAAATGAAAATGAATGGTCACTGGATAGCCTGGAATCTGACATTTTTGTAGTTTCTAGAGGGGATACACACATGTCAAATCTAACATTACTCAGCAAATATATCCACCAGATTTTGTATGTGAGTCAGGCAGAGCCGATGGCATCTCCACAGATGTGTCTTCTGCTCAGCCCAGGTAGTGACAAGAATTTAGGTAGGAAATTCTACTCTAAATGCCTGTTGACAGCTTGGAGGAATTGAGCAGAGATGAGCTAATTTGCAGCCTCTGGAGAAAATAAGCCCGTTAGCAATCTAAATGATAACAATTTTACAGAGACGGGTATATTATGGAAACCTGTCCTCCTTCAAACCTTTCTGAAAGATAACGGGGTCTTTATTTTTAAACTAGTGTGGACGAGAAACTAAAAATTAGAAAGACAGCCTTTATAATTTTTTAACATCAGAAGAACTCACACAAATCAGATAAGTTGTTTCATTTTGTGGTTTGGGCAGAAATAATGTTAAATAAATTAGTTTTTGATGGTTGTTATTTCAGGCAGAAAAATCTACAGTTGCTGGCTAAAATGAGAACCCTGAAATGTGGCATCAGTGCCTGATCTGCCTTATCATACGTGTAACTTTTATGATGTAAGTGCTGAGGATGTGTTGACATAGGCTCCAGTAATTTAGATACTGTTACCTAAGTGTTGTATGATAAATCATAGGCAAAACATCTCTCAATTAGAATAACGTCTGATTCTGTGAGTACAGTTTTCCATTACATGGCTAAAAGCTGCCATCACGATCACCTAATGTGAGTGAAATAATCCAGTTGTCTGTGACATCTAGGTCAGATGTGAATCCATTCTTAACAAAAGTATTCTTTTGGTATATTTGTTGCTATAAATTATATTTTAATACAATCAGGTCTAGATTTCAAGTCAACAAATAAATGGTTAATAAAACACTTGTCACAAGGAGACAGTATTAGAAAATGTTCTACTTTCAGTGACAGAAAGATCGACCTTGTGACTGCAGACACTGCAGTAGAAGTACATTTACAGTACTAAAATCATTGAAGAGAGAGATGTGTATCAAAACACAAACATTCATTTAAAATGCAGATTATTTCCAGTCCACAATGTCACATGCCTCACTGCCTGGGAGAATTCTTTGGATTGAAATTTGATCTATTTTGAATACTGAAGTTAAAATGTTTTGTTTGTACTTGTTTAAATGTAAAATGTCACCTCTTCTACTCCTCTTCAGCTTACACCGAGTGAAGAGGCTTTTCTCCGGAATTACGCAGGTGTGGTCCACAGTCAGATGAGCCAGCTACCGCAGCACAACATAGACCAGGGTAAGGCTATGACGCGCGCACACACACACACACACACACACACACACACACACAGTTAAAGCGCAGTCATCCAGGCAGTGTTATTATAGTTGGAATCTTTCTTTTGTTTTTATTCAAAACAAACAAGTGTTAGTTTGTTACCTTTTCTAGGCAGGTCAATAGTTGGAAGTTTATACAGTTTTAATATTTGTTTTTGAGTTTTGAAGGTGTGAGGATGGAAGGCGTTTATGGCAGTTGGTTAATACGAAACACATTCACACTCTCAAACCCCAACTTCACATGTCACAGAAGTGCTACTTTGCCCAGACTGAAAACAAGGGAAAATCCCTCCAAACCCACATTCATCACTCCTCTTGAGTCCTTACACCAGCACGCCTAACGGAGTCCCTGACTGTGCACTGAGGCCGACTCAGCGGCCCGCCAGCACCGTGAGCTTACTCACACAGCAAACAGTGTGGCTGACTGGAAACGAGTGAGTCATCCTCAGCGCGAGTACATCGCTAGTTTCACTGCTGCTTCTCACAAGTGGCCTAGATGGAGTCCTGAGTTCACAAATTGATGTGTTTATATGATAAAGCAAAACACTGCTCGTGTGTTGTTGTAAGACTTGGTCTGCTTAGTAATATGATCTTATATATGAAGGTCATGCTTTTTCAGGCCACCAGAGGGTGCTGTTGAGCTTTCTGTAGCTCCTCCACAGGTTTCACATTTTTAAACCACAAGAGGGTGCTAGATTAAACAAAATTTAGTATGAATAGCTGCAGATACTTGGGAAAGCAGCAGCAAATTGTTCCAAATGATTTTTCGGTAAGTAGACTTATCAGCAGCTTACCAGGCTTGGTCCAAACACGGCTGTCAGATAGGACCCCTGCTGTCCTCCTGTGGTAAACCTGCAGGGGCCCAGGCGCTGCTGTGTCCCTTATGATATTGGTCCCTCAGGGGAGCTTTTAATCAGGGAAAACTGCCTGCAACACTTTACCTGTGTTATGTGTTATGTCTCCTTGTTTGTCCTTCCTCCTTCCAATCAGTGTTGTTTGAATTGATGAATCTGTGATATTCTGTGTTGGACAAGGATTAGGTTTATGATTATACAGGGTATTAAGGAGGCAAGTAAAAGGCGCAATGACTTTTTGTCCTTCTGGTGTTCTTTATTATCCTTGTTTTTACCTCGAGGTTATTAAACTGTCATAGATTCTGCCTCATTCTGCAACATAGGATGCGTCATTGAAATATGTGTGTCATTGCATCACAGGCAGTCTAGATTGCGTAATTACAATGTTTTTCTTTATCAAGCTGCAGAACATAAAGCATTGCATCAGATAAGAAGGATAGTGTCAGATCTTAAAGAGTTCAGCACCAAAAGAGACAGCAGCACTGATTTTAAGTCATATGAGAGATGTTTTCTGTCTGATTAAACAACTACAGACTAGCTGCTGTTTGTGCAGCATACCCTCTTTCTCTTTCTCTTTCTTCATGCCCTTTAGTCGATACAGGACTCAATGTCTGTGCTGTGTCAATACTGCTAAGAAGAGCCTCATTAATTATGGGCGAATATGACTGGCGAAAGGTTCTCTGAGTATGCATTATACATCAGACACATTTAGTGCTGTTTGGCAGCCTGCCACCTCCTTGGTGTGCCAATAAATAATTTGTGGTCTGCATCTTATGTAAAGTACCGTGATTAGGCACCGTGGAGATAGCTGAGAGTTAATCACGTTTAAACGCTGCGCTGAAGGACAGCAGTTCGTAGGTATCAGCACATTCGGGATCCTTTTGAGGTGGTGAGGAGGTTCAGTTACATGAAGAGGGAAGTCCACTATTTGATCTCATTTAGACTTGGTAAGGGGGGGTAGATGAAAGGAAACCTTTTATTACCTAGCAACTTGCATGGTCATTGTGCCTCAAAAAAAGTAATTTAACAGGAGCAGGGACTTCAAACAACAAATTTCCTGTGGGAAATATTACAAAGTAAGATTTTATTTGATTCGTGTTAAAAATAAATAAATAAAATGTAGATAATTGTGTGAATACGTTTTGTGAAAAAGACACTTCAGTGGATTAAATTTCAATGTGTTAATTGTACTTAACATGGTTGTGGAGATAAATCAGGTTATACTCTCTGTGCCAGACAGACTTCTTCTATTAGCCAGCAGTTTTCCAGGCAAAGGATGTTTGTCTGTGTCTGATCTTTTATCATTAATGTTCCTGTTTGCTTTTTTTTTGTTTGTTTGTTCGACCTCTCCAGCAAACACTGAGGTTGTAGTTGTAGTCAGTTAATATTATTATTTCTGTACAGATTATATAGCTAAGCTATTTTAAGTTTAAATAGGTTTTGATGTCTAAAAACTTTAAATCCACCTTTCTTTTTGGTACCATTTGATTGAGCTGTTTTCTCCAGCATCCCCTCTCCACAAGCTTGTGATGGAAGTAGTGTAGTATTTCTTTGGTAACAGCTGTAATAAAAAAGTATGCAGGTTTCTATCGTTGCTGGTCAGCTAGTTTTGAAAAGTAATAATTTAGAGTGGATGACTCACCCCTTTCAGCTTGTCAAGTAATACAAATTAGTCTGCTACTTCAAAGGTTTATAGAATACTTTGTGACTCCTTACACAATATTGTTGAATAGGAAAAGCATTTAGGCTGTTAGCACCATTGGGGGTCAGATGGCTCCAACCTAAGAGATTTTTAGCCTCTCTCCAGCCACAGTGGTTTGAAACAGAGGACAGAGTGAACATGCTGATACAGGATCCTCTGATACCAGCGTCCTCAAGGGGTCTCAAGGGGACGCGATAGTGTCACGTGTCAGACATGGCCTCATCGATCCTGTGGCGGCACGCTTAGAGGGCGCCGAGGGCACGTTGGCGTACTGGAGACACACTCAGATATTGATTACTATAAGTCAAAGCCGCGGCTGTATTCAGGAAATGTTAAATAGAGAGCACACAGAATCTAATGTGAGGAATGGATAACATCATTGCTGTTGTCAGTTCAGCATATTCGGATAAGGAAACAAATTTGTAGGTGTTGCAGACGAATCTATCCAGCACTGTTGTCATCATTCATCACAACTGATCGGACTGATAGGAAACCCTAAATTGTTCCCCAAATCTGGTCCGTCCTCGTAAGAAACAAGAGAAAACCAACATGGGAGGGGGGTGCCACTCTTATTTCTTTTTAAGTCTATGGGTCACTAAATTTGCATTTCAGATAGTTTTAATTGGCTGATTACCATACATGCAAATACAGAGTTTTGTTTTGCAATTTTAATCACGCAATCAGGAATTCTCTGCCAAAGGCTCTGGAGCTAAGAAAAAAAAAAATATATATATATATATGTATGTATTTTTTTTTTTCTCACTGTGAATACCTTGGTGTGTTTGAATTTTGGCTGCTCAGAGGAATGGAAGATAGTGGACAGACAGGACTTTGCATGCTGTGTTTGAATGTTGTTATGATTAGAAACAAAGTGTGGACTCATTAAGAGAAGCCTGTTTCTTGGGGCTTTGTTTCAGTGCTGAATAATAACTCTCTCTCTGTGGTGTGGAGTTTCTGCAGCAAAGTAGTTACAGCATTATATGTGGAGTACAGAAGTTTTGTTTTTGGCTGTTGTTCTTCCCCCTTTAACTCTCTTATTCACGTCTTTCTATAACTGACATCATGTCACTTTAAACAATACTATTTGTCAGAGTCACACATAAAGCCAGCAATCTTAGGGACTTGTTATCCTGTCTGATTTGACGAGGAGAGTTTACTCCTCTCAGAAGGACGTCTGAGGGCTTCAACAAAAGAAGATAGACGAGCAGGCGTTGCTATAGCAACCGCAGTTGTCCCAGGAAAGCTAAGCTTCCCTGTGGGCTTTGGTGTTGCTGCGACATGCTGCATTGGTAGATTGGAGCAGGTGTCATTAGGGGGCCTGGAGGCAACCTGGAGTGCTAATTACACAGTGTGTGGTATTCCAATCTCTCTCTGTCAGTCCCATCCCTTCTTACAGAAATATAGCCTCTCTTGTTTCAGATATTACTACAGCCTTGTGCAGTCAATACACTTTCTTGTTTTTATTTGTCTGTGTTACCATCTCGGGATAACGCAATGCTTAAACCTGCCTTTTAGAGTAAAAGCTATGTGACACAGAGCAAGAACCCGCCTTTGTCTGGCAACTCGGCCAGTGGCAGAGTGCTATTGATTCTTACCCTATCCTGTTCCTCACTGCAGCATGAATCAGAGCCAGAGACTCAGATTTAGGAAGTCTAGCTAACTCAACTCACTGAAGCACAGAGGCTTCCTTAAATATGGTCTCATCTCTATCACAAATCTGTCAACAGGTATGTGGTTGTACTCTTTAGACAAATGGATAATGTCCAACCTGGATGTGTTGAATCTGCCAATTTTCTCTGTAATAATATCTGCTCCATGAGCAACAGAAACCAAAAGTTTAGACAACACTGATTTTGAGTTCTGGTTCTGCATCACGAAAATCTGCTGCCTAATCTAATTTACACTCTGGATGTGGCCTATAAAATGTCACATTAATTAAATCCATCTTTAAAGGATCCATTTAGAAGAGAAAAATGAATGAGAAAACTGTTTGCTGCTGCTTAAACCTAATTTCAGAGCTCATTAAATCTCTGAAATCTGAAATATCACCGTGTGAAGTGAAGAACAAACTGTTGCACAAATCGGACGCTCTCCGTGTAATCGTTCATTTGCATATGTTATCTAGTTAATTAGATTTTTTTTTTAGGTTTGAATTTTCACTTGAAAATCTACATAACGCAGAACTGAAAACGCCAACATTGCCATCTTTTTTGAAGACTCTTATCATTTGAAATATTAAGACAAACACGCTGCAACTCAGAACAGACAAATTGACTTCAATTCCTTGATTCTTTTCATTTTTAACCTTAACCCAGAACAATCAAATCGGAGAGAAAAGGTGATGGAAAAAGATAAATAAACTTTCAAAACCTAAAGACCAAGATAAATGATGGGACTTTATACTTTACAGAAGTATGCAGTTATGTGACTTACATCAGATGACAATGCACCATGTAAAAGGTGACCCAGTGTGTTTGTTGACTTCAACATGTTGAGCTGGACCACACACACTCCCCCTGTTGTGTGTCGTGCTTCTTAACCCATCCCTGCTGTCGTTTTCATGGAGGGGGGGGGTCCCATGTCTTTATCCTCTCAGCTGACCCCGCACAGATTGTGACCTCAAAGGCTGTTGCTGCTCTGACTAATAACTCCCTTCATCACTTTATTATTATTATTTTTTCATTTTTATGTTCATTCTGTTTCACGTGAAGCGCTTGGTGCATGTAATTTCTTGGTTTTAAAGGACTTTGAGCTCCATGTTTGTTTAAAAGGTGCTATACAAATAAAGTTATTACTATTATCGCTGCAATTCTGGAGTCATCATATGGCTGCTTCTCTGTTTATTCAGACTGAAGGGAGGCGAGGGATGCAGCATGGTGCCTTTAACTTCAAACAAACTCCCTTTGGGTTAATTTCACAGCTCTCTTATCCTCAGAGGTTTCAGAGGAATGTTGTATTTTTTCTTAATCTCAGGCTACCTTTTCTCAACCACATATTGATTTATAGTCCCTCAGAAGTGTACAGAAAGACTTCACTTGTGAATTATATATAGATGAAGCATCAAAGTCAATTATTTCACAACTTTTATTGTATACTCCTTTGAAAACACTGAGGTCCAGTGACCTTCGTGGTGGGTACGTCCAAGCTCACCAGAGGTGGTGGTACGTGATAAAAGTGTATTGTATTTGTGTATACAAACATCTGAAGTGCCAGTACTCTTTCAGAATAATTGTTGTTTCTTTTTTGTCTGTTTCTTTCTGATTTCTTTTCATAAACACTGGTTATGGGGGGGGTTTCTTCGTTTGAAAGTATTTATGGAGGACAAATCGGATGACATGCCTGTCGTTGCAGTTATTTATGTAATCCTCGGTCCGGAGTCGGTTTGTTTACCCCCATCAGGCAGGGTGAGGAGGGGATCAGTGCACGGTAGAGGGAGGAGCCAGAACTACATCCAAACAGCCTAAAAGATCTTTGCTCGTAGGCAGCAGCAGAAGCAGCCTGCCGTCCACTGAAGCAGTCTGATTTTTATCTGTCGCTAGGCAACAGCTTTTAGGGACCCGACGTTTCAAATCATGTTGGCTAGAGAGAGAGAGAGTGTGCGTGTGTGTGCACGTGCGTGTGCGCGTGCGTGTGCGCGTGCGTGTGCGGCATTGGGGCGGGGGGGGTCCAAACATGACTCTCAGGCAAAGTGCTCAAGTCAAACAGATATAGCCCAACCATCCACTTGGCTCTGTGGATGTATTTTGAGAGCATTTCTGCTGGTCATTAAGCTCAAGTTGCACAGTGTCTGACATGTCCTTCCTCTGAACTGCCCGTTACACAAGGGTGAACTCCTTCACACAACCACAGAATGATCAATCTGGCATTTATTGTGATAAATGGGTGTTATTCCAAGTTCCTGCGCCAAAAACATCATCTTGAACAGCAGTGCTATTCAGCATTAGTGTAGTTCAGGTCGCGTTCCCTATTGTGTGGTATTACATAATTGTCTCTTGTTCGAGCATCATTATCTGTACGTGCTGTCTCAAAGCTGATGAGATTTATGTTATTAACTGAAGTCGAACAGCATGTCTCTGCCAATATTTCTTTTTTTTATCACTTTGTCTCTAGTTTCCTCTCCTGGTGCTGCTTTTGCCTATCGGCTTCCTCTTTGCCATAACCTCATTTAGTAAGCCAATAAGCTCCCATGGGAGGAGGAACTTGAAAGTTTATATTAAAAGGCGCCCTCCCCCCAAAAGTCTCAATCTTACCAAGCTCACAGCGACCTGAATAGAAACATGCTAATTATCTTCCCCGCAGAGATAGCCAAATGAAACACAAAATTCTGTGTTTGGTGGGTCTGTGCTGTCTGATGAGCAGGGTCCGCCTTTTGTGCCAAATACATGCAGAAGCTTTCTCTGAGTCCCTGGCCTACTTTCATATCTCCACAATAATTAAATCTAACGAGCACTTGAGGGCTGTGGTAAAGACAGGTTGTTTTTTTTATAGCAGACACGCACAAGGTGCTGTTAGGAATTCTTCTCAGCCCTTTTCAAAGGTGTGGAACATGGTGTTAATGATATTTATGTGATCATGGCTTGTCAGATGTTTTTATTTCAGTACATGATCATGCTTACTGTACGCTGTGGTGCAAAGTTGTTCTTTGCCCCTCTTTTCTTTAAGAGATGTTTTTAATTTAGGCTTTGAGGGCACTTGTACCTTGTGGTCTCACATATTTTACAATCAATATACCTCCAATTTACCTCCAATTTACCTCCATTACCAAGAAGCAAATGCATTTCACCAGGCTGCCAAGCATAACAGTGCAAGAGGGATTTTAATACTGTCCCACTTCATCTGGCAAAAGCACATTAGCTCTCTCTCTCTATTTCGGATGGACTACAGGCTGAATTGCTCAAATTAAAACAAGTTCTTGCCAGAAAATGATGCCTATATAGAAGAACCGTTGAATATATGAGGTGCTGAAAGAGCATTGTGTATTTATTTTTTTTAAATCTCACTCAAATAGAATTGGAAAATGTATGTTCATTTATCAGAGAAAAACTGTCTCAGCAGGTGTTGGCAGGCCCAAATGACTTAATGAATCACAGTTGGCAACAGACTAATGAATGATTCCTTGTTAAACAACAGCCAGCTGACAAAGTCCTATTGTGTAGCCGGCAGGATCCATTAGTTGACTCAACCCAGATGAGACTGTAATTATCGGTTGGTTCTCATTAACTTGGTAAAAGTGAAAGAAGCACAAAAAGAGTACAAATAAATCAGACCTTCTGTACTGTAGATCATTTCATTTCTCTTTTCTCTGGGCGTATTGATTTTTTTCCCACAGCTTACTGAGGTTAATATCACCAGCTGTAATGTAGTATTGTTTACTCACAGACGATCTTGTGCCTCGCAGCCTGAGCTGCAGCAGCAGTGGAGTTTGAATTGTATTGAAGGCTCAGAAATAAGTGTTATCATGGCAGACCAGGATGCTGGCGTCAGCGGGCCACTCCGTGTGTCACGGCGTCCCCCGTTAGGGTACTGTGATGGCAGCTGGTGGCTCGCCACAACAGGTGAACATGGCGATAGATGAAATTACCTGAATGTACCAAAAGGATTTTCATGGTGGCGTATCCCCTCTGGGCTTTATAGTCACAGCTGACAGGATTTACAGGATACTGACAGGATCCAAGGACCTAAAGAAAACTCAGCTCGCTTTGTACTTTGCACTAATATTTGTTTATAGCAAAACATGTTGAAGACTTACCAGGATCCAGTCATTCAGAGAACATTCAGACGGTTTAATGCTACAGCTCACATAATCCTGCGGGCATCAAAACAAACTATTGTCGTTTTAAAGATGTCGAGCATCAATTGGCTTTTTTTCATTTTTCATTTCAACAGTCAACTTGTGTTTCGCCAGTTAAATGTTTAATGTAAAGCTACAGCAGCAGGAAATGTTTGGCTAGCAGTTCAATAAATACTGTAATACTTTATCAGGGGCCATCCCGTGGGCCCTGCCATACATGATAAAGACCAAATGTGTATTTTTTTGTGTATAGCAGTTGTACCACAGAATACAAATGTGATCAGAAAAGCAAAATCTGATCTCAGTTCATTATTGCAACTATTGCATCTATTTTGTGTGTATGAGTCACTCAGTACTCTTACATTTAGACAGAAACTGCCCATTACAGGTCACACCTAGTATCGATGTAAAGCAAACGGATGAGACATTTCCAATCATAAAAGTGAATATAATTGTTCTGTACTAGGCACATCATCTGTCAAAACCTCAAACTAATGAATTCAGCAGACACAATTAGTGAATCAACTGGAATAAAAGTCACTTTTTAAATTGACTTCTACATTATGTCTTGATTTCCCCTCTTTTGATTCACTCTTCAATCATATAGAGGCATCAGTATTAAATGTAGGCTGTTTCATAACCAGTTAAAAACTCCTTGTGTTAAATAAAGCGTTTACTTCTTTGAAGGACTTTGGTGACATTCTGCCGTTGGTTCTCAGGTGCAGAGGACGTGGTGATGGCGTTCTCACGGTCAGAGACGGAGGATCGGCGCCAGTGACCCTGGGCCCCCGCCTCATTCCGCTTCTCTTCATCCCTCCCCACCCTCGCCCCCGCCCCGCACGTGATCCACAACAACCCAAACTCCACAAACGCGACACTGATGAGCTCAGGAGAGGAGGGGCACCTGGGAGGGACAGAAGAGGAGGGGAAGAGACACCAGGAGGTGGCTGCCTCGCTCTCCCCCAGCCTTTTCCACCCCGGACTCCTCCTCATACAAGCTGGCACACCATTACCTGAGATGCACTCAAGTGCTTCACTGTGGGTTGAAGCCTTGGCAACAAGGCAGTCAGTGAAAACACTCACAGATTGTGTGGATGAATATCAAATGTAGTTTTTTTTTCTCTTTTTGATTGTTTTTTTTTTTTTCGGTGGGTGGGTTGGTTTTGTATTATTTTGTCTGTGTTGAGACTTTAGGCAGTGTTACGTGTTATATCTGCTGTGGTCACTGGAGGGATTGACCAGTCCACAGCTGATTGGAGCAAAGAGAAATATAGTTTTGGTCAAGCAGCGAGTGTGATGATTGATCATGTTAGGGGAGAGATTTTAATTATTTCTGCTTACCCTAATGGGGCTGAAATTGTTTCTGATTTAGCTGTTGTGTTATAAAGGCTTTTGTATTCTGTCACACCAGGGGGCCTCATTTATAAACATTCTGTGTGTATTAAAAGAGGTGTGAAAGATCCGCACACCATCTCCCACGCAGGCAAAGTAGTAAAATAAAGCATCATGTGTTAATAATTCTTCTCACACAATTTACCTTTTTATATCAAATTCTGGCCTCTTTTTCTCCTTCTTGTAGCAGGAGGTCAGTTGTAGAACCCAGACGCAGTCATGTGTAGTGAAGTGACCTCTGACCTTTTTACCAATATGCAGCTACACCACAGCTAGCTATTTTCATGTTAGAATCATTCGGCTTCCTGATCATACAGTGCTCGCTGCTGCTGTGACTTGCTGATTGTCTGTCATCAGTCAAACCAGAAGTACGAACAAAAACAAAGAGCTAAGTCTACCTGACTCAAGATCTGCAACATTTTGTAGCATTCTCTTTGTGAATTATCTTTTTAGTTCACATGTACAAATACTCCAATGACATGCTGATTGATTGTGCATATTAACACTCACAGCAAGCCTGTCATTAATCCTTCACACTTAATTACGGGAGTCAACAGGGCAGGACGGCGAAACTGGTGGCGTGATCGGTGTGATTTATAAGTGGAAAACTATTTTAAGGTGAGCGCGCGCAGTTTTTCTTTCTCATGTCCGATCTATTCACAGTTTTATAGATGAGGCCCCACTTGTTCTTCTGCTGCTTTATTTTAAAAACCATAGGCTGTTGAGAGTGCAACAATGCTTTTCTCATGAGGAAAGCATAAGAATTAAAGACACTAGCAGATATAATCACATCAAACACAGGTGTACACATTCTCCCCAAACAAATACTGGTTTTGGGTTATTGTGACATGTAAAACATTTTTTTATTGTACAGATAGTTGGGAAAATACAATAATGAATTGATTGTGCCAATTGTATTTTTTGTTGTTTTTTTATCTGTAAGATAAAATTAACATAATGATTAAGAAAAATTGATAAGAGACAAGCTGTAGTTGTAATTTATTGTTTACTGATTGACTCCCAGTTCCTCCAACGCATCAATAAAGATGGAGAACCAGTAGATAGTGAAATCCTAACACGAGTCGCTCTTTAATGTCATCAGCAGTGGCTCTTTATTCACACTAAAATACACACAAACTCTAATTTTTAACTACCTGTAACTAAACACATGAAGCCAAACATAAGAACTGTGTGCTATTTCTGACTGTACTGTATCTCTTGCACTATTATCAGTGGGATATTTGCAAAATATACATTTTGATATTTAGCACAGAGATTCTATGTTTGTTTCAATCGATAAAAGAAAACTTTGTAACCATGTTTTTATTCCTTCAGTGATTTAAAAAAAAAAAAAAAAAACCTTCTCTGTGTTAATTGACTCAACTGGAATAGCTCAAATGAATATTTGTTAACAACCGACATGTTTTTCTAGTGACATGCTCAATATTTAATGTGTTTTAAGTACAGTTTGTTAACTTGTATAACTTAAAATAATTGTAACGTAATGTTTTAAAGCCAAGCATGTCTGCCTCGTGGTTTATAATGTTCATTCAAGTGGAGGGTCTTTGAAGCCTCGCCACTGTGACCATTGTTTGTACATTCTTGACGTTTGTGGAAGCTACTAGCTCTTTTAAAATGTTTCAGAAAAAAAGAAAAAAAAATTATTTTTTTTAATGGGTAAAGTATTATCCATTGTATCTTGTTGGCAATAACTTCTATTTGAATGTCCTCCGCAATCATCGCAATGTAAACTGCCAACAGATCTGTCACGCTGTCCGCCTATGACAAAGAAATTTGTCTTTTTATGTTTACTTTTGTTTTAAAACATTCTTTATTTGTCTATGCATTGGTTTTTTGTTTCCTCTAAAAGGCGTCTTACTGTACATTTTACCTATCAGGGTTGTTCTACAGCCTTCGTTCAAGTTGTGGATGAATGTCTGTGTGCGAGAGAGAGTGTGTGATCATCATTGAACTTGCTACCAGTTTTTGATTTTCAGCATGCTGTTGAGTTTGACTAGGATCGATGTATCTTTTTACTGTGATGACCTGATGTTGCCTACTTGTCCCTCTTTTTTTTTTTTTTTTTTTTGTTGCCTTTGTATTTTATTTTCCTCTCAGTTGACATTGATTAGTTTGTTTTGTTTTGTATGGCTGCTGACCATGTCTTGACTTAATGCTTCCAAATCCTATACCAACTGAACCATTAAAGATATTTTAAACAGTGAAATGTTGTTTTTTTTCTTATTTCTTCCATAATAAATTCTTCAAACATGCTCAGAGATGAGAAACTCATTCTCACATCGCAGAATGGCTGTTCTCCAGATAAGGCCTCATGCTGGGCACCCAGGGGGAGAAAGTATTCAGCAAAGTCATAATACGGGTAAAATCAGTTTCTTTGTTCCTCTCATCGTCGACATGTACAGAAGAAAATTATCCTTTTGTTCAGACTGATAAGGGAAACATGTAGCTTGTACACAGAGACGAGTCTGCACATTTGGTTAAATCTGTAATCTGAAGAGCTTGGAAGCTGCAGATGACAAAATGATCTCTACTCTTCTTTATGTTCAAAACCAAAGCTTGATCTCAGTATAGATGACATACTAATAAAGCAGGTGAAGGAAACCAAACTTTTGGGAGTTATCATAGATAATAAATTATTATGGGACAAACATAGAGAAAGTAATAAGTAAAATGCGAAATAATGTATCTGTAATTAAAAGATGTGCAAGATATCTGACACAACAAGCTATCAAACAAGTAACTCAAGCCTTGGTTTTGAGTAACCTGGATTATTGTTCAATAGTTTGGTCCAATACTTCACTGGGTAATATCAGAAAATGACAGTTGGTTCAGAATAAAGCAGCACGTGTAGCTCTTTCTTGTGGGATGAGAACAAACATTTTTAGAATGCATGAATGTCTCTTGGCTTAAAGTGAAAAATAGATTACTGTATTCACTGATGTTTTTTATTAGAAATGTCATAACAACAAAGACTCCATTTATGTTCTACAAAAGACTATCCTTTAACATGGATACACAGTTATTTTACAAGGCTGGAGGTTATTTTACTTTACCAAATCCAAAACCACATCAGTTCAGCGTACAGTAATATACAGAGCAATGCTAGAGTGGAACTCTCCTTATCATATTATTCAACAAAATAATATATATGGTTTTAAAAAAATACTAAAAGAGAACTGTTTAAAAGGAAACTAAGTAATTAATAAATACTCTTTGGTGTGAGAAGGTCTCACAGGCAATCTGGTGAAATGTTGACACTTATCTGTAAGATCATGAGGATATTTTTGTTCATTTATGATAAATGCAATCGGAGCCCGTTTTTTGTTTTTGTGTTTGTCTATAGAGTGCATTAATTGTTATTGTCTTATCTACAGTATATGTGCGTTATGATGTGTTGTGTCAGTGTATTGTGATGAATAATGTGATTGTGTATATTTGTATAGTATTGTCACCATTTAAACTGTGTGGACCCCAGGAAGAATAGCGACTGTTATACGGGAGCTAATGGGGATCTTAATAAACAAACAAACAAACTCAAGGTTCACTTGCATGTTCTGGGGCTTTCAAACATATCCATCTCACTTGCTGATGTGGTCAAACCCTGCAGAGCAAGCTTGTAAGTGGACCCTGAGGGGGCGGTTGTTAAGTCAGTATTTTGAACTTGTTTTAAAAAGAGGTTTGGTTATTTAATTATCATATTTACACATTCATTTCCATGCATTAAAACACTTAACATTAAAGGACTCCACACAGACTGACAGTAACCGCAGCGACACCTTAACTACTATACTAACTTAACTACTACAAATCTTATTTGTCATACAAGAACAACCATTTACCTGTTACCTAACAGTAACCACCCACAGCCTCGTACATCTTCATGTCAGGTGTTCGGGCAGATGTTTAAATTGGATGCTGTCTGGTCATCAACTTGAAATAGGGCTCAGCGTTATTCCCGTGCTAATTATGAGCATCTGTTCACTGTTCCCATGCCGTCTCTCGCAGCTGCGTAAGAATCCTGCGATTTAGAGGAAGCGAGCTCTGGGAATAATATGCCAGCTGCTGGCAAAGTGTTCATGCATCACTTTGGACTGTAGCTCTGACATTAAAACTTCAGTTTCTCACTAGAACAAGTTAAACACACTACTGAGTATTCAAACTCCGACTCTAACCCCTCGGTATTAAAGTCTGGTGTGATGATTATTAGAATTCTTAACACCATAGTTGTGAAGTTGGAGCCTTTTTTTGTCACAAAACAGATATTTACTTTGTTAACCTCCATCATAATTGTAATTTTAAAACACAAGCTCCTTGACACTGGTTCCCAACCTTGAGGCCCTGACCCCGCACTAGGGTGATTTAAGTTTAGATTATTATTTAATATATAAACTGAACACAAGCTAGCCGCCATTAAACACAATCTGTCCGCTGTTGGCTAAAAATGTAGACAAAGCGCTGCATGTGAGAGCAGCACATCTCTCCTTCCAACTAGATAATCTCCCTCTCTCACTGTACACGTGAGCATTGATGCTGTGTTTATCCGATGTCAGATAGATCAGACCCACAGCAGCCGATAACTGCCACCAGCACTATCACATCACGTTATGCAACAGTGTGTGTGTGTGTGTGTGTGTGTGTGTGTGTGTGTGTGTGTGTGTGTGCGCGCGCGCCTGCACAGCATTGCTCTTTGCTGGGTGTCCAAACACTGCGGACAACGTGGTGAAACATGAGTTCTTTTAATAAGTGTTTGGGAAGTTTTGCTGTTCAACATGCACTTAGTTTGAATGACACTTAAAGTGGTTCCCTTTTCAAAATGTATGTTTAGACTATCAAACACTCACTCCCTGTAGGCTGTAAAATGAAGCTTGCTCCTTTACAGAGAAAAGTGCCTCTGGGCTGCTTGAATTCATGTCAGTAACAATGGATACTGATGGAGACAAGTTTTCAGAAAATACTGTCAAAATGTGCAGAGACTCTTCCCAAATCACTCCAGTCATAATCTACTTCTCTTGGACCCATTATATGCTCAGTATTTATTTATTTTTTTAAATGTAACTTTGGCTAAATATACCTAAATTAGCTACTTCCGACAGAGCTTGGAGCTTGGAGGTGGGTGACAGCAAAACAAAGTCAATCAATCCACGGATTGCAATATTTGCCCATTCAGAGCAAAATAGCTCTAAAACACGAGTTAAATATTTAAATAAAAGCTATTGTTGCTCTATTGTACAAAGGTTAATTACATTCGCTGCCTCCTGACCACATTTTGTAGTTGAGAGATGTGATGTAGAGTCAGTAAAATATGGCAAATGATGAACTGCTGTATCCTCTCTTCAATCAAAACAGTAGCAACCTTCCCTGTTTTATTCTCAGTATATACAATTTTGACTTAAAAAATAATAAATTATTCATAATTTTCCCGTCAGAATTTTATTCCTAACAGTAGACAGCAACTCTGTACACTGTATCTGTAAATTCAGATGAAAAAAATCTTCTACTTCTTAGTTTAATTTACTTAATTAGTTTATTTGTAAGGCACGAGTACAGAGAAGCTTTGACAGTTGTGGAAGCAGTGTCAGATGTACTGCACACATCCTGTAGGCTAAACAAACCATTCAAACTGGATTATGTGAAAGTCTTCCGTAGCTCACAAAAATCTGATGTCTTGGAAGTACATGGTTTTCACAAGGCCAGAACCCTTTACAGACAGTATTTCTGGACACTTCAAGGATTAGTTTGTAAGATTTAGTGGCATCTAGTGGTGAAGTTGCAGACTGCAACCAACTGAAAGTTAACGCTCGCCATTCCAAGAGTGTAGGATAAACTATGGTGGCTGTGAAAGTCAGTGGTTGCTTTGTCATGGCAGTTCAACATGGCAGACTCTGCAGAAGAGAACCTTGTAAGGTACCAAAAACACAACAATCCTTATTATCAGGTGATACACAACATGTCTGTGAATATAATATTTCATATCTGCCAATAGATCTTAAATATTACACACTGGTCCTTACACTCGATGATGAAAATGTTAAAAAGTCCAAATAATTTAAACATGTTCAGACTTCATATCTGGGATCTGGTCACATTATTCTGGGAGAATCAAGGCTTGGACTCCTGACCTTATATTTCTACCATCTTGAGTTTAAATCAACATAATTGGAAGGGAGGCCTTATTTCAGAACGAAAGTTTGAAGCCACATGGCTCTCCTGACCTGGCACTATAATAACTCCACCCCATAAATTTGAGAGGAAGGATATAACTTTACAGCCCAAAATGAATGCGATCAGCTCCACCTTTCATCTTCAAAGCACAAAACGAGCGTGCGGGAGCTCTGGGAGCGAGGGAGGTGACTCTCCCTCCCACCTTATGACTCAACATTATTAAGCAAAGCCAGGAGGAATCCAGAGAAGAGGAGGGAGAGTCATGCAGGCAGGGAGGGTGCATGCTGTGGAGTAATGCAGTACTGCACAATCACTCAGCCCTACACAAAGCTCTGCAGATACACTCTAGTCCACCCTAAACCTCATGACTAATAGATGAGATTTGCTCTCAGTTCCTTCAACACGCAGCCTCCAAAGCTCTCTTCACAGACAGAAAACCTCCCTTTATGCATCAGATGCTAAGCTTTTTCTGATCTGTAATCCAGCAGACACAACTGTAATCAGTCTTTTGCTTGTGCACAGTAAGCAGTTATATACAGAAATGTATACTTTTATAAAGAAAATACAGGATTTTATTGACAGAGTGACGCTGTATAGTTTAACTCAGCCTCATGGCAGAGTAGCTCATCAGCATCGTACCACGCACCTAAGGTCAGAGACTGGCAGTTGATCTTCAAATATATATAGTTTATGACCAAAAACCAACAATGGTCCAAAAAGCATCAGCTCTACTTTGTGTTTAGTGATAATTGGCAAATATTGGCGTGCTATCAAGCTAAACTAAGATGGAGAACACATTATAACCACTAAATATCACGCATGATAGCAATATCAGTGTGATGTTGTTGTGGTTCCTATAGTCTCTAAAAGTAGAACAGGAGCCAGAGCCTTCAGTTACCAAGCTCCTCTCCTGTGGAACCAGCTTCCAGTTGTGGTTCGGGAGGCAGACACCCTCACCACATTTAAGAGTAGGCTTAAGACATTCCTCTTTGATAAAGCTTATAGTTAGGGCTGGATCAGGTGAGTCCTGAACCATCCCTTAGTTATGCTGCTATAGGCCTAGACTATCGGGGGATTTCCCATGGTGCACTGAGCTCCTCCCTTCCTCTCTCTTTATGCACTCATTCATGTCCCATTAATGCATGTTACTAACTCCACTTCTTCCCCGGAGTTCTTGTGCTTTCTCGTCTCGCAGGTTCTCATGGATCCTGGTGGAGCCTCCTGCCATGGTCCTGCTTGACTGCCATTGCCAATACTGTTGTTGCTGTGCACCTGTCTGTCTGTCTGCCTCTCTCTCTCTCTCTCTCTCTCTCTCTCTCTCTCTCTCTCTCTCTCTCTCTCTCTCTCTCTCACCCCAACTGGTCGAGACAGACGACCACCCACCTAGAGCCGGAGGATCTGTCCTAGGTTTCTGCCTTTTAACAGGCAGTTTTTCCTTGCCCTTGTCGCCAAGTGCTTGCTCATGGTGGTACTGTTGGGTCTCTGTAATTAATGTTAAAGAGTTCGGTCTAGACCTGCTCTATTTGAAAAGTGTCCTGAGATAACTTCTGTTATGAATTGGCGCTATACAAATAAAATTGAATTGAATTGAATTGAATTGAATTGAATTGTTAGCATGCTAGCGTTAGCATAAAGCTCAAAGCAGTGCCTGTAGTACAGCCTCACACAGTTGCTAGCATGGCTCGTTTTTATCTTATCCACATTGCATTGAAGTGAAACACAAGATAATAACTGTTGAAAAAGCATTTTTTTCTCATGTTGAAGTTCAACATTTAACCCCTTCACAGTTACCCCTTTTATTTTTTGACTTACTTAGCTTGTAAATATAATCTTCTTTCATGCTGTCAGACTATATCACATATATTCTGCATCAGCTTGTTGCAGCTTTTATATAAAGCTATATGATGTTTGCAAGTCTACATGTTTTTCTTTGTTTGTTGTTGTTGTTGTTGTTGTTGTTGTTTTGTTTTTGGTTGGATTTTCTGGCTGTAACTTACCATAATGTTATAGATGACTTACACATTTCTTCAAAACTCAACCTCATTAGTTTTCTGTCGCTGGCAACTTTGGGATTTCCACTTGTAGTCAAATAACTCACACTGTGAGTGTGAACAATGTTTAGCTGCACAGCATGAGTTTGTAAAGGTTGACCCTGTAGGTCAGTGGAGTTTAAGAGGTCAACAAGTAGAAATTACATTCTCACTGTATTTTTAGAGGGTTTTGGTGCAGGTCACACCTGAATTCTCATCACTAACATTTCTGCTGTAAACATGTGTTTGATGCTTTGCACTTACTTGCTTTCTGTTTTTAAAGGCACAACTGGACGAAGTATATCTTGTGTGTTTTGATCCATGCCTGTGAAAGCATTTTAAGCCCATTATATGGCATTTTATTTTCCCACCCAAGTTTTGGTCTATGTTGCTTTGAAATGAAACCATCTTAGTTATGAGAAGCACTTTTTCAATGCTGCACTAGAATCCCACTGCACCTGGTCGCTCCAGATCTGGGCCATATGTTGGTTTAGCTGCTGTGGGGTCATGAGTTTGCTACTGTAGACCACCTGTGCTACAGTCATCTCACTCTGTGAATAAAAAAACATGCATCCCATTTTAAAGCCATCAACCACTGACCACAAGACACTGTACTCGTTGCAGCAGAGATTTGCATCTTCCATCTTCCCAGCTGAGTGTTACGGCATACTGCTCCCCTGAAGGCGTACTGGCTTCAGCCATCTGCTTGAGCTCTTTCTAGCTGTGATATTGCTTTGACAGAAGCTTATTTCCACAATATACTCTGAGGATCAACATACCTGTCCACCTCCAGAATTCCCACTCTAATGCTTTCACTGTGTGAGATTTATTTCCTGTACATGATAGAGTGTGTAGGCAAAATGTATGGAGATGTCATCTCTGGTTTTTGCATATGACACACATGAAGAGGAGAACACGGTGGGAGAAAATCAAAAGTTTTCAGTGTCTTGGTGGTGAGCACAAATCATTTCCAACTTCAGACTCCTATTACCTTAAATACAAAACTTTTTAGAAGTATCTAGAGCCAGTGCTTGGTTTGTACTGTCTGGGCTTCATGGAAGAGGATAAAAATAAAAACACAACTATTCTGTAACACTTTACAATAAGGGTCACACAATTTTGAGTAGTTACCAGGGAACTCTATATATGGATATGATATTTCATTTCTCCAATGCAACCCCGGAAATGTTACACACTAGACTAGACCTTTAAAGATAATATTTGGTAATAATGAATATTCATATCGAACATTATTTTAGATTTTGTAGTTATTATGTTTTACGTCTTAAAGCTGCTATGTGTAAAACGTGTGAATGATTCAGTTCTTATGGCACTGTTTGTCAGGTGCTGAAAAGATTAATCTGGGTGTTCTGGAAATGTTACAAATATGTGCTATGTGAAACTGTAAGCTCACCAAATGTTATAAATATAATTACTGTTTATGAATATACGTACAGGTTTCCACTCTAGCCTCAAAATAAGACAGGCCTGTAACTGGCTGTCATAACAAACAGATTCTGTCTGTGCCATCAGGCCTGAAGTATGCATCATGCTGACTGAAATAAGTATGAATGACTGCTGTTGCTGCAGGAACAGAATATACTTAGATGGTGTTTAGAGAAGATCCAACTACAACAATAACACAAGTGCTGCACATGTGCTGTGCTGTCTCAAACATGAAAGCTCGATCTGAGATCACAATACAAATTCAGTTTCCCTATAAATTCTCCAAACTTACCTTCTCATTCGAATTCACCCAGTGCGGTAGGAATCTCAATAAGCTGGACTTTAAAGTGATAAAATTCCTCCCTGAGGAGGTTGGGGAAGGGAAGAGAAAGATGCACAGCCAGCAGCATCCCTGGCATTGATTAATGAAACAGACTCTGAGCTCTCAAGTTCAAAGCTGTATTTATTACTCTGTTTTCTTTTCAGCAGATGATGGAGTCTGGACACCAAAAACATAAACTCTATATGTCTTAAGAGGCTGACAAATGTTGGTGTATTTGAAAAACTAATTTCCCTATCTGGTTATTAAAGAGATGAACTGTTGATTGAAGTACGTCATACATGATGAACCACCAAATTAGACCATTAAAAAGCAGGATGAAGCATATAGTGACCCACTGGGAGCTGAGCTATTTGTGGACTTTGACCCTAGATAAATAATTGGAGCAGTGAAGCTGGTGCAGCATCCTGCTGAATGCTGGGAATGTGTAGAATGACTCAGCGTTCTCGGCAGGGTTTGGCAGAGTGGACATCTATCACGCCACTACTACAGTCCGTCTGTGGCCTATAGGAGTCTGCTCTGACATTGTTACCGTTCGGCTCATTGTGCAGCCGGAGCAGACACTGCTGACAGGCACTGCTGAGGAAGTATTACTGACCTTGTTCAGCCCAGGGGTCAAACCAATCTGATGTGAGTAGGGGAGGAAGAAGTAATTAGTGGAATTGGGTAAAATATACACCATGATTATTAGTGAAACAAGACTGACTGTTTCAGTGGAATTTACTCCAGCCAATCAGAGACAGATCAACCTGCTGCAGAGCTACTGGGGCAAAAATGAGATGTGTGCTAACTTCATTATATTTTACCTTGAGTCCCTGAAATGAACCAGTGTTCTTACAGTAAATTTTACCCAAAATCACAATTTGCCTCCAGGGACTTTACAATCTGTACAACATTCAACACCCTCTGTCCTCAGACCCTCAATTTGAGTAAGGAAAAATTCCCCCAAAAAAACGTTTAACAGAGAAAAAATGGAAGAAAGAGCCACAGAGGAGGGATCCCTCTCCCAGGACGAACCGACATGCAATAGATGTCGAGTGTACAGATCAAAATGACATTATATCCACGGAGACATCATGTGTCGCCAGGTGTCGTTTTGTATGGCATTTAATGGAAGCTATGGTACTATGGAAGCATAACATCAAGTAAAATAATAAGGGTATTATCAAGACTTCTAGTTTAAGTAAACATTCAGCTCTTATGCTTTCAGTTTATATTGTGCTTTAATAGTGCATGTTACTAAACAAATTTGTAATTATTCATATTATTACAAAATAAATGCCACATATGTTGATGAAAAATCCGAACTCTAAACCTCCACATCACATTGAGATGTTTTTGTATAATAGCTACACAATGTCATGTTTCTTTTTTTTGGTAGCCTATCTCATCAGACCACAAACAAGCTATTTCTTCCAGACTCACAGTTTCACATGATGGTGAGTAATTACACAGAGAGAAACCCCCTGATGAAGAGAAAGAGAAACCATTCACTCCACTGACAGAAACTTCAATTGAAAGACATGGAGGGATTGTGGGCATGTATTGCCATAACTTTTAACACCACTTCCACATCTGTTTGTTGTTTTTTCACCTCTCTGTCAAAGCATCAGCATTTCAGCATCACAAAGGTGTTATTTTTTTTAATTTATATTTAATGCATTACATTTTCTCGAGACACAAACATATGTAACATTTTATTTTATCTTCCTCCACAGTCACCAGAGAGGTCAGGGTCATCAGACCAGCCCCCTACAGTTTCTTGTTTAAAGACCCTTAAGCATGGTGGCTGTGTGCTGACACATAGACTTGCACGCCAGCCTTTGGAGCCACTCTACGACAGCCTGTATGACCTCCAAGTAAGAATTTGCAAATGCATATGTCGATACTAATCCCCGAAAGCTGTATTGGCATGAATGGAAGAGAACCAGCACTGCCAAAGCCTTTCAGTACATCAATAGGCTGATGCTGATGCACAATAATAAACCAACTGGATCTTATGCAACATTTAACTGATGACTGACACAGCAGCAGCTCTAACCAGCAGCACCTGTTATCATCAGATGATGATGCAGATATGAGTGACTGATGACTATTTTACCAGCTGATTATCTGCAGGATTCAGCATATGCATAAACAACCGCACACAAACACACAAAAACAAGTGTTTCTTTATTGACACGCTGTATGAACTATCTATTTTCTCATTTCACGATTACCACACACCCAAACACACACACCCTTCAATCGTGTGCTCAACACGCAGAGGAGGTGGTTCTGAGGTGACACCGCACTTGCTTTCATCTGTCTGCAAGTGCTGTTGCCATGGCAACAAAAGATGAAATTCGTAGAGTGAATCATGAGTTGCCTGAGATCAGGTCCTGACCTCCTCAGCTCTGGGGGTCCTTCAGAATAGTGTGTCAGAGGAGCCAGTGAAATGAGATTCTGCATTGCACGAGCAAATTGTAGCTTTTTTTACAGACTTTAACATCCACTGGTTCTCCGCTCTCTCTGTGACACCCGTATCCTCCGGCCCTCCACTTAAAATTAGAGAGCAGCTGTCCCTGGATTATCTTATCCTGAGACAGATTCCTAGAATACCCTGGACAGAATTATCCTGAGGGCGATGCAGAGAGGAGGAATGGAGCTGGGAGCCATTTTCGGGGGGTGGGTGTACGTAAATGCCTATTTTGAACTGTGTCAGTATGCTGGCAGTGGCCTGGCAGGCATGAACGCTTGTTAGTCTGTGTTCCTGTATGAATCTGTCAAAGTGAGGGCATTGTACTTGACCTCTCTCAATGCATCTTTTTTAGGGTTAAGGTTAGAATCAGAGTAAGGTTTAAGTCACGGATCGAAGGTTATGGAATGTATGTTATCAATAAAGGTGTGTTTGGTTATATATTTCCTTTTGTGTGTGTGCATCTAGTCACTGAGTGGTGGAAATCTTCTAACTCCAATTTTGGTGTTTTTAATCACAGAAGCTCCTCTGAGGGTTGAAAACCAATTACAGATTTCTATAAACCTTTTCCAAAACCAATTTTAAGAATTTAAAAAACATTACCTAGCCAGCCCAAATCAAGTCTGTTCATCTTTGTATGTATGTGTGTATTTACCTGTGTATGTTTGTGTCACTGCGAGTGTAGCTGTATTTGTTTGTGTGTGTGTGTGCTCCTAAGTTTCTTAATAGAGCCCCAGTGAGAGCTGTGACAGCCTATTTACAGTAGCATCCTACAGGGCTGGGCTGGTGCTCTATGGAAAATATCCACAAACCTCTCGTGGGTGTAAACACGTCAAAGGTTTTCCACAAGCTGACATCCCTGAGCAGGAATCGCATCTCATCAACAGTTGCATTATCTATTCATAACTATATATGTAGTTTTGACCAAATTATATTATTCATTCACACCTCTGCTCTTAAGAGTAGATGCACCTAAAGAGATATCCCATTCATCTCAATCTGAGACCCAACTGTACAAATATGGCAGCACGAGGAGGACGCTGTGTTTAATGAAAGTGTGCAAGGTGGTCGTTAGTGCAGGGAGAGGTGCTGGATTATTGATGCCTCTGAGCTCCTGTGCCGGGCTCATTTCTGGCTGTCTCCTTAGGGAAGAGGCGTGCTCACTCACCTCCAGCCTGGGTGACAGCCGGGTATGAATTACCTTCCCCATTCCCCCCTGCTGACACTGCAGCTAGCGGCCAGCAGCTACGCATTTTAATATGGAGACAAGTCATTGGCAAACAGAGAAGGGAGAAGCGAGTGGGAGAGAAAAGGTGTGTGTGTGTGTGTGTGTGTGTGTGTGTGTGTGTGTGTGTGTGTGTGTGTGTTCATAAATGTATCTGTATGTTGTGAGTGATTTTGTGTTAGAAGTAAAAGAGCCAGAAAGATAAAAAAGACACGCAGCGGTAGTGAAATAGAGGGGAGGAAGGGGCGAGATGAGAGGAGAGATGAGGCCTAGCGAGTTGAAAATCAATAATTAAAAGGTCATGTGGAGAGAGTGATATAGAGAGAGAGAGAGAGAGTGAGAGAGAGAAGGCCCTTTACTAAACCTTAATCCTCCATTAACATGCAGCTTCCAAAATCTCTTGCTTCCCCATCACGTGAGGTCACAGGGGACACATGCACTAATGTACCATGGGATTTATTCATGTAAAACTTCTACCCCACCACATGAATGCACACATACTGTATATACTGAAGCTACTGAATGTGTTCTGATTTGACATGTGCCAGTGATGTACTATAATTGCTGAATAATACATTTTGTAGTGTGTTTCCATCAGCTGATGCATGCATTATAATTAACGCATACTGATGGAGACTTTAAAACAAGATTTGTTTGATTCGACATGTTTCACCCTAATATACATGTTGAATCTGACCATATGTTGGTTGTCAACAAATCTCATGTATGGGGTGCCCGGTAAGCTCAGTCGGTAGAGCTGGTGACCCATATACGGAGTTGCTACAGCGGCCCGGGTTCGAATCCAACCTGTGGCCCTTTGCTGCGTGTCATCCCCTCTCTCTCTACCCCCCCTTTCCTGTTTATCTTCAGCTGTCCTATCCAATAAAGCCATGAAAAGGCCAAAAAAAAAAACTTAAAAAAAGAAGATACAAGACTGGAATGCTTCTGAGCCTCGAGTGTCAAAAAAAATATTATAAAAAAAAATCTCATGCATTACTTACTTCAAGAGTGCACACACAGCAAACTAACGACCAGTGTGTGCTTCAGTGTAAGTCCATCTTGTATTGTACACAATAAAAGCAAACCAAAAACAACATCAGGCAACACTGCCGAAAATGTTAGGTGAATAAAGCATGATGTACATTAGAAGAGTAGTGTGACATGTTTTGATTTTGATTGGATTAATACACATTTGCTACACAAGCTATTTTTGCTTTTTTTGGTCTTTACAGGGGACTCAGCAGTTCCACATAAATATTCAAACATGAAAGTTCTTTCTTGACCTTGAAAATAGAAGTTCGACAGTCTTCATCAGAGGAAATTTCAAGCTTAAGCCAACATGGATGAAAATCCCTAAAGGTGCTATGTGTGAAATCGTAACAGCTACTGAGCTTGTAAACTTCATCCACTGATGAAGACCCTATGATACAGTTTAAAGCTCTGAAAAAAGCTTGTATGGGGACATTGAGTTGGGATTATTTTTGTCAAATTTTATACATGGCTTTGTTTTAAGAGTCTGATATAAAAACACATTTCTTTATTCAGCTGCAGCAAAATAGAATAATCATCCTACAAGTCTAGTTGATCACATCAAAGTGAATCTTTAAATTGGCCTTGAAAAGATGGTTTCTCTGTAATATGTAGCTAAATTCATTTTATGAAGAGAAGCCACTGACACTTTTAATGTTAATGTCCTTGTCTGGGGTTACTATTTGTGTTGTGTGTTGTGCAGAGTTAGTGCATTTGGTAATGATCAAATAAATTTGATTAGTCAATCAAGTGCCCCATGATGCATTTAGGCACCCAGTGTAATCAGTAAGTGCATCACTAGTGGTCTAACTTGGACAAGAGTCAGACTTTTGTTAGGAAAAGGCCAAGCTCAACAAAATCTATAATGAATGAACATAATTAACCAAATGGATGCATTAGGAGCTTTCCACCTTCCCGAGCATCACACAGCACTGATGCGTTGATTCCGATAAGCTTAGCCACAGACTTTTTAAGGGGGCTGAACGACCTTTAAAAATACTCACACATGACAAGCCCGAGGTTCATGTGTCATGTTTTATCAAAGCTCAAAGTAATTTCCGGTTGCTCTAACTTTTGTTGGCGAGGGGATCATGAGCTGAGTGTGACCAGGGGTATTTCAATTGCTCCCCGTCTGCTGCACTGATCTGGCCAGTTCACTGATCTTGCTTAATGGCAGGCTAACAACATAATTATGAGCAGCTAGGGAGGAGGATAGAAACACTATAATGGGACCTGAGCCACAATACAGCCAAGCTGACTGCAGAGACCCTGATATGTCTGTGTGATTTACTCCTTTAATGTTTCAACACCAGATTTAAGTGTGTTTATGAGAGTGAACTTTACCCATGGGGCAGAGGTCGGTGCGCTGACTTCCAGCTTATGTCACAGAAGGGGATGTTGTTTCAAGGAGGAAGAGAACAAATAACCATCATTAGACCCAACTGAACTCAATTTGGACTGAGAGGAATACTTCTGCTTTTAAAGGTTACATTTTAGGGCAAGACGGAAATTTGGGGAAAACAGCATTTAACTCTTAGGCCTAAATACTTTTTAGATTTTGCTCAGATTTAATAATTTGTTATCATATTTTTTTACCAGATTCCTTTTTTCCAGGCCAGTTTCAGCATCTGGGTCAACTTGCTCCCAACTACACTGCACACTTGGTCAGAGACGATGGAGTATACATTGGCTCCAAGCCATATTTAACCTCCTCCACTTTAATATCACCCACTCCCCATATGAGCCTCCTTCAAGGGTAATGAGGGAGCAGACTGCTCACTTTACTGTCTGGACAGCAGGTTTTCCCATACGCAAACACAGGGATGCAGTATTTAAGAGACATGTCTCAACTTGGGTTTTTTTTTACAGTGAGTGGGTAATGTGTCTTGGGTCTGCGTCTTATTAGCTTTATCCGGTGTGTGGGTGTACACATGCAGGTTTTTTATATATCAAGTAATATGTTTGTTCATCAGGAATGAGAGCTAGATTTGCCGAAACATTGTATGTTTACAGCAACGGTTTCCAACCTTTTCTGTCTGATTGTACACCCACAGCTCTGTCAGAGGAACTTCATCAGCAGCACCCGTCATGTTCCAAATATGTTCATTTAAACTGACTTTAAAATAGATGGATGGATACTGGATACTATATATAAAGTGGATTTTGTTACAATGTTTTTTTTTTCATATATTTGAACTGTTTAGTGTTGAGTCTGTCATGTTTGCATTCATACTTGGAAGTTTCAGTTTTTTCACCATTCTTTCTGTTACTTTTAGTTTTAACTTGTCCATTACTGTATTTCAACCATGCATTCATTACTTTTAGCTAACTAACATGTATCTAATACTTTTAGCTAACTATTTCTATCTATTAGGCTCTAACTATTGAGCAGTCTACTAAACAGTCATTTACGCATTACTTTTGCCTGTCTGTTTTTTTCTGTAAGTTTTTCCATTACTTTTAGCCAAATGTTTTTAAATTTACCCATTATTTTTAGCTAACAATTTAGATTTATTGCTTGCTTGCTTGCTTGGTAAAAGGTGTTCACACATGGTCACAACATTAATATAGTCTTCAGGTGTTAGTAAAATCAAATCATAATTTCTATTTGGTCAGATATGCCCCATGCCAACTCTCCCCCTGAGGTACAAGTGGCCGTGTAATCACTGGACTACAGTGCTACATGTATACACCCTTTCTTGGTACTTCATTTACATTTGAACACAACAACTTTACAATGTCCAACATGTCTATATGCATCAGCTGTCATCCCCAGGGCCCTAATTTTCAGTGTTCAGAATGGGAGTCTCTGGGGAACCAAAGGACCCTGCCTTTCGCAGATGAATGATTGGACTCGTTGTGACAGCCATGTCAGTGCACCCTCCCTAAACTCTCCGAGGCAATAAAGCTAAGGAGGGGAGAGTTTGACACCAGTTTGACCCACAGTATGAACCCTATCCATGGCATGTCAGAGGTGACCTTCTGTGGGGGTCAGGGGCCAGTGTCTTAAAAGGAGAGCATCAAAATCATGGCACCCACACTCCTCTAAGCAACCTGATGCCCATCTGGAGGAATCCGCAACAAATGGTTGGCAAATAGAGACATTTTCATTAATGAATTCTGATTTAATATGCTGCTTCGGATGTCCATAATGAATGCAAATGGAAATCAAACATGTTTGACATCTGATAGCGGTGATAAAACTAAAATATGGCTCTCATACATATGGATGTGGCTGAAGGTGCTGACTGAAAGCTTAATCTGCAGAGTCCCTGAGCCCAGTAGAGAGGACTGAAGTATTCTGTGAGGTTATCAAGCCTTAATGTGTCAGATTCCCACTCACTTCTGCTATGTGTTTTTAGCGGGCCTTATATCAGTAACAATGGAGAGAGAGACAGCTGAAACTGCTGGCTATTGACAGTCAAAATGGGCATACCCAAACTGAGGCTGCTTCAAAAACCAAAGAGTGTTATAACATAATAGTATGGCTTCGGTTGAAATATGTTTCATAAAGTGACTTGATAAGGCAGGTATATTGAATATAGATTACAGCTGTCAGACTATATCTAAAAACATTTCTCCCAACAACTTCTTTGTTCACAAACCAAAATAGACAAGCAGGATTCTGCAGAGCTTCAATGTGGAAATGAAAAAATCAAACAGGGAAATAAATAGATTTTTGTCTCATGAGGAGAACTGCAAAAACTTGCCTGTAGTACTGACAGGAATTATAATATGGCTTCTGCTGAATGAGGGTGGGATTAATTTTAAAACCGACAACTGACTGTTTTCAGGACGTTCATAGTGAAAGTGTGTGCACAGGAAGAAGCCAGTGGTTAATAAATGGCCACGAGCAACAGCAGAGACTGTAAGATAAATGAGAGAAACTTAAGTGGAAGGGAATCAATCACAGAGGGTTTAAAATGTTCCCTGTGGAGAATGTATGAATTAGACGGCAAAGGAAGCTTAAAGGTGCATGGCTTCAGTTCACTGTGTGATTTGTTGCCAGACTCCTGCACATACACACCCACGGGCTTAAAAATTTCCTGTGAAAGAACTTGATAACATCCGGAACTTCTAAAGTGAGATTTAATTTCCCCCAGCCAAGGATTTTAAAAATGTATTCATGAACATAGTCTAGGAGACATCCGTACTGAAGCAGAAAAAAGACTTGCTGTATATGAAATTAATCATTTAACAAAACTTTTCACTGAAAATTGAGGCTTTCTTGACATATATTTTTGATTATCAGATAAAGAAATTGAGAGTAAAATAAAGATGATGCAAATAGGCATGCATAGCTCTCATAGGATTATCCTGATTTAATTGGCTGACGGCTCCTCCCGTTAGCCAATTAAATATTGGGACATTTTCTCAAAAGTATGCTGCTCCTTTTTGAAGAAGACACAAATAAACAAAATATTACGCCTGTACACATCATTAAAATAAACTCACATGTAAGAAAGTCATTATGAAAAGCTTAAGGCTCTCCAAACAATTACCTTCTGAGCAATTATCTCCAGTAATCGTTGTTTATTAAAGGAAAAGTGGGACAGATAATGGAATTCCTACATCTTCTGGTTGCTGGGAAGGAAAAGGAAAACAGCAGTTAATGACACAAGCTGCAGTCTAGACAAGAGACAGGAAAGAGAATACCGAGAAGCATTTAATGGTCACGACCACTTTGATTCCCGTGATAGCAATGTCTTTTTCATGCTCTGTCTGCTGCCAACCACCCACCATGATTGCAGCCCACTATGTCTCCAACAACGTGATTCCTACGGCCAGTGACTGAATACGTTCAACCCCCAGTGTATCCGCCCTCTGTCCATACTGGCAGGGTGTATTACGGAAGCAGAAGGATGGAAACTGAGGTGGAAGGATTTTGAATAATTTGAGCAGCCATGAGGCGTTTGTGACCTTCGACCGTCCAAATAATGTGTTTGTATCTTGTATGTGTATCTAATCCCCAAATCCTTGTCTGGGGGCTCGAGAGTAAGTCTGAGACGGATGGCAAGTCAGATTGTTTTTTAATGCTGAGCAGTCATCTATCTATCTATCTATCTATCTATCTATCTATCTATCTATCTATCTAGCTAGCTAGCTAGCTAGCTACTGTCTGTCTGTCTGTCTGTCTATCTATTATCTACTATCTATCTATCTATCTATCTATCTATCTATCTATCTATCTATCTATCAAAGCCCAAAGTAATGTTATCAAATGTCTTATTTCGTCTGATCTATCAAAAAGCTAAAGATACATTAAAATTTTCAAAGCTGGAACCACATTTTTGCTTGAAAATAGACGATGTGAACGATTGAAAGGCTATTTAAATAGTTGACACCAGATTTTATGTTGAACTACAACATAGAATCAACTACTGGCTGCAGCTCCACATGAGATACCCTGAAGCTGTCACCATAGTTCCTCACTCATGCTTGCAACTATACTGCCAGATGCCAGTAAATCCTACACACAGGACTTTAAAGAACAATTTCCGTTTTTTTGTCACATGTTCACACTTCAAAAAACACCTTTACTGAACTACCAAAACATTTAACCATGAGACTTAATAAGACTTTTAAAAATTGAGAGATAGATTTGTTTGTGAATGTATACAATTAAAACATATACTTTGTCACTCACTACATGGTTGTGCACATAACACACACACACTACATTTCTTCTGTAAAATGTAGTTCAAATGGAAATTGTTCACAGCGAACCACTGTGAACAATACAGAATAACTGGGACCTAGTTTCATATAATACAAGTCTCATGGCAAGTTTTCAAAAACGAAGTGTTGAGGATGACAGCTTCATAGAACGGTGAGAAAACACCCTAACTATACAAAACTTACAAAGTGCAAAGTGATAGCCAATAAGTCTGCGTCCTCAGCAGACAACAAACCATCACCTATCACGGAAATCTCTGAAGAGCAGCAGTCGCTCAGTGGGTGAGGTCGTCCGGAGGAAGTAACGCCTTTCTGATCATTCGTTGATGTCTCACACCTATCCACCAAGCCCTCTTATCACCAGCCATTGTCCCCAAGAGATATGATAATGGGCACCCTGTCTCTACCCCAGAGTGCTGGACATCTGTGAGGGAGGGGCTGGCTTCCACTTTCTCTTGGCCACTTCATGTGTTGCCAAACGGGAAACAAACAGGCATTGTGCTTCAGCTTTGCTGCTGCACTGATGCCCATAGACTGTCCCTGTTTATAGACCCATCACTTAATTGTGGCCTCACACAGTTATGTCCATTCTCCGCTCTTTCTCCATGATAACTGCAGCTATTGAGACTGCACTGAGGTCTAATGGTTGCTCTTTATTCCTGCAACATGTATGTGTTATTGGCAGTTCTTAAAATGTATTTTTTGTTATTTGCATTTCTATATGGAAAAAAGTAAAGTGGAGAATATGCAGTTGTACCAGCATGGCACACACAAAGGGTCTCAGGTTAAACTTCTATCAACAAACTCACAGCAAGACTTTCCATTATGGACTGTTGACCTTTTCATGAGAGCATCACAAAAAATAAAATTAAAGACACACGTCTGAATTTGCATGACTAGCAGCCATACCAAGGTTGCTCAGTGTTATGCAAAAAAAGCTGATGTGAATGTGAGTAATTCTCTGATTGTATTTCACTCTCTTCTCCTCGGGGGTGCTAACCATGTTTGAGGGTGTTGATTAGATAGCAGCCCCTACCCACATTTGCAATTCCAGGCCTCGCTATTCTCACATGCACTTGTTGTTGTGTGGTTGTTCTGCGGGTTGAGGATAGTAGTTAACTCATAAATGATCAATACAGTGCTCATTTTTACTGAATGTCATACAAGTCTCTTTCAATGTGGCGGATTTTTCTGAAAGTCGTGGAATAAACTTCGGGGCAACATTAAAGCATGGATGTATTTCAAATTTACAATTCCCATCTCGCCTTTTTGGACTAAAGGATTAAAAAACTTTTGGCTTCAGAGGCACATAAGCAGTTTCACACATTTTAGTTTGTCACATTCTGGTAGTGTCATGTTGTTGAAATATCAATTTTACCATGCCTGGATTATCTATTCAGGGCTTGAAGGCAGCATGATGTGTTCACACTCTGTCAGCAGTAGCCTCCACCCTGAGCATCTGTGCAACCCTTGGAGATGTCTCATTTCTGGCCTTCAGCTGTATCGTATGGCCTATATGTCTGTGTACAACACATTTACATTTAAATTGCAAACGTGTCTTTGTCTTCAAACACAAACCAGAAACACTGAGCTTCATCTATAAGGTGTGAGTTAAAGGCATCCACTATACATTATGATGATCGCTGGGTGCCACTGGGTAGCACCAGAAGGCATTTGGCCCCCGCCCTCGGTCTTACTTTAGCCGTCTGTGCTAAACTAGCTGCATGCGCTCCCACAATAAAAGTATTGACGTCACTGGCCATCATTGGACACATGCTGCCTTCAGGTTCTCCTCCGAAGCTTCGATTTCTGGACACTTACGTTGTAGATCTGACTTATTACTGATACTATTATCTCTAAGCACTTTATAAGGCAACTTAGTACTTTATATGATTACGTATTATCTCTTTATATTTATTTGTATTGAACATGTATGTTTCACCCTTTAAACCATTCACCATTAAATAGGGTAAAGAAAAAAGAAAGAAGAAGACCCAAGAAAAGTATCTTTTTGGTTGACAGATGTTTTTTAGTTCATGGGAGACCTATTATTAGCAGGCTTTAGAAAACGAAAATGACTCTAACACTTTAATTGGCCTGTATAATTCAGGATTTTCAGGTAATTAAAACATAATCTCATATTCAATTTCTTTTCCAATAAACCCTCCTAAATATTAAACAGTAGACCTTTAAATGCATCCTCAGACTTTCTCAGGGATGAAACAATGTTCTGGACACATTTCCATAACTGTCTCTGGTGTTTTCACCAGTACAATAATTATTTTGCAAAGGTGAATGATTTTGCAATGTACTTGTCATAGACAAATTACAGCACCCCGTGTGAGTGTGTGTGTGTGTGTGTGTGTGTGTGTGTGTGTGTGTGTGTGTGTGTGTGTTTCATGTCAGTGGTGCACACAATTAAAAAACAGATGTTTATTTTCTCAGCTGTGTCAGCAAACACCTGCAGACAGAACATATCAAATATGGTGTGCAAACCAGATTAGAGTTTAGTCTGAGGTGGGAAATGGTTGATTGCTTGTAAACACCTGGTGATTAGTTTGTTGACTGAACTGTTATGTGTTTTAAATCATACCATTTTCTAACAGCAATTGTTTGTTTATTTTTGCCAGCAATATTTCATTTGATATATTGGGAACTAGAGTTGGAGAAAACAAAACTGACCTACCGTAGGATGGTAGGATTAAACTGCTCTGGGACAGAAACATTTTATCAGGGCCCCAGTGAAGTTGCCCACTGTAATGCAGCCTAGCTCCTGTACAGGAAGTCTTACTTAAAATAACATTTTCTTTAGGTTCTTTTGTAAGTTTAAACAAGGAAATCTCAAATTCAAAGATAAGGTAAATATCCCCCATTAGGTTTTTGTAGGCCAGATAACCATCTGATTCATTCTAGTTGCTAGCTAAATAAACATGCGCATTCTCCTTCTTTTGTGTTTATTTTGTGATTCGGTGGTTAGATAATATCACAACCAGCAACTTGTTATGGGGGACGCAAGAATGCATAACAAGTATGATTTAGTGCACTGGGAATAAGAATAGCAGCACTTAGATAACAAAATATGGCTGAAACCAGAAAAACCACAATTTAGCAAATGGAAGACAATTAATACAATTTATAAAATGAAGATTAGGAATGTGTTTGACATGAGATGGTGAGTATAAGAAACTAATATTGTACAAAATAAAAAGATGTGTTAAGATACTCCCTGAGCCAAGCCTATTTTTATTTATCTTGTTTTATCTTGTGTTGTTGTTGCTGTTGTTGCTATTATTGCTATTATTTTGAAAAGTTGTGATTGTGGGGCGGGGTGGGCTGTGGTGGGAGGGATGTACAGTAGAGTGGTAGCATATAAAAATGTTGGTTCTTCATCACATGCTTTCTTTTTCTTTTCTGAAAAGTAACGACTCTAAGGGGTCACATTTCAACCAATAGGCTAAATAGTGCTTAAAAAAAAAAAAAAAAGACGCGCTGGGAACGTGTCTCACTAACGTCCGACAGTCCCTGAACGCAGCAAGCTGCAAAACTGCGAGAGAAGCGGTGATTGAAGGGGATAGCAGAGCGGCGGTGGCGACGACGGCCATCTTAGAGCTACCGTAGTAACCGACACTCATCTTCTGGATTTTATTTTTCTTGTTACACAAACATTCCGCCTGACTGACGAGGGAAGAAGAAGGTTGTTTTTTACTTCGCCGCGGTTGAACTCGAAGTCGGGATGCGGTTCCGAGGGAATACACAATTTGCATCCGCTGTCGGACTGGTCCTCGGACTATTATGTGCGGTGGAGGCAGCTAAAGGTAACTAAGCTGGGATTTATATCCCGTTGTGTTTTCTCTGTCTCTTAGACAGGTTGTTTTTTTTTTTTTTTTTGTCGGCGGTTTGGAAACGTTGAGAGTTAACGGTTCTCCGGAGCTTTCCGGTTGTTTCCAGACGTTGACGGTTGAAATGAAAACGTTTGCGGGGCTGTGCGGTCCTGTGCGGTCCTGAGGGATGAATGTTCAATAACCTGCTCAGGGATGGTCAGCTCCGCAGCCGCAGCGGATGGATGTCCCGCCGGTAGCAAGTGCACCCCGCGATACTTGCATCAATTTCAACCGCAAATCACACATTATATTCCAACTACGGTTATTATGTTTGCGGGATATTTTTTTTTATCTTTAAAGCGTAGGTTAAATTCCCGAAGTAGGGTACTTTGGAGATAATATCAAGGCCACGAAACGACCCCCTTCTGTCATCTGCATTCAGTCTATTTTTGGGTCCTTGTCTCTTCTTGTCGCTTCCTTACAGTCTGATTTAAGATTGAACATATTTCCCACCTTATGCAGAGTTTGTAACATTTTTTGTTTTTTTAACTTCCCAGTGTCTGGTACTCTCTGTACTCATCTTGGTTTTAAATGTATTAGAGCACATTTGAATTAAAGCGAGTGATGCTATGTTTCTTTACCCCCTCTCTTTTTATATATAGATTAAGTGTTATTAAACCTCGCAGGTTAATTCTTCCATTAGTAGGCCTAATGCTTGTTTTGGCAACGTTGTGGTCGCACCAGGATGGAGCTTGGTTGGCTACGCATTGCAGATCCTCTTCACAAGCCCCTGTTTTGTCGGAGGATTTAAAAATTAATGTGCTGTGATCACAGGTTTAAGTAAAAAAAAGCCCTCTCCTAGGTCCGGGCCTACCTTTTTATGAGCAGAGAACAGAAAGTGTAACAGCACTCTTCATGTGCAATGTCACCCATGGACACCATCACACACTGAGGAGAGACATGCCTTTATTTGCTGCAGGGCGGTCCACCTCCCTCCTTGCAGCTCACTGCTCATACATTAACACCCTCATTGCATGGATTTATAGACTGTGTTTTAATGTTGAACTCAAATCCACTGACGCCCCCAGTGTGAGCTTCATGTTTCAGGGTGTGTAAAGGCAGGTGCTTATTAGTCACTGGCCATATCAACATGCCCGGGCAGCCGCCAACGCTGGAGGCCAGTGTGTGTGTTGTTTTCTTTTAATGTCACACCCGTTTTATGCTCTATGAAGAAAATAATGACTCTGGAAGGGGATATAGACACCCATAAAAGTCTTCACGGGGGCTTCTAACACAGCCATATTTTTTCCTGTTGCCATGTCAAGCAGCTGAGAATGCACAGCAGCGGGAGGCTACCATTTGTAAAGCAGTAACTTAATTTATTTTTTCATCAATCAAAAGGGAAATGCCTGTAGCAGTTAGTCCTGGGTAGTGTGTGAATCTGGCTTTCTGTTTTTAATGTTATAGCCAAGTGTGTGTTTTGTATTGTGCACCTGCTGCCTTTTCCTGCCCTTATCAGCAAAGGAGGCAGCCTGTGAAATCACCATCTTGGTGAGGGCTTATCTTTTATTAACCAAAGGTCACTTGCGTATGTTGTGCACCACCTCTCGTCACCTGCAGTCCTGCTTTGTGTTTTAATGGCTTTTATTACCAGCCACCTTGCAGCAGATGAGGAAGTAAATACTTTTTTTTGTTTTCATTCCTCAACCCTCTCAGTTTAGATGTCTACAAATGATTTGTTTTTATGGCTACAGAAGCAGTGTGAGATAGAGCTTCAGCACATTCAGGTGAATTTAACAGCATTGGCACTGGATGTTGTGTTCCTCAGCTGTTCGCCTACACACACATTAATCACCGATGACATGGCTACAACACACCTTGAGAGATATGCTGAAAAAATATGTTTTTGATACACATCAAAATTCTTACCTAAACTACGTGATTCATTACACTGGCAGCAAGGAAATGTCAGTGTGTGTAAAACTGGTGCATACTCAGATCATCTGAGGCAGGCCTGTTAGCTTCAAAGCATCCTAGGCTTTTAACTCTTTCATGTTGTCCACTGCTGCTGATATTTTTTAAGACACTTTTTGGAGTTTCTCGTCTCGTCCGTTTTCAAGGTCTCATTCATGTAATATGTTTACTTTTCTGTTACCATGAGCAGCTGCTGCAGGGTGTCTTCATGTTGGAGAGTCAAACATTAGGTCTGCTGAGAGGCATGAGCTTCCTCTGTGCACACACAGCCAGACAAAGGAAGAGCTGGCTGCTGGGAAGTTTCTTGGCTCATTCATCATCGAATTAAGTAATTCTAGTTGAACAAATTGGATGCCCCTGCTTTGTGTGGTGCTGAGTTAACATATGCGCTCTCCTCACATGGCTGTAAAGAAGTACATATTACAGGTTAGATGTGTTCTCTCTCCCAGTCCTCCTTGTTTTACAGTCACTGGAGAAGCCTAACATTGATCCACTGAAAATTGCACGTCAGGTACGCTTAGAGCAATGTACCGGGTCAATATTTTTCTTTATAAAGTATAATTTATTGGTCCGTGATGAGGCGCACCTTTGAGATTTCTCCCAGATCTCAACCTCATTAAAACATTCTCTTTATTTTGTGTTTGTGTAAATAAATAAAACAGAATAAAAAATACTTAACACATTTCCTTCTTATGCACAAAAAATAGCTCTAGAGCATCTTTTGTGTTTTTACTTAAAGAGATTGAATAATTATGAATCTTCAAAACATCCATCAGTGCATTTTTTGTTATATCAACTCATTTATTAATCATTTCAGCTGTAGTCTAAATTTGCATTCATCATGCTTATTTACATTTACAGCTTCACTTTATTAATAACATAATTGATATCGGCCTTGAAGAAACCCTTACTGGTAAAAACCTTTTGCCCTTGCTTATGTAATTCAATCATCCCAAATAGGTCTATTGATTACAGGTTCTCAGAAACCAAAACGTAGGATGATCACCATCAGGGACCTTGTTGACCCCCGGGGAAATAAATATGCTCACATTTCCTATTTGTTGGAGACACTTAGATTCCACATTTTAAACCCTTGAGCTGCCAACAATCTGTGTGACGTATGTCATTTTGCTATGTTATGGCAAACAGAGAACTATGTGGATGTGCTCAGATGACAATGACTGCATTGTTTGCCTCTCCCATGCAACTCTACTAACACTGTTGTAGGCCATAATCCAGCGTCAGTTTACAGACTTGTTTTTCATCAGGAGTAACATTAAATATCAACAGGCTGATGTGATGACATCGGGAAAGCCGCAAATCAGTTCCACGTGTTTCACTTTGAGCATGTCGGGGCTTTATCAGCTGGTGGAACAAAAAAGAAAATGTCAGCTGTCATCAGTCCTTCACTCTCTGTGGTTTTTGATTGATAGGACCTATTTCATCTGATGTTCAGTGATCTGCTCCCCGTATTCCACAGTGTCTTGTCACTACAAGATTCATGGCTTCAGCTCATCAGTCATTGAACACAGATACAACTAAAAAGGACTCAGAAAGCACATACCTTTGCTGATATTGCATATTCACAAAAATGTGCTGCTTTAATTCTGATTGGCTGATGGATTGCATTTTGAAGAATACTTCAAGTCTGCCTAGGGATATTAGGGCAGATGGCATCGACATTTGCAGGAATGTTCAGAGTTATTATGTGTACTTTAATAAAATTTGACTGCAGTTTCACAATGTCTTCAAGAGTTGGTTGATGGTTATCAGATATGCCATGCCCACAAGATATTGGCTGTCAATTATAGAAAAATGAAATATCAAAAAGCAAATGTATAAACTTTGTCAAGCTCAATTGAATATGTATAAAATCTATGAAGATTTGTTGGAAGAATAAAGGAGAAGAAAATTCTAAAATAGTGGGAAAACTGTTCAGGCAGAAATAGGTGAGACCAACACTAGCACACATAGATTGGTGTTGCATGGTGGCGCTATCCACAGTCCAATCTAATTACTCGCTCTTTGGGTCATGGCCTACATTTGCACAAATTTTCATTAAAATCTGTTATGTATTTGTTGAGCTATCCTGCTGACAAACAACTGGGCCGAGATAATGAAGGAACTTTGCACTGTTATTAAAGTGGGATTTAATAGTGATTACTGCTTATGTGGGCATAAGAACCATTACCAAACATTTTACCCTGTATTGCCCTGAACAACAGTTTATTTGCCCTACACAAAGACCCTGTTCCCACAAGTTAACTCTTAAACTTTTTCAGTATTTATTCAGAGATTTCTCAGGGGAACAAAGGGCTCTTAGGCCCAGACTTCAGGGTCAGGATCTTGACTAAGAATGTCACAATGTGGTCACTGTTCGAAGGATTGCGACTCAAGCCCTTGAAGAATGTGTATATGAGATAATCCACCGAAAGTGCTAAGTTGTTGAAGCGCTTCGATTTGGAAATTTGCCAGTTAGTGCTGGAAAGATAGGCCATGAGAATACTGGACTCAATTTGGGTCGGTGGTGACTTTCCTCTCATTGGTGCCTTTACGGGCTGAATGGAGTCAGTGAACTGTCAACAATGGGTCATTCAGTTGTGAATATTAAGTCGTGCCAGATGACTGGGAAGTTATGTTGACCACCAAGGACTTTACATTCACATGATTCTTCTTTGGTTTGCATTTTGAGTGCAAGTGTAGAGCAAAACGTAATATTCAGAAATGAAAACACCAATGTGAGAAAGTGTCAGAATATCCAGGATTTTAATGAATTTATCCTCATATTGTGTAATGATATAGCTTAGTAAAAAGATCAGCTCAAATAAGCTTAGTCAGTTACATGATTTTATAAAAGCAGCATCTTAGTTAGATGAAGATGTAATAGCAAAAATAACCTTTTTCTTCATTAAAATCTTAATATTGAAATTGAGTGCCTTAACTCTGAAAGTAATAGCCAATGGTGCACATTTTATTGCATTATTTTTTTATGAAGACTGTAATAAAAAATAGATCTTAGGTTTTAATTCAACCCATGTCTGCAGTTTATTTGGCTCTGGAGGTCTCTTGAGCCCCGTAACTTCTAGGAGAGAAATTGGCACTGCAGAGAGATTCACATTTGGGCGTGTCCACATTAAGATTCAAGCTCCATGGGAAACGGGTAACCAGAGAGCACGTTACCTGCCGCAGGTCAGCTACACCCAGTGCCGAACTCTAGCCGTCTCACTCTCACTTCACCACTCTCACTGGCTCTTTTGTGCCGTTCACACAGAGAGGTGACTGAGTTGCATTCAAGGCTCTACGGCTCCCAACCCCCTCTTCAGAGGAGCACTACGGTCTTCGAGGGTGTGTTCGTTCTGTTGGGTGGTTGAAACTGCGTAGAGGACAAACAAATGTTGTTGCCTGGCAGGGCAACTGAGAGGCGCTCCTGTGTGAGCGGGGTGTTTGGGGAGTGAGGGCCCCTGAGGTCTGGGTTTCCTTTAAGGGTCTTCAAGGCTGCCTAGAACAGTCCCCAGTCTGTGATAGTGATGGCTTGCATCAACAAGCCGAGGAGCTTGTAAGGCAAGGCAAACAGAGAAGTGTGCCTGCTGTTTCAGACCGTGAGCAGATTGTTCATTGATTATTCTTGGTACACGGAATTAAGAGAGCCACTCACCCAGCATGATTGAAGTCATTACTTAACTCAGATTTGCATGCATCTCATACCTTCACCTATCTGGCTGCAAGTTCTGTTTGTCTCTGTTGGATATTCCTCTCTAACATCAATAAGGCCTCAAGCTGCCTTCGAAACTGCCAGGAAGGGGCCCTGTGGTTGTTGTTGAAAGCGCTCCTGTCCACCAGGAAAATCTAGCTTCTGGCAAGCACGTAGAGTTTGAATCATAGAAATCAGTCCATTGCACTCACATTCTCTATAGTTGGTATAAGTGGTACATTTGTCCTGTTCTTCTGTAATTTAGTTTTGACCGTTTATGCTGTTCAGATTTTCCAAACTCTTGTTTTTCTTTTGCCGTCTCCCTGGAAACACCCCAAGGCCTGACTATCACCTGAGCACAGAAACTTCCTTCTCCTTTCTTCAGTGTACTGCTACAGCTAATGGGACAAATATGAAAAACCAACCTGGCAACAGAGAGGCTTTATTTAGTCTCTGACAATAATAAGACAGCCTGCACACTCTGCTTGTAGACTGTGCTGTCTCTTATGCTGCCTTTGATTGGCAGGCTTTGCTACAAATTTTAATTTATTCATAATTCTGGGCAATCAAACACTTGTACTGGAGCGTAGTCTGGTACAGACAGTATTGTTAATCAAAGTTTAACACAACCACCAGCTGTTTAGTATATGATATGTAAACATTTATTTACACAGTTTCACACTGTTTGCAGTATGATAGTTTAGTAGTTTGTTGGTTTTTATGTACGCATTATAGTATATTATAAAAATAAGGACATAACAATGTAACTCACTAAGTAATACAATGATTACAAATATATACTTGAATTATTTTTGCACTAAGGACTTGAGTGTTGCTCAGCAGTAGCTGCCTTACAGCGGGCTGTAGTAGAGCTTCACATTTGCATGTAATCAAAGAAGATGGAAGGCTTGCAGGCTGTTGGACAAAAAATGTAAAATATGAGCTAAATCAATGGAGCAGAGCTCCACGTGTCACAGGCCTGACCCTTGGCTGCATCATCATCATCATTACACAACACACCCTCAGAGGTTCCCAGGCTTTATCAGGCTTCATCTGATAATTACAGACTGATCATCTGCTGCAGTGATGCTGCTACAATCTGTACAGCTGTGGTACATTTCTCTGGTTCTCCCAGGGTGACCAGTAGCCCGTGAACAGTCTGCTGTCATCGTGTTTGGTTTATTTCGTGGCAGTAGTCAGGGTTATACAGTAGCTAGACACTTGCAAAGCTTTTGGTAAGCGTTGGGGAGGCAGAATTATTTTATTCCTCCTCCGTGAGGAAGAGGCATCACAGCAGTGGTGTGGAGGGAGAGAGTGTGTACAGGCGTCCTATTGAATCTCAGGATTAGTAGTACCTATTGTGGCCCTAACATTCTCGCAGGAAGTATTTCATCACGGTTAATAGGTCAAACTGTAAAGGTTAGGCTTAAATAAAAGAGCTTGCCGGCTGTAAAGGGGCTTTGTTTTTGTCTCCATGTGAATGGTCAGTATGTCCAGCTGTTTTTTGGGGGGTCATGAAAGAAGTCAGTGACGATGTCACAAACGGTTCAATACATGCCTCCACAGAAAATTAGTTAAACCTTGAAAGTTTGCTTTTGAGTTACATTTAGTACATGTAGTTATATTGTTGAATGTTGTTGTTCCCACATGAGAGAGACAGAAAAACACAGTATTTCTATGCAAAGAGAGGTGAGGCCAATTGAGCCTTTACCATACAAGACCATCTATTGTTTGTAAATCATTCACAAGACAAGGACAAAAGTTGCAGTGCTAATCACATTGGAAAACAAATGGTTTTCTATCAAAGAGGACTCGATAGCTTATTTGTCTCCCTGCAGTTTTGTCTACCACCTTAAAGTTCAGGTTGAGATTGATTGAAGTGGGGAAAGCTACAAGTTGAATCAACATCTCTGTAAAACATTACCAAGAACTAAACTAATAAACCAAGGCATAAACTGGCAGCTAAATGCTCTTAATTTATCCACATATATCAAAACATATAGATATGTATATCTCCCTCTGTCTGCTTTTTAAAGAGAAGCCTATCTGTCCACATTTTCTATACATGACAAAGCATGTATCATTTTAAGAAGCAATTTGTTTTAAAGCACGAACGGTCTCTTGGTTCACAGAGTTCACAGTGCAGGAGGCAGAGACATAGAGCTGATCAGTAGATGGCTTGGCACAGCACAGCTTGGCACACAGTCACATCAAGTACTTTGTCCTTGTCCACCTGTGTCAGAAGTCAGCCATGTTTCAACCCTGCTCTCTCCTCTCTCCAAAAGGTTTATGTTCCCCAGAGTTCTCCCTCTGTTTATCATATGGAGGTTTTAAAAGTACACTCCAGGTGTTGGTGGGACATTTTTACTCGTGGTCATTGTTAAACATGCATAATAAAAACTTGGCAGTGGCTTGATTTTGGCAGCCTTAGTTGCTTTGTTTGATGCCTTGCACGTTGCTTGACCTTGTCAGTGAATGAAATAGACGCATCCCATTATAGGATTAAATGTCATTGGCTTTATTTGCTGCGTAACAGGATTGCATACCAGGTACTGTGTTGCCGGGCTGTAAGTGGGTCCAGTAGCCTGCCATCTGTGCACCTATAGTAACAACTTGATTTGTGTGTTGGTCTGCAGTTTCTGACACATCATTCATTTCTAAAAGGCTTCCTGAAGGATTTTATTTTGCCTGTGTCTGCCAGATTAGGGCTTAATTTGTTTGGTAGTGGATACAGTATATAGTAGGGTTCATTTGCTGTTGTAACTTCATTGCGTGTTTATAAACTCTATTTTGTAGATGTAGTTTGATTCTATTTCAGCATGGGATGACACAGCCTGGTTGATATCTATTATTTAGCAAGAGGCAAATACTCTTTTATATCTGTGTATTTTTATCCCAACTCCCCATCTAATATTTATATTGAGGCCAATGATTTCTCTTTGCTAGAAATAGGATGCATTTTTCTCCTTAATCCCGCAATGTATGCATGTAGGTGCAATAACTTAAAATCTTTTCTTGATTTTTTTTTTTCGGGTGCTTTTTTACCCATTTCTGTTCACTTTTCTCCAGTCCGTACTCTAGCAGGAAAAGAGCCATTCAATGGAATTAATAATGTACGATCTTTATTGTTTTTCCCAATAATGGTCCAGTGTGTAACATTCAATATCTACTGTAGAATATAATCACAGTGTATAATAATAAAAACTACTGTGTTTTTGTTACCTTAGAATGAGCCGTTTTTATCTACAGAGGGAACAAGTCTGCCATGTTAAAGTGCCTTGTTTCTACAGTAGACCAAATCAAACAAACTAAACACTGGCTTTAGACAGGGCATTTCGCAATTTTCCACCATAGGCCACCCTAGTCTTTACTACATGCTTGGAAGGCAAGCAATATTCAGTTGGATGAAGTCTGCAACATCAATGCTAGATGCCGCTAAATCCTACACACTGGCCCTTTAGTGTGACAGTATTGTCTTTTTTTCAGCAGTTATATTCAATATACAAATGTATTTAATGGCAATTGTAACAGATTCTTCCTAACTTTAATTTTACACGCATTTTTATTTGGCGTAACGTTGGCGCTGCTTTTCTCTATTTTACATCATTTTGAACTGAAAATGTATTTGAAGATGTCACTCTGAGCTCTTGGAGCTGCTTGTGATAAATATTTGTCACTATTATGTGACATTTTATAGATTCGGCAACATGTGACACACATCTGTATTGGGCTTATTTTATTAAAAAATTATTTACATGGGACATTGTCATTTTTGTCATGTCAATTTACAGTGGATACAACGCATACTCATGTTTCTCAAGCCTATCTGCAATATGTCAGAGGGATCAAGTTAACGTTGATCAGTTTAATGTTGATTATTTGTTAAGAGTCAAGAGTTTCCTCTTCAATTATGTGCTTTTATGTGAGTGAAGGACTGAGTCTGCAGGTTGTAATTGGGCCAGTAGTGATCTTCTTCATTGCATTAGATGAATTGGTTTTCTTAATTAAGTTGAATTAAGAAAATGGCAGTCTTCCACACTAAACATCCTCAGCGCTGCAGCAGCGAGCCCCTTTTAGTCTGCCTCAAACATTTCAAAGCCCCTTTCTTAATCTCATTCCATCCTAAATCCTAAAACCTATTCTCTTAAAACAAACTAGCACCTCCCTTACAATACAGTCTCTCTCTTATCTTATGAGTAGTATATATAGTGTAGTGTAATATGTAATGATAATTCACTTTCCAAGAATAATTGTGTCTGTCTCTGTTGCTCTGCATCAAATGTTCTCTGTTAGGCGAGTCACAGCACAACAAATGTTCTTCCCATTCACTGCAGGCTTTCAGGGGGATGATGAAGCCATCTTGTCAAAAGGGCCTTGTTGCCAATTTCACACAATCTATGTGAGAATTTCACGCTTTGAACAAAATTGTGCTTCAGATTTATTTCATGGGAGGTGTGTCTGAGTGAAAGGGGATTTGATTTTAACGGTGATGCACAGCGGTGGTGAGGTTTACTTTTGAATTTGTCCTCTTCTGTCTTCTTCTCCTACCCCTACCTGTGACAGGATTTTCTGCTCCATAGTTTGCCATCTGTGAGATATCTGCATTAAGTCTTATTTCATTTAATGTATGGTGCAATTCTCACGCCATTGTTGGGTCTCTTCTGTCAGACTTTGCTTGACTTCACAGCACATAGTTGGATTGGCTGACTTGTCTGACCTACATATTTAGTTTTACTTTGTACCTGATGTGCTTTTTTACAGTGGATGAAACACTTTTTCAAGTTCCTTGAGACTTCTTCATGGAGATACAATGTACTTATTGCTTTTTAGATTAAGTGAAATAACATTTAATTAGTCAGGCCTCTTGGATAGGTCGGTTGTTATAGGTTAGGATCAGGTTGAAATGTTTTGCATAAACCTGCAGGAGCTTAGGGAATGCGGTTTGATGTTGTACCACTCAGTGCTGGTCCTGGTTCAGTGCACCTCAGTGCTGAGAGCCATGAGTCACAAATGTGAGGCCTGCATGTGACCTGGCTAACAGTAACTCCTGTCTCCTTCATACAAGAATGCTGCGTCGTTATTCCGCCTTGACGTTCTGTATAAAACGTACAAACCTTGAATGGAGGACATTGTTGTTCTACTGTTAAGACGGCGGCAGAGGTAGTAACACAACCGAATTGACGTCATAAAACATCGTATAATCGGGGAGCCAGCAGGACGGGGTTCTGACACTGTTGTGTTACATGGCCTTTTCGCCTCGGGAGCACAGAATTGTGCCGGCATTGTTTGGTTCAGTGTAAAAAAGCAAAGCCAGTTTAATTACGGGTCTTGATTTACAGTAGTATTGCAGGATCTCTGTTTTAAAAAAGGTTTGTGAATCTGTGGAAGCTAAAGCGGATTATTGTAGTAGTATGACCTGACAATCTGTCTAAAGACATCCACTTCACTTCAGGTCAGGAGACGCTCAGCTAAGACGATTTATTGGTCTTGATCAATTCCAAATTACTGGCAAACACAGCGACCCGTTCTGACTAAGAACTGAAAAAATCTTTATTTTGGCAACGTCCCTTAAACTAGAACTTTCTGAGTTGACATTGGAGTAACTTTTAAGTAATTATTTTTGACTTTAGTAGTGCTGAGTGACTTAACAGTTAAGTAGAGTTGCACATGCTCTGTCATGCTGTAGTTTGTCAGTGTAAAATAACAAGAGACACAAAAATACTGTATGTACTCAATGCACTAAATCTATATTCCTTCTAAGACGAGCCATAATTTAATGCTGAACCTATTAGGGTTAGGTTTGTTGTTTTTTTATTAAGCCATAAGGTATGAGAACATCTACTTCAGTTTGATGATCAGCAACTTTTCTCACTGGAATTAGTTTGGTGGTTAATTGTCATTCATTTTGGTGCCCACATCATATCAATCCTGTGCAAGTAGCTTGTAATTAATTTTCATTGATCATGTAATTACAGTAAGTATGCAATTATGAGAATTACACTAAATTATGACGTAAACTAAATTACTGACTAAATTAAGCCACACAACAGAAGTAATTTGCTTCGCTGAAATTGGATTTGGCAGACTGTCATTTAAAGTCTTCTGAAAACATCCTCATCATTTATTTATGCTTTTGTAGGTTTTCTGTTTATCTGGTTACTGTTCAAGGCTCATAATATAATTGTAGCAGAGATTGCCTTATAGAACAGCAGGCTTCTTCTTATTAGTCAGAGGATGAACGTATGATGTTGAGGATTTCTGCAGCATGACACGGCTATGGATTTAATTTCACCATTCAAAACATATTCCAATTAAGTTTTAACTGTAAAAACTGACATTAATCTGGATGTACTGTGTAATTTGAGCATATTATTTTAATTTTCAGACAGTTAAATGCACAAGATTGCAGGCGGTATATACAACTGTGGGAATATTACAAGCACAACATTTTCATTTGGCAGCCTCAACAATTGCTTAAATGGCACCAGCATTTTGCAAAAGAGACACAGTAATCAATCCACTGTCTCTTTAAATAATGTTGCTTGTTGAGATGAATGTTTCATTGTGCAGCGGTAATTGGATAAACGTGGACTGGAGGATGTGCTTCAGTTAGTAATGAAGCTGGTAATATTGAGCATTTGCATTCACAAACTCTTACCGGTTTTTGCATTGTTCATCAGTGTCAAATAGCTAAAAACCTCAAAAAGATTCTATTTCAGAAAACAGAAGTACAGTTTGCCACATGATATAATTACAGCACGTACTGGTACTGTTGAAGAATAAAGGCCAAGACACATTTGAGTAATTACCTGTTTGTCTGACTGTGTGCAAGTATTATGCTCGTGGACAGCGACAAAATCCAAGTGCTCATTGTAAGTTCCTACTAAAATGGCAAATAAAAGGAGTTGGAAATAAATAAAATGAGTGCTGTTGGTAGAATAATAACAAAATACACAGTTAGAGTCTCTTTTGTTTAAGAAGCTTGGCAGCGTAACCTTGTCCTGCAGTGGTATAATTAATAGGAGAACATGCTCATCAACTTTAATGTGTGCTTTTGATACTTGTGACAACTTGTAGCATTTGTAATGTTCTTCCACTAATCCAAAATAACGCTCCCATATAACCACTGGAAAATGATGTGCTTTATGAATTATTAAATAGATTATTGTTAACCCCAGTTGTATTATTATATAACCAGAACAGTTTCCTACATTACGTTTGGGCCACATGCTTATTCTACTGTGGTCGATGATTTCCTCCCGTTGATTGTTTAGGCTACTACAGCAGTTCATCGTTTGCATGGATTAGCTTCAATACATGACCGGGCCACATTGAATTTATCTGACTATTTACATTGAAAGTGACCCTATGAATAAGGACAGTGGGGGTTTGATGAGGGCAGAGAGGCAGCATCCCTGAACCGAACAGATGATTTCAACAAGCTCTGGATTTCCAATGTTCTTTAGCTTCAAAAAACTAAATATATTTTTCTTTCAGAAAACTAAAAAGTGTGATCAAAGATTAAAAAGCAGAGATGCTTATAAACAAGTCTGGCATAAAGCAATTATGTAATGGTTGCAGTCTGCAGCCCTGATTAACTTAACATGTTATTGTGTGCACACAAAAACTGTCATTCCAAAATACAGCCAAAGAGTAATATATACAGTATGATGATGTTAATGTCTTGTCAGGAAATGTGCTCGGTCCGGTTACCTCTCCCAGTGTTTCTGTCCCACACAGTGCGCTGTCAGCCAGAGTTAGCATCACCTTTGCAGATCAGTTGCACAGAATCCCATCCTCTCCCGTTGCTCTGGAGTGAGCACATATTGGCTGTAAGAGAGCTGCATCTCCCCTGCGTCAACGCTGTTTTCTAAGCCAGCCCAAATATGTCAGTCACTGCAGCTTTTTCTGCAGCCGCCAGCTACAACACAGTCCTGTCTGCAGCTGGGATGCTTCCCAGGCCAACTACCCCACAAAGCTGTAAACTGCCCAACTCCTGCGCCACAAACGGCCTGAAAGTCATTGCCAGAGCCTTTATCATCCCTGTGATACCCCTCTCAAAACTCATTAACTGACATGGATTGTTGTTCTGTCTGTTTCTTGGAACGTTACTGACGCAGAAAGTGCTGTCATATTATCATCTTAAAAGAATTTTTATCCAATTTGGGTAAATCGAACAATATCATTTTAAGTACATTGTGTTTAGGGTGGAATGACGTGCAGCTGATTTAGTTCCCTCTGAAACCGATTTAGTTTGCCCTGAAACCGTGCACATTCTTGGTTCTCCCTGGCTCGTGGTTTATGCTTGTAGGGGATGCCTTCATTATGTGTGGTGCTTCTAAAAATAATATTAAAAGCACCCAAAACCTCATTAAAAATTTACTTAAGCTGCAGTGGGAGGAAATATAAAAGTCAAACTTGCAATTTTATAAATCACAGATGAAATCAGATTGTTAAAAACAGAGGGAAAAAAAGACGTGAATTGCTAATTAGTGCTGGTGAGAGAAAAACAACCTGCCTATCAAGAAATCTCACCTCAGAACAAAAATGATTTTTTTTTTTTTATAGATAATGACATTTCCTGTCTCTGTTTCTCACAGCCAATAAGCACAAACCATGGATCGAGACGACGTACCACGGGATCGTAACGGAAAACGACGACAAAGTACTCCTGGACCCCCCTCTAATTGCATTGGACAAGGACGCTCCTCTACGCTACGCAGGTGAGAGAGGAGGTTTAATGCTGCTACTGCAATTCCTTTACTCCTTCAACTTCACTTTACTCTCCTCTCATTTTAGGCTAAATAAAAGAGAAAACACACTAGTTACTCTGTACCATCAAAGCGTTGAGATTGTGTTACAGGTGATGGATGCAGAAAGACTGCTCATGTATGAATAATGTAAATTTCATAGGACTTTGATATGTACATTTAAAGACATGTAATCTCTTTGATACATTGAACTAATTATTCTTGTGAATGAAACTGAAAACAGCTTTACTTATCATGGAAGTACAATTTAAAATCCAGTCTAAACAGAAAGCTTTGGAAAGCATCAGGTCATGGTTAATATATGAGGGTCCCTCGCTCCTCAGGGTGTTTTATTATCTATAACTCTGTGTGATATATCTATTTGAGATTATACATGCGCTTATATAAATCAAATGTTCACTGACTCAGCAGTGAAGGAGGGAATGACTTTGCACTTCTCATGGCGGGTTATGTGGCTTGATGGCATTCTGCGCATTAGATTTTTATGACAAGCCTGTCATACAGACATACAGCTGGCTACCATATCCTCCAGATTGGCCCCTTTTGATAATAAGATCAAAATACTCTTTCATGTTTTTTTTCCCCCCTCCCTCCCAGTGGAGAGGCACAATTAGTGTGCTTTACGTACCAAGGCAACATTAGCTCTGGGGGTTTTTAATCACATCAGGATTGACTTTGGCTAGGATTCAAAGCACCACAGCACTGGAAATGATTTCCCACCATTTCACATCACATGAGTTGTGTGATCTTTTGTCTGCTGCTCCCTTCACACTCAGCGCTCTCACTCCACTTGATATGGCCATTTTTATCTCAAGTTTCTACTCCTGATTTAGCATGTAAGGCTTTAACATCCACTTGGCGTTTAGAGGGGATGCCAAATGTTAAAAAGTTACGGGAAATTAGATTGTTTTCTAGAGTTGATTGGCACGTACTTTTTAAGGTGGACAACTTCAGCAAGAGGCCCATCATTTCCGAAGAGCAGGGGATTGAATAATATGTCCATTCTCTGCATAATGTTTGCCTCCTTTCACAGTAAATTAGCGTTGAATACAGAGCTTGGTCCTTCGCTTCTATCGGCTGGGGCTCCCTTTTTTGATGAGCAGGGCTTTGCAAATAGACTGCGTGTCCCTGTGAACTAGCTCTCTCGAGACAGGGCAAGCAATCTGGCTTCACGTGGCAGCAGGGGTGACCGGCTCTGTCGTGCCAGCCTCCCTTCTAGCCAGTCCATCTGTGCCAACAAACAAGGTTCACTGTAAAGCTGACCCACAGGCCAAACAAGCCCAGTCACAGGTTCTCAAATCAGATCAGTGTGATTAGGTAAATATTTAGCATGAGTGAGGAGCCACTGTATGAGTATGTATGTGTATTAGAGTGATGTACTGTGGAACTGGCTTTAAGTGTGTCTTTCTGTGTGTTTGCACATGTCTGTGTGGTGAGTTCAGTGGGAACGATTGGAGCTGAAATAGTTGAAAACCAAAGCCCTTCAAACTTGAAAATGAGCTCAGTGCTCTTCCACTTCATGGATGACTGTGCTCTGAAACAAGTGAGGAACACAAAGCAGGCAGCATTCACCCACCAGATCTGGGCTATTGGATTTATGTAGGAACATTAGACAAAGAAAATATCCTTGTTTCTGCAACACAGTTCCTGTAAATGGATTCTATAGCTGCCACTGGATATACAGCATATCAACCTATTGGCTAAGTAATATTCACAGATTATAATTCACATTTATGTATAAATTACCACTGCAGGTCAAGACTGTAAAATCAGTATGTAACAATCCTTGTGATGGCTGACCCGGCCCGAGCTGAGAGGCCTGTGTGACAAGTGAAAAGCAGAGGAATTCCTAAAGCCCTGGTGTGAGCTGGTCATTAGTGCTGTGGTAAACACAGAGGCCCACAACTCCCACTGCATGACTGGCTCTGAACAGCAGGCTCTAATGTGAAATCCATTTCTAATTGTTTAGTAGGTGAAAACAAAATGACCAGGTCCAACCCACTGGAGGCCCTGACAGGGCTTTAAAACAAACAGCCAACCAGAAAATGACTTAATCATTTTATTAATGTATACTCCCAAGATCTCTTTTTATCTTATTATCAAAATGAATTAATCAATCCAGAAAATATATGTGCGGTGTCTTAAAAAGTAAGATGAACTTGTTGACTGTCCAGCAACCTCTAAAACATGCTGACATTAAAAACTGAGATTTCTGTTGGTTGTAATTTGCTATTCTGTCATTTCCACTAGCTGTTTCTCCTAAAAGGATTTGCTGAGCCATTAATAAAACTGCCAAGACTTCAACACAACCGGCCTTTCATAAATGTTTTAATCCTTTTCCTTTCTTTCAACTGGCAGAAGACTTTTTGCTTATGAGAAACTGGATATGAGCTTCTCTGATGGTGATTCTGTAAGCTTATAGCAAGACTTTGTTTCCTTCCTGTCCTCTCTGTGCTTTCTCTGCAATTCTAACTTTTCTTTTAACTGATCTGGGTTTATCTTTTCTCCCTTCCCTGTAGAGAGTTTTGAGGTGACCCTAACTGAAGAAGGTGATCTCGGGCTCTTTCCTTTGCCTTGTGCTTAGTTGTTACTATTAACCCACTAACGCAAAAACAGCATCCACACTTTTACACAGAAACTCCCGCCATGCTCTGTAATCTCCCCATTTGATTTTCTCGACATTATGTTTTTCTCACCCTAAATTTTTTGGAGTTCCAACAGCTGGATGAAAAGTGTGATGTGGGGCTGACTGTACTTAGAAATATCTGTGCATGAGACATCCATTGCAGTTTGCAGACCCTAACAGTTTTTCAGCTGTCACCAGGAAACAGAAAGCTGCTTTAAAACAGGAGTTTTCAGTCACTTTGCTGCCATTTTGTTCAATCCAGTCCTTTCAATTGAAAAGTATGGAAGGAAAAGCCAATTTTGACACATTTAATAAGAAAGTACAATCTGAAAGGACACATAAGATGATTTCACGACCTACTAATGAAAATTGGAGTGGAAATTGGCATTAGAATTGGTTTTCAAAGAGAATAAAACGTTTAAAAATGTGAACATCTTAAAGGCATCATCCGTGTTCATGCTGCCTCTCTGTGACCTATCAGAACAATGCAGGTACAGTGACTCCTGTGGACTTTTCTGACAGTCTTCAACTGAAAGCTGCTGAGATTGTTAACTAATGCAAACTCTCTCTGCTACAAAGTTTCTGTTGTTGCATCTTTGCCTCAGTGGATCTGTTGAGTTAATTCTCCACCACTAATCTCTACCATTAGCATGGCTGCAGTTGTCATTTGATGTGGATGTCAAGCAAGTTGATATTTCTAACCCCAGTTCTCATCCAGTACTTTTTTTGTTTGAATATTGTTATTGTAGCGGTTACGTTCTCTATGATTTTATTTGGATTCATTTTGCAGTAGTTTTGGGCAAGAGGCAAAATTACACAGGAAGACTTTCTTTAATTACAAAATTTTCTGAGGTGTTGTCTGATTTGAGTTTTATTTTCTTTCACAGACATTTTTCGGGTTTTGATGACTGAATTGGTGCTGGATCACCTTAACACAATGCTATAATGCTCTATTGTAAATAGTTTTCTTTTGTTTTTATTTCATTTATTTATGTTAATTATTGTTTCTATTATAAGAGAGGCTGTAATTTTTATTCATTACAGAGATAAACGATCTTCACTTCAGATACTGTTCTCTATGTACTTACGTTTTGGGCTTGGTTTCATGACTTTGATTTCTAATATTTTAAGTATTCCTGTGAAATGCCTGTCCACATCTTTTCGGTTTCTGCCTGCATGACTGGATGCAATGTTTTCAAGTGGCTTGGAAAAGACACTCCGTCTTCTATGATACTAAATGTCCCACACCCTCTCCCAACTCCCCCCTCCCCAAGTACTCACCCATATGACAGTGCTTTTGGGCTTCCTCCACAGCCACCACCCACCCCAATCTACAACTCCCTGGCACCCAATACCTGTGGCTGATCTTTTTTTTTTTTTTGCGTGACTTTATGGTTTTGTTGTGTTTAATATAATTTTTCATTTGAACACTAACATTTGACACCCGTCGTCAGTTATTCTGAGCAAACTCTCTTTTGGCTCTTGACGTGTTCAGGTGAGATTTGCGGCTTCAGGATCCACGGGCAGAATGTCCCCTTTGAGGCAGTGGTCCTGGACAAGTCCACTGGCGAGGGGGTCATCCGGGCCAAAGACAAGCTGGACTGTGAGCTGCAGAAGGAACACACCTTTACCATCCAAGCCTACGACTGTGGAGAGGGTCCCGATGGCGCCAACATGAAGAAATCCCACAAGTGAGTCAACATCTGCCAGTTCAGAAGTGTCTGTCCCCAATCTGAACCAAGATTCTGTTTAGTGTGACTGCAGATAAAACAATCATAGTGCAGTCATAATAAAAGTATTTTCATATATTCACATTAAAGCAAATGATAATGTTATAACTACTGATTGTTTACTAAACATAAAAGTGAAACCTGCTCTCTTGTATTTATGTAGAATAATTTTTTGGTGCTTGTGGTTTGTATGAACTCCATTGCATTTGGTTGGTTTTTGATATGAAAGCAACAACCAGCCACAGGACTGTGTGACAGTAGATATGTGTATTTTTTACAAGGAATTTAAAATGTAAACTATTATTAAGTCTTTGCCGATTGTGCAAACTGTCAAGGGGGTGATGTCAGAAGCGATGCATATAATTATCCAAGATAATTTAGTAACTATGCTAACATGAGTCTACATCAGGACTTGAGGGAAAATGCTTAAAACATGTTATGAGCTTGTGTTCTGTTTGGCAAAAACATTGGCTGTTTCTAGCTTGTCAAATGTGAGAATTTGATGCTTTTCTGTCATAAATTAGCATAAACTTAATGTCTTTGGGTTTCACACTGTTGATTACACAGAACAAAACATTTGAAGATGTCACCATGGACTGTGGGGAATAATAACAGGACTTTTTTTTACTATTTTATAATATTTCTGAGAAAATAATTGCTAGACTCGATAATAAGTTAGTTGCAGCCCTACTGATTTGTAGTTGTCGTCGGGACTAAGAATGCTTTAAAATCAGTTAATCATTTGTGAACAATTTGCAAAGCGCCACTTGACTTGGTTTCAGTCACCAGAATTTGATTTCTCCAGGCTGGTCAATGAGGCACTGATGATGCAAGATAACAGTCACCAAAACTGCCAGATGAATGAGTTACCTGTCGGTCCATATGACTTGTTAAATCTTCTGTTGCTGGTGTTTGTAATAAGTCAGTCTGAACATGAAATGGACCAGAAGTCAAAGGCAAAAGTGTGTGATGATTTTTTTGTTACCAACTGAACCAAATTACAGGTGTGAATGTGAAAGTGATCATGACAGTTCTGTTCATATGTATATTTTTATATCATGTCATCATTGAATGTGACAATAGAATATCTTGCTGTGGTTAAAATAATGTTATTAAGTAAGTTTGTCTTTGAACATCCCCAGCTAATAGTGTCCTAACTTGTCTCTATCAGGGCCACTGTCCACATCCAGGTGAACGACATCAACGAGTATTCACCGGTGTTCAAGGAGAAGTCCTACAAAGCCACCGTCATCGAGGGAAAGAAATATGACAGCATCTTGAAGGTGGAGGCAGTGGACGCCGACTGCTCTTTCCAGTTTAGCCAAATCTGCAACTACGAGATCGTCACCCCTGACGTGCCCTTCACCGTCGACAAAGATGGTGAGGCCCCTACACCTAGCAGCCTTGTCTTGCCTGTCAGTGTCTGGATATGACTGAGCCAGAATTTTATTGACACACATCACATTGTCTAAACAATGGTGCAGCAAGACTACTTATTTAGAATTAAACGCAGCTTGTTGCCTTGTGAGGCGATGGCTGTCTCCTTGTAATGTCACCCGTCATTTGTGACGGACTGTGGGATTATTTATCTTTTTGTGTTCTGTAAAACAAAATGAAAGATCCAGTAAAAAAAATACATCAGATATCTAGGCTCAGCGATATGACGCCTGACTCTGAGGAAAATGAAATACAGAGAGGCGAAAACAATGAGTGTGAAGGATACATAATGTTGGTGAAGGTACTCAACCATGACAGCTGATTAGTGTTTGAGGTGGAAAAACAAACCTGAGATGAGATCTGATCTCAGTCAAACAAATTCCATCACTTTCTTTTAATTACTTGCATGCTAATGAGACTTTGTGCACACATTAGCTTGGTGGTGAAAATATTACGATGTGGCCCTACAATATAACAATCAATATATCATGCTTTCAGTTCTGCTTGAGAGTGAATCACTTTTTGGCAAAGATTTCTATTCTCTTTTTAATATTTAAAAATACAGTTGTTTTTTATTTTTCTCTTTACTTATCAGCTCAAAATGTTTTTATACATTTCCTAGCACATCTGCTGCTTTGAAATTAAACAAAGAGCGGCCCTGGCACTCACTTTTATTCCCTGCTTTCTTCAGGCTTCATCAAGAACACGGAGAAACTGAGCTATGGCAAAGAGCGCATGTATAAGCTGACTGTGACCGCCTACGACTGTGGAAAGAACCGTGCCTCCGAGGATGTTCTGGTCAAGATCAGCGTCAAGCCCACCTGCAAACCCAGCTGGCAAGGTATCAAAGCTCCCCTTTACTCGCTGTAGTTGCCAACCATCACTGTTCAGGTGTGTCTCTGTGTTGAACAAAAGCGATCCACCGACGCACAGTGCACACAGGTTGTCGTAAAAAAAAAAAGGTTATTTAACTCCCTTAAGCCACAAGGCCTTTTATCATGGCTGAAAGAACTTAAGTACTCCTTAATGGGTAATTACTATTGACAGCCCCTGTATTGACTGCTCACAGGTTATCTGTGCTGTGCTGAAGGACATCTTTACATTCTTTCCTCCCTCTTGCTTCATCTTTCAGGCTTCAGTAAGAGGATTGAATATGAGCCTGGCACAGGTAGCCTGGCCCTTTTCCCCAGCATGCACTTGGAGACCTGTGATGAGCCAATCACATCCATCCGAGCCAGTGTTGAACTGGAAACCAACCATATTGGAAAGGGCTGCGACCGTGACACCTACTCTGAGAAATCTCTGCACAAGCTGTGTGGTAAGTAACCAATTGTTATTGTCAGTAGAGCATCATTAGAATCAAAATATTGTTTTGATAAATCCAAGTGCCCAATCTAATTGCCTTTTTCCCCTTGGATTGGAAGGAGCCAGCTCCGGCACTGTGGAGCTTCTGCCTGCACCCAGCAGCTCCGCCAACTGGACGGTAGGACTGCCCACCGATAATGGGCACGACAGCGACCAGGTGTTTGAGTTCAATGGCACCCAGGCCATTAAGGTTCCTGACGGCATGGTGAGCACCAGCCTGAAGGAGCCCTTCACTATCTCTGTATGGATGAGACATGGCCCCGGGGCCCATGAGAAGGAGACCATCCTCTGCAACTCTGACAAGACAGGTAACGACTCCCAGAGAATAAAGTTGTTGTTGTAAAAAATTATTTTAGCTGCACCTGAACTGGGTCAAAGCTCCAGTTTGACTTTTAGTTAAATTGTTTCACAAGGTGAAGGTGGTTTGCAGGTAGTCAACTGTAAAAACACACAATAAACATCCATAGTTAAAGAATAAGAATCCAAACTGACCCACTATAATTATATATCTAGTACAAAGACAACATGAGCTCATGTAAACTAAAAGTTATTTTGCTTAAGTTTAAGTTTATGATGTTGTTAAAGTGTTGTTTACAGCAGGGTTATTTATAAAAATCTATATAGTAAAAAACTACTGATTGGGTCGTTAGACATACATGCCAGAAGCACATTGAAGCAGCACAAAAAATAATCATAAAACTTGTATTGTTAAGACACACATGCACTTAGTCATCTGAAAATGTCAGCACACTGTATTACATTAAAATTTCTGGTATCTACTGAAGGAACCAAAACCTGCATTAACTGTTTGAGTGGCAACTCATTATTGCTGCCCATATGGTGTCTGAAACAATGCCTGTAATGAAAGAAACATTGTAACTTCGGGCTATAATCAGTGTTGGTGCTCAGCTGGCTCATTCTATATATCTATATTTTCTTTCTTACCTCTGCAGAGTCCCCGCTGACCTTTCCATTTTTGTTACTAGTTGTAAATTTTGCAACGACCACAAGCTCCTTGATCTTATTGACAGTAAAGTCTCTGCCATGGCCAGGGAGAGGCAGCTCATCAGCTTCTGTCCGACTTGCTTATATAAGAAGGATTACATCAGAGCGGCTGTCCCCTGGATAGGAAGCTCCCATACCCGTGATCTCAGCAACATTCATGACCTTCATTCAGCACATAAATATCTCACATTCAGTCAATTTCTTCTACATTTTAGTCTTCAGTTCTTAATGAAGACTAAATAAAACTACATATGAAACACTAAAACTTTGAAACATGGGCGTTACATTTTGGACAATAGAAGGGGTGAAATGGTTGGTTATTTTTTAATCACATCACGTCAGAAGTCACCAGTGTGTCTTAAACCATCTTACTGTTATAAAACCAAAAGCAAGCCGATACATCTTAGTATTTGTGATGCTGGGTCCAGCACATGGTCATGGTTTTACATGAACATTTTCCATTCATTAGTATAGAATTGATTTCCTGTTAGTTGAGTAATTGATGAAATGTCTCACACTAGCAGTTAATTCTGCTTTAGTGCATTTAGTTTCACCCAAGGCCAGGGATGTTACTAGAGTCACGATTGTCCCTACGTATGGATAATACACTGTCATTTTCCAGTCCAAGACCAGAATCCTTTTCCTGAAACACAGCATGTTATTCTGTTCTTAAAAGGGTGCTCTGTTGATATTGATTATCCTAATCAAATAAGGGGCAGATGCAGCCTTTGAGCTCTGTAAAGAGATGATAACATCACAGTCCATTTAAATTATCCAGACCTATAATAACTTGGTGCGCTCTAATTATAGCACATGACATCACAGCTTTTTGTAAGTTTTTGTAACAGACTAAGTCTAAAAATACATAGTGATAAAAAACACTATAAATCTCTTGGATCTCATGGATTAACAGCCAGGTGGTTATTTGGTACGAAGACTACATCTGTGCAGATAAATCCTAACTTTTGGACCTATGTTGTTTTTGATGGCTTCCTTCAAGAAAATTTCCTGTAGTTGCATTTCCATAATTGTATAATACTTAATAAGAACTGGTTGTGGAACTGGTTTCAAAATGTTCTTTTCCACTGCTGTGAGAGCCTGTTGAGGCACGTTGTTCATGGTAGCATGAGATATTATTAGTGCAATCATTCGGCACATTTCTGCTAGCTTGTGCTTGTCACTTACAATGTTTACAAATAATTTACTGCCATATTTTGTGTAGTCATCAGTTGTAAATATAATAGTCATACCACAGGCTACACAAGATTTTTCTCTTTTTGCTTTGCATGGCCTCTATAGAAGATTCAGCACTTTAAAATATATTTAAATTATACTAATACTAGTAAATGTCTTTTTTTCAGTCTAAAAAATAATCGCCACCCATCCTCCAAATATTCACATATTCAGTTTCATACCTTAATCTCTCCTCTCATTCTGTGCTGCAGAGATGAACAGACACCACTACTCGCTCTACGTCCACAACTGCCGGCTGATCCTTCTCCTCCGCCAGGATCCATCAGAGGCCGAGAACTACAAACCAGCCGAGTTTCACTGGAAACTCGACCAGGTCAGCTGCAGTTTAAGAGAATTATAGCCGGTTACACATGATATGTAACTATGAATAAAGTTATACAGTAATAATATGTAACTTTCACAGTCCCAGTTTCAGCTTTCATCCCCGTTGTGTTCTTCTCTTCTTCAGGTCTGTGACAAAGAGTGGCATCACTATGTGCTGAATGTGGAGTTCCCCACTGTGTCTCTGTTTGTGGATGGAACTACCTTTGAGCCCTTCCTGGTTACAGAGGACTACCCACTGCATGCATCCAAGATCGAAACTCAGCTCACTATTGGTGCCTGTTGGCAAGGTAAACTTTTTTTATTTTCTTTTTTTTTAGGAATGCTGTAAAATAAAGTGAGCCATAATTCTCTTGTGGGACTAAATGTATCAATGACACACATATAAATAGTAAAGAAAGACTGCTTATGGTTCAGATGTTTGAACATTTGATATTTTTATTGGTTGTAATAGTAAAAAGATACTCTAATGCTACCTGATAATTGTTATATTTGTTCATTACAGCTTATGTAAAAATGTACGGTGCATGTTATTTTATTAACTCTTTCTTAAATTGTCAAATGATGCACAATGACCTTGTATGTAGCATCTGAATCCTCAACCTTCCTCCCTGTCTCTCCCTGCTCTCTTGTTTCTGTCCTTTACAGACAACTCAGGACATGACAATGACACTGAGTCAGTCTCTGAGCCCACCTCAGGTTGCTCAAATCTTTCCCTTATTCCTCAGATATGTCCATTTGTCCAAAATGTCCCACCACGCTAACTGCATCCTCATACCATTTCGACTAGAATGATTCTTACACATTCTAGATGCAGAAGGATTTATTTTTTCATAACTGTTTGGAGCATGATGCAGTATGGATGAGACTGGTGTAATTTTTAATGCTGCCTGCGTTCTTTTTCGTGTTTCTTCATTCTCCATTTATACGCTCTTCTGACTGCAGCAGTTGTTTTTCACACAAGCAGAACAGAAATAGACATATAATGAGCACAAAACTCTAACCTGGCTGCAGCATTTCGGCATTGCAGGCTCTTCTTTCAGAAGATGACCTTTGGGTGAGAAGCTGCAGCTCCTCCATATCAGATAACAAAGCTCACACACACTCTTACACACATCACTGGATGACTTTGGGACCTTGGTCCAGGTTTGTCTCTGACTCTGCAGCTGCACAGACTGCTCGAGATTTAGCAGGAAGATGCGACACAATTATTTCACCTCTCCTTAGGCAGGATTAATGCACCTCACAGCAATACTAAATACTAAGTTATATTGGAATCATAGTGTATATTAAGCATTGTTCACTCCTCAAGATGGTTCCATTTTATTGTGAAAAAAGGTGACAGAAGAGGATTAATTTGAGTTTATTTTTTTCTGTTTATTTTTCTGGATTTGTTTTTTCCGCTTTTTAGGCAGCGGTTCACCCTGTTAATGCAGATGTTGCATGTATCTAAGGCGTGTGTAAGCTCATCCATCATTCTCCTGTGTCCCTCACTGGGCCTCAGGCCTTGTAAGGGCACACATACTAACTTGCATGATCGCCATTCACTCCAGCTTTGCACATTGAGACGGCATGCTTGAATCTCCAGCCCAGAAAAGGTGAAATCTGTGGAATGCACACTTAGGATGAGTAACGTTTCTTCTCCTCATCTCTATCCTGACGTACCCAGGCGGAAATGCTCGAATGGCTCAGTTTTTCCGGGGGAACCTAGCAGGACTGATGATTCGCTCTGGCAAGCTGGAGAACAAGAAGGTGATCGACTGTTTGTACACCTGCAAGGAAGGACTGGACGTGCAGCTGCCTGAGGAGGTAGCTTCAGCTGTTAAGGTGAGAAGGGCAAAATGTTTTGCACAATCACACTCAGCCCCAGTCAGGCTGGATATATTTGTGGAGTATATTTGTGCATCAAAAATGGTCCTTCTCAGTGGCTCCAAACCTTTTAGGCTTGTAATTGGGATAAGCAAAGTGTGCTCTCAACTCCTTTCAAAAGTGTGAATTGTGATCAGTTCAAACAAAGAACAGGTTGTAGAGGCCTGAAGAGGTGGTAATATTCAGTATTTAACAATAAAACTGCAGCTCGGTTGAAAGTGGCTGGCTGGCAAAGCAATCATTTTAATTAATGCATTTTTATATTTATACCTATTTTTAATAGGTATGAATATTCCTTGTAAACAATACAACATCACCATAGAAACATATTGTCATGCATGCTTTGTTTTGCCGTCCTGTCATTCTGTCAGGCTGTTTTTCACATCCAGAAGGTGTTGTCTGTCTGCTATTTACCGTCTGAATACATGTGAATGCAGCGTTGGGGATCTCCATCACTGAGGCCGATTATATGTGTCCTGATACGTTAACAACGATCTGATACACTAAAGATTTAACCTTTATGCTGGTGCTCCAATTCAAATCGGTGAATCTTACCATCTCTAATGGATATAAGTGCTTTCTATGTAACACTGTTTGCACATACAAAACAGATATTTTATGAATAGCTTAGTGTCAGCCAGACAACACACACTAACATATTTTCATGTGTAAGCATAGCATCAGGAGACAATCTTGCCTCAAATCAGTCGGTTGCCTTTATTTCTTCTCTCAGGTGGAGTTCAACCCCAACCAGTCCTCTTTGACCGTTGAGGGTGACGACATCGATGCCTTTGACAAGGTCATGCAGCACATCTCCTACTTGAACTCCCGCCAGTTCCCGACACCTGGCATCAGGCACCTTCGCATCTCCACCACCGTCAAGTAAGTGGCAGGGGCCAAAAATACTTCACCAGTAGTTTTCATCTTCTCTGCTCGTTCTCCGTCATGTCACCTCATCTGTCAGTCAGCAGCAGCCCAATGTTTGTGGAACATGTTCTTTCTGCCTGATAGATAGGGTTTGTCTTTCTTACTTTAAATGTAAGGAAGGTTTATAGAGGTAAAATAGAGGTCAGTTTTACCTGATTTTCATACCAAAGAGTAAACATGAAAGGTTTTCGGGATGGGAGAATGACAGAGGCAAAAGAGCTGTAAGATTCTGTATTTTGCTTTTCAGTTCTCTCTGATGTATATTTTGTGAACACTAAAATGTGAATAACAGAACAGCATTACAGTTGCACATGAGGTATAATAAGAATATATTAAGACTCAAGTTTCTGCTGAGCCTGCTCCAAAATCAGTTCCAGTTAGTGTTGCAGTTTTACATGAGTTCTTATTTGCATATGCATAAATATGCATAAACACAGTTTTATTGGGTGGACTGAGCAATTATATAAAATTATATATACCTGTAAGGGTAATTTTCCAGCTGTTAATAAATGTAGAGGATGCACTTTAATAAACATTTTATGTGTTGAATATATGTTTTTTTTTTTTTTTTTACATTGTAAGCTTATTCTCCACATCATTAACTACATCTGTTTACAAAAATGACCCTGCCTTAACCGGACAGGCAGGGTTATTAGATTATTGAAGCAGGGCTTACTCAAAATGCCAGCAACTTCATTAAAAAACTGATAAAGGATCCAGGTTCTCAGGTATTTAAACTTAAATTTTCCCCCAGATGCTTCAACGAGGAGTCCTGCGTAACGGTGCCAGATGCTGAAGGTTATGTGATGGTCCTTCAGCCCGAGGAACCCAAGATAAGCCTGAGCGGCATCGACCACTTTGCTCGCAGCGCTGCCGAATTCGAGAGCCAGGAAGGCGTGACACTGTTCCCCGAACTACGCATCGTGAGCACAATCACCCGCGAAGTTGAGGCCGACACAGAGTCTGAAGCAGCAGAGGGGGCTGACGACGACCCTACGGGTAAAAGAAATGCACATTTGGCCCTGACGTTACTGCCAGATAATGTTTTTAGATAATGAATTTGTAGATGCAGCTAACCTATTTTTCAGTGGATTAGTTGTGTTGTTTGCTAACTGTCATCCTCTGAGTTTCTATGCACTGAATTTCTACTTTAACACTACCACATATGTAATGTTAGTCTTGTGCCTCCTTAGGTGGTGACACCCATCCGTTGCCTCGGTTAAATTACCTTTGACAGTGAATGGGTCTACAGGCACAGTGAATGTACAGTTAATAGTTGTATATATGTACAGTAGCTGGCGACGGTGGGGATTACGCCTAGAGGCCAATGGGATTGGATAGACAGAGCGAGAGGGAGGGTGAGAGAAAAGAGATAAGTTGTTTACTACTTTATGGGAGGGGTCAGTGACCAGCCGTGCCATCTGTTGGGCTTGTATATGAGCTAAGACGAGGAGAGACAATAGACTTGCACTGAGGTTGACACAGATACAGGAAGATTCTATGTCATGTGGTGAACAGCAGGCCATATGGGACAAAAGGGCTTACAGAAATCTGTTGCTATTACCTGCATTACCCTGCCCCACCTTCCACAGCCAACAAATGAGAGATGTCACACTAGATGAGTAAGAATTACTGAATAGGACCATCCATAATGTCAGAAGGTGCAAACCGTGTGTGCATAAAATATTCATTTGTTTCATAAGAACGATGGAGAAGACTGGCTGCCTCAGTTGGGCTATTAAGATAAAGTAAATTAATTAAAATGATTTATTAAAATACCTTTCAATTGTATATGAGTTCCTGAGCTGTTTTACATATTTTAAACCTCTTTTATTAGAAAAATAAACCATACATTAACAGAAGATATATTATTAAACATAGACATCTGTTAACAAAGTATCAGCATAATGCTTTTTAACACTAAACATGGATGTATTTATTGTGGTCCACCTGCAGTGGTTAATGATGAAAGACAGCATTCACTGTTGACTGTGTGTACATGTAGTACAATAACAGACAACATATTACAGGGGAGGTTGGAGCAGCTCAGGTTGGGCTGTACTATTGCACAACATTTCAAATGATCAAACTGTGCAGTCCCTCGTTGTGTAATCTAGGATGCTTACTCATTTTGATTCAATTCTTTATCGTCCACCATAAGGCTGAGCTGTTGGGGATGGAAGTCATTGTACCATCTCGGAGCATTTCTATTTTAACTGCTGTGGTTTTTGTAGCCTCTACACCACTAGTTTAGCGGCCCAGAATCATCCCATGTGACACTGCTCAGCCAACAAAGCCTGTGTGACACAAGGGAGATGAGATGAGGCAGTTGGAGAAAAGTAATTTCACATGACGTGCTGTAAAAAGAGAAACATAGACAGTGAAATGAGAGTTTTTAATCCAGAATAGACAGACCAGAAAAGACAGTTATTAAAAGAGGCAACATAAAGCACCACTAACATATCAGACAAAGCGCAGAACATCTTTTGAACACACATACCCACGCACTTCCAAAGTCAGTGCTCAGAAAATAAATGATCTAAATGAACAGCCAAGATCGATCCACCAGAAAGAGGAGCGTCTGTGTTTTTGATGGGACTGAAAATCATACAATCTGGTTTTCCTAAATATCCTGGTCTACCCTAAAACCTTGATACCACCCAAGCCTACTAATAATGAACTCTTCCATTACAGGCTCAATGGACAATCCTAAACTTGAGGACAGCTCTACAGCTCTTCATTCTGAATCTTTTTTCTTTGTTGTTCATTCAGTCCAAGAGACAGTGGTGTCAGAAGAGATCATGCACAACCTGGACACATGTGAAGTGACTGTGGTGGGAGATGAGCTGGACGGGGAGCATGAGGGCCTGGAGGTGGACATGTCCCAGCTGCAGCAGCATGGCCTGGAGATGAGTTCCTCTAACCTGGGCCTCGTCATCACTGGTACAGACCACAGAGCTGTCCAAACGAGCATATAGCAGTAGTCTCTGGCTGGAGAAATTTGATATATGATAATTGCTTTGTAGAAAATAACTGCTTTACATGAGAAGTAAATTCTTTGAAATCTGTTAAATAGTCCTCACATGTAAACAAATGAATGTATGTAATCTTATATAATATAAATGTACACCAGGGTGATTTGAAGTAACCCAGTCCACTGTAAGTAAAGTAAATTTCAAAGGATACATTTATGAATAATCCCAAAATCACAGTTTTACAAACCTGCTATTCCACAACAATACTGTTTTCCTCTAATATGGAGAGCCCTTCTGACACTTTCTGATGATTGGCCCCCCTCTGTATGTTCCAGGTGTGAACACCATGGCCAACTACGAACAGGTCCTGCATCTCATCCGTTACAAGAACTGGCACACAGAGGCTCTCTTTGACAGGAAATTCAAACTGGTCTGCTCTGAACTAAACGGTCGCTACATCAGCAATGACTTCAAGGTCGAGGTATGACTGAGCACTTGTAAGTTATGTCACATGACAGTGACGCATTCACAACAGAGGAGTGCAAGTGTAATGAAGAATTCTCGTGTCCCCTCACGATACTCGACCTACATGTAAAATGGAGATCTATTGACAGCATTTTGTGACCGTATCTATGTGTGTTTCCGGTTTCTGTTCTCTCTAGGTGAATGTAATCCACACAGCCAATCCTGTGGAGCATGCCAACAATGCCATGGTGCAGCCTAACTTCATTAACCCTGTGCATCATGCCTCTGTGGATCTGTCTGGTCACAACCTGGTCAACGCTCACCAGGCATCAGGTACTGCAACACAGGAGTCTGACATGTGACACGTTTTTTGTCTTTGTCCTTTGCGTCATACAAGACTGTTTTCCTTTTTTTCTAGGTTTCTAGTAGCACATACAAAGTACCTCTAACGAAGCACATCTTTCTTGTATTATCACCAAAGTCAAATATCAACAGTAAATAATTTTAATCACCTTAAAGGACACAAAGAATGAGTTTCAGTTTCAGCCCCAACCAACAAATTCTGGCGTAACACTGACCCTTCTAGTTTCCATCATGTATGAAACCTTGAAGAATAACAATTCAACTTACTGAAACAATTGTAGCATTTATTTTATATTCTTAAATTACTGCCAAACGTCATAAACAAACCAGTAATCTGCTTAATTGTTGTTGCTGTAGAAAAGATATTTGGCCTCTGGTATGGCAAGTGTTGCTAGGGATGGATTACAGCCTATTAACCAGAAGTAGGGCACGTATGAAACACTGGTCGTTTGCCCATTTATTTATTTTTTTTAATGTCACAAGTTTAGGGATTACACTTGAGTGCTGTCTGTGACATCTGTACAGGCGGTGGTCGGAGCACAACCATTTATTTCCCGGCCTCGGTAATCCTCTAGGCTGTCAGGCTCACTAAGCCTGCCACCGAACAAGAGAGGCCCTTTTCTGCTAATATGGGGTAAAGTGGAGCAGGTTAGCGGGAGACAGGCAAAGCTATTTAAAGACACTCACCTAGAGCTGCTCCCAAAGCATTCATCCGCAGTTTACTTAAAAACCATTAACATCAGCCCTCGAAATTGCCTCAGACAGAAATGGAAGCAACGTCTCCCCACATGAAGCTCTAACAGGATTTTTATGTGTGAACGTACTCATGTGCAAATTAGACATAGTTTACATCTAACCTTTCATTTTGTGTTTGTTTGTTTGTGCGTTTTCTTCCACGCAGTGGTTCCCAGTGCCGCCACCATTGTCATTGTGGTGTGCGTTAGTTTCCTGGTGTTTATGATCATCTTGGGAGTGTTCCGAATCCGAGCTGCACACCAGAGCACCATGAGAGACCAGGAGAACGGCAAGGAGAACGAGATGGACTGGGATGACTCGGCCCTCACCATCACCGTCAACCCCATGGAGGTAAAAACAAACATTTGCAGAGAGGCAAAATTAGAGCTTTTTTCTGGTGATTAGCCAGTGAAAAGCTGTCCGACACAATTTCACTTCTCAACTAAATGTGGTTGGATTGCAGCCTAGACAGCTTTTCACCTGCTAATGCTCTCTGGGTGATGTTATGATTGTGGCCTAGTTTTATCTGAGTGCTCATGCACAGGAGAGAGACTTGTTGTTTTGCTATTTAGAATAAAAGAACCCGTATATCAATATCGCATCTTCTGCAACCAGTTGGTCTCATGCAGATTTAGAGCTTTTTTTTTTTGTGCCCAAGCCAAGAATGCAGCTCCAATATTTTGGTCTTCCAAAACACCAAAGTGAATTTTTTTAATGAGTCAGCTTGTAGGCAGGCATATAAATATCTGCACAGTGAATTCATGCCTTTTTGAGTTATTATGTGGGCCTGCAACTAATTTATCATTCTCCCTTTCATGCTGATAACTGAATAGCCCAGTAACTGGCACCAGGTTGAAAAGCAGTGATCTGCTTCTGTCTGTAGTTGAAAGTTTCAGGCCTGTATCATCTCCACTGGGGTTTTTCAGAAATGTGCTCTGTTGTACCTTTTAACCCATCAGTGATGTCACAGTGTCCTGAAGTACACCCATATACCACTGCAGCCAGCTGAGAGGTTCAAACTAGTCTGACAACCATCTTCTAAATTAAAAGCAGCTTATGGGTGCTGAAGGAAAAAGCAACTGTCAGCCTAAAATCACATCACACTACTAAGTGACACCAACATCACAAACCAGTCAGGTTGGTTAACATCAGTGTTCCATGTGCAATTCACTGTCTTCCTGTTACAGGATTTTCCTGTATTGAAATTTAAATTGAAGTGGCTCCAGGGCCCACCACTGCTATACAGCTATATGATTTAAATCATTAGTGACATTTTTCAGTTTATGCCATGATAAAGGCAAAAGCAAAATAACATAAACCAGGCAATGGACTGAGCAACGTCCACACTGTTTTGCATTGAGACCAAACCCATATGTGTTCTTTATAATATTTAGAGCATTTTAGGGGAAGGACATCCAGCAGAGGTCACCAGGGGATGTTGCAGCTCACGCCTGCAATCAAACTCATATGTTCACTTTGACAACAAACATATGTAGAATAATTAACACCATAAGATCACATCATCACATCATGATTGCACTGGGAGAAAAAGACGTGTCCCAGACCAATGCAAGTCAAGACACTCAGACATGTTTGATGGCTCAAAATGCTTTCTACACCATCAGAAAAATAATTAAGCCTGCATGTGGTCTTTTATTCCTGATAAAACCTAAAACACAAGTGGAGTGCTTTACTATTTTGAATAAAAGAATAAAGAGTTATCTAAGACACATTTGAAGGAGGATGTTAATATGTGCATGTTAGTTAATGCAACATTAGGTCTTATTATTTGAAAAAAAACGGATGAAGCTGTAACACATGAAGGAGCAGTTTAGTCTCAGAAAGTGACTCTTCACAAACAACCCCACCCCTCTCTCCCTCTGTCTATAACGCAGACGTACGAGGACCAGCACAGCAGCGAGGAGGAGGAGGAAGAGGAGGAGGAGAGCGAGGATGGAGAGGAGGAAGATGACATCACAAGCGCTGAGTCAGAGAGCAGCGAAGACGAGGAGGGCGGGGAGCCAGAGGACCAGCAGGGGGCCAGCAGACAGCAGCAGCTGGAGTGGGACGACTCCACCCTCACCTACTAGAGCACTAGAACACACACACACACACACACACACACACACAGAGCACACACACACACACACACACACACACACACACACACACACACACCACTCAACACAAGCTCACAGACACACACATCACCAACTCACACTCACCGCTCCACACACACTCCCCACCCCCCTACAGTTTCATGTCCAAGGAGCCATGATGTAAAAAAAAAATAATACAAAAAACAAAAACAAAAATTCCCTTCAACATATATATGGTCAAGGTTTTCCTGTTGTTATCTTAGTGGTGGTACTCAGTGTAGTGTAGTCATCACCGGATTGCTGATTTTTACTGTTTATTTTTTTATTTATTATATTTTAATTCCCAGGAAAACTTGGCCTACATTTTGTTTTGAAATGTGTGAGGAAGCCAACCCTGCACTTTTTGTTTTCTCTCTGAAGTAAAGGCTTTCAAATGGAGAATTTTTTCCCCCTAATGTATATTCTTTGCGTAATGCTTTTAGATTTGTTTGCCGCTAAACTCACGTATAGCTTTGACTTGAGTTCTCTTGACTTGTAGTCCACAGTGAAACAAAATGATGCTTTTAACAAGTAGACCGCTTTTTTTCTTTTCTTTTTCCTTTCTTTTAGTGCATGAGGCTATTTGAGAAGTCATATGTGTAGAGAAATAAATTGCTTTTTAAAGATTTTGTAAATATAAAGAAACCATGTAATTAGTCAATGTGTTAGTGAAGGCCTACTCAATGGGGTCCAATATCTAAAATGACGCAGTACGTAATGTAGAATATTTGTGTCACAGAGGCTGTAGCATGTCGCTAAATTTCTGCAAAAGCTGTTCCATCTTGCTTGTACAAAAATGTCTGCTTCACGATGAGAAACCCAGGACTGTTAAGCGGAGGTTTCCATGACAAAGTGGTGTCCATTTTGTCTTTTCTTTTTTTTTTTTGCAAAGAGGAAAATTAGTTCTTTTGCTTTCTCGTAGAGAGGACTGGTCGATGGTTTCAGCTTCATACATGCTTTGCTTTGCTTGCACAGGTGGCAATGCTCTACTCCAGGTGTCAGTGTATTTCATTCCCAATAGATCTCATTGTTGTACAGAAGGGATTTTCTTTTTGTTCAGGGTAATCATACTCAGAGAAATGCTAATGTACAAATCGACATTTTGTGTGGAACAGTACAAACACCAGGCCAGCAGGTACTGTAGTGCTGTCGATCTGGAAATATGGGTACTAACATTTCTGCCAGTGTATTTGGACAAGTCGAGAGATTTCCTCAGCAGCTTTAAAAAGCCCTTCGTCCGTATCCCAGTCCTGCTTTGCTGACAGAAGTAGGAAGGAAAAAACCCTTCAGACTACTGAAAGAGCAGATTTATGACAGACGGAGCTTTAGTGGAGCCCGAATAGTGCAGTTGCTGGCATTGTTTTGGGGGAGAGAAGTGAAATGAAAGTACTTTCAGGATTGCTTTGTTGCAAGTTTATTTACAGTGGCACGGCTATTTAACCTGAAACAATAAAACCTTTATTAGATGCATTTTTAAACTGGTTTCCTTTTGCAAATTAAGCACCGTCTTTATCGTACTTTAAGGAATTACAACAGAGGGTATGACTGCATAGTTTACAAAAGGAAAACACTTTATAAATGAATCTTGTTTGAATCTTAAAATGAAATATTTTTTTGCAGTAGACCACTAGATTTTATTGTACATGGAACTGTACTGTAGAGTTGTTCTAAGATATTTGTTTACATTTGGTAAACTTATTTTCCATCTGGTATTAGTATAAAGCTTATACAATTGATTGGGAAAATGTGTCCAACCTCTATCTCCTCTCAGACACTGTTGTCCATCACTGTTGTATATATCTTTCACAAAAACCAGACACAAATGTACCTTCACACGTAACTATTTAGTGTTTGTGTCATGTTTTTGGGTACCAAGTAAAATGTTAACGTCTCCCAAACCTGCATTAATTACAGCAAATCAGATTTCGGGGCAGTTAAGTGAACAGAGTGTTCCAGGATTAGAAATGTTGTGAGTCTCATATTTTGCATGCAAGTCTACTTTCAGAGGCCAAAATTTAATTTAAAATCACATTCAAGGCTCTTTCTGGAGACAGTTTCTTTTGAGGGTTTGAGTTGCACAGTTGTGTCTCTTAGCTTCAATTAATTTATAATTTTTTAAGAGGTGTGTGGTGGAAATGTAGTGAACAGTCTCCCCTCCATGATGACTTGGACTTGTAAAAAAGGGGGCCAGGTCTGAGCCGGCTGAGATGGGAGTGCCTTTTTCCGATCATAGCGTAATTTAGCAGGTCTAACAAAAAAAAAAAACACTCATCCGTGCTCTTTTATTTGTGGCAATTTTGTTGTTTTTTATTTGTATTTGTTTAAAGCTAGATTTCTTACAGGGCTGGGGATTACGTTTTCTTTCAGTTTGTCGTAACAATAGTCCACCGCTAGTTTTATTAAAAGTGAAAAACGTTTTACATAGATGTCATGTGTCCATGTTGATGTGTAGAGGAAGTAGATCCATATTGTATCTTCTATAGATATTGTACTAAATCATTGACGGAATCCACCTTTAAAAATATGTACAGTACATTATGAAATTGCTTTGGCAGCATACATGGGTATACTGTTAACTCACCTATTTGTGTATAGTGGAAGGTAATTTTGAACAGTGTCCTATTGCCTGAGTTGTTGAGAAATGATTTTGAGGGCAGCATGAAATTCACCAGAGTTATAAGCCTGTCAACTCCGAAATTCTGTTTCATTATGTCAAACACTCGATGTCCACATTTCATCTACAGTTTCAAAGTACAATACCATGGGTCACTGATACGTGCACACTGACTCCAAAGTCAAGTCTCCACAGTGACTTCACCATCTCCAGTTTTCTGGGTTTATTGCTTTCTGATCAGCCCCTGAGCTAAGTGTAAGTTGGTTGAATTGAATGTCACTGCCTAACAAACTGAAATGCAGCCATACTGTAATAACACTAAGATGTAAGGGGAATTTACTTTGCATGAACCACAAGTTTGTGTATGTTCCATGTGGGGTTGTGAGACTGGAGTGAGGAAGGAGACGTGATACACTACTGATTCTCAGATTGTCTGTTTCACACGTCCAAATGTTTTTTTTTTGTTTATTTTTTTTTCTTTTAAAAATTTGCTCAAAATGGATGGTGGCAATGTTTTCAGAACGGTTGAATGCTTCCTTTGTGCTTGTTGGAGCTGCTCTCACTTTTCTACCAATTAAAAGGCAAATTGTAGTGAAGTTGATGCTTGCTCGTAAACAAAATAAAGGATGATAAGATGGGGTATAACTTCTGTCTGCTCTTGTTTTTCCTTAGTAATCACTCACACTGTAAGTGTATCACTGGGGTAGACAGTGCTGGTGGTATACGCCCTGAGTAGTGCTGCTGAAAGTGGGTTAAATCTTGAGCATTAGTGTCCTCTGGTGGTGAAAATAAAAAATGATCTAAGACCCAAAAAGGTGCAACATCATTTAACAAGTAAAACATGAATAATTAAAACAATGATCATTGATTTATTTACAGAGAAACAAACATTCAAAGCTGAATATCAATTATGATCAATGGTGTAAACATTGTGACATTAAATTCTACATCTTCTGAACTAAATATGAAAATGAAATACGAAGGCAATATTGAACTTGAATACTGCAAATTTATAATTATAGCTGTCAGCTAAAGCAGTTTGAAATGCTTGATAATCAATAAATATAGGAGTGCGGACAAAATAATAGAAACAACATAAATATCCAGAACCAGACAAGATGTAGTCCTCAATGTGTATTTAAAATGTGTGCTGAACGTACTCTATCCTTCGAACAGCCATTGATTACATTCTCTAAAACAGCTCAATCACTCTTACATCTGGCATTTGAAGAGATTGGAAAGTGTTTTTATTTCATCCTGTTCATTATTTTTTTATCGTTCTGCAGAGCGAGGACATGAACAACAGTGCAGAATGCATCTGGCACTGTAAAGTGACCTCATGTTCCTTGGCTGTTAAACGTCCACACAGACTATTAATCAAACTGAATCACTCCCATGAGATGGATGCTGAAACCATCTCAAGACCCTCCGCAACGTTTAGCAGATGGCATCTAATCCATTCAGAGGATTTCTGATCACATTCCAGGCAAACTGGTCAAAAGACTAATTTTTTTTCCATCCAGATTGGCGCTTGTTTCAACTCGTCGTGCATCTTAATACTGGAGTTGCACGGGATGAATTCACTTTCAAAATGGCAGTCCTCTTATATACACTGACTTTAAGAGGCCAATAAAAAGCATATGTTTTATTAAGACAAACAGATTTAAATCTGAAATAGGAAACTGGATGTACATTGCTTTGAAAACACACTAAAAGAAGTGATTGTCAGATATGTTTGAACTGCTGCACATTGTCAAGTCATACTGTATGTGTACTGCATACAAATTGACCTACTAGTGTTAGTGCCTCTGTAGTGTAATTTAGTTACTTCAAAGTTCTCTTTCTGGCAGTATTTCTGTTATTTTGTCCTAATCCCTGTACACAGCACAGTTTAGTTCAAATTACATTACAGCAACCAACAAGAAACGCAGCACAAATCACAACAGAATATTTCTCTTGAACTGCCTTGACTATCCTTCACATTCATGTACATCTTCATATTCAACAAATCCCACGCTCGTACCTATAATACACTATTACACCTATCTGGACAAATAAAAGACATTTACAAAAGTTGCAGGATATAAAACAATACTGTTAAAAAGTGTTAACACATAGAAGTGCACTGATTATTTACAAAATCAATGATCAATTGGTACATTGCTTTCTTGGTAGAGAGAGTTAAAATGAACATTTCGTAGAATTACTATGTCTTGGTTTTCACACCAGAACTAGCTAAAGCCATAATCTTGTCTTCAGATCCTGAAAGAAAAGGCAAAACAAGATCAATATTAATGTGTAACCAATAATTCTGTTAGTAAACATTTCAGTGAAATTGCATCTTTATTCTCACCTAAGTTTGCAGTCACTTTTTCAAACTGGCTCAGAGTAGCTGTGGCATTTTCAGTGAGAAAAGTCTCATCCTCCGAAGTGAGCTATCAAACCAGCCGGAAACAAAAATAGGGAATTGTTAATACAAGCTTTGGTCAGACAACTATAGCATGTTTAAAATGTTCCAGCTCTTTCTAAAGTTAGATTGAGGCCTGCTGCTGTGACATGACTAAAATAAGTCTGTGCGACTTTAAGAGCTCATGTGGATTTATGAGCACAAGCCTCTGAATCATCCACGAACCGACGGAAAAAAACATCACATCTCTGCTGTGAGCGTTCCTCACCTTCTCTCCAAGTTTTCTCAAGGCTGTGAGGATTTCCATTTTCTGCTGTGTGTACACATCCCGCGACAGTTTCCCCACGATGACATCTCGGTCCATCTGCACAGAATGTCACACACTGGTTGGACAAATTTCAGGCCGAGCTACACACAGATACTGACACTGTGGAGTGAGTGAGCATTTGGATTTAACATATATACTCAACAACTGTGCATTAAACAATCACAATCATATCTTTGACGTTGCAGTACAAACCTCTGCTAGCCTGGTTCTCAGCTGTCCTGGCTGTTTCTTTGCAAAAAGTCGGATCACTTCTGGAGTTTTGAATGCTTGGCTGATGGCAGCCTGGATCGCCTGACATTGAAAAAAAAATAAAAATGTACATTTCACCAATCACCTTTTAATAGTGGATTGTTTTAAGTTACTTGTTCTAAAAGCTGCAACCTCTTTAAGTCACCCTCTATACACAGTAGTTATCCATTGATTATCCGTACCAGTTGCATTCCACTGAGCTCATCCACAAGTGTCATGTCTCCTGTCATGATCTTCTTCAGGGAGTCATTGAATTCACTCAGCTGTTCCAAGGTTTCCTTTTTTGTCTCCTCATACTCGTCCTCATCCAGTTCTTCTCTGGATGAAACAAAGAAAGGATGAGAAACAAAACAGTGTCACAAAAACACATACAGAAATGCTTTATGACAGACTAGATCATTGCTTGCCAGCTACAATAATCACATTTGATCATTCAGTGAAGAGCCTCTACACATGTGTATTTAACTCATGTCTCCACAGTGCACCTGCATTCTTCCAGATCCTGAAGCTGCTGCATCAGTCTGTCAAGTTGCTCTTCCATATTCTGCCTTAATTTTCCAGTTTCTGATTTCCCGCGCGAAGCCATCCTTAGTTAAAACCGTATTTCCAACCTGTAGAGAAACAGAAACAGAACAGAGCCGACCAAGACATGAGTCTCACTGAGTATTACTGCCACAGTATACCACAGATAACTCAACGTCAACCTAGCATGCTATGTAGACCGCTTCAGAATGACGTTGTTTGAGCATAAATTACGACAATACTCTTCAACATTTAGTGAGACACCAACTATTGACGAACCGCGGCTGGATATATGTGCTGGAGGCTCACACCGAGCGATCTCACCTCAACTGTGAAACAAAGTTGTTCAGTTAGCAGAGTAGCTAACGTTAGCATGCTAAAACAAAACAACTCACCGGGTCTCTGTTTAAAAGCAGATCTCAGATCAGTCGTGCGCTAAGATAAATATCTGCATCAGCTTCACGAGCGCACATTAAAATAAAATGAATCAACTTTTTTTTATAATTCAGTGAAAATAATGTCAAAAAATACTTTCAAATGCGGTCTTAAAACAGTGTTGGTCGAGGCGCTTGTGGATTTGTGATTGTGAACGTAGCTCCTGACTGTGGGTGCGGCTCTCTGCTTCCGGGTTGGTCCTGTCCAATCAGAGCTCTCGATCTGACCGTGGTCCATAACGTCCGTACAGGAAGCAGCCGCAGCTGAACGCCGCTGTTCCTCCTGGTAGTACAATTAATATTTAACATGTTTTCACTCTTTAGAAACCGTCCTCCTCTGTTGTCTAAGCTCAGTTTTGAGCTCATGTTCCGTCTGCAACCTGTACCTTTAGACATGGCGGCAAGCACGCGTTGCCTGGTTACAGTCAAAGCTAACTTTAGCTACTGGTTATAATCTAATGAAAGTGCTAACGTTAAATGAAGCTAACGTTATATTTGGGTTTTACTAACGTGTTTCCACACAGTCATTCACTCTGGTACAGCGGAGACACAGAGGCACTGTGGCACTGTGGCACATGTGAGCCTCGAAGACAGTTGACCGACTCACAGTGTGTGTTGTTCCTCCTCATGTTGACTGTTGCAGAGTAAACCCAGCCCCAGAATGAGGCATGGAGGGTCAGAGTATAACCAAAGTGGTCCTGCTGGCCTGTGGGTCCTTCAACCCCGTCACCAACATGCACCTGAGGATGTTTGAACTAGCTCGAGATCATCTGGAAGACACAGGTGGAGTGAAATGAGAATTACACCTCTCTCTTCTCTTTAAAGTGGTTGGTTCTCTCTAATTATTACTTTCACCTCACATCTCTGCCACGCAGATAGTGTTTACTTTCTGTTTCCACCCCATGAATGGAGTGGGATTTTGTTTGTGGTGCTCACTGCATTGAAAAAGTACTATTACTGCAGTGGGGTAAGTCTCAGAGGCTGATACCTCAAAACCTGAGCTAGACCCTTTCTGTGGCTGGATATCAGAGGTGGCTGGAGTATTTAAGTTTAACTTAAGTAAATATAGGAATGCAATAATGTAAAATACTCCAATATATCTATTACATTACGTCCTGCATTCATTAACTTTACCTAAGTAAAAAGTACCAGTTATTAGCAGCAACATTGCTAAAGGAAATGTCAGTCATATCATGATATATATTACATTATCAGATTATTATTACTGATGCATAAACTTGTAATAGTTTAGTGGTTGAGCTCATTTTAACTACTTAATGTAGTGTTGGGTAGTTTAAACTTTAACAGTGCATCGTATTTTACAAACGGATCATGTGCTTTTAATGTAGAATCTTAATCCATAAAGCTGCCAAACAAAATGTAGTGGAGTAAAAAGTGCACAATGTCCCCCTTAAACCTGGTTGAATAGTAGAATGAATTACCTTAAAATACGGCACTTTTAGATATATTTCACCACTGCTGGAGCCCACTAGAGGTGAGAAACTCTGTTAAATCGTGACTTGAATGTATAAAAAATTATTCTTTTTAATTCAGAATTTTCTTAAAATCTATTTGTGGGGGCCAGGGGGCCTTAAAATAACTTAAATGTGATCTAGACAGATCTTAAAAATGTCATTGATTGGATTAATGAATTTAATGTTACTTGCAGGGACATGCAAGTAACGTGAAATAGGTCTTAAATTGCTTCATAATGGTCTTAAAACATTTTAAATTTAACCTGTTCAAACCTGCAGAACCCCTTGCTATTACTGTAAACCATCCTTTCACACCCCTTCTTTAATGTCCAAGGTCAGTACAGAGTGGTGAAAGGCATCATCTCTCCGGTGGGTGATGGCTATAAGAAGAAGGGATTGATTGAGGCCTGCCACCGACTGGAGATGGCCAGATTGGCCACAGAGAGCTCAGACTGGATCACAGTAGATTCCTGGGAGAGCTTGCAGCCGGATTGGGTGGAGACAGCAAAAGTTATTCGGTACGTTAACAGTTCGTATGCCTTGTTAGTGGCAGTGCATGTGCTTGCTACAGGCAAGGCTAGTAGGGTGTTGAGTTGTTAAGATAGATGTAAGGAAATCTGCCAAAGAATCTGAGACACGACCCATCAGGCGACTCAGCACTAATCACAGTTTCCTTGCTTGTTTTCCTCTGATTCCTCATCATCAATGACTACACCTCAGGCCACCCATTCTTCAAATCTGACATAACCACAGCAGGTAGTAGTGACTGTTAAACTAATGATTTACAGCCCCTCTAGCAGTTTAAGATTCGACGTGATGAATGGTTGCGTTCAGTTGGTACAAATGTTAAGTGAATTCACCAGACATTATAGTTACTCTTTTATCATGTCATCTGTGCTGTTCATACATACCGTGCATTAAAGCCCTTTTAGTTATACTTAGGATCATAAAGTTCTTAATTTTCAGTGCCACACAGTCTCCCTTCAGTCCATGTACTCTATCACTCTCTAAGGCTAGCTCTAAATCCATATCACACATGGATTTTCAAGGTTAAAGCTTTCAAAGACTTGATATGTGACATCATTGCTCTTTAGGGCAATAAATGACATTACATTTTAACGTTTTCCTTAACAGCCTTTTCTTTTAATTATTTGTCACTAAAAACAATACATGAGCTGAAGAAATGTTGACAACGTTGTCCGTTTTCTACCACAATGTGGCAACATGGATTAGGAGGATTAGATTAGACAGACTGAAAGTATTGCTGGTACACACTCTCTGTTTTTTAAATGTTCCTGTATAAAGAGGAGAAAACTTGTTTGAACTGTGGATTGTTGTGTTTCAGTCAATACCACATTGAATTCTGTTGCCTACTGAGGAACAGGGATTTTACATATGGGTATTTTACTGAACAAAGAAATCACTGAATTGTAATTTTATAATTTGATATTTAAAAATATATATATATTATTGGATGTTGATGGTAAATAAAAAATCTAAAAAACTGTAAGTTCCAAACAAATGAAGCTAAACTTTAAGTTGAAATTTGATTGAAGTTTTCACAGAGACATAAGGAAGTCACAGGGCATTTATTTGCCGTTTGATTTCCCAAAACCTCTTATTCACAGCCACCGTATGACATGAAGAGGAAGTGTGTTGGTGAATACTGACAATATGACAGATATTTCCCTTGATATTTTAATGTTAGAATAATTTTGTCTGTGTCCGCGTAGGCATCACTATGACGAACTGCTTGCAGCAGAGCAGAACAATGATGATGTGGACACAGTCAAGTACGCAAAAAAGAGACGTATACAGGAGAATTATTTTGAAGGTTCATCTCATCACAAAAAGAGAGGTAGGTCATGTGTACGATTGTGAAACTTAAGTATTGTTCTCTCAGTCAACCCCTCCCTTGTCCGATCCCTGATCCATGACAAGTTGGATCCTGCTTCCACTGTATTCATCATTTACTGTTTTCAGCTTAACTCATAACAGGAGACAATGGCTTAAAGGTGTGGTGTAGAGTTGTGTGGTAGGTGACACCCAATCACACCACCTACAGTAAAGACAGGGGAGGTGTCAGACAGCAAGTCACGAGCCTCAGAACATTAGTGACACAAATAGTGAACATAGCGGCCAGGTATGTTACAACATTCTTCACACTAGTGAGAAGAGGTTTATAACGTGGGAATCTCTGCACTGCTCAGAATTATATACATGAGCAGGAGAAGTGAACGCTGTGCCAAGAGTCAATAAGATGTTAGTAAATCATAACTATTTTCAACTCTTAATCACAATTTGTTTTAAAAGAGTCTGCAGAGCACTGATTGATCTAGCTCAAGGTTTTCCCAGCATTGCCCACTAACAGAGAGCAAAGACCTCCATCATAATTTAACTACACTATACACTGAGATTAGAGACAAGACATCTGAAACGTCCCTTTCTACATTATTCTTTTGTGAGAAGGCTTCTTTATATACTTAATGTTTCTTGTTGTTTTACCTTACCATTCTCGAACTGTTATATTCTCCTCTTCTTTCAAATTAAATTTTAATTTTCTAATTTAAATGCTTAGCTATCTGATTTCTGACTTCTGTTTCGACAGAAAAGATTCCACAAATGTCTGTTAAGTGAAAACCTGTTTTGTAGCCCTTAATTATTTTGTGTGTAGTTATTCAGTTATGATATTTTATTCATAAGAATCAGCAACATGCAGTAAAACATTTAGATATTTTATGTTTAATAAAAGGTCATGATGACATTTAAAAAAAAAAAAAAAAAAAGGTCCTTGGTTTGAATTGTATGTGTCTAAGTGACTAGCGATTATTGACCACGGGAAAATGTGAGTCCCAGTTGAGAACCAGTGCTTTTAAACACTTTGTTAAGACATACAAATAAGATTAAGAACTCTTTTCTCTCTGCATGCTCAGATGGCGCTCAGCTCATGTTGCTGTGTGGAGCTGATGTCCTGGAGTCCTTTGGGATCCCCAATATGTGGAAGCAGGAAGATATCGCTGAGATTGTGGGCCGCTACGGTTTGGTTTGTATCACCCGCAGCGGCAACGACCCCCACAAGTTCATCCACCAATCAGACATGCTGTGGAAGTATCGCAAGAACATCCAAGTGGTCCACGAATGGGTGACCAACGAGATCTCAGCCACTCACGTGCGCCGGGCACTGCGCCGAGGCCGGAGCGTCAGGTACCTGCTACCAGACAGTGTGGTTCACTACATACAAGAGAACGACCTCTACAGTGCTGAGAGCGAGCGGAAAAATGCAGACGTGGTTCTCGCACCTCTTCAGAGAAACACGGCTGCCTCCTCGAGCTGAAGAAGTTTACTGCTGCAGAAACAGAAGCTGTCTACATGAAGTGCTGTGGGTTTACTGTGAATTTACAACAAACCAGACACAGTTCATAGGGTTTATTTAAGCTTCCACCAGTGCCTACTCTACAGAATAGTTGTTTCTAATAATGTGTGTTTTTATATGATAAACCTGCATAGATATTTCAGAGTAAAGTGATTTAGTAACAGTTTCACTTCACTATAAACTAGCTTGTGTGTGTGTGTGGAAATATACAATAGTCAAAAACTGAGAGCAGCAGTTCAACCGACTAGCAGGTCATCTAAACGGCATTACTAGAAATAAAGCTAGTGTGTGGTTATTGAACTAGGGATTCACAATTTTGTGTGAAGTAGACAGCGTACCGTATGTTTGGTATTACATGAACTATGATCAGGAACAAATACATTTTACTTGTTTTACTGACTTTACCACATTTTTTCCCACTTGCTTCAATATACTCCTCAACTCACATTTTTTGTAAGTAGAACAGGATTTTTTCCCATTCACTCCCTCAGGCAAAAGCAGGCAATATAACTTGTTTTAAACATGTTTACTTAGTGCTGCAGATTTAAAAATGAAAGTCTGATTTGTATTGAATGTAAATGAAATAAACAACCCTCTTTGTTTTCCACCATGGGAGATTTTCATTGCTGTTAGCATGCTATTGTCTCACAGAAAAGAAACTGCTAACATCTTCAGTTAAGGAAGTGACAAACTCACACCTTTCCTTCTTGATTAAAATTTGCCAGGTAGGGGGTTGACTCATCTTTTCGGTAATCATCACTGAAAGAGGATAATGGCTGAAATAACAAAGTGTAGCCAAACTAAAGACTCATTGTGAAAGCAGTGTGCTGAAATGAAAGTATAACTGATTACAGCACATTAGTATCAGAGTTTGTGCCTAATTCATTTACTTTAAATGTTGCAATGAAGGCATTTGATTAAATCAAAAAGCTAAATCCATCATTCAGACTTAAAAGGCCCAGTGTAAAGTAACTGGGTTAAGACTGTGGCTCATTACATCACAAAGTCATGCTTATGGTATGAAAATGTTGATTAACGTCTGTCACTAATGTGTAGAGTCTTGGATGGAAAACAACCCCGACAAGGTTTTTCTACATTACATCTCGCAGCTGTTAACCTGCTTTCTGCTTAGTTGATGTCACAAGGACAACAAGTACCTTGTATCATCATGTTTGGACAAGCTCCATGGTTTTTATTTTCTTTCAAACTGAAGGTTGCATCAATTCCTCCAACGCTGCATACCAGGGTATCTGCCAGAAAGGTGTGTCATTTTTTATAACATAGGCCATCTCCATACAAACAGCAGGTGTCTGACTCCAGTTTGCTTTGCAGTTTATTCCACAGTTAGATTGGCGCAATGGAAGAATAGACTTGTATTACACAGATATTGTTAACCTCAACAAAAAAAACAAGTATTTGCTTATCCATAAGTGTATAGTGTAGTTGTGTATGTTATTTTCTTTTTTATGGATAAAGTGTTGTTTTGCAGAAAGCTACACTGTATGCAAATCTATCCACTGCTTCTATAAAACAATGAAATACCAAACACAAAGGATCATAATTACCCTTAATGGAAAAAGCCTTCCTCCAAACATAAAAGTAAACATAGTTGTCCTGTTGATGTTCAATTGTGTGCAATTAATGTGTGACACTTGAGGGAAAATAAAAGTATTTATTTGTCAGTGAACTGTGCAGTGAGACCAGTCTGACCCGTCTGGCTTCCCTTCTGCACAGTGGCAGTGATGAGATCACCTCCCTTCATCCTCACATGGCCTTCAGGTGACAGCGAATGAGGTCAGGGCAACACCTACCTTTATACCTCCAGGTTTCTCATAAAACAGCAGCCTCTTCTCTGAACTGCTCATCAGCTCAACAGGTTGAGGATCACATTTTATTCACACACACAACCTAAAAGAAGAAAAAGGTAATCAAAATGCCAGCCAGCCTTTGTGGTACATGGGACATCATCAGCAATGTCAACTTGGAAGGATACATGATTGCACTGGGTAAGTCTCGTCTTTATTTTAATCCAACAATGTTCTCAGATATTAAATCTCTGATGAATGATTTGGGATGTCTGCATTTATATTGCACTTATTTTAATTGTGCTCTAAACTGCAAGCAAACACAACATTATATAATAGAGCACTAAGAGTGAAACACATGAAGCATTTGGCTCTGATTTTGTAGCAGTGGTATGCATGGGACTGTGTGAGGAAGAGAATGTGTTCACAGCTTGTGGGTGCATTTGTCTACCAGATTTGTGCTCCGTACATTCAGTTAAAATGCATTTCTGTCGTTCCAGGTATCAGCCCTTGTTTACGAAAGGTTGCTCTGAAGCTGAAGCTGAGGAAGGTGATTGAGCAGAAGGGGGACCAGTACATCATCAAAACCTCCAGCACCTTCCGAAACTACACCGTCCCCTTCAGAGTGGGACAGGAGTTTCCAGAGTTTACCAAGGGGCTGGACAACAGACATGTCAAGGTGAAGATGAATGGCTAATGGAAGAGTGTGCTTTAAATTTTTAAAAAGTATAGTGACTGCAGGTGTTTTCTGGATTGTGCTTTTTTTTTTACTTTTCTTCGTGATTCTAAAACTGATCTGTGTTGTGATTTATTTTCTCTTTGCTGCTCTGATCTGTGCAGTCACTGGTGGCATGGGAGGGAAACAAACTGGTGTGTGAACAGACTGGAGAGAAGAAGAACCGGGGTTGGGCTCACTGGATTGAAGAGGACAAGCTACATCTGGTAAGAATATGAATATGTACCATTTAATCCTATTTATTTCACATAATGTACAAAACTAAATTGATTGACTTTATCTCACTTATATTCTTGCACATTTTAATGACATTTTATTAAAGATCTGTGACTTATTTCCCCACAGGAGTTGTACTGTGAAGGAGAAGTCTGCAAGCAGATTTTTAAGAAGAAAGTGAATGAGTGAAGAGGAATAAAAGTTCTATTTCTGGAGAAGATAATCTGTGATGAAAGACATCATGTGTTAAATCCACCGCTCTAAACCCTTACTGACAAAACCACGCTAAAGGTTTGTGGTATGTTCTCTGTAAAGTGACTCAGAAGTAATTTCCTGTCACGGTACGGATCACCACCACAAGATGGCATCAGCGCATTAGTTTTGTCAGATACTGGTCTACACTGGTCTGCAGTGTAGTGGTGCTTGGGCTCAGACAAAATAAAATACTGAACATCAAGCCCATTTTTGGCTCCTTTCAGCTGGCTGAAAAATAATGTGTCCATGCAGGCTCTGTTTAGTGCAAACTTTCTGTTTCCTTAAATATCTATTGTCTGATTATTCGAGATACCACACTTTCTTTACACTGGCTTGTGCTGTCCATCTGACATTTGGTTGAGCTATTTGTAAAAAATAAAAACCCTCATTCATGTAAATAAATGTATACCCGATGTACAACAGAAAGTGCGGTGTAGGGTCTTTGGAAGATCGTTTTGTGTGTATTTTGTATCATAAAATGGGTTCTGAAGTGGCATATTTTGTTGTTCAATCATTTTCAGAAATAAACAAACATATTGTTCTGATTGTGTGCTCACTCATAGATCTGACCTGTGTCATCATTCAACCCACTGATGATGATGATGATGAGGCAGGAACTGTGATATAATAAATCTGTGATATAACACAATGGGCCTGACGGTGTACATCGTAGATAATCTGACATCTATAGCTAACTAGAGCGTTGACTGGTACTAACATCCAGGAACAACTGAAGAGCCCAATGAAACCTCTTTGTTGTGACCTTGTGCCCCACAGACTGTCCATGCAGTTGAATGAATAACTACAGGGTGTACTGTTTAGGAAACATACGCATGAATCTAAATTAACTCACAGCAGCTAGTCGACAATGATTAAGCACTGCAAACCACCAACACTGACACAAAAACATACATAACCAAGTGAAATATATTCATCCGTGCGACACACTGAAGCCTCACACCTCCTCCAGTAGGCTGTTAAGTCACGTGACCTTGTGTAGAACCAAAATGGCCGCCGCTGTATTTTGACGTATAATAGCCAGCTACTTTTCTTTTTGTTTCATTCTTGGTAGAAAACTAGCAAACGAGAGACTTTTTGGAGGTTCCGTATCTCGCCACCCTCCGCAAACCGGTGTCCTAGTTTTTATCTTGAAGACAATCAAGACTGACACGTATTTGTTGAACGAGTTAGACTATGCATATTTAGCTCGGATACAGGCTAGCTGGCTGGCTCTGGCTGGCACACATTGAAGCAGTCCAAAGTGAAATAGTTGCTAACTTAGCTGCGATGGAGGAGCTGAGCGCAGATGAGGTAAGGTGACAATGGGAAGGAAAACAAAAACAAAAAAAACCCGCTCAAAGTGAGTGTGGAGGATTAAAGCAGCTCCTGTTTTACTAACGTTACAGATCAGACTTTACAAATGTCTTCCTTTACGTCGGAGCTCGTTTCAAAAGGTCTCGCAACTAGCCGACCTGCTGCTAAAGCTAACTTAGCTTAGAGGCTAGCCTACTCTAAATTGAAGAAATGCGTCCGCGATAAAAAAAAAAAAACAAAACACACATTTAGTTAAACATCCGCATAAATAAGTGCGTGTTACCCAATCCGAGCCATATCAGGTTTATATAGAGAGAGTGTGTCCATGTGTTTGGGAGAAGAAGTAGAAGTTGTTCTCTGTTGCCACTAACGTTCATTTAATGTAGCCGGGGCACAATGCTAACTACCTAGCTAACGTAATGCTAGGAGCTGTGCACAAGCTGGCCCGTGTATCGCGTCGATTCCGTGTAAAACAACTACATTCATACATTGTTTTTCATTTGGCAGATGGTTTTCCACTCGTTGCACGTTTGACACGTTACGTTATGTTTTGTTTACAGAGTTTATTTAGCATGTCTTCTTGCGGCGTGCTAGCTGACAGCTGCTAACGTTGTTTTGCTAACAGACAGAAATTAGCCTGTGAGACGACTCAGCATAAAAAACACCGGGCCACCATTGTGCAATCAACTGTGGGCCGACTGAGTGGACACTTGAGCTGTTCCCCTCGTACCCCGCTAAACATTTTATTAAATATTATTTCTTTGCCACCTTTTATAACCGTATTTAGCTGCTCGATCAACTCGGAACCGAGTGTGCTGATTTACTGTAGTCACGGTCCTCAGCTCAGTTGCACGATTAGTGCTCTCATCTGACTTTGTTCGTAATGTAGGTTATAATGTATCCATCCGATAAGGCCTGGCTTTTAGATTTATGCTTATGTTACTTCATAACCGATGAATGAAAACCGATCACTGACTGTGTGTACATTGTCTGTAGCTAATAACCAAAGATGAGTAATAAAAATTGACTTATTACGTTTCTCATTTTGTACAGGCGGATTGTGCCAATCACTTATCCAGAAATAAAGATGGCTAATTATTTAATTATCTATGTGCACAAGAAACAGCCTTGTTATAATACAAACTTCTCTTACATGTGGCTGTAGATTGAGCTTTTATCGCACTGTTAGCCAACATGTGAATCGTCCTGTATATTCATTCAAGATTCGTAGAAGGCGACTGGCACGACTGGCAGGTGGACAGACATCACAGCCTAGCACCCCTCTCAGCACACCCCTGACATCACCACAGAGAGAGACCCCCCCTGGACCCCTCCCTGGACCCTCAGGTGCCGTACCCCAGCCCCTGCCACCAGCTGCCTCTCAATCATTGGGGCTCAATGTCCACAGTGGTACCCCTGCCACATCCCCCATGGGCACCTCTGGTAAGAACTGAATGAGATATTCAGGTTTTGAGATGTATTAATTATTGTTATTGCAGGCAATACTTTAGGTTTGATGTTAACAAGAGGTCAGGGTCCAGTCAGCTTTTTCCGGTTGTCCCCATAGAGTTATTGTTGTTAACCTCTTTTGTGATCTGCGATCCGTCTAACTCTATCATCCTACTCAAATGTGCCTGTGGTACATTGTCTCTGAGGCTTGAAAGATAAACAACCTTGTTTGTTTGAGTGCAATACTGAAAGGGACCATTATATGTGTGACCTTGATATTTGAGCAGCAACAACCCGTCATACACCCTGAATGACATCAACACAAACAGCAACAGCTTGTTGTGATCCACAGTGACCCTGTTTGAGGGACACTTTTGTAGGCCCACTGTACAGAGTGAGAATTGATGCTTCCTGAACTGCTCTAGAAAATACACTGGTGAGCCAGCCATGTATGCATCTGGTGACTTTACTGGGATCTCTTGTTGGTTTTGTTGTGATTTCATGGTGTAGCTGTTCAGGGCTTCTTTTGAGTGCCTGTAGGACCACTGGTCCTTTTTTAAAATTGGTTAAAATTTGTGATCTTGGCAGCTAAGCAAAGCTTGATTGCATATTGTTATGAATATTTACATTGACATATCCAGTGTACATAGAGTTTATGATATGATTGTTGTGCAGCCAGGGAAACGTTAATTCAAGCCCATCATCCACAGTAAAATGTTAAATCAGCTTTTTCTCTACCTCCTTTTATAGTAATCAGGATAGGTGATCTGAAAAACACCAATCTGCTCCTTTGCAGTGTGGTTAAATAATTGGTTCTTCCATGAACAATAGTTCTGACATAAAATATAAAACTATAAATAGCTGTGTATTTATGTGTGTATATATAGTGTTCCTAGTGTTGAGGTATGAAAGTTAATTGCAAATGGTGACAAAAACAAATCTTTTAAACAAACGTTATTAAAAGTGTGATACCATATTATACGACCTAAATCAGTCATCACAGCATGATGAATATAACATTAAAATAAAATTAGAAGAAACGACAGACTAAAATCCCAGGCTGCAGGTTGTAAGTACACTAATATAAATGAGCTATAATAGATTAGTTTCTAGAGGAGACCTAGAAGATTAAACTGTCTTTGTCAACTGTATCTCCTGTGGTCGGTCTCTCCAAAGTGTGGAGGGTTTAGACAACAGACTCAAGCAATGTAGACTTTAAGAAAAAATAGAAAAGCAAATAAACTTAAACCCTGACACTCTAACTTGAAGCCAGCCTCACAAAATAACACCAATTCCAGAACTAATAGGCAAAATACTCAAATCAAAATATTATGACACATCTGTGACACGTTTTATTTTTTGATTTTTTTTTTGTGCTTCAAAGATGCTCAGTTGTGGTGTTTTGATTTTGCAGGGGTGGCATATGGTAGTCAGAGCAGTGAGGGTGTGAGCTCCCTCTCCAGCTCACCCTCCAACAGCCTTGAGACTCAGTCCCAGAGTCTGTCCCGATCGCAGAGTATGGATATTGATACTGCCTCCTGTGAAAAGAGGTAAGAGTTTTTCTATTAGTACACCCAGCTCAAAGGCTTTTGAAAATACATTTTTAAAAATATACTTAAAATATGTAGTTTTCATTATCATAGAGAACAGAGGTTGTGGTCATCTTGAATTATCTCAGTGACAATAGAGTCCAATGTCACACGTTGTTTCTAATATAAATGCGGAACAATATTCAAGGGCACCTTGTTCCTTTTTGAAGTTACTTCAGAAAGGGTTTGTCTTCTTCTGATTGTTTGTTTGTAGCAAACATTAATGAAAATAAAGGTTTTGCAGCATGGCCACATGTTTTGCTCTTGCAAGATCTGACTGTGAAGTTTGTTGTAAGAGAGATGAAGCAGATGTGATACCTTATGTGAACCGTCGAGGTTTGAGTGTCAGCATGGTCTGTTTAGGGACGTAGAGACGTACTAACTGTGCTTTTCTGTCTTTTTCCAGCATGTCCCAGGTGGATGTGGACTCAGGGATCGAGAACATGGAGGTGGAGGACAGCGATCGCAGGGAGAAGAGGAACTTGACAGAAAAGGTAAACGGCAGCAGTGAATATTACACAAGAGATGTTTTTATCTTTAATTACATGGTCTACTTGACATTGACCAGTCCCATTTTGAGATCAAGTAAGTCTTTAAATGAGCAAACAGGTGGTAATTAGGGACTTTCCACGCTATCTTTGGTTTCATTTTCATTTATTTCAGTTTATTGATACACACCTGACTGAGTGTGTGATCATGAGATAATGAGTATCGTGAGAGTTATGAGACATGAGTCATGAGTTATGTTTGTGCATTTGGCATTTACTCTCTAAATGGCTCTAGATTGTGATCAAACCCTCACTGTTGTCTCTCTATTTCTGCACATCAGGAAACCTCTGCAAACTCAGATGTCTCGGAAGAACAGGCTCTGCAGCTCATTTGTAAGATCCTCCGCGTATCGTGGAAGGAGCAGGACAGAGATGTCATCTTTCTCCCTTCACTGGCTGCAGAGTTCCACCAGAACCCTAAAAATGGTATGTCACTGCATACCGTCATTATCTCTCCATAACAAGCTGGAACACCTTGCACCCTTGTTTACGACTGACCGATTCCGATGCATTTGATAAGTTGACTGTTTTTTTCCTCTTGTAGTATACTCTGACTTCAAAGACCTGATCGGTCAGATCCTGATGGAAGTCTTAATGATGTCCACCCAGTCACGTGTCCACAACCCCTTCGCCAGCTTAACCGCCACCTCTCAGCCAATTGCAGCAGCCAAATCCCCCGACCACCGTCTCACGCTGGTGCAGCCCTCCAGCCAGGGTGGCAGCCCCATGGGCCCCAGTGCAGGATCCTTTGGAGCCAGCTCTCTGTCCAGGCAAGTACCTTGACAGTGTAACTCCCAGAGACATATCAAGGCTCTGACTAGACCACATATACTCCTCCTCAAAAGTGTGCTTTATTGAAATGTAATTCATGATTGCAAACTATCATGTGTTTTTTCCTTATTTTTTTTGATTTAGCGTTGATCACTTCTGTTTATAAAAACGTTGCTTTGAGTTTTGCCAATTATCATCTCATCAATGTTGTCCACAGTCTGTATGGGTGTAGTAGTCCTCACTCGATGGCTTTGGATGCAGCCAAGAGGACCTCCCCATCTCTCCCCACTCCACCTTCTGTCCCTTCTACACCTTCTACCCCACAATTCATTGTTCCCCCTAGCCCACCCGCTACTGCTACTCCGAGACCCACTCTCAACCCTCCTTCTGCCCCCATGCCCATCTCCCAGCGCTATCGGCCTTACTCTGTCACCTCTCCCTGGGGGGCTCCTTCCCCATCTAGTCCGGGTCATAGAGGATTTAGTTTCTTTGGACCCTCTCCTAGCCCTGCAGGGCCCTCTGTTCCTCCCAACACCCCAGTTCCTGTGCCACCACCCAGCCCCCAGTCCCTCTCCTTGAGCTCACCTAGGGCTCGAAACCAGCCCTCCTCCACACCCCCTTCCATGGTGCCCCCTTCTCCCAGAACGAATACCCGACAGGCTGCCTTTGCTGCCAGGATCCCACCGTCTAGGTATCTTATCTGCCATGCATGTTGGTTTGTGGTGCATACGCAGCATACTAAAACCTTAACTTGTTGTGAATCGCCAGGTTTGAGGTTGGGTGTGAACTCGGAGTCAACTAAATCTTATCTCCATATTCCTGTTTCATGCAGCCAGTTCTCATTTACACATGTTTTTTAATGATCTCAACTGGGTAAGATTTAGACTGCTAGTCTAAAACAACCTGCTATTTTTGTGTTTCTATGTTATAATCTTTAGAGAAATGGAGAATTCCAGCAGCAGTTGTAAAGAATATACAGTATGTTTTCTGTTGCAAATGCTCAAGTGGTGATTAAAGGTCCACCTTTTAATTAAACTATATATAATTAGGTATTTCAAATATATATTTTAAATTTTCAATTACATTGCTTGAGATTCAACCTAAAGTTCTAATATATGGGACATTCACAAAATGAACAGGCAATTTATTCTCTTACAGTATTATGGCTGCTTGTTGCTAACATAGATCATTTTTAATAGATCTAACCCCTTTGCAATTAACTAATATTAGATATAGTTTAACAAACATGTTTTAAGGTCCTACGATGCTGTATAATTCTCAAGCAAATAAATACAATGTGGCTTACAACTCTTTGCATTGGCTTGCTCAAGACAAGTTGCTTTAGTGATTGTGACACTCAGTTCAGTTATTAGTGGAAATGTTCTGACAGTGTATAAAATCTACAGACAAAATAGCATTAATGAATATTTAAAAAACAGCACAAGAAGTAGTCTTCAAGCAAGCATGCAACCCTCCAACATCCTTTCCTGAGTGGTCCCCTCTTCCTTGTCCTCTTTTCTTGTGACTTGTTACCATTCCACATTGGTCTTCATGTTTTTTCACTTCTCTTCTGTCCTCTCATGCTTGCACACCATCCTCTTCTCCTCCAATCTTTCCCTCCACTCCTCCTGTCTTTTCCTCGTCGTGTTAGCCCCTTTTCGTTCCTGTTCTATGCCCTCTCTGACATGTCTCAGGACAGCAGTGATGAAGATTCTGAGGAGGAGGAGGATTTTGCACAGATTCAGTTTGGGTCCAGGTACACCGCTGCACGGTGTGTGTATTTTTGTGTGCTTGCTCAGTTATGTGCCCACTGCATGTTCCAGTGGGCCCATGAGGCTTACCACTAACTGCACACAAACACACCAGAGTAGAGTGGTGAAATAGATGTAGGCTTAGCCATCTTTAAGAAAGCTATAACAGTTTTGGTGATCAGAGGTTTAGACATAAGGCCCTATAACTATAGCTTTTAATATATAATTTGGTTGTGTTAAATACGGCTCCCACAGAGCTGTAGAAACTCGATAGAACACATTCACTTTCATTGTGGTTTCAGTTTGCCAGAGTAACTGAAAGTACCTGCAATTCTGTAACCCTCAACCTTCATAATCTTGTATTTCTCAAAACTGGTCTAGAGGTCCCTATTCATTGGTTAAAGTCAACTGACTTCCATTTATAATGTATGAGTACATGCACGTTATTATGTAAAAGATAATCTTGTGCATCTCGGAGGAATGATCTTCAACCCTGAAAGAGCATGTGAACTTCAAGTGAAATATGTAACCTTCTTAGTACAGCACGAGACTGTCCTATGGTGGACTAGAACTGTTAGTAATGTACTGCATGGGCAGTATCAGTGTACGTGAGAAAGGGGAGTCTGATTCTGTGCTCTAATTCAAAGTTTAGTTCAACTTGCATCTCATCTTTATTCAGGAAAAACGGGCATTAATAAAGTTACTTAATTTAACAATATTACCTGTTATGTTGGTTCCATTTGTAGCTTTAAGAAAAATTGTAATCCAGGACAGAGTTGATATTCCTACATTGCCTGTGTCCAACGGACAAACATAGTACATTTTATTACTTCCTGAGGTTTGTCATGCTTTGAAGCAGCTCACATACAGGTTTTGCAGTTACAGCTGACCACTAACAGCAATTTAAACTCTTGTCACCATATTTGTCAGTTAATGTGCCAAGCTGAATCCTAATATTAGCTTCAAGGATTGGCTGCAAACAGCTCTTGAATATTTGATATTTTATCCTTTTTCAAGAGCCCAGTACTGAGATGCTGCAATGCCACCACTAATGCCTTTTATAATTTGTTTCTTTCAGGACCCTTGAGAGTGGGTTTGAGTTTGTTAACCATACATGCATTGTTTGATGCAAACTGTATATCTCTCGCAGTGATGTTTCCTGTTATTTAATGAGCTCCTCTCTGTTCTTGTTTTTTGTGTTTTACCCTTTTGTTTGTAGTCTTGGTGCATGTGGAGGGGGGATGTCCTGCGATTCAGCGAGCGATCGCTTCACCATTGAAGCATGCAAAGAGACAGAGATGCTGAACTACCTCATTGAGCGTTTTGACAGTGTTGGCATGGAAGAGAGGAAAGCTCCCAAGGTAACTTTAGTCAGATGATTTATGCTAAAATATAGTGTTCTTTCCTTTTCATCTTTTTAGAGATTTAATCCAATCTTTAAGATTGCAATGATCCCTCTTATAGTAACGGCTGAAAAGTTCTTTTCAGCTTATTCACCATGTCTAAATTGGTTACAAAATGTCTTGAGGGCAGAAGGACAGTCTGTACTTCAGAGACTCGCTTCAGGCCAGATGGTCTGGAAATGAGCGAAGGTTTTGCTCGTCAAAGAACACTGTGATTCAACAGAGCCTGGAGAGAGTTTCTGTGAAATTGACAGCATACATTTTTATCACACCTCCGACTGTTTTCACTCTACATCTATCCTGTTCGTTTCTCTCTCAGATGTGTAGCCAACCAAATGTCAGCCAGCTTCTCAGCAACATTCGCTCTCAGTGTATTTCAAACGTTGCCCTGGTCCTGCAAGGCACCCTGACCCAGCCTCGGTAAGAAAGCCTGCCACACACTGTGACGATCTTTGGGTTATTTTCTGTTATTATATTTCTGTTACATTCTGTTCCTTTCCATTCAAGTCTCCATAGCAACTACTTTTTTCACCCTGACTCAAGACACATTACTTGTTCGTTTAATTTGAGCACAATGCTTCTCTGTTTTCTCCATGTAGGAGCCCCCTCCAGCAGTCTTTGCTGGTACCTTATATGTTGTGTCGGAACCTCCCATATGGCTTTATTCAAGAGCTAGTGCGCATTACCCACCAGGAGGAAGAGGTGTTCAGACAGGTGGGAGCACGGAGGTCTATTTATGATGCATTTGTTTACATTTATTCAGTTTCACTTAGTGGGGAAAGAAAGACTTCTGTAGGCCAATGGAGCTACACTCTACTGAGTTTTATTTTTATTATTGTAAGAATTAACTTATGAGGTAGGGATTACTGTGTCTATGTACATGAATGTAATTGGAGTGATGCCATGTTAAGGGCAGTCACTCTAAAGCACCTTCACAGTGATGAAGAAATTGCAATAATTCAGGCAAACATCCACAACTTCTAAAAGCTGATATTGGCACTGATGTACATGTTGACTATCTTGTTTTTCAGATCTTCATCCCCATCCTCCATGGACTGGCTCTTGCAGTGAAAGAATGTTCCTTTGACAGTGACAACTTTAAATTCCCCCTCATGGTAAGGAGTTGTTGTCCTGGCCTGACCTGTTCCGTAGTACCAGGCAGGAGATGAGGCTCAGTGTAGTTACAGTTACCGGGGATGCACAGTACGGCATGGTTTAATGAGGTCCTGACAGCCTGTCAGTCAACCTGTCTATTCAGTAAATGGACAGCTCTAGATGTACAGTATGTGTGCAGATGTGCTTAAATATGCAGTATAATAGTGTTCCCATTCTGCTGCCTCTCCTAATGGATATATAGGTATGGTGATGCTTTTCTTGCTACTTTGAGACAATCTTATCTGAATCCTGAGTCGAGCACTGGCATTCATGCTGGCATACACAACAATAAACTACTATAATATAATTTTGGGACCTCTATGAATTTGGTGTATTCAAGTATATTTTAAACAACTTGCACTGTGTTAATTTGTGTTGCAGGCTGCTTGTGAAATAATGTTGTTGGTTTTAATTTGCTTCTTAAAATTGTAACAAGAAATTAATCTCTTGAATAATCTCAAACTTGCAGTTGCTAATTTTATCAAAGTTCGGTCGTCATACCACGTTAACCCAATTTATCTGTAAACCAAGCATGTGAGTTTGAGGGAACTCTCAATTGGAGCATTGTTTTAGTGTTTTTTTTTTTTTTGTTTACAGGCATTAGCTGAGCTTTGTGAAATCAAGTATGGAAAGACTCACCCAGTGTGCAGTTTGGTGAGTATACAGCTGGATGGTCAAAGCTACATTGTGGCACTGAGGTGTTAACGATTGTGTCCTCATGGTTCAGATTATTTAGGCTTTTCAGTTCAAGTCACCAAACAATTTATTTCCATCAGGTATTTCCCTGAGACTTGTGAATGTATTAGCAAGTCTGGTTATTGTCTTTGTTGTTTATACCTTCATCATACCAGCATGGCCAGTTGACATCAGCACAGAAAAATGTGTTCTGCTTATTTTATTCATGATACTCAAGTCTTCCTCCTGCTCACAGAAGAAGGGCAAGACAAAATTCCCTGTGCATAAAAAAATAAAATGGTCATATATTTAACAACATAACTTCTCAAATCAGAGTTGTTTGAGTTCATGTAGTTGCTTGTTAACTGTGTGGTAATTAATTAATTTCATCATCATTTGCCTTTCACTGGAATTTGCTACCACCATTAGACAATAAAATGTGTTAAATGTTTGTAGATTGACAACACACAAAAAAAATACCTCGTATCTCTATGTAATATGTGTCTGTCATGACTCTTCTGTGCAGGCAACGTCGCTGCCTCTATGGTGTCCCAAACCTCTGAGCCCCGGTTGTGGCAGAGAGATCCAGAGATTGTCCTACCTGGGAGCCTTCTTCAGCCTCTCTGTGTTTGCTGAGGATGATGTGAGTTGCCTAATCAGATAAATAATTAACATAACTCAGCAGCATCAGATTTGCAATGTATTCTCGTACTTTAAGATGCTGCCAAAACCTGAAATCGAGAGCCGACTTAATGCAATAATACCGCGAAATCCAAACGCTGCAAGTTGTTTAATGCACAGACAATCTTTCAGGGATTAAATTACCACTTTATCTTTAGACCAAAGTTGGAGACAAGTATTTCTCTGGCCCTGCCATCACGATGGAGAACACACGAGTCGTCAGCCAAACATTGCAGCACTACCTGGAATCAGCAAGGGTGAGTGTCGGCCTTATAATGAATGTGTTCAATGGTTGTCCTCATATAGAATTATGTCTTTAAATGATTTGTCACCTTTTTTTTTTTTTTTTTTTTTAGGGTGACCTGTTCAAAGTTCTCCATAACATCCTATTAAATGGAGAAACGCGCGAGTCAGCTCTTAATTACATGGCAGCTCTAGTAAACTACAATGTGAAGAAAGCCCAGATGCAGGTAAGCTGCAAAGTCATTCAGTTCACCACCAGAAGAATAGTGTGAGTTCTCAGACTGGCACATTTGAGACAAAGTAGTAGTTTTAGTGTTTGCTAACTTTTTTTTTTTTTAATTTTGAAAAAAGTGAAAAGGTTATTTTGTGTAGGTAGAGCTGAATATTAATTTGTAATTGTTCGGATTCGCCTGTTTTTTTTCCTAGACTGATGACAAGCTGGTGTCAGCAGACGGTTTCATGCTCAACTTCTTATGGGTGCTGCAACAGTTGAGCATGAAGATCAAGCTGGAGACAGTGGACCCATACTACATTTTCCATCCACGGTGTCGCCTTGTTGTCAGCCTAGAAGAGACGCGTCTGAAAGCCACCATGGAGGAGCTCAAGAGCTGGCTGAGTGAGCTGCGTATGTTGGAATAAATAGAAATACACAAACTCACATTTACGTGAAGTTTGAAATGAGTCTAACATTTGAGTAAATGCAAGTCGACGACATCTTTCATAGGCTGCTGCCATTTTAATTGCACATAGAGGAGCCCTTCATCTATGTGTTACTATCTCTGTATTCCATCTTCCTTTGCTTTATTTGGAGTTGTCTAAATAATAATAGCAGCAACACAATTTGAAGTAATCAAAGTCACATATGACCTAATTTGACACGATACACCATCCTAAGCTGATATTAAACTGTAAAAAACTGACTGACTGATGGTGGTACGTGTTTCTGTATTGGAAATAATGAATTCTATTTGTTCACATGGACAGATGAAGACCCCACCAAGTTCTCAGAACCCAAGTTCCCCACAGAGTGTTTCTTCTTGACGCTGCACACTCACCATCTGTCCATCCTGCCTGGCTGCAGACGCTACATCCGCAGGTTGCGAGCCATCCGTGAACTGAACAGGTACACACACACACACACACACACACACACAGACACACGTCTTCAGGGCCTGCTCATTCTATGTGTATTAATGGTCTTTTTTTTCCTATTTTAGGACTGTAGAGGAGCTGAAGAACAGTGAAAGCCAATGGAAAGATTCTCCCCTGGCTAGCCGACATAGAGAGATGCTCAAGCGATGCAAAACCCAGCTCAAGGTCAGTTTGGCATCCTGGTAGATGCAGCCACTGTCTTTCCTTGATTGATTGATTAAACCTTGAGGTACAGACTCACAAATACTCAGCTCTCAGTTTACTGGACTATCCTTAAATGCTGAAACATGCAGGATTTTACAACATAGCATATTTACAGAGATGTGATTCTTATCATGTGTGACTTTGTCCTGTCAGAAATTGGTGCGAGCAAAAGCTTGTGCTGACGTGGGCCTTCTGGATGAGAATCTGCTTCGCAGATGTCTGCAGTTCTACAGCACAGTCATTCAACTCATTCTTCGCATGGTGGACCCTGCCTACCCTAAGTGAGTCACCCTCCCACTGACAGGCCATGTTACTTTATGCTGTGATGTAAAAAGAACAGATGTGGCATCACACCAAGCTTTTTTTGTCCATCTTCAATGCTGTTTCACTTCAGTGTATTATAAATCAAGATCTAATTACCTTGTTTGTTTCTTAATTCCTTACAAAGCATTACCCTGCCACTGAACCCCGAGATTCCCAAAAGCTTTGCTGCTCTGCCTGAATTCTACATTGAAGATGTGGCAGAGTTTCTGCTTTTTGTCGTGCAGTAAGTTTATAGTTCTTGTCAACCATGTCTTAATGAATATCTTGTATTTGGGATTAATAAAATGTAATAAGGCCTGTTTAAAAAAAAAAAAAAAAGATCAATAGAATATGAGAAAAATCCTTTCAGTCCTGCTTATTTCGTCCCTTTCTCTACTTCATCCTTCCTCCCAGGTATTCACCCCAGGTTTTATATGAGCCTTGCGTTCAGGACATTGTCACCTTCTTGGTGGTGTTCATCTGCAGCCAGAACTACATCAGGAACCCCTACCTTATCGCCAAGTTGGTGGAGGTGCTGTTCGTCACCAACCCTGCTGTACAGCCTCGTACTCAGCGATTCTCTGAAATGATGGAGAACCATCCGTTATCTGTCAAGCAGCTGGTCCCCGCCCTCATGAAGTTCTACACTGGTGAGTTCTATGTATAAAGTAGTGTCTTTTCCTTATGTAGATGACCCATACATATTTATCCTTTCCCTTTTAACTTAAACTGTCTCCTCTGGTCAGATGTTGAGCATACCGGCGCCACCAGCGAGTTCTATGATAAGTTCACTATAAGGTACCATATCAGCACTATCTTCAAGAGTCTCTGGCAGAACCTTGCCCACCATGGCACCTTCATGGAGGAGTTTAAGTGAGTTTGTCATGTAAAAAATGACACAATTTTGGTTTGAGATAGTGGCTGTCTGACTTTCATTAATCCCAACCTGACCTACTCTTCCATCTTCTTCCATGCTTCCTCCTCTCTAGCTCTGGCAAGCAGTTTGTGCGCTACATCAACATGCTGATTAATGACACCACCTTCTTGTTAGACGAGAGCCTTGAGTCCCTGAAGCGTATCCACGAAGTTCAAGAAGAGATGAAGAATAAGGAGCAGTGGGAGCAGCTGCCTAGGGTCAGTGCTCATACTTTAAGGATCTTATATTTATTTACTGGGTATTACATGCATTCGGACAACAGTAATGATACTTTTATTTCAGCAATAAAACACAGTAGAAGTAATAAAAAGCTGTTAGGAATCACAGTGTTTAATCTCCCAAAGGAAGAGATAAAAACTGAAGCAGCAAAACCGAAATGGTAACAAAGTGGTTATTGCGTGAGCTGGGGCATATAATCACCTGAGCTGTGAAACTTAGTGAATATACTAAAACAGTATTGTCTGTGTTCACCTGCAAACTTTCAGGAGCAGCAGCAAAGCCGGCAGTCCCAGCTGACTCAGGATGAGCGGGTGTCTCGCTCCTATCTGGCCCTGGCCACGGAGACGGTTGAAATGTTCCATATTCTCACCAAGCAGGTCCAGAAGCCTTTCCTCAGGCCTGTGAGTGTCGCTGCCCCACTAGACGTTTTGAAAAGTGGTCTTACTTGAGCTTTATGTATTGTAGGCTCTATGAAGGGAAATGTATTCACAACTATACAATAACGGTCAATGTGGAGGCAACATTATCTGCATAAAACGATTTATCCTGAACAAAGCCTTCTTTTTCATACAGGAGCTAGGGCCGCGTTTAGCTGCCATGCTGAACTTTAACCTCCAGCAACTCTGTGGGCCCAAGTGTCGGGACCTGAAGGTGGAGAACCCTGAGAAGTATGGCTTTGAGCCGAAGAAGCTCTTAGACCAGCTGACTGACATCTACCTGCAGCTAGACTGTGCCCGCTTTGCTAAAGCAATTGCAGATGACCAGGTTGGCACAGTTAATCACAGTATTTTCACTCAAAGATTAAGCGTCACTTTGTGTAAAAAATACTTGCTGACTCTAATGACAAGTGGGTGTTTGGTATGGTCATGAGAAAAGGCTACAGGCAGTTGCGGTAGATCATCACAGTCATGGTTGTATTGCCTTTAAGACATCGGCATGAATTCTCTATTGTACTTGCTGAACGTAATGCAGTGTTTCACCCTACCCGTCAGCTCATGCCGCTAATTATGAATACCCAATTCTCACCAGATGATGCATGTAGGAAGCACTTAGGGACCAAATACTGTAGATTAGTTCATTTTAATGTGTGAATTGAAAAATTTAAAAGCATTTATCGTAACATGTTTGTGTGATGTTGCATTTGCTTGATACTGTAGCATTGTCGAACAACACTTGTAAAACTCTTTAGTGCTATTTCTAATTGACTGAACACAGGGAAATACTTGTGTATTATTGTTATTGGGCTTTAGCACCACAGACATCTACTTAATTGCATATTTTGGTGTAAGTCACTTGTGAGGGCAATGTAATATCTGAATATTGACTGTAGGGAGTTGACAATGTGTAATTTGTTTATGGATTGACGTTGGTCTTCTTATTTTAATGTTGCGAGTGTGTATCAGCAGTTATATACATCAAAATTAAATTAAATAGGATGACAATAACACACAGTTAATTTACTAAATACTCACATCACCTCAAAGAAACTCTTCTCTTACAGCTCCATAATACGTTTTCCCCTTTTTTTTGTTCGTGTGCAGCGGTCGTACAGCCGTGAGCTCTTTGAAGAGGTGATCTCAAAGATGAGGAAGGCTGGTATTAAGTCCTCCATTGCCATTGAAAAATTCAAGCTGCTATTGGAAAAGGTGGAGGAAATAGTCGCCAAGAACTCCCAATCTGAAATGGACTACAGTGATGCACCAGACGAGTTCAAAGGTGCGTATGTGTGTTTGTCTGCACTGTTTAAGTAACATACCTGCAACATTTAAATCTGTGTATTCAGTACAAGTTACTTGACTCAAGAACCGCTGCATCTTCTTTCTCAGAGACTCGCTCAGCCTAATTTTTAATGTGCTTTACCATCCGTTCCATGCCACTAGAATGTCCATAAGCCTGTCTAGTATACATACATATTTTAAATTTCTCTGTATAGTCTGTAATATAGTGTAAATATTACAGGGGCCAATGACACAACTGATTAAAATCAAAAAATGTACAGTATTTATTTGGGACAAAAATAAACAATACTCTGTTGAGGTCCACTTTTATTTCCCGCTATGTATTAATTATAAATAATATCCATACTTCTAAAAAACAAGGTATACGGGTCATATTGCCCTGCTAGCAGCATTATACTGAATCAACCTAGGTGTTAAGGGTTTTTAAATAAAGAGTTTTTTTTTACTCCCATCTAGTAAGGTACTGAATCTTCGGCCCCACGCAGAAAAGGGCACTTGTAGAAATCCTGTTTGACCTCAGGTCATTCAGTGCAGACAGACAGATCTTCAGCAGCCTCTGATGTTGTTGAATTCCAGACATTTGCAGGGTATTTTGCAGCTCATAGAGGTCATATAGACAGCTTAGAGCAAGGCTATCTTATAACCACAGACTTAATATAATCTAGAAAGAGAACGTGGCCCACATACCTCCTTTGATTCCCAGTTATGCCAGCCAACCCACTACAGTTGATGGGAGTGTGCCATACAGGAGGTTGGAGTATCAGCTTTCTTTGTGGTTAAAATCTGCCACGGCATGTTTTATTTTGGTAACGCACAAGTCTTACTGTAACAACCTTGTGACATTTCAATATGGGGCACCCTCTATGGAAAGCTCTTATTGAGTATTTATTGGATATTTTCTTTACTGGTGTTTCATCAGGTGCAGCGATAATGCTGTCATATAAAACACATTATTTTTTCAACAGTTGGGGTTGAACATGTCACAAACATTTGATGAAGACATGTCTCGCATGTTGATAATAAAATGTAGTTTTTCATATTCTCACGAAAACATCTTATTTTATGTTGTCTTGTTTTATCTATTAATTCTTAAATTCAGAGAAAACTGCAAAAAGCCAGAGGGTAGATTAGCTAGTAGCATACCTCTATTTTGATAATAGCACTACATTTAAACACTAACCCTTCTCCAAACAACTGTTGAGTTGGCTGTGATGTTTGTTTTGATCTTAGATAAAAAAAAAAAAAAAAGGAAATAGGACATGATGACAGTATCTTACTGTGATGAAAGAAAAGCAGAAGCGCTGCTGCTGGTAAAACTCACTTTTTATTTAGCACTGAAGCATAAAATGAGGGTGGTCAGTTGAAAGCTTGTTTGTTAATGTTTTGGGAGTGTTGGCATCTTAATCTTATCTTAATCTTAATGTACATGTGACTTTATTATAACAGACCCTCTGATGGACACACTTATGACTGATCCAGTGATACTGCCCTCTGGGAACATCATGGACCGATCCATCATCCTGCGCCACTTGCTCAACTCTCCCACTGATCCCTTCAACCGGCAGCCGCTCACAGAGAGCATGCTGGAGTCAGGTAACCCCTCAATGATGCCTTTTCACCAGTAATTACATGCAAAGCTGTTCTGTTCAAAGTAGGCAAGGCAAGTCATTTCAGGACACCTAAATGTCAAATTAAATTACTGCCTGTTTCTGTGACTGTCAGTTTCTCTGCTGCTCCTCACAATCTGTTGTTAATTCTACAGTCCCTGAACTGAAGGAGAGGATCCACACCTGGATGAGAGAGAAACAGGGCGGACGGCCTCTCTAAGGACCATGTGTCAACATCATTTGGCCTGCTAACCATCATTAAAGGATCTGTCCAAATCGCCTGAATCCAGTGTCACTACTACCGATGACAACAAAAAACATTTTGAATGGGGGGGGAAAAGGAGACCTGATTTGATTTTTATTCACATTTACCCTTTTTTGTCTCAAACCATCATCATGGTTCTAAAAACAAAATATAATAAAGTTAAGACTTTTAAGTTTTTTCTCATGAGTTTGTGTATATATATATCAAAATATATACATATATTTAACAAGAGTTAGTTGATGCATTATAATGCTGCAAGAATACGTTTCCACCACCAACACGTTTACCAGCGAGGTGCATACAGTCACTTCATTGATCATTTTACTTTATGGTTCTCATTTTGTTTTGTAATACAATGTATGTTGGCTTCGTTAAAGACTTGATTTGAGGGTGGGGGGGGCAATACATTTGGGAGAGGGGGTGGGTTCTGATAAAATTACTAGCCTTGAGTTTTCATTATTAAGACTGTGACAATGATGAACTTGAGTCCACATAATGTATGCTGGTTTCCCAGAGCTAACAGATGCACAGTTTGTGCTTATAGACAAAGTTCAGAACTGGGAATATCCATTAAGGATGTAGCTTAACGTAAACTAATCCTAAATGTCAGCTTCCTTTTGAGTACAGTAGGAAGATAAGCAGTGGTTTACCAAAATACAGTATGTTCAGTTGTTCCTTTTAGTCACATTTTCCCTGCTGACTTCGATAGACTGAATTTACTTCTTGTGTGTGCATGGCCTCAAGTCCAGAACCTCCTAAGCGCCTCATGGACAAATAATCCTCTTTTAGGCGAAGTGGAAGGAACATGAGAGAATGTAGCATGAGCACCAGAAACACCATTGTAGGAGCACACCATTAAAAGTCTGCTCTTCAGAACCACTGACATCTCACCTCAAGATGGTCTCTTTCAAATGGCACTGTACCTAACTTGACCTTGCTGACCTTAACTGTACAGGAAATGATTTCCTTTAACCACATACCTGTTTTGGACGCTAGGATTTTGAACTGAAATAAATGATGATGCACATTATGTCACAACTCGTCACTTTTTTGTCCTCAGATTAATGTTTGGTCCTTTTTGGCCCAAAAAGTGTTTTTTAGTGAAATTGACCTTATGAAAAGGAACTTACACAGGACGGCAAAATGTCAGAGATTAAAAAGTCTAAAACGTATTTCTCTTATTGGTGCTTTATGCAACAATCCAGGTGCCATAAACAAATACTACAATAAAATTATCAATGAAATCACTGAAAGTCAAACAGCAAAAATTGTTATTTTTAAAAATAATATACAAGTTAAAACTTGGACAGTAAGCTTGTACTTTAAGGTTCCTCATAAACCATAATTCCACTTTTCAATTAACAATTGTGGTGATTACAGATTTTTTTGTTTTGTAAAGACAACCTATTCTAGTTCCTGGCAACACAAAATCAGGTTTTGGGTTGTGGTTTCCCAAATGCATAAGCTTAGTCATTCTTCTACAGTAATTGTTATAAACTAATGGATTAAATTTGGCAACTGTCCCACTTCTATTGGCAAGATTTAAAATGTAGCAATATAGTTAAGGGAGAAATGTATCGTGACAAACACCCCTTAGTCAGTCTTGAAGCTATTCACATTTGTTTCACACATGAATAAACCTGTCTGCTGCGTGTAACATTACCGAAATGAAGTGAATTGCGTCCAACACACACACACACACACACACACACACACACACACACACACACACACACACAACGTGGTTTTCATTTAGGTTGTTCAAAATAAGTCTCAAATTTCTTAAATGAAGCTAAAACAGGCCTAAATGTATGACACTTATGTTGGCATATACCGTTTTTAAAGTGTAGACATTGTGAAGTTTAGTAGGTTTAATTCGTCTTTTTGAGGCTTTTCTCGCTAGACGGCGCTCTTTGCGGTGACCCTGGGTGTTGCGGTGACAGCGGTGCGGGGAGCAGTGGGTAGAAATCCTGCAGTGTGGCGTCACAATCAAAAAAAAAAAAGAAGACTCCACCCACTTCCGACTCCGAGGATCACCATTGGCTCCGCGACACATTCGTCACCGGTGTCTCTTCGTTGATTGGCTCGTCCGCCTGTCAGTCAGCGTGGCCGAGAGGGAGTTGACGTAATCTGTTCAGTAAATCAAGGCGATCTATCAATTCTTCTTTTCGCCCCGTGTGCAGATAGACGTCCGCCTTGAATCTCCACTGGAAAATAAACTCGTCAAGGAGTGACCGGTAGCAAACCACAGGTCCATCCGGCGGAGGAGACCGCTATAATGGGTGTTTTTCACGAAAGTGGACTTAATAACAGTTTTCGTGCTCGCGGATTTAGATAAAAAACAACCCATCTTGACGCCCCGCTAGCTAACGTTTAGTTATCGCCACTGTCTGTGGTGTTGTCTTGGTGAGAGTACTTCAAACGTGAGTAAAAAAAATAAACAATTTTAAAATACTTTCTTTATTAACGTTGTAAATGTTTGTAGTGCCCAGGGCTGATAATACAGATAATTTCCAGTGCAGTTGTTGTTGGTTGGTTGCTGTCTGTGTCTGTATTAGCTCACGTTAAATCGTCTGGCAGTGTCTGTGTGGACCGCTACATTGCCCTTTAACATTATATTCCTATTTAATTTACAAAGTGTATCCTATTACTTGTTAACGAGCACTGTAGCTGTCTGTGGTTGGATAGTTATATCCGTCAGACAGACACCGGAGGTTAGTTAGTTCCGTGCCTTAGACTAAAGTCCCAGCAGTTAACATTTGATGGCTTAACGCTAACTTACAATAAAATATATATATAATAGTTAGCTCTTTAAACATTGCACCCATTATTGAGTGTTAAAGCTTCCCATGCAGGGTACATCAGGAACAATGCGTCGAGTCTGTGCTGCTAAAATAAGCATGCAGTTCCTCCCTGCACTGGTCCACAGCATACAGCAGCGAGAGGGAGGGAGGGGGGGGGATTAGCCTACTTCCTAACATCGGCGAATTTAATTTAAAAAAATGAAGATTTAAGCTCTTTGTGTGCACAGAATGACCAGTGTTAGATGCAGCAGACGGGCCCAGTTCACTGTCCCACTGTAGCCCTCACCAAATAGGGTAGGTAGAATTTCATGGGCGTATGCTTAGCAAGTATGGCTGACTGCAAGGACATGGAAAAACATGAGATACTTGGCATATGTAGTCACCGGGCGCGGGATGTATAGCTCCAATGGACTGTAGACACATTGGAAAGTTGTGTTTATGATTTTAAAAAATGATATAATGATGTACTTGCAGCCCAGTTATTACATGCAATATTCATATTTTTGTATTCGTCCAAAGCTTATTGCGCACATACTGTGGATTTATGGATTTAATGCATCACCTTGCGTCCTTTATTTGACTGTTAAATGTCCGAGTGGCTGCTGTTTACAAAACATTAAAGCGCTTCAGTGGTTTTGGTCGGCCATATTTGTAGTAGGCTGTTATGACTGGGAACTGGGTTGGGGGGCACTTTCATTGTGATCACGGTTTCTGCACTATTGCATTCTGCCAGTTTTTAAAACAAGAAAACAAACACAGTCTTGCTTAATTTATCTAACACCAAATATTGTTTTTACAAAGCAGATGCAAACTTCTCTTTTCTGTTTTTTCCTTTTAGGAGGGATATACAAGGAATCTTACTGGGAGACAGTGTTGAACCGCAAACATGTCTGGGGCGTCTGTAAAAGTCGCTGTCCGAGTGCGGCCCTTCAACTCCAGGGAGATGAGCAAGGACTCAAAATGTATCATACAGATGCAGGGCAACACTACAAGTAAGTATCCCACTGGCATGCACGCAAGGGCGCATGCACAAAGCCAAACACTTGAATAACACATGCACAAAACCATGCATGCAGGTCTACTAAGGGAAGTTGGGTGTACCACACATGCTCTCACGTGGTCTTCCTTCGGCGGTCTGAGCAGACAACAGTAGAATGAGCAAACTGAATAGTGGACGGTTGGGGACAAACAGCCTGAAAGAGAATAAAAGGCTTACAGAGTGACATTCCTCCTCCTCTGAAGGGGCCTGCATGCCTTAGGAGTCTCTCTGTGAGAAACGCTGAGTTGGATCATACTGGGAGACCCAGGGGTCGCCACACAGCCTGGCCTGCTAATGCCCCCAATTCATCAAGGCTTTATCACACAGTTGGTGTTGTAGAATGAATGTGCCTGTTATTTTGTAGTTTATGATTATGTTATCTCTTAGTGTACACAAACAGTTTGTAAAGGACTTTAGGAGACTATGAAGTGTTATGGCTAGAAGTTAATCATTTACAAGATGCATTGCTTTTTATTTTTCTGTAAATTTTACAAAAAACAGAAACGTTGGGATTACAGTGACGAAAAATGTACTTAATTTTACGTATGTTGCAGTGTCAGCAGATTTGTCCCACAGTGACAACATAGTATTGGGATCAGTGATTAAGATAGATGTTGTATAGATGCACTAATATGCTTCCCAAAGCTTTAATTTTACACGGAGGCTCAGCAGCTTCACGCTTTAGTCATTCTTGGCTTGTATACATGTGCAGGATCAGTGACAATAGGGCTGCAAAATTTGGAAAAATTCAAAATTGCTATTGGATAGACGGATGTAGTCATATAAAATATTCACTAAAATCCCATTTTATTAGTCTTAATATGTGTACTTGCAAGTGTTGAAAATTGAATAATTATGCACATTGTATGAATCATTGCATAGCTTTCCATACTGAACTTGTTTATCTGCGATAATGCCATACTTCACTGCTGCAACTGTGGACTGTATGCGACTATATGAAAGGACAGACAATAGTAGAGCAAGAGGAGGAGACCTGAATCTGGTTTGTAGTCTTGTGATTCAACCTGCTTACATGTGACTGTGAGTCATCAGGTTCTGTGAAGTGCTAGCTGCCTCCTTACTCATGCCTGTGCTGTATGTCCCATTTCTGCTGCCAGTTGAACACAATCTCCCAGACAGTAGCATGGAAACATTTAATGACCCAGGAACAAGACAGCATGTGAGAGCAGAAACCTGTTTTCCAGCAGGCTCTTATATTTGCCTGGAGTTTTGTCTGTCAGTCTTATCGGGCTCATTAGACTAAGCCTTTATGAATCTTCCATAAGATCAAGTGTCCCTACCAGTTATGGCTCACTTGCCCTTTATCTCTCACACTCTACCAAAGAGAAGCTTTGTGTCAAATCCCAAGTTCTTTTAGTCCATATCCTTGGGTTTTCATAATGCCAATGTCACTCGGAGGTGCTGGAGGGTGACTCGTGGTTTGTAGCAGAACTGCAGTGGAATATGCAGTGTTTTTGGGGGTTAGTGAGTGAGTGTGAGCGAGGGAGAGGAGGAGGCTGCAGCACTGCCTACTCTACCTCCTATCACATGGGCAGATTGCAGAGCAGAAAGGGAGGCTGGCAGGCAGCCATACTCTCCCTTCATCAGGACTTCATTGCAGATGGTATGCTGAGAATGCTGTCTTATTTGGATGCTGAGAGGTTGAACAGTGCCTAGTAGCTCAAATATGCACAGGTTCATACAGTTGAGATTATTTGACATGCAGTGGGAAAATCTGACCTTTCTGTGGTTGAGGTTCACAGGATTTCCTCACACTTTCTGTCTGTCACTACTAAAGTCAGCCAACTTACATGTAAGTCTAAATTTAACAGTGGCCAACAGATGGTCAGGGTTTCCACAATGTTTTAACAGACAGCCACACTTATTATGATTTTATGTAACTACACCATTTAATAGTAAAATCAGTCCTTATTTGGATCTTACTAATAATTGTGCAAATCCAAAGTGTTTTCTTTCACATAGTGACATGATTGGTTTCCATGACCACCAGGTGTGTGTAATTACCTAATCCTGTTAAAAATGAAAACACATAATCCAAAAACTGATGGATTTGTTGATTTTTGCCCATATCATGAGCAGTGACTCATTACAGCTTTGTAATAGTATTTTATGGTGTCTTTGGTGATGGCTAACATTTAAATGGGACTGAAAGCTGCCTCACAGAAATGTTTTATGGAGTTGCTTGGTCAGCTTGTAGGTGTTTGGCAGATGTGTGGATGAGGCCTTGACACTCCCCTTATTGTTGTGACTCACTCAAGGGCAAATGTGTCGGTGCATGTGTGTCAACAAACCAGAGAAAGAGAGAGCTCGGGGGCAAGGGCAGAATATGCCGTCTCCCTCCCTCTCTCTCTCTCTTTCACCATGCATGGCGGGTTGTGAAGGATAGGGTGCAGGCAGAGGGGCAGCAAATTGATTATCCAGTGTGCAGGAAATGTGTCCAAGGCCTCTGCAGGCAGGCTGGAAACAAGTAAAGGCCTCTTTCAGTAGAAGCTCTTAAACATACCAGAGCTAATGTAATTATAAAGGGGTGACGCGATGGGCTGTTGCATTAGTTAGAGTTGGTGCTCCAAATGTTGAATAACGACAGGACACCCAAAGGCTGCCTTCATTAGGGCCTTGATGTGTTCTCTGTCTTATTACGTAACCCATGTTTTATGTTCCCCCTCAGCCGGTGAGCAGCCACTCACATGTGCATGGCCAAAGATGGCTGATGCATCTTGCACAGTGTATAAAGAGAAGCAGATCCTCTATTATGTTTGGGCATTACATTGACTTTAGTGGAACAAACCTGCATTCAGATAGATTATTTCTCATATGATAAATCTTTTCCGGGAGATGTCCAGTGTTAGGAATGGTCTTTATAATTCCTTATCAAAAGATAGTAGCCTAGGCTGTCCACATTTTCAAGATGTTACACAATATCATTTCCTAATATAAGGGTAAACTAATTGACAGGTTGATAAAACAAACAGAAGGTCAGCATATCAATTAAACCTTCACCTTTCAGATACAATTTTGCTGAGTGTCCTCTCAATGTGAGCTAAGAGGATGGTGACCTTACAAAAACCCTACAGGGAGGAATCGGCTCCGCTCTAGTGTCAGTTACACATTAGAGGAAATGACAATGAACCCATCTCATATGAATGGATTGCTGTCATTGAGGACCGAGCTGGAGTGGGGGAGTAAAATGGGGAGCATGGGTTCGGATGAGGGATGGTCATCCTGCTACAGAACCCCTTGCAGACAGGGCCGATTGACCTGATTAGGACCAGTAATCCGCAGGCTTGCCTCAGGTCGCCACGCCCTGCTGCCGTAATCCCTGTGACCCTTGTAGGTGTACACATATCTACACAAACACACTCAGGGTGTTGCATTCCTCATTGCCTCATGCTGGGATTGTTTTGGAGCGACACATATTTGCACATGCACTACTACTACATACACTACTTACAGAGCAGACCCACACATTCCAGACTGATCTCCTAATGAGGAGGGGAGGACAGGCAGATGTCTGTGTCTGCTCATGCTGTGTCATGGGACTATGCTGTGCAGCTCAGGCAGTTTTCAGTACACCTACCTGTAACAGCTGTATAACAGAAAGGGACTTGCACTGTCTTGCCATTTTGAAATGTTTTTAAGTTTAAATCTTTTGATCTTTAACGTAATTTATATTGAGAGCATGCGTAAGTTCTGATCTGCATAATAATAACCAGGAAGAGACAAAAAGCTTATGAGTCAGAGTGTGAGGAATTGTATCTCATGCACCTATCACTGTCATATCTTCTGTGGTCGTCTTCTATGCTGGGTCGTCAAGGCAACCGTTTCTTTTGCTGCAAAAACATTTTGAATGAATGAATAAAAGCTTCTCACTTCTTCCTTCTTTGGTTTTTTCATAACATCTTGTGATCTGGTTCATCCTGCCTTGTCTTTCTGCCCTGATACCCCTTAAGGTTTTGGTCTCAGTGCTGCAAGTTGTTTTGTGGTGGTGAGGTGAGGTGAGGTGGCAGTAACTGAAAATGAGTTGTTTAGGAGAGTGGTCATGTTGACAGTCTTGGTTAAGGTGTGTGTCTGGATGAATGCTGACCCAGTTGCCACAGTATTTGATGTGAACCAAGGTCACAAAATCTGACTTTTCTGTGACGACTAGAGCTTGGTATCATATTTTTCTGTTATTAAGACCTTCTCTGAAAATAAGCTATGAATAAAGTCTGCAGTAAGATTTAAAGTTTGTTTTGGTGAAGTTATGTTCATGCAATCAGTCTTGCATGTTTTATTAAGCTCCAAAATCAAATGGCCTCATTACTATTCGGATTGCAAACTCAAACGTGGCATAGAGCCATGTTGGCTGTTTCCATTGGCACTGAATCCTTTTATCTTTAATAATTTGAAATAAATAAGAAACCACAACATGCATATCAAGAGATGGGCTGAATGCTGGAATGTACTTGATGTGGCAGAGGTCAGAAGGGGACCTCGCCCACTAAATTGCGGTTTCAGCTTTGTAGCTGACCAAGCCACTTGTGGTTTTCATTTACAACTTATGTTGACTCTTCACTAGCTGCTCCATTTCTTTGTTTTTGTTTTCACGTGCGCCTTTATTTAAACATTAGAGTCTTGACATATTTTTGCTTTAGTGCTGTGTTGATTTACTCAAGCAATAACTCATTTCATTGACTGTCAAACGGCAAAAGCATTTCTAGGTTAGTATGTTGTTTGTAACACATGAAGTATCTAAAATCACGGCCTTAAAGTCTATAGAAACATAACAAATATCAAAACATCTGAAGACATCAGAAACAGTGGAAAACCTAATAGTTAACACAGTAATGATGTCACCCTCCGGCTGTATAACTGATGAATTTGTTGGCGTTGTTCCTCCGGTTAACATCATTGGGCATGTGGATCAGCTACAGACGTCATTAAACAAAATGTATCAACAGTGACAAAAAGCAGCATGAATCTCATGATCTCATGAGAGTTGGTTTGTCACATTATATGCCTAACGTAGAATAAAGTGACCTTCTGTCAGATCTGTGGCACAATTGATTACTTTGTAAAGGATCTCACATAGCATGCTAGCTACAGGGATGAATGTGCGTTGGTCTTTCAGTGCTAACCTTATATACATTTTTGTATTTTTTTCATACATCAACTGTACTCAGTTTTGTCTACCTCATTGTGTTTTAGCTCCCTCTTAGTTCCAGCCTGTAGTGCAGCTGCGATAAAACTCTGGGAGCTTTTTGCAGAAAATAAGGGATATTGGAGGAGAGGATGGGATCTGAGCTGACTCGGGAGGGGGAGGGGAGATGTATACGCAGCCACGGCAGCAGTAGAGACAGTGAAAGTCGTGCACGAGCACTGTTCACGTGTAGGACAGCGTGAGGCAGCATCAAATTCAGTCGCTTAAGTAGGAATGATGGGATTTCAGTCATTAATGGGGGCTAAGGGAATTGTATTCATGCAGTTGAGCTAAAAGTAAAGAAAAGGCAAATCTGTTTGCATGCATCCATGTTATTGTCCTGCAGTTGGTGCCTACTCTGCAAAATAATGTACAGCCTTTTCAATGTAGTTTTTTTTTTTTTTATAAAATCCACCAACAGCATGAGATCGTTTGGTAAATTCACAATGCAGTTCGAAGTGATATTTTTTGTAAGCATGGAACCCTTTAGAAAAACAACAAGATATTGACGCGCATTGGGAGTTGTTCCTAGAATGCTCTGCTTCGATTGGCTTCTGGTGTCCAGACCACACAAATCCATTAATGCCATTAATATTACCAGAGATAAAAGGCCTCCCTCACACAACAAAGTGGAACAACACAATGAACACAATGCTGAATTAGTCTGGTGAAACTCAGTTCAGCCAAATCCTTAAATGTGTCCCAGTTTTACAGCGGCACCCAATCAGTTGACGGGTTACGGAGATTGTTTGTGTAACAAAAGGGTCACTAGCTGATCTTTGTGTGTAGAGTAGTTGTGTGTGCGTCTCTGTGTCCCCATGCATCCTTTTTCAGTGTATGTGGACAGTATAATAAGTGGAGAAATTAAATTAAATGTTAAATAAAAAATAAAATCAAAAGTTCTAGTTGAAGATATATCTGCACCAGTCACATGTGTAGTAGCTGTGTCATGCCTGATTCCCTTTTTTACAAGATGACTCCATGTAACCACTCAATTAAATCTGCCTTGCAAACTGAGGTCATACTCATTTGGCTATGAAAATCAGATTGTGCCCACAGCAGCCCGCATCCATCACCATTCATCCCTGACTTGGTGGTGCAAACAGGGGCTAAAAAGCACATAATGGTGTGTTTGTTTTAAAGTTATTGTACCCCTGGCTTGCTCCTCTTACCTACTCTTTGGTTCATTGCCTAAGTTGGGTGAAATGCCTGCACTTTCCCACATTCAAGAGAGTGAATGTGTTTTTTAGTTTTGTGCCCTGACCGACACAGCTCTCTTTCCAGACTGTATTGTTTGGTTTCCTCCCACAGTCTGAGGGCTGAATTCATAGGCAAACTGGAGAGCTTTGCAGTCCAGGCACGGGTAGCTTGGTGGTGGGCATGATGCTCATTTTGTATTATTCATGAGTAAGAAGTCGGAGGGGGTTGGCAGTATATTATTTTTGAAACCTTAATTAATAAGATGGGAGAGCTGAACCTCGATCTGGTTGGCCACTGGACTCCTCTGCTCTCATGCCGCTGTTTCAGAACTGTGCAGCTAATTGACATCGGTGATGTACACACATACACAAATATGTGCACACAAACAAACACACAGTTTCACGTGTCATTTCCGTCCTCCACAGAGAAACACTGGGTAAAAGGTGTTAGTCATCTGACATTAGCTTGAGGCATCAGTCACAGAACATGTCAAACAAATGATGCAGCTTCTTTTCATTTCTTTTATTTAAAGATGGGTTTTGAACAAAAAAATCAGATTTTCACAGGTCCATTTGCCAGAGTTGTGTTCATGATGTCATGATGCTTATATAAAGCCAGAAAGCATTTAAAGCAAGACCTCGGTCTCTGAGTGGAGGCTAGTTGGGGAAAATCCAGGTCACTGCTCTGTAAAATGGGTGCCTGTTGTGAGCAGTGAATGTAAGGGCCTCTGTATTTCCCTTGTCTGCACAGCCTGGTCTGCACTGTTGTCCCCACTCAACCATTCTGCCTGAGTCATATGACAATCTGTATGTTGTTTTCTAGACAAATTTGAGACACTGTTTTATCATGATTCAAGATTTAAAACACATTGTTTTGAAATAACAGATTAACATAATAATGCAAACCAAGTGCTCTTTTTCTTTCTCATAGCTAAATTCACTGTGAATTTAAGGATTTACAATTTAGACAGCGATGGCTAATATGTGGAAAGCTTTTAGGACAAGCAACTCATTTTAAATTCATAGATCTTTGGAGTAGGAATCAGGATCTCGCGTGTTAGATATGTTTTATTACCTCTCCTATTGTAGGCTGATATTTAATGGCATCTGTTGAGTTCAGCTGAGTTTGCTTTGATCTTTGAGAAAGAAAATTAGTTCCACATTGTGAAACCAAATGTAGACATTTACCAGAATTAATATATATGCTATATGTTTTTTAATGCAGCAAATGCAGACCCACTTCCCCAAACTTTATTGTGAAAAGGTTGACACGTGCAAGTTACTTACTAAATTGTCTATACATTAAGTCCTATTTTTAAACGGGAAAATACTAGACCTGTCTAAAGCTGTATTACTTTAGCTTTTCATGACACAGGATGTGTTTGGAAAGACCTCTGACCTTTTGAGGCAGCACCTGCAAACAGGAGAATATCCTTCTTGGACCTGATCCATAAGAAGCACTGCCTCCTAAAGCTGGAAAAACAGCTGAAAACCCTGACCTTCATTATGGTAATGTCACACAAGGTGAGGCAATGTGTCCAGACTTTGGTTAGACCCACCAGGCATTAGACATTAAAACCAATGGCATGTAATTTGGATATTTATTATTTCAGCTCTGATTTTGTGCCAGTTCTGTGTGACTTGCGGGTTTAACCCCCATGTCATCACCTGAGAGACTGCCTGATATCCCCCTCTCTTTGTTGTAGTTCTGTGTTTGTTTAGCTTCTGAATGGAGTCCTGCTGGCTTAGCATGTTTTCTCTGTCTGGTGGCTTCTAGAAGCCTCTCTTTAGTCTCTGTTATCCTGGACTCAGTGAGTCTGTGTGAGCTGCTAGTATCAAAAGGCACTCGTAGGCATAGCTAGCTATCAGTGTCTGCAGGCTGGGAGCAATGTATGGTTTGGCTACGAGTTCGGCGGAAAGGTTGGGCGGCTGAAATCTGTCCATTCCTTCCTGTCACTGACAGTCTGTCGGCATGCGAAGCACTAGCTGCCATCTGCTGCTGTATAAATAGACAGTAGTCAGAGCTGGAACAGCTGGCACATAGGCCAGGACTGCGCCCTTTACACTGCTTTCTAGCTAGACTGGCAACCCCACCTAAGGCCATTTCAATGTATTACTTTTTTCTGTTTTACTTTTTGTCATGAAGTTGTTAAGTAAAGAACACCAAACCTCAGATTTTCTGTTTATGAGACGAACTTATTTGTGAGTTTAAATGCACTCAATTTAACTTCAGGTTAGTTAGTTAAGTTACCCATTTTTATTAATTGGGTTAAGGGATGAGAAAAATCTTGACACGAAATATATCTGCATAATAAAAATAAACCATGACATAATTTATCTTTTCACTGCACTCCAAATACTCATGCATGGTACTAAATCTGGGACTAAAGGAACTAAATCTGATGTTGAACTAGACTAGATTTGCATGTAAAAAGAAAAAGATTTTGCACTTGTAAACATATTGTCAGATTTCTTGCTCAAACCAGATTTTTGTGCATGTAAACACAGTTCTTGAATTAATTTCAAATATCTCTCTTATCTTATATCTATCTCTTATATACTCATATTTTATTTTACAGTAGTAATAAAATAAAAAAATTCAATGCAGTCCAGTTGCCTTTATGTGCAGTTTACATTTAACTGACTTCAGTCACTTTCTAGCAAAAACATTGAAAGTTCCTTTTTTCTAAATGTGGAGATCACTTTTTTTTTAAAGGAGCGGGGGTAAAGGCTGTGTGAAAAGGGCCATTGTGATAGAGGGGACTGGGCACATAAAGCCTTGTCATAACAGATTACCTAATGTGTTTTGCAGGGTCTGTTGTCAGTTGCAATACCCTGCATTCAGTGCATTGTTCTGGTGTCTTCCTGTCCTTTTTTTCCCTCTCCTCTCTCCCAGTAGGAAGAGAAAAATGACGTGATCAGCCTTCTGAGTAGTAGGAACTCTAGTGGCTTTCTTTACAGTTAAACTAATTACTCTCATCTAATGAATTGACAATGCATATTCACATCCTTAATAGAAAGTTTGTGTAGTTTGTTTGTCAGTCGATGACTCCGATGTGGATTCTGGTGTGAAGGGTCATGTCTCCTGGCTAGACAAACTCATCTGCCTGCCTGGAAAGTTCCAGGATTTTTTTGGCAGGAGGACTCAACAGAGGAAGATTGAATTGCTGTATGGATATTTTTTAATTAAAGGCCACAAGGCATTTCCCTGACCAGACGTGAAAGTGCTCTGTATCCAAAGGGGTAATCAAGATACCACATGTTACTGTAGTTTCTGTTTTGGAGATGTTTGTATATCCTGTGTTGTGGCTGCAACAAGCTCAGCTGTTTGTCGAATGTGCACAGCAGTGCTCAGACACTACTTTTAGCCCTCAGCTTTGAGCTGCATCCAGTGACAACTCTGTCACCTGTGCTGTAGCCCTGGCAACCGAGCCATCACACACACTCTTCCAGAGAAGACACTGGATACAACACTCAGAGCATTTCTGTGGCCACATCAGAGTGTGCCCCATCCAGTCTTTATCCTCCATATTTAAGACTGAACAACCATATTAGCGTTACTGTGGAACTGCTCAGACCACCGACTCATGTCAACAGCTGCTTTGCTCCGCCACTCATGCACAAACTGTGACACAGGTGTGCATTTGCAATGTGGTATGGAGAAAGTATAAGAGCTGTGATGGTATTGATGTCTCTCTTGACGTAGTGATAGGACCTTGCACACCGAAGGTTAGGCAGTTAGACAACATTTAAGTCCTGTATATACAGTATACACTGTATATATTACTTGTACAACACCACCCATATGGAATCAGTGCAGTGTAACCTCCCATGAGCAACAGTGACCAGTACACGTGATGCTTTTCCATAAAACAGGAACCACATGGTAGACTGCCACTTCCCCCCAAAAAATACCAGATAAAGTTGTATCTCTAATCTAAGTGTAAGTAAAAGTGTACATTTTGCTTTTTCTCTCTAAACTTACAGCTCATATGTCTGTTGGTGAGTGATCAAATTATTTTAAAATAGTTGAATAGTTTCATATATACACATTGCCTATAGATTTCCTATCCGCTGTAATATTTTTTAACTTTTAGTTAATTTCAGTCAAAATCTTTCTTAACTGATCTGCTGGCCAACACCAAAGGCTTTCAAAACTTGGGGGCAGGCCTCCCCACGGGGGCGTGGGAAATTTTGCAGTGCATAGACGGAGAGATGTGAGGCTGGTGCGGCAATTTGCGTCAAATTCATACTCCAAGTCACAATTCAGTCAAATCAAACACGCAGATATTATACGCAGACATTATACACATCTTTTCGGATTTAATGTGACTTGCACTTTGTGAATATCGTTATATCCAATGTCCACAGGAAATAAACATCTATAAATACGTATAGGTATATTACACAACTTGCCTGAAAATCATCATATCAAGTTTTCATCAGTATGAAAGTAATCCAGTGATAGTTGTCTGATCATCCAAGAGTACACAGCGAACAATGCTAATAGCTTATTGAGCATACTTTTAATGGTGCCAATTTGCAAAAATGTAAACAAATATAGGCTAACAAAAAAATCCACCAAAGCAAACCCGAAACAGAGCAGAAAATTATTGAATTAAATGTGTTTTATTTCGGTGCGGTTCTTTGTTACTCCAAGTGTAATAAAAAGAAACACTGATTTAGTTTCAATGTAGTAGTACTATATTAGACAGCATCTAATAATGGTGGAATATTAAGAAGCTGAGTATTATGTGTCATGGGCATTGCTCAGAACATTTTCTGAAACTACTTGCATGTTTCTGTAAACTACTACCAGAAATGGAAATTGGGCAACAATTTGATATCACTAAATATCATGTCTCTATACACTTATGTCGTGACATATGGTTGTGACATATGGTCCCATTCATTCGTATGTAATGACTTATGTACACACAGTAAGGGCTGTTTGGTGCTGCTGGAGTAACCAACATTTTATTTTATGGAAAGTATATGTAATCCTAAGAGTGTATTAAATGTTATGCATTAAAATAGTGAAATAATATTCTTCAGAAGTGAGCCGTTACATCACACTGCAGCCTATATGCACACAGACCCTGGGGATACTATTAAAATTCCTCAGTCTTGATGAAAGAAGCACATGTCGTAATCACAAATCTGCACCGATATTATTTCTCTGAAAGCCTGGGTTCCCTTAACAGCTCATACGTTTGTTTCTCTTTTATATTTTACATATACAGTTATTTAATGCCCTTATCCGCTTCTTGTGAGCTCAGACAGGCATCGATCAGCTTGGACTAACAGCTAGCAGGTCCTCAGAGGGTTACTGGAAGAGAGGGGCAGATATGTTCAGCCATTTTAGACCCTGCTTGTCTGCTAGTCTCAGGTGAATGGGGCTAGCTTTTAGTCCCCATCTGGTACTCAGAGACCTCCTAACAACCTAATTATTGAGGGGTGTCTTTGCTTTCCTGGCTGGATTATAGGCCCCATGTTGAACACTGGAGCACAAAATGTCTGCCGGCTACAACCAGCTGAGTGATGTTCTTTAGATAGCAGGATGTGGTTAGTTAACTAGTATCCACCCTGCCTTGAAATGGAGAGCTCCTGTGGAGTGCCAGCATCCTATCAGTCCTATATTGTGCAGAACAGGAACTGAAAATGCAGATCTGTGGCATTTTGGACAAATAAACATTTGAACTGCCCTCATATACCTCCCAGTAGTTTGTGTCTGTTCACTGCGCTGCACTGGGGTTCTGACTGAATTTCTCTATCTCGAGAGAATTGTGGCTCCTACTAAGTCTCCCACGCAGATTTGCATGTAATTTCATTATGTATGAGAAGTTTAGTGTTGTTTGATGGCCTGATGATGACACAGTAATGATGAAACAGTCCTCTATGTTGCTCTTTTACTGATTTCTGATTTTATTGCCTCTGTTCCTTTAGCTGGTACGTTGCCAATCAATATATACCCTCTGTGTCACCAAGAGTAGTGCCTTAACGGTTTGTTAAATAATAAAATATTTGTCTTTTGTGCTTCAATACAACATTTCTGGTATTAAATGTTCCATTTACAAAGTCTTTAAAGGGTTTTTGTGTGGTAAAAGTTGTTTCCAGTATTGCTTATGGAGTCTGACATGATAAGTAGCTTAATGTCTTAGTTACAAATCCTAAAGCTTTTCTCACCATGCCTTTTACATGTCTCAGGATTTAAAATGGATTAAAATTGTGAAATTGCTGTTTGATAAGTAATTGTAATTGAAAATCTGCATTTAAGTAATTTTATATCATTTCTACAGAGCAGTGATAGGGAATGCTTGAGGCAAGAGAAAACAGAACTCAATGTGCCGCATCCTCCCCTTCTGTGCCAAGTTGAGGTTGTTATGGCAACCAGATTCTGGTCCTATACCTGTTGCCATGGTTGAGAAAGACAGAGTGATGACGTTTATTAGGCAGCAGAATGTGTCTGCCATTTTAAGTCCAGGATGTGACTCTGGTGGGAATATTTACTATAAATGGAAAGCAAAGGAATTCCTCATTTACATGTTAGTTTGTGACTATTGCTATCTACGCATCAGCGCTCACATAGATTCTGTGATGTACAGGCGCATGTGTAAAAAGTGAACCGAGTGACTGATATTCAGCTGAGGCAAAGTCGGTGAGTCATGCAAGAAGATATGGGGCATTCCTGTCTGATTTACTTAATCTCAGACAACGGTTCTCGATTCTGCCTCCATCTTCAACATTTAGAAGCAACAGATGTGTGTGATGACACAATATGCGAGAGACAACGTCTCATTAAACACAAAGTAAAAAATAAATTAGACTGCGCACACGTAACCATTATCATCATCCCTTACTGCGTCCTCGCCTTGAATACACTTTTATAGAGTCTTACATGAGAGACCCACTCCTATGACGCACTGACAGCACCACATGGGTGATGCAGCTATCTGTTCTGAGTGCAATGGAGTGGGCAATTGAATGAGACATTCATGCCACATTGTGAGCATGATTCACCTTCAGGATTTCAGCAGTCTCCCACTAGCTACCTTGCTCTGCTGTACATTTTTAACCACGACTCTGATGAGAGCTCATGACCAAACGGCTCATGATGAAGTTGATAGCCTCCGAGATTAGAAAGCTCACATCTTTTCTTGTCTTGCTAGAACATAGCTGTGATTCTCAGTAAAGGCTAGTTTGTCACCGTCCGTCCACTGGCCTGTCATGGGCATCCCAGTGTCTGAATGCCTCACACGTGGCACTGTCTCATTGACGCTGAATTAGACTGCTCCTTCATTAATAGCCACTGTAGATTGTTCCAGGAAAGGGGAATAGGGGCACTGGTAACCTAAATCCACCTTCATTACTTCCTACCCTGGCTCCAATTTCCCTTTGGAGGCAGGTCAAAGGTGAAATTTGGCTTTATTTAGCCACCTGTCTGGCTGTATCCTCTTCCAGTGCCCAATATGGAAGCTGCTGCTCCGCCTGTGCACCTTTAACCTGTTTGAAGATTGTAGGGGGTAAAAACAAATCCATTGTTTTTACCTGCGCTAGGTTGTAGCTACCTGAGTTCCAGTGCAATGGTAACTGCTATAATCATCACATATTTATCATGAAGGCAGTTAGTGTTCCGGTTTCTGAGGACACACTGTGCTTTTCTGTCAGCATGTGACCTGTGGAGGGCGATATGCAATCCTTGTCTCTCCACATCTCCTGCATTATTGATAAGTGTGCTCAAATCCTCTGAGCACATAAGGCACTCTGCATGGGACATCTTGATGCAAAAGCCTTTCAAGCACCCTCATGTCGAGGAGCCAGACCTGGCTTTAATTTGCCTATTAGCAAAAGCACAGAATTTGCATGAAACGAGGCTAATTACTGCTTTGAGGCTCACGCTGGAGATTAGCTTGAAAAGAGTTAAAATGCTCTAAATACACAGATTGTATTGTTCTTACTAAGATGCAGATTCACATTTTTTTTTATTTTTTTTTGCTTTGGGTCCTGCCTTTGGTTGCTATTGTTGCTCTGTTTGTATTGTTGCTAGGCCCTTGAGCTCAATCGTTACTTTTAGTCCCTCAAACCCTTTTTTTCACTAGCCTCTTTGTCGCTCCCCACCCCCCACCCCCCCTTCTGTCGATGGAGGTATGCACTTGACTGTCTAGCCAGAGCGAACACTATGCATTGGCCCTGACACAAGCTTTATCTCTAGTCAATAAAAGTGCAGTTTGTCTAAGAGGGGGATTTATGGAACAACTGAGGTATGGATAGCTAGAAATATCCTACAGTGAATGCTTAGTCTCCTCCTCTTTCTCAGTCACATATCCAATGCAGTGTGGAAAGCTTGAACACAAATCCCAGGGGTACCAGCATGCGTGGTTGAGAGGGATGACATACCAGGCATGGCTGCAGATTCTTGTTCATTAAATGTCTGTGTGGCCATAGGGAATGGCAGGATAGTGTGGAAATATTGTGTCATCATGCCTTTTGCAGATACAACAGGTGGAGGTGGTATAGTTGGAGTAGGCTACATGTGTTATTATTTAAATTCTGTATTGTCTGTCTTTTTCCACTGTTATCAATGCATATGACGAATTGAGACACTGATTAATGTTGGCGTGTTTGGAAAAACCTGACACAACACAAAAAAGCAAATGGCCCATAGTCCGTCACTGGTTCATGTGACTTTCAGTTCCAAATATATCACTGTTAGTGGTCTGATTGAGGAACAGGATCTGGGAGTTGAGACCCACTATTTGGCAACTTGGATAAAAATAATTAATATATTAATCAGGTACATTTAGTGTTTTTTGTGGGTTTTTTTTTTTTGTGAAACTAAAATTCAATGTTTGGACCATAACTAGTCCAAGAGTGAGATAAAGCAAACCAGATGTTATCAACCACATTATTAATTTTGTTCTTCTCCCACAGCCATTTCCAACCCCAAAGCCCCAAAGGAACCAGCAAAGACCTTCAGTTTTGATTACTCCTACTGGTCACACACTACGGTGAGTTGGAACATTTCATCTATTCCAGTAGTATTATAGTAGTAGTATAGTATTAGTATTATACTCCAGTGTAATGACCAATAAGAGGGTACATTTGACATACATTGTCAGTTTGACAATTATCCTCATTTTAATTAATTTCTCTTTCTTCCTCACAGCCGGAAGACCCCAGCTTTGCGTCACAGAACCTTGTGTACAATGATATCGGCAAAGAAATGCTGGCTCATGCTTTTGAGGGCTACAATGTCTGCATCTTTGCTTATGGCCAGACAGGAGCTGGCAAATCCTACACCATGATGGGCAAGCAGGAAGAGGGGCAGGAAGGAATCATTCCCATGGTTTGTTCTTCAATATGTGTTTCTGATTTTACTGAATTGCATTGCAGATTAAGACATACTTTGCCCACTGTCCAATGCAATGTCTGTCATAATTCTAAACCAAATCAAACCACATCTGAGATGTTGAGACTGCAATTTGCCATTACGTATCTAGTAATGAGATAGCTCTTTGTCTCTGCAGTTTTCTCATGCTTAATATCCTTATCCTCATGTGGCACAGTTCAACATTTCACATAGTCAGCCTGTTATGTTGAATCTGTCCTTGCTTCCCTTTATAGCCATCGCCTGGTTTAGAAGAAGAGCAGAGCAACAGATTAAAATAATAAGTAGACTTTACCTTTTAAAAAAAATTATATTTATTCCCCAGATATGACTAAAAGCCATTGATTTGCTGTACAAATGACTATTGATTTTTCTTTTTATGACCAACCTCTAATTGTGGCCTTATTTTTCTGATAAACACTATAATGGCATCAGTAAATAGAGTATGACCTACATCAGGTTCCAAATGTTTTCCCCCTGGGTTTGTTAGTTGATCTTCTTCCTTTTTTTTCCCACCACATGTTTTCTTTGATCATATCATTTATTATAATGGTCTTTGGTTTAACTGCTTTGCTAATGACCCCAAACTCTATATTCAGTTGTGCTAAAAATATTATCACTGCATCTACTTGCCCTGCCTCCTCCATCTCATGCACATTCTGCATGAATGAAAACAGACAACACCTCGTCTAAAATCTCGTCTTGTCAGATATTTCTTACAATTTTGTTTCTAGCTCATGCATTATTCTAGCATTTATGCTGTATTTTACTCAATAATAACCATTAAGTGTTAAGTCTCATCTGCTGATGTTCTGATTGTATGGTTTCCTTTATTGCTAAATTATTTGCTATATATGAAAATACATTGTTAGTATTGGTCAACAGATCTCCCTCCTCTTCATCCTCCCTTTCACCCCTCCACATGCCGTTAATTTGCACTAAATATCTCCTTTCTCTGCCTCTCAGCTCTGTGAAGATCTATTTGAGAAAATCAATGAGGACAACAACAAAGAGGAGCTTTCCTACTCAGTAGAGGTGAGTCTCAGACTGCTTTGGCTTCTGCAATCCTCAGTTCTTGCCCCTGACTCGTGTGTTGGCTTGTGTTCAATGAACCATTCCTAGCCTTCTCCTTACAGTATATCAGGTAATAGTCAGACATCAATCACACATTGGCTGAGCCTTCAAAGATGCTGGGTTTCCACAGCACGTTCCTTCAGATTATAATCTTAAATTGTACACCTTTGCTAAAAAACAAACGCACATCTTGGAAATATACTATAAAATACCCTACAATGTTTTGGCCTGCATTATAATAAAGTACATTCTGCTTAATTTGACTGCTTCATGATATTGCACAGGAGCGCCTGAATTTATAATCTGTTAATTTTGCAATGGTTTCTAGGTCAGTTACATGGAAATCTACTGTGAGCGGGTGCGAGATCTGCTCAACCCTAAGAACAAAGGGAACCTACGAGTGCGAGAACACCCGCTACTGGGCCCCTACGTAGAGGACCTGTCCAAGCTAGCTGTCACCTCCTACACGGACATCGCTGACCTAATGGATGCAGGCAACAAGGCCAGGTGAGCCAAACCCTGGGATCATGCCAAGATCATGGGAGAGAGGGGGGGGGCAATAGTGGTGGTGATACCAATGATGATCTGATAATGTCCTCCGAAGAATGAGATAATTTAGACACAAAATTGCACACAAGATAACAATGATTTGGAATCAGGAAATGTTCTTATCTCATAGATTTTTATAGCTTGATTGCCAGTGTTGATCAAGGAACAGCTAGATATATTCAGGACATCAGAACCTTCCTTATGGTGGAGTTTTAATAAAACAGCAAGTCCAGGTTGACCTGAAACTTGTCTTAAATTGGAGGTAGTGACTTTCTCACTGAAATGTGTGTGTGCGTGTGTGTGTGTGTGTGTGTGTGTGCGTGTGTGTGCGTGTGTGTGCGTGTGTGTGCGTGTGTGTGCGTGTGTGTGTGAGACGAGAGCTTGTGTGGGGAGGAGTGAACCCTGCCTTAATCTTCCTGTGCTGACTCAGAAGGCTTATTTCTAGAACATGCCGTGAACAGCCCGTATCTCCCCTATGACTGTCCCTCTGAGTGCGCCATGTGTATTTGTATTTGGTGTCCTCACATTATTACCCACCTCCGCTGCAAAAAGTAATCCCTTAGACTCAATTCACTCTAATAGGCACAAAGCCCAGGGATGATAGCTCTCGTAATAGCCAAGACCATGAATTTAGCATTAGTAATGATGAATAATTTAAAAGGTAAAATGAATGAAAGTGCTCAGAAGGATCTGTTACATACTTATCGTTTTGTATTTCCTAACTATGCCCATATGTGCTAATCTACAGAACCGTGGCTGCCACCAACATGAATGAGACCAGCAGCAGGTCCCATGCTGTTTTCACCATCGTCTTCACACAAAAGAAACATGACAGCGAAACAGACCTCTCAACAGAAAAGGTCAGAGGAGACAGACAGCACACCTTCTGATTCTTAAATTAGACCATTAAGCATTCGCACTTATAGAACTTATAACCAACTGTGCTCTTATGCTGTCAGAAGTGCATTTCTTCATAACTGGATTTTACTCTTATTTACTTACTAACTTACTGAGTTTGCTCAAGATAAGATGTCTCCTAAGCTCTTCTCAGTTGGTGGTGGTCGGAGAAGGAAAAAGAAAGAGAGCCATTTTAGATTTGACTTTTACCATTTCCTCAGACTGAAGAGACAAAGACCACTGTGTTGTTGTAAACACAATGCCTTTTGTGTTTAGCTACTCCATCAGATTTTACTGCCTAGCTGAATGTCACTTGACAGTAATGTCCAAATGTTTGAAATGGTTTACACTTACACATGTTTGACTGTTTAGTTTGTTAACTATGCTGAAAACATGCTAAACTGTGTATTTGATAGTCTTTGAGTAATAGTCTGATCTTCTTTCAGTTTATAATTCAAGTGTGAATTATTCATACGCTTGATGCATCTAAAATGCATTTACTCCCTCTTCAGGTCAGTAAAATTAGTCTGGTAGACTTGGCAGGGAGTGAACGAGCAGATTCCACTGGAGCTAAAGGTACCAGGCTAAAGGTAAGACTCCCGTCATCACAGGCATCCAACATTGGTTGACTATTATTACCTTGATGGCTCCTAAATCATATTTTTTTCATCTATGGTTGCAGGAGGGAGCAAACATCAACAAATCTCTCACCACATTAGGAAAGGTCATCTCTGCCTTGGCTGAAGTGGTGAGTGTTTGATTTATTTATTTTATTTTTTATTATTTATTGTCAGTCCCTATCCTCCTTTTCAGCCTTTTCTCTTATCCTCTACAACTTGACCCTGACTTCTCAAGGAATTAATGTTTGTAGCCTGGCATGCTGTAATGTCTGCCCTTGTGTTTTCTCTTCTCTTGTCCTTGTAATGCCTGCTTACACAGGATAACAGTACCAGCAAGGTAAACCCCTTTGACAGCTCAACCACTAACCTCTGATTCCTATCATGAGGCAGATTTGACAGCCTTTTGCCATGTGCAGTGTTGAAGGTGCTGCACAGTGTGCTGTCACCACCATGTTTTGTCACCTAAGTGCTGTGCTTTTAGGCGCCATGCACAGTCCGCAATCCTTGCACCAGAGCAAAAGCTAATCAAATCGGGCCTCTACTCATTTTACCTGACCTCTTATCCATTACATATGAGGTGTTTGTCATGGTACATCATATTATTGTTCAGTCTTAACTACCATCCGTAATTTTAGTGCTAAAACAGAATTCAGTTGTTGTTTTTTTCTGCGTTCCAATGAATGTTTGTTTACTGCAGAGCAAGAAGAAGAAGAAGACTGATTTCATCCCATACAGAGACTCAGTTCTGACATGGCTGCTGAGGGAGAATCTCGGTATGAACATTAATATCACCTGATAAACAACCTTTACCTGGAGAATATGCTGGAATTTATGTCTGTAAACTGTAAGAAAATCGTTATTCCTGGACCGCAAGAAAAATTTAATTCTATAATACGAAGAGGGGTTTAAAAATGACTGGAGCTAATGTGTATTACTCCAATTACTCTAATTTAAGAAGAGCACTGTCAGCAGACTCTATTTCAACCTAACTAGACAAGCACACCCATCTTTTGGTTCAGAGATGTATGGAGGAGAGCTGTACAGTGTATCTTCAATCTTAGCTGACGCATGTAGCACATAGCAGTTTAGTCTAATCAGACTGAGCTCTTATATTAGGATTCAGCACTACTTTTTGCTCTAATAGTATTTTATTTAGTGCTGATAATATTTAAAGTACAGTACTGTGGGAATCCTGTTGTATTTGGAAATAAATCCAGTACTAATCTATCTTGTTTAGGTCTCTCCTTTCACCCACATTGCTAAATAATTTACATCTTTACTGATATTTTGTCATCAGGTGGAAACTCAAGAACAGCCATGGTTGCTGCCCTCAGTCCTGCAGATATAAACTATGATGAAACTCTCAGCACGCTCCGGTAAGGTTTCCATCCACGACATGGACAGTAACAAAATAATTGTAGCTAATTGTTTGCAATTGATCCCTAACTACGAATACATTTTATTACCATTATGATTTTTAGCTATGCTGACCGAGCTAAGAACATCAAATGCAATGCTGTCATCAATGAGGATCCCAACAATAAGCTGGTGCGTGACCTGAAGGACGAAGTGGCTCGACTGAAGGAACTGCTCCGTGCCCAGGGCCTGGGAGACATCTTGGACAGTGAGTTTTGTGCTATCACGGCAGGCCGTATCTGCAGCCACACAGCATCTACCTTCTCTCTCAGGGTCTACCACAAGCTGGCAACATCTTCTTTCTACTTCACTGTCTCATTGCTTTCAGCCATCCAACTTTGTTTCCATCACAGTGCTTGTACCAGTGCCTAGTACTAAAAACACTTAAACAGCTTTTAGAAACATATTTACCACATTACTGGTTTATTCGACTCCTTACAGAGAGAAATGTGTATTGTGTATTTTCGTACTGTGTATTATATAATATAGTTAATTATATTATATTATATTAATTATAGAATATTAAGGTTCCATACTGTAAAAATATTTCTAAATCATTTAATGAAAATGTATATGGTCTCATGTGGCTGGTTGTGACAACACACATGGTAGTTTAAAGCGACATTAAACTATCACACTCCATTTGCTGTACACAAGAGTAATGGCTCATAGCCTAGTCAATTAAAGACATAATACACCCATTAATAACTTCTAATATCTGAACTGATTAATAACCTGCCTACTTGCTAATGCCTGCTTAGATCATGCCTAATGACATGGCACTTAACACGTCATTCCATGCCATTTCTTTTCATCCTCATTATCGTACTCGTCCTGCTCACTAAGAAATGTCTGTAACCTTTTCCTCCCATTCTACTGGTGCTGACCTCTGACCCTTCTCATCTTTTCCTGCTTCCCCTCAGTTGATCCTATGGGGGATGATTGCCCAGGAAGTGGAATCAAATGTGTGTATATGTGTGGTAGTCATGAATTGTCTTATCACTATTGTCCCTATTAATAATAGCTAACATTGCTTATGCCCCCATTACCTTTTTATATTAAATTTGCTACCAGCTTTGCATGTAAATGCTGAAAAAGCCAAAGCTTAATTGAATGAGAGTCAGAAATGCAAGGCTTCTGTAGGTGTGCTAATCTGGCAAGGGTTAGCATGCCACTAGGTTAGCATGCTTCGCGCTTGTGTTTCTGTTACCTTTCAGAATGATGGGGGTGAGGCAGCTGTTTGTAGGCTCAAATCCAACTTTAGTAACTTTAGTTACTTTTGGAAAATCCCTTTTAGAAACATTTCGTTTATTAGAATAGCTCGTCTGTCTCCCCCACCCCCAACACAATCTCATAACTTTCTTACTATGTCAGTCTTTGACTCATTTTCTCAGGCTTCTATTCTTCACAGTGGCCTTTATGCTTTTTATTTTGTTGTCTCTTACTAACCATCCACTGCAGGTGACATTGCTCAAAGCTTTAGAATGGCACTTCTCGGTTCTCAAACTGAGGCTCAGAGCTACAGACGGAAAGGTGCATGATTTTAAATGTCTAAGTAGTGGCTACGTAGAGTACTGGCTACTTAGCAAAGGTGTGTGTGTACACCTCTGAGTTAACTAACTTGATGTGTTATGATAGTTTGTATTGAATTGCTAGTTTGCTAGTGTGGCCTCAGCTGTCTCAAAAATCCCTAATACCTCTTCCCTCCTGCCCTTTTGCTCTAAAAATCATTGTAAATGCTGTAAATTTGAAGTAATCCTGGCCAAAAGCACGTGTTCTCCCACTTTACCTAATGTGCAGGACAAAAGCTTACATTTTGCTGATGTTTTCCCAGTATAAACGAGAAAAGTTTAACAGCTCAGTACTTGGGTACTGATGCATTCCCTGTTTTTCTGAAATATGATAAGCCTGTATTACCCGTATAAACTGCACACATTTTTATTTCCAAAATGTCAGCACCTATAATTTAAACTCTACTTTTGCTGGCCGTTTGTTTTGTTTTTAATTTGATTCTTAGAAGGCACCGTCTGTGTTACGTCAAAGGTCCTTTAAGCCATTATATGGACATGAGCTACCTGACCTTTTAGTGAGGCTTCTGTGGCTCCGTTATGGTGGTTGTTTGAGTGCACGCGTATGTGTGTGTGCGTGTGCAGTGAATCAAACTACTTGACTGCGGGCTGAACTTTGGCAGCATGTGTCAACAACTCTCATCTGTCCTCCCTATGGGCCTTCTTGCAGTTTCCATCTCCTTCCTATCCTGTTGCCGATACACTGATAGCAGTTTTCACACAGTGTGTTCTCATTCATGCTAAGAGTTCAAGACAAAAGCAACACAGTGACGTCTCACTATTCCTCAGAATTGTACATACTAGAAATTAAGTGCTCAGAGTTAATTGCTCTGCACTGTAATTCTGGCCCACATAAAACCAGCCCTCTGGATCCTCTCTAATAGAGAACAAGCTGAAATTTTATGCATTTTGCCTGGGAGTTGAATAGCGGCTGCAAGCAGACTACTGTGAACTACCTGGAGTGAAAACTGCTGCTGTCTGTAGCTGACCATTATGCAGGGTGTTTGTCTTAACCCTTTGACCTACAACGTGTGTCTTACATTGGTCTTCCCTCCCCTTTGTCCTTTCTCTTTCCCCATCTCTCCCCTCTTTCTCCTCCTATTTGGTATTTGGTTCCTCCATTTTATGTGGTTTATTCCCCCTATCCTGTCCCGGGCCTATCCCATCTCTCTCTGTGTTGTACTTTTTTTCTCTCTCCCTCTTTCTCTCCTGCTGTTGGCTCAGACCTCAAAGACATTCAGAACAATAAGCATAGATACTTGATAGCCTCAGAGAACCAACGCCCTGGCCATTTCTCCACAGCCCCTATTGGTTCCCTGACAGCCTCTCCCTCCTCTGGCTCGCTGTGCAGCCAGGTGGGCCTTCAGTCGGTCACCAGCATCCAGGAGCGCATCATGTCCACCCCTGGAGGAGAGGAGGCTATTGAAAGACTCAAGGTAAAGTTGGTCTGTGCAGCAGTCTTCAAACTAGACTTGTGTCTCATATTAAGAGAGAAGAACAGCCCCACAGCTATCTGTCCACTCTGCTAAGACCGTCAACTACATTAATCTCTTAACTGGGGATTTAATAACAAACTAGAGTGCTCATGTTGTGCAGTGTGGAGCAACAGCCTGGAATGTACATTTTTATGCAAGGTGCAATGTGTTAAAGAAAAAATTCTGATATATCTGTGAATCTTAAATCTTACATTCTCAATTTAACAGTATAAGAAAACCCCTTTATTAAATATCTGAAAAGATACCCCTGTAGATAAGGGCTTTAGTATTTTGAGTATTAGTATTAGTATTTTATATATTTATATTTATATATATATATACATATATATATACACACACAATATACAATCACACACACCATAATATTTGTTTTGTAAATTAGAAGTACATTTAATGTCAACATGTCTGTTGTTTTAATTTTAGCCCACACAAAACAAAAGCACATCAGTCCTCATGTGGCCTCTGAGCTTTATATCTCGCACGCTCGCAGTCAACCTCTCACTTTGTCGATAAGGGAGCACATAGGATTGCAACAACCAACCATGAGGAGCTGCAGTTTCCATGGCAACCGTGGTGCCCAGTCTGTCTGTCATCCAATGACGTCAAGCACCAACGCAGATACAGAGGAAATTTGACCAAAATAGATCCAGTCTTATTGGCTTTTAGCTTTAATAGTGAGGCACATAATATTCACATTGTTTGTTCCTTAAAGTTGTTGCAGCTATTTTGGTGATCCACAAATAAAGATTACAGCGAAGGTTACCTTTTATAATTCTTATTAATTAACCTCTCATTATGTTTAAACTTACATGACCTTATACTGTCTTATTAAACACAGCAACAAATGTCACATAATATATTAATATTCAGAAGAACAGATTTCTGGGTACCTGACTGGCTTTTAAAATAAAAAGAGGAATAGGACTGTTCTGTATGGTTACTAGAGCTTTAAGCAGAGCAGACACTCGTAAGTTATGGTATAATTGCCATTATATACAGCTCTATGTTACCCTGCCCCTTACGCCTTTGTCCCTGACTCAGAATGTGTGTAATCTTTGTCACTAGTTTTACAAATGAAATCTCATCAATCCAGACTGAGTGTGCCTATGAGCTAAACACACTGTTACTACCTCTCTGCTAATAGCTAACGTTACATTACACTTGTTGTGTTTTCCTCCCACTTTTCCTCTGATGTTCAGGAATCAGAAAAGATCATTGCCGAGCTCAATGAAACCTGGGAAGAGAAACTGCGAAAGACGGAGGCAATCCGCATGGAGAGGTCAGTATTGGCAGACACTGTCTGCTCCTACGTGTGCCTCCACCCCTCCTTCAATTTGTCTGCCCCCCCCCCCTCCCTCCATTGCTCCGTCTCTGTCTTTTCACCCCTCTGTGCTGTCTGTCTCACTTTCTTCACCTGTCTCATTTCCTCTGCACTCATTCTGTCTATTTCCCTTCCCTTTTCTGTCATCACACTCTGCTGCACATATACCCCTCTCACGCCCTTTCTCCCCCTTTACCCACTCATCTGTGGCTGCAGACGTCAACCATGTTACTGTCTGTCCATTGAGCCTCACTGGTGCCATTCTCTGCCTGTTATCGTACCACAAACCACTTGCAGTAATGTTGCACTTCTCATCATCTGTCTCTTATCAACACAAAAGCTCTCTGCTGAACATCAAAGAATATGTGCTGTGTGAGGGAGAGTTGTCTTCCAACTTTGTGTCATTCCTGAGCCTACAAATGTTTTTCCTTCACTACAGGGAGGCCTTGCTTGCAGAGATGGGTGTGGCAATCCGTGAAGATGGAGGCACTTTGGGGGTCTTTTCTCCTAAAAAGGTAGAAGAGACATGACAAGCACAGATATTAATGGCACAGGACTGTGTCAAAATTTCCCATGGGTGGTGATGCACACCCTTCTGCCATCACTTCCTCACTTCTGTTTCCCATGTTGTCTTTTTCCATGAGCACCCTCCCTGTACCTTCTGTTTTTTCTCATCTGTTCACTTCATCATTCTGTTTCTTTCCATTCTTTGTTATTTGCTTCCTTCACATACTCAGCTTAGCCATGAAATTCCATTTGATGAGCAGTTTGATTGTTTTCCCACCAAGAAGGTTTGTTTAATTGAAGCAGCAGACAAAGCATTCCTGCAGTAGATGTAGCCCCATAACTGAGTTTAGTTAGTTTAGTAGTAATAAGTGTGCTTTTTTCCATGGTCAGACTTGTTCTAACTGGTTACTCTACCTGCACATATCTGACCTTTTTATATACTCTCATTAAATATTTACTGTTAACTACTGTGTTGAACATACACAGTTTATTTTCCACCTCCATTTTAAACCTCTGTTTGATTGATGGACTAATATATGTGATAATCTTTTCAATGATGGGGTTGTATTAAGATCTGACAAGTGATTCTGAATTTAAGCTTCTTTGAAGTTAAAGTTATGTTTGAGTATAATATTTGGCTCTAGTATATTATTCAATCCTTTCCTTTAGCAGCTTAGAGCTATTAGTGCTGTCATGAGGCTTATTAAATTACATGCAATGGTACATTCCTCTCACTCTTCGTACCTCTCAAGCATCCTCCAGTAGAAGAAGTGCTGTGTGGCAGCAACATGAAGACAAGTAGATGTGTTTAATTGTGCCATAGAAAGAGCTTTGTTATCTTTTAATATCTGACTATTCAGCGACAGCTGTCACTGGATCAGCTGAGGTTTCAGATTCCCCTCTTTGAAGTTAATCCTTCTATAGGAATGTTTTGAACCCCCTCCTCTGCTACTAATTCATCTATTTTATTATTTTATTCCTTTTGTTCACATCCATTTGTCTTCCATTCATTTTTTTTGTCTCTCTTTTCACTCACTGCCGCTCCATGGGTTAGCATTTCGCTCAGAAGCCTTGTGATCTTTATACAGACTTTAATGGGGTGTTTTCCCCTAAAAAGGTTGGTGGTTTGGTGGAGTAGTTGCTAGCATTGTTTGTAGCATTACTGTGATGTATCAGACTCCAGAGGTATCAGTGTTAAGTCACTGTGACATTTCTGTCCACAATCATGCACTGTATATCACGATTCACTGATGAAAGTAGTGAAACCCTAGAAATGTTTTTTGTGGTAAACTGTCTACCTGTTATGTTTCATCTGCAGACTCCACACCTTGTTAACCTGAATGAGGATCCTCTCATGTCAGAGTGTCTGCTCTACTACATCAAAGACGGAATTACAAGGTAACCAAAACCTGAATGATGACACTGAAATGCTGCAGAGGATGTGGAAAAGTTTGGAGTTTTGCCCAGGCAGGGTATCTGAAAAACTACTCTGCATTAAATTTTTCCTCTTTTGATGTTAAGCAAGAGGAACTTTCAGAGTCAGAGGAAACTGGCTTAAAATCTGCTACTGATCACAAAAAGTTTCACTGTCTAAAGTTACTTTCCTCCCCTCTTTGTCCTTCTGGCCCCCTCGGTAGACTATTCCTGTTGAGTATTTTGTTACAATCACACCCCAGGGGGCCAATAATAGATGACGGAATCACAGACAAAAGAAACTCTAGTGCTTTAGAAGTGCTGCCTTCTTAAAGTAATGGTCTAAAGGTTCCATTTAACTTGGCTCTGACTTTTTTATCGAAATGGCTGCCAATACAATGAGAGGGCCATGTTGACTCTCTCAAAATGGCCTCTGTGATTGTTTCAGGGTGGGACAGGCTGACGCTGAAAGACGACAGGACATTGTTTTAAGTGGTGCTCATATCAAGGAAGAGCACTGCATCTTCCGCAGCGAAAGGAATGCCAATGGAGATGGTGAGGCAACATATTATGAGTTTTCTAGCTTGTGTTTGCATTGGCGTATGTAGATGTGTTTTGAATACGGATTATTTTCAGTTAAATTGTTGATAGCAAGAACTTTAAAGACAGATACCTATAGCCCCTAAATATCTGCAAAAGCAACCGCTTTATCAATGCAGGAAATAAATGCATAAATATAGACTCTTAATCCATCTTCTGTTGCTAATGGAAACATAATGTCCTAAATGTCAGTACACACTACATTCATTGAATGAGATAATTGTCCTTTATGGTTAAGAATGAGCGATGATGAGCCTTTCAGAATGAGTCACTGATGATTAGTTTGTGTGTTTTTGCTGAAGTTATCGTCATGCTGGTGCCCTGTGAGGGATCAGAAACCTACGTCAACGGCAAGCGTGTTGAGGATGCAATCCAGCTTCGTTCAGGTATATATTTCATTTCATTCATATTTTTGTAAATAATTTGTAAATGTGATACTTGTATTATCTCCGTAGCCCATAAAGAGATGACTGATTTCCTAATAACTAAAGATAATTGAATCCATATAATGGGTTTTTCCTTTGACTTCATAAATCATTATATAAATTAGTTCATAACAACCCTTGTGATGTTCTGATTTGAATTAAAAAGAATCATGTTGAAACAAGAGTTGGAGCTGGTACATTTATACAGCTTTACTTTCAGCACAGAAGGAGCAATGTCTTTGCTGATTCCATGCTCTCCACGCTTATTTCTGCCACATGTGTACCCCACCTTCTTTCAGGTAACCGTATCATTATGGGAAAGAACCATGTGTTCCGGTTCAACCACCCAGAGCAGGCCAGAGCTGAAAGGGAGAAGACACCATCAGCTGAAACCCCTGTGGAGCCTGTGGATTGGACCTTTGCTCAGAGAGAGCTTCTGGAGAAGCAGGGCATCGACATGAAGCAGGAGATGGAGAAAAGGTATGCAGTCCATCCTTTTAGCCATATTTAATTTTTTATTTTAATTTCTAGTGTCAGTAGTCGGATTTGTTTAAAATGTGTATTTTACAGTGTGTGTGTGTGTGTGTGTGTGTGTATAAATATATATATATATATATATATATATATATATATATATATATATATATATATATATATAGTAGAATCGTGTGATGTATTTCACAATATATTTTACTCATGTATGATGTAGGCTCACTGAGATGGAAATCTTGTACAAAAAGGAGAAGGAAGAAGCAGACCAACTTCTGGAGCAACAGCGACTGGTGAGTTCAAATAAGTTGAAATTTAATCAAACCCACTTGATGAATCTCACAACTCAGTCTGTTCTCTATAATCACTTTAGAAGCTGTAGATAAATTAGTAGTAACTGCAGAGTGGGTTTAATAGATATTAAGCTATAACTTATTTGATGCTTTTTTCATGTTAGTCATAATTGCAGGCAGCTTCTTGAGTGATTCAGCTAGTTTGTGATATTTTGTGTGTGATTTTGAGTGCAATGTACTTCAGGATATCTGTCATAAGTGGAATTTAAAGTTAAAGCATGGTTTTTTTAATATGGTAAATTACAATTGGAAAGTTAGTTTTTAGTCCATTTAAATCTGACTAGTACTAATTCTCACTCTGAGCGCTGACACTTGAGGGTGTGGGGGGGGTGTGTGTGTGTGTGTGTGTGTGTGTGTGTGTGTGTGTGTGTGTGTGTGTGTGTGTGTGTGTGTGTGTGTGTGTGTGTGTGTGTGTGTGTGTGTGTCACTTTTTTTACTCCTAGCGCATGTCTGTTCTTCTTGCATGGAAGTTTTTCTGGTTTGAGACAGATGAGCTTTTACTCGCCTTCTTCTTGAGTTATAACAGATTTTTCTGTAGCAATTTGATTGAGTGAGAATTAGATTGTAAAGCTTTCCCCTTTCCAAATCCCTGTTTTTCACTTTTCTTGTGTCTTCTATAGTGGATCTGAATCTTGCAAAACAGCAACTTACAGCTAATGTTTATTTGATATTAAGATCAAAATTCATTTAAAACTGATTGAATATTGGTCAGTATTAGAAACACATTGCCTTGTTTTAATAATGTGAAGCTGCTTTTGCATGGTTCATGTTAATAGCATGTTTTCTTAACTCTGGTTCTGGACTAAGTTGCAGTGTTTGCTGTTGAGCTGGTCAACTTTGAAGTGGCTGTTGATTTGCTTGGATTAGATTTCTACTCTAGTTTTCTTGCTCTGTTTTGTCCTGAGTTTCATCTCTTCAATGCAGTTGCTGACATGTACAATGCATTGTGATAACAAAAAATCCTGCTGTAGATTTTTGACAGATAGTGACAATGTGGTTTCTCATTGACTTCTTTGGCTACCTCTGTTTGCTAGCCTTACCTGGCATCTGTGTAGCACACTGAGGGAACGGCTCAACAACCGTTATCACTGCTTACAGTTGAATCAGTGAATCACAGACCTCTTCCATACTCTGGTGGTTTTATGTGCAGAGCTACAGGCATAGAGTTCAGGCTCCCAACATGTCCAAATCTAGCCCTAGCTACAGTATCATACACAAGACCTGAGTTATCTGTACCAAATGGTTGTGATCTGTAATGTACTTTGTCTACAAAAAAAATGAGAAACTGCATTTTTTCCCAACTAACATCTTTCTTGTAGTGGATTAACACTTACCCTCACTTCTGCCTCTCCTCTCTCTACTGGCTTTCTGATCAACTGCAAGAACACTCTGTCTTCTAACTCACTGCTAATACTAAAGCCACTCAAACCTTCTGGACTAAAGGGGGAAAGCTCCAAAATCCATCTACATGCATGCCACTGTAGCGTGTGTTGGGATCCGGCTTTCAAAATCACAAAATTTTCAATTAAGAAGAGGAATATCACAAAACAACACAGAAGTGCTCCAATCAGCAGCTATCCTCTATTGATATTTCTTTCCTAATCATAATAGACATGCTTTACCTTTTTACTTTTAATATCAATATGCAACATTGGGAACAACATTGTAAAAGCTGATGTCCCCATTTCTGAGATATGAAAAGCCTTGTTTTTTCAACAAGTGAACGTATTAATGAATATAAATTAAATCCTATCCATATCACCATTTCACTAAAAAAAAATATGAGATCAACAAACTGACAAGAAAGTCAATGGAAGCCACTGTTTGTTGGATTTTCATTTGTTTTTCAATCTTTATTTTAATGTAATTCTGGGAATGTGCATAATTTACGGAACTGCATGTTGCCATACATCTTGTACAGTAATGATGTATGCAAGATATTTGAATAACATTATGACAGTGTCGTCTTTGATAAATATCCTAAATCTCAGAATTCTGAACCACGAAATTCTGTCTAAGCTCAAGTATTATGTTCTGATATAACTTCGACTTTACTCGTGGTTGAAGTTCCCATGTTGCATATTCATACCTTTTATTCATTCTTTTTAAAAAAGCCATCCTTTCATCCTCTCTTTGATTTCCCATTTTAATTTCTCCTTTTTTTGGGAACCATTTGGTTTGTTTCCTGTGTTGTTTTCTCAAGGATGGAGACTCTGATAGTGGGGATGACTCTGATAAGAGGTCTTGTGAAGAGAGCTGGAGACTGATCACTTCCTTGAGGGAAAAGCTGCCTCCCAGCAAGCTACAAACCATAGTGAAAAAGTGTGGGTTACCCAGCAGTGGGAAGAGAAGAGAGCCAGTTAAAATGTACCAGATCCCTCAACGGCGCCGCATCACCAAGGACTCCAAGTGGGTGACCATCTCTGACCTGAAGATCCAGGCTGTTAAAGAAATCTGTTATGAAGTAGCGCTCAATGATTTCCGCCACACACGGCAGGAAATTGAGGCACTGGCCATTGTAAAGATGAAAGAGCTTTGTGCTAGCTACAGCAAGAAGGACCCCAACGAGCGGGACTCGTGGAGGGCGGTGGCTCGGGATGTTTGGGACACCGTTGGCGTTGGTGATGAGCGCATTGAGGATGTCATTACCAATGGGACTCGACCAGGAGGGGTTGTTATGGATGACCTAAAGGTGCACATTGACAAACTTGAGGACATCCTGCACGAGGTCAAGAAACAGAATAACATGAAGGATGAGGAGATCCGTGCTCTCAGGAACAAGATGGTCAAAATGGAAAAAGTCCTTCCACTCATCACCCCAGAGGGCCAAGAAAAGCCTCCCAGCACCGACACTTGTTCTAGCACTGCCACGACTCCGAGCCCTCGAGAAGGAAAGCCTCCTGTTCCTACAAAGCCTGATGTAGAGGATGTAGACTCACAGACAGGCCAAAGTACAGGAGATGACTCAACCCTAAAGCGAGGAAGCCACATGCGCTTGATGCGCCAAGAGCAGTTACGCCTCAAGAACCTTCAGCAACAAGAGATATCCAAGCAGCTCCGCCGGAATACCGGACCACATCGCTTTATACCCCCAGAAGACCGCAAGCTACGCTTCCCCTTCAAAAGTAACCCTAAGCACCGTAACTCGTGGAGCCCTGGTACTCATATCATAATTACAGATGAGCAGGTCATTGAGCTAAAGGTGCCTAAAGAAGCTGTAGAGGAAGAAGATGGAGAAAGCCAGGCTGAAGAAGGAGTACAGTCCAGAGATCAGATGGCTGCTTCAGTTATCCAAGTCACTCCCCCATTGCCAAGCCCAGTAGTTCAGCACAGGAGCAAAGACTTGGAGCAAGGTTTAAGCCAGGGTCACAGACATAACTATAGGAACAACCAACATCAGCAGCCCCATGAACGAGGCCGCAGCAACTCTTTTAATCACCGCCAGCGGCCCTCTGGCTCCATGGAGTCACTGCAGCAGTCTGAAAGCAACAGGAGGCATACGCAGGCTTTCTACCAGCCCCGCCACCATCAGAACCAGCCAGCACATCCCCAGCCACACCATCAACCACCACCTTGCCACTATAATAGCATGATGTATATGGATGGCAGATTTAATGGCTACCAGCAGTACCATCACACTGACCACGCTAACCATCCAATCAACTTTCAGGCACCTCCGCGAATGCGCAGGCAAATGTCTGCTCCTAATCTAAAAGCCAGCAGAGAGACGACAGTCTAAGTGGGACTTGTGGAATGAGGAACTAGTTTGATATACTTTTAGTAGGCAAACACATTACAGATCACAACAGCTCAGAATGATGTGAGTCAAACAGCTAAAACTGACTGTGACTTTTGCACTTGATCAGTGTGTCATTGGTTGACCCAAAAGTATTGTATGTATTATAAAAAAGACATTTTATCATCATCATCATCATCATAATATATGCCGTTTTATTAGTTTTTGCTGCATTGTGTGCGCTGTCATCACTAGCATTGGGAGAGCTCATAAGGAATTGAAGCCAACAGATGATAAAGGGACTGTTTTTTTTGTTGTTTTTTTTAAGAAGAGACATGCTATGCCTACTCTGTTAATTTTTCAGCATGTGAGACAATTCATCAATCATGCTTTGATTTTGCCAAAATTATCTTCATGGTTGAATTTCTGAGTTTACATCTTTTCCATTTTAGTATTGATTTGTCTTGAATGTTTTAGCCACTACAGTATGAACACATTGAAGTGTCTAATTTTCATTAAGACTTTTGTTGTTGTTGTAGCCAAATTAGGAATATAAAAACACTATATTTATTTCTTTCTATGTACCATGTAACTGAATGTTAGGATGGAAGACTCGGTTCTCTTTGCAATTTTACATTTTGTGCATACCTCATAAAACATAATTGGCCTAGATCTGGAATCAAAAGACCAGTATGGATATTTTGAACTTTATTATGGAATAACTTGATGCACTAGTCAGTTGTGTGACTGCCTTTTAAATAGACTGAAATAGTGGTAAAAGAAAGTGGTATTCAAAAAGTGCCTTTTTATGCACTAACTATGTTAATCCTGCTGTGCATTTAAACATTTTTCTTTTGCTTCTTTTTAATTCAGAACTCATTCACAAGGGTGGATGAGGAGACTTCATAACTTGCCTAACCAAACTAACTTTTTTTGTAATAACTTACTGATTTATTCAGATTCTTACTAAGCCACTTGATTGCGTAATCCCAAACTTCTAACTTTCTTTTTTGATTTGTTTCAAATATGTAACTGCCACCTAATTGTATTTCAGTATTTTGCACTTCCTCAAATCATAGATATGCTTTATAATTATTTAGTTTGGACACACATTTTAATGCTAAGCAATAAGTTACTATATACTTAAAAACATATTTTTAGACACCCCTTACAAACTACCCACACTCTGTATATTGGTATATTTCTCTTCAGGATGATTTCATTAATAATCCTCTCTGAATCATATGCTATAGCATGCTGAAATGCTAGGAGATAGACATACACAACATTTTATCTAAGTTTCACTGTAACCAGTACAGCATGTTCAAAATAATTTCTCTTCTCTTCCTGTATAAAACACACATCATGAGCGGAGCTCTGTCTCAGTCTTAAAATTACATTTTGGCTTTGTGATTCACTGAGTAAGCACAGAGTTCACCGTGTTTTGATTGGATGTCCTACAGAGTGTTGTCATGGTTCCCAAAGACTCGCCTTGAAAAATGTTGGAGGGAGGACAAAGACTTGAAGTGTTTGCATAATTATTTGGGGGAACTATCCATGTCAAAGGAAATTTTACGGACGGCCTCATTTTAGCTGCATCAAATGCCACATACATCATATATCAGAGTGATGAAATCAGGTGTCTGTGTCGGTGTTATTTCTTTGTGCTTTAGCTGATGCTTATTTGAATTAGCAGCAGGTCTACCTGTTAATCTGTCGTTTCCTTGCTGCATTGTGGCTTTAAAAAACCCATCATTTATTACAATTCAATACCAGATGGCCTTAAAATCATTTCCGAAAACAGTGACACTCAGCATCATGGGAGAGACATTCGAGGACTATGAAAAAAATCAATGATGAAAAATGTTTCTGTGTTTTATACTATTAGTTTTGACAGTACATATTCTACCTTACTATGCTGTAACAGAAACCAAATGATATAATGACATATGCAAATCTAGTTTCTCCACCCTACGCCTTATGTCTTTGACTATCTTTGCATGCAGTAGCTTACATTTCTTCATGCCTACTTAACTAATGTTATTTAACGTATGCACTGGTGGTGCTGATGGCGACCGGGTAAGCTGGAAAGTATACAAGTTCAAATGGACAATGTACAGTGCACTGTTCTTTTGAAATATACATATACGTATGTCAATGTTAGGTCTCAATTCAAAGTGTCCGTTGAGTGTTGTACGTCTGCTTTTTGAATCTGCAATATCAAGTGCCTCACTGTGGCTGTGTACAAAGTTGTGTTGCTCCTTAATCAAGCACTTTGTGCAAACATATAGTAAATATATGGACAATTGTGTTCATAGGTTTAAAAAAAAAAAAGCATATACTGAATCCCTGTGTTGCTGGAGGTTTATTTTCAAAATATGACTGAAATAAAATTACATGCTACAAGTGCAGTTATTTGTTATATGTGGCTGGTATTTGTTTTTCCACTAACAATAACCTAGATGAGGGACAGAAACAGATCTTTACATGTATGCATTATGCAGGAGTAAGCATATGAGACACTGTGCAACATCTCAGGTCAGGTTAAAGGTACTGTAAGTGCTTAAATGAATGCAGATTTAATTATTGTTTCTAAAACAGCCCTTTATTTTTACTGTAATCATTTATTACTACATTATGTAGCAATAACATAATCTCCCACATTTGGTTTTGTTGCCATTGATGTAATTCCATTAACATTACTTCCATTAGCATTAAACTCTTGCCATCTTTAAACCTATTTGAGAATTTAAATATTCATGTTTTGAAACCGCTCCAAACACTATATTCACATGGTACACTATGGGACACATTGTGTTACAGTAGCACATTCACTAGAACATGCTTAATGGATTTCCAAAGGTTCGGCCTTTAGCTTATTGGTAGGAATTCAGCAGGGAGGAGGTTAATGACAAATGAAAAGGCTGCATTGTCTTCCCAGAAGACACTGAACAAACAGGATGAGGTCATCGGGACCACAGCCTGTCCTGCTCTGATGATGATGGCGCCCCTCATTGGATTACAGTTGACTCAGCTTCTACCAACACCTCTCATCTGCCTCTCCAGCCATTTCTCTCAGAATATAAGATGATGTTTCGTTGCTTCATGAAGTTTAATATCCAGAACGTTGTGTACTAATGTCAGGGAGCATTTTAGAAGTTGAAGGTTTTTAATGAATTGCATTAGCTTAAGGATTAGGCTACACAATTAATTAGTATATAGAAAGTCTAAATTATCATAATTAACTACTTTTTTTTAAAAACAGAATTTATTTCTGCTTTTTAGTTTTTGATTATGTCTTACATTTAATGTTGGTCAGTAGACTGACTATAGATGTAATTATTGATGGTGTAAAATAGTTTATCAAGATAATCCAAAACTTTTATGGTTTGGAAATGTACAGTTTAAGGAAAAACTATCCACACTTCTTGTGTACATCTCATTACACAATTTATCTAACTGTAAATCCACTTTGGTGTCACATTATATCCACATCCATGTATTCACATGTCATTTGGCCCAGTAACCAAAGTGCTCTTGTCTTTAATGTAGAAACAAAACTCTGGTAGTATTATGGGATTTGTATGTGTATTTTGGGTTGACATGTGGTGCAGACGGGTAGCTGGGCTGTTGTTGCGGCTGATGGACAGTTGTCCATGATCTCTTCCCTGTGTGTTGGTGTCCAGGTGTACGAGAGCAAATTGCAGGAACTTCAGAAACAGGTGGAGACTATTTCTCTGGTGGCTGAGACACCTGATGAAGAAGAGTTGGAGGAGGAGGAGGAAGAGGAAGGTGCGTACTGTACATCTCCAGTCCTGCAGATATTTCTTGACTTCATATATTCAATATATATATATATTTCAAGCCCAACATATATATATATATATACATATATATAAAAATGCACTGAATGTTTTCTTTCACATTTCCTGTCCAGAGCCCAAACTACTGGGATGTGCGTATAGTATTATTTATGTTTTATAATTAAAAGAACGTAATATCAGCTTCATTCAGATGAATTAAAATCTGTTAATATTGCCATACTAATTATTCATACAGGGTTAGACTAGTCCAAGTAATATATCTTCTAATTCCTTTGAAACTACTACTAATAATAAAACACATTTTGCTTGCAGTCTGAAGGACCATACAAAAGTTTTTCATGTTTTAGCCCATCAACTACTAATTTGCCTCTAAATTTCCAGAAACGGTGCAGAGCAAGCAGCCTTTCAACATAAATGTATTTCCCTACTTTCCAAGCAGCTGTTGGTTTCCAGTCTTCTCAGTACACTTGGACCGTGTACTCACAGAATCTCACTTGAGATTTATAATTCACCGCAGTAAAAACATTGTCTCCTTAAGTGACACACTTTGATTAAAGGAGGCCAGATAAGCTTTTTGTTTGTCTAAATTTATTGATAATATTGTCTGGATTTACTCCTGTGTTTACAAACATTATTGATTTCACCAAACCTTCAACCGCATCAGAATGATTACTGCATTTAGAGTCATCCATTTAGGTGATGCAGATGTTTAGTCGAAATAAAACCATTCACTGCAATATAGCGTTTAATCAAGTTGAGAGCAATAGCAGGTTCTAATCCTGTGTTTTGAATTTGGATGACGGACTGTGGCTTTATACAAGAAAACAACAATGTCCACATTTGCTCCGTTTGTCTTCTGGGTTTGGTTTTTCCTTAAGCAGTGCTTGTGAATTTAAAGCCTGTCTGAAGCTGACTCTGTAAATTCTGATGTTGGAGGTCCCTGAACACTGCTTGCGAGAAATATTGACTTAAAATAAAGGTGACAAAACATTCCCCTTGATGGATCACCAAGAATTGTTAAGAATTTGTGGTTGGGCTAAAACAAGTAAAACTGGTATGGTCCTTCTTGGTTTTATGTGTATCCACATTGTGCGTTTTATGTGTATATGCTTGTTAACATCACCTCTGTGTCTCGCATCCCTGCAGTGCCGTGGACTCAGCATGAGTTTGAGTTGGCTCAGTGGGCCTTCAGGAAGTGGAGGTACCATCAGTTTACCTCCCTCCGTGACCAGCTGTGGGGAAACGCTGTCTACTTGAAGGAGGCCAACGCCATTAGTGTGGAGCTAAAGAAGAAAGTATGTTTGTTTTATCATTGTTAAGCCTTAAAATCAAGTTTGTGCGGCACAAAACTGGTTTACTGAAAGGCCAAAACAAAATATTTGGAGACTCTCAATTTCTAATGGTAAAAGCTGAATGAAAATGTGAGTAAAGGACGATACAAAGTGTAGTTAAAAAACAAATTATCCCAATACTGTACTTGCCTGGCAGCCACATTCATAGAGGTGAATCATCCTCATCAGGTTCTGGGATGTTCCACTGTGAAGTGAGATGACAGCGTGGCGTCATGATGTCATAAAAGGTGCCACATCATTGATTAAGATTTTCATTCAGCCTGTGATGCTGAGGATTTATTTAAGTCGGCACTCAGCTTGTATGTTTTTAGATAATACAGAAGACAATCCTTTAAATCACCCAGAGCAGGGTGTTGACCCATTGTCACACAGTGAAATTAAATCTGTTATGAATCAAAAGCTGTTCTGCTATGGCCCACCTCAGGAGAACACAGGATTTATTTTCGTATCCAGTTCTAGGCGCTACGTAATTGATACTGGAGACGGGTCGTCTGTCACAAAGACATTTTCAGAAGGTTTTTGCTTATCTCTTGGGGAGGCCTGTCCGTAATTTATATCCAGTGTTGTTAATTGGTCTAGCATTTTGCCCCCAGAGGATGCTGGGAGGAGAGAGGCCACAAAATGGGGTGTTGTATGGATTTGTTTGACCTTTCACCCTCGACATATCAACTAGACCTGGGCCATTAATCCAATTTTATTTTCAGAGTCAATTTTGCCGTCCAACAATTATATATTATGAGTTATTGTGCCAGATTGTGGCATGTTAAGACAACCGAATAAAAGTTCATGGTGAAGCTGATGATGCCACTGTACATATTACATTTATTTCTTTGTTCAGAGCTTCAGAGCTTTAAGTTGGAATGGATTTTCATGCTCGTTTTTTTTCTTTTCTTGACTTGTTTTGATGTTGTTGATTTTTTAAAATCTCTTTATTTATCCAGTCTCAACCACCTCTCCCATTTTTCAGGTCCAGTTCCAGTTTGTCTTGCTGACAGACACGCTGTACTCTCCTCTGCCCCCTGAGCTCCTGTCGGCAGAGCCAGAGAAAGAACGTGACTCCAGGCCTTTCCCCCGCACCGTGGTGGCCGTAGAGGTTCAGGACCTGAAGAATGGAGCCACACACTACTGGTCCCTGGATAAACTCAAGTAATGCCCATACCACACCTTGAAATAGTATCGTAGTATAGTATAATATCTGACATCTGTACATCCAGCAGCATCTCTTCCCTCTAGCTATTACGTGAGCCTCCCTGCTTCTCATCGATGTTAAGTGCTCTCTGTCGTCATTTACAGGCAGAGGCTGGAACAGATGAGAGAAATGTATGACCGTGCTGGAGAAATGGCCTCCACGAACCAGGAGGATGGTGAGGGCACTCTGACAGGAAATGACCCCTTTTATGACCGCTTCCATTGGTTTAAACTTGTGGGAAGGTATGTATCAAAAAAATCTGTACAATAGCACATGTTACTGTAGTTAACTGTTTGAATACTGTTTTACTGAGTTTGAAGTAACAGATTTTGTTTTTCTGGTTAACAATTTGGACATTGCTTTACTCACACACAGTTTTTGTGATCCATTTATTTAAAATGGGTGCATGCATTTACTTACATTCCATTTATCATTTTCATGGTCAAATTCTGTTACACAGAATACATTTCTGTAATTGGAGTCATGTGAATCAGTGATATCACGTGTTTTGGCATCACGCTTTATCATTTGTGCTTGGTGTTATTGTGTTTTTTTGTTGTTGTCATGTTTATAATTTGATGTTACATTTGTGATTTTATTTGGTGCTCTTGATTTTCATCTTGATTTCATGTCACTTATTATTATATTTATTTGTGTATTTATTATTTTTCTTTTTTCATATTTTCACTTTCTTTTTTTTTCATAAATTATGTCATTTCATTTATTCATTGTATCATTTTGCTGTGTCTGTTGCCATTCTCATGTTGATATTCCTTTCAGTTCATACACAAACTTGTAAACAACATGGTGGATTTGGATAAAGTGGAAATGTGTGGCATTTTGTAGTTTATCCTCTTTCAGCCAGTATACATGAGAAGATTTATATGTTAATCCTTTTAAAGTGGCATTTCATTTTGGTATAAAATAGTCATGTTTCTATAAACTACTTTGACACCTAGCAGCTTGTTGTAATACCTGCTCTTTATGAAATGAATCCCTCTGTTGCACTTCTGACAGCTTCAAAGTAGAATTATTAGAAAACATTTTCTCAGTTGATTTGGTGTCACTAATGATTTTCTACCACTAGGTAGAAATTAATGAATGTACAGCGACTGCTGGTGTTCAATTACTTTGAAATCCAATCTTTTTTTTAATCATTGGTACATAATTGTATGTTAGTTGTTGTAAGAAACTACCAAGTAACGCCAAAGTGAAGTATCACATCTAAACCATAATTAATGAGCTGCCATGGCCTTTTTAACTCTTCTATTACTCCATTGTTACCTTTCCTTGGTTCTTGCCCCTGTTCCCAAACTACCGACCCCCTCAGCTCCCCCATCTTCCACGGTTGTGTTAACGAGCACCTGGCCGACCGCACCCCCTCGCCTACCTTCTCTACCACTGACTCCGAAATCACCGAGCTGGCTGACGAGCGCCAGAGTGAGATGTCTGACTTGATTGACGATGAGGCGTTTGTGGATGACACCAGCTCAGATGCCGGCACTGAGGAGGGCTCAGACATCTTCAGCGACGGCCAGGACCCCTTCTACGACCGCTCCCCCTGGTTCATCCTGGTGGGAAGGTTGGTGACTGGCAGTGACATTCCCACGTCCTCCACACACAGGCTGGGACAGGAGTTTGGGGCGGATGCTGGCTTGGTTTAATGTAGTTTATTTGTAATTACACTAATGTACAGCAAAGTGAAACAAAGTGGGGGGAGGTATGATATTGGATTGACTGATGTTGCATCCAACAACAGTGTTCGGTAGAGAGATGTTAAAAGTATGTAGGATATGAGACATCATTTTGTGTATTATTTTGGTCTTATTCGAGCAAATACTGTAAGGATATCACTTACTAATTATTATTAAGGGTCCTTGGTAGAATCAGATCATGTATTCATAGCAGCTTTGCAGAGATAAATTGGAGCAGTTTTGGATTTAATGTGATTAGTCATACTTCTGTGCTCACAGGCCAGCTTTGTATGAGTTACTTTTAATTTAGACTCAGTTCCCAAAAATTGAAAAGCCACCATCCTTTCCCCCCCACATCTCCCCAGCATGATGTCTCATCCCCCGCCACCATCACCGCGCTGACTGTATTAACTCCCATCTGTGTGTGAACTACTTGTATTTGCTGTGTCTAAGTTGATTAGCTGTCTGTTGTTTTATTTTTATTTTTTAAACCTTGTTTTATTTTTATGTTTGTTTTATTTATTACATTACATAAGAGCATTTGTTTTTATAACCTTGTTTTTTTTAACATTGTTATTGTAATGTATTGTAGGTGTTATTAACTCACTGGTAGTTGACAGTCCCATAATCATGCTTACTTGTATTTGTTTTAATTAATTGTCAAGATGAAATAAAATGCTGCAGCAGCATTTGAAATCACAGCACGTGCTGTACCCGAGGCCGTAGCATCATAGCTTACTAATAAACAGCGTGTGCCAGTCTCAGAATAAGACGACAGATCAATGCAGGCTTCAAGCCAGCCAGACTCTGCAACAACCATGGCTCAGCTACCTTCGTCACTATGACTTCAGAGATTTTACAGATTGATCTCTCCCCTCCGCTTTGGCCTTCAGTCTGCAAAGGGAGGGAGAGGAGGAGGGGAGGGGCAACAGAGAAAAGAGTATGTCACCAGGGGTGCAGCAAAACAAATCAAGTCCTACAAAACAAAATGTCAGTGAGTGTGTGAGTGAGAGACTAACATCGCCATAACACGACACAATAAACCACTCTTTTACAGCCTTTACTGCTGCATCCCAGGCGATCTGTCATCACCCTGTCACGCAGTTTAAAAATAAAGCAGATGGTTTAAACTGCTGCTGATTTCAGTGCCCTGGAGCATGTATGATTTTATGTTTTTTTTTTCTTATTTGTTTTGGTTTTGCTTGTTCCTTAACATAATTGTCACTAATATGTTACTTTATGTTATTGTAGTTATTAATATATGCTAAACATTGGAAATGTTTGTGCACATTACATGTTTCAGTCACTGGAAAGATATATTTGTCAGTCTGGATAATGTAGAGCAGAAAATGTTCTGTATGTGACTGCTCAGATATAAGCAGTAGGCTTCAACAGATAACGTGGCAGATATATATATATATATAAAAAAAACATTCATAAATACAATGTTATATGGATCTTCCACACTGCACCAGAATCAGGTTTTCACGTCTCTCTCCTCCTTTTTAACTCTCAGAGCTTTCGTGTACCTGAGCAACCTGCTGTACCCTGTACCACTGGTGCACCGTGTTGCCATAGTAACAGAGAAGGGCGAGGTGCGTGGTTTCCTGCGTGTGGGGGTTCAGGCTATAGCTGGTGAGTAATTAATGAGATTCTCTAATAAGCTAGACTGTTAGGATCTTCATGCACCAGTTATATCCTGCTAATCGCTCATTGTGTGATGTTATCCAAGAGAAACTGAATGTTCCATGTATTTGTGCCGAATGGTGAGGCAATGTGTCACAATGTTTTTGATATTTAGATACCAAAATATATTTTACTTAAACCAAATAACTGGATAAATGAATAGGTCTAACTTCTGTTTTAATATCAATGTGGAAACATTTTGAAGAGCCCTCCAAAGAGAAAATTCCCTTAGATTCTCGTGTATTCCTTTTGATGTGCTTTGACAGTTTTAGTCAGCTGCGTCTGTGATAGATCCTGATAAGAGGATGATTTGTCTCTTTGTAGCTGACGAGGAGGCTCCAGACTACGGGTCAGGAGTTAGACAGTCAGGAACCGCCAAGATCTCCTTTGATGATGAGTACTTCAAAAAGGTATGCCCCGAGTCAGATGAAAGTGGTTTCAAACTTGAAGACTTTTTCTCTCTGTGTGTGTGTGTGTGTGTGTGTGTGTGTGTGTGTGTGTGTGTGTGTGTGTGTGTGTGTGTGTGTGTGTGTGTGTGTGTGTGTGTGTGTGTGTGTGTGTGTGTGTGTGTGTGTGTGTGTGTGTGAGATATCTGGGTTAAAACATGAAGTCAGAAGAGAAAGTTGTGTTTTATTAAAGTTTTATACAGTTTATTTATTTTCTAAAAACAAATATACATCTTCCGCCTTTTTCACCCAATATTGCACATAATATAAAAATGCATTCACACAGGTGAAGGTTTTATTCATTTTCTCTCATCAAGCTATATGCTAATCTTATGTCTTCCTCCCTCTAATCTCACATCTATCTCAGAACGACTTTCCCTCCACGGTTATGACCCGCTCCGGCTTGTCCCTGGAAGAGCTGCGCATTGTGGAGGGTCAGGGCCAGAGTTCAGAGGTCATCACACCCTCAGAGGAGCTCAACAGAATCAATGACATGGGTACGGCGGCCAAACCTTCACCTCTCCACTCAAAAATTTCAACCTCTCCTCCCAATGGGAAACACACTCGGCAGATGGTCCTGTTGAATGCACTTCATATGTATAGTTATGGAGATGAGGCAGATGCAGTTTTTCTTCGTGAAGGAATGTGTACAAAGGCTGTTTGATGAGATTTTCCTACAAATCACACAAGCTTGACAATGTGCAGAAACCAGTCTAGGGCTTAGAATTCATATTCAGATTGTACAAAGCAAGATTGCAGCTCCTTTTCAGTAAATCACAGCACGCCTAACTTTACTTCCCCTGTGGCTTCCTTCAGACCTCAAACTGGGTAACATCACAGAGACTAAGCTGAGTCTTGGTGACGGTCTGGCAGGACAGCTGGAGGTTGGCAGCATCTTTACCTTCCGTGTTACTGTGCTGCAGGCCAGCGGCGTCCCGCCTGAATACGCTGATATCTTCTGCCAATTCAAGTGAGTCCACGATCTTCAGTTGTGGGTTGGAATGTGTGGTAACTCAGATGTACAGTTGTATGTGCCCCATGTGGTGTCTATTTTTACATATATAAGAAATAAAACAAAGGTAACACCATAAAAACAGCTTTACTGAAAGAGAAACTAATCTATAGCAATAATTTTACTAAAACAAAAGACACATGAAATTGAAAGTAATTTTAATTCATTAATCAAATCAAAATCAGTAAGATGATTAATACAGCTTTATCTTTTAAAATGTAAAAGAACATTAACAATGCCAGTAAAGAATAACAAGAACAATGACAAGTTCTAGCCAAATCCTTTTGTCTTTTGTACCACAAGAGGTTTTGAGGAAACTCCCTCGTCTTGTTTACAAATAAACGTGACACACTGACACTCATCTGTGTGTCTGTCCTCAGTTTCCTGCATCGTCATGATGAGGCTTTTTCCACTGAGCCTCTGAAGAACACCGGCAAAGGATCTCCTCTGGGCTTTTACCACGTCCAGAACGTGAGTGTGCGCGCACACACACGCACACACTGTTCTTTAACAACTTAATATTAATTGATTTTGACAACCCACTTTTTTCCACTGTCGGAGTAGATTTCAGTTGAGGTCACAGAATCCTTCATTGAGTACATCAAGAGCAAGCCCATCGTGTTTGAAGTGTTCGGTCACTACCAGCAGCACCCGCTGCATCTTCATGGCCAGGACCTGATCAGGTTTGTGAGCTTAATAAAGAAATTCTTCTGTGGCGATGTTGTATCACTTCAGAGGATGTTTTTCCAATACAGTAATAATTCTTATTTGGTACGCCAGATAGATTTTGTTAAAATTTTTGGTTTCTGTATTTAATGTTAATTGTACATTTATTTTTAACAGTCCTCCAACACCATCAAGGAAATATTATCCTATCCCCATGCCTCTGTCTAGACCAGGTAAGGATTTACTTTAACAGCAGTATGTTCTGCACCTGTCACCCTCATTTCAGCATATTTATTCTGTTCGTTATGGTTATATCAGCATGCCTCATATTTCCTCCCACTTTTCTTTCATTTCTCGCTTCCACTGGATTTTTTTGTCTCTTATTTAATCATTCTCCCACCATCCATAATCCTCTTACCCAAATCTGGCCTCCCTCTTCCACATCTCCTTTTTCACACGTCCCCTCCAATCTTTCTCACCATTCGTACAATATCATACATTAAAACCCCAGACCATACCCGTAAGATAGAGCTGGTCCGCTACCTGATGAGCGGCTATATGAACGGCAAGGTGCTGGACACACTGTCTGAGCACGCCAACGCCCTGGCCTCATCCGCTGTGGCCAGTCTGGAGGACGAGGCTGACCAGCTCTCTCACTTTCCATTCCTCCCGGTGCCCAGTGACCCTGTGCTAATTGTGCCCAGGCATCATGGTTGGTACAGCGGACACCGTAGACCAGGCATTAGATGTACCTGTGTTCTAGTGATTTAGACTAGTGCTGTGCTTTGCTCCTGTGGTGCTCTGTGACTGCAGGCAGTAGCACAATAGAGCTCTGCAGTGATTATGTGTGCTGCACCTTGCTGCAGGTTTATTTAGGTCCAGTCAGCTTAGTCCAACCCTCCCCTGTCGTTTACAAACTGGTCTGAGCTGACACCTTCAGGTAAATCTGCTGCATATGCTGAATCCTGTGCCAAATAATGAAACAAGTATTTATCATAATCATAGAAGATCACTGACATAGCTTTCGCTGTATACATCAGAATCCAGAGGCTTAAGCGTTTATAGGTTCAGCTGCGGTCCAAGTTATCATGTGGAATAATGTTCTTTCCAACATATTGAACACAAATGAATGTAACTGTGTGCCTCGGAGATTAGCCTGTTTCAACAGGAACGTAATCCTGATGTGTCAGACAGCAGGGTGTTGTCAGAGGTGGTGTAATCTGTGATTTAGCTCCTCGTAACATCTGAGTGTAACTGTTGGGTATTATATTGCCTGTTTTCTGTGTCCAGCGTATTTCAGTAATAATGGACTAATGGATAATTAACAGATCCTTTGAATACTTGTTTTACAGTATGTGTGTGGGTTAATGGCTCAGTGTCCAGGGTCAGTGGCGTGTTCACATCACATATTTAGCCTCCATTTATTAATCCAGTTTACACAGTTAATGCCCCTATTTTTATTCATCCCCTCTTAAATGAAGGAAAATTTTAGTTTTTTAATATCAAGCCTGTGTGTGTGTGTGTGTGTGTGTGTGTGTGTGTGTGTGTGTGTGTGTGTGTGTGTGTGTGTGTGTGTGTGTGTGTGTGTGTGTGTGTGTGTGTGTGTGTGTGTGTGTGTGTGTGTGTGTGTGTGTGTGTGTGTGTGTGTCAGTTCCGGCCACCAAGTTGAATACCATCACCAAATCCAACCTGGGTCAGTGTGTCAGCAAGTACGACCTGCTGGTCTGGTTTGAGATCAGCGAGCTGGAGCCCACCGGAGAGTGAGTGTCTACACGTTCATCTTATATTCACATACAGCAGCAAATATTAGGTTGTCATTTTAAAAAGATTTTGTCAAGACGCAGTGATGTTGGATCTCAGATACAAAGTCCTCTTGCTGATACTAAAAAGAAATCAATAGTTTCATCTTTAAACAGGTCCAGCAAAAGAAATGTATATGCTACAAAACAAGTATATAATGCATTATAACAGTAAGGAATATATGAAATGACATATGACAGTTGAAAGAGAATAAAAAGATGTATGAAATATGCAGATTAAAACATTAAAGATGTACACAGAACATGCATATTTAGTAAAATAACACCTGTAAAATGTGTCCGTAGACATTAGAATCTTTCAGCTAATACAACAGGTTCATAAAAAGTGAACTTTTGTAGGCCTGAGTACTAGTCAGAGAGTCTAGGGATCAGATGGCTCTACGAGGGAATATTTCCATAGCATATAAACAATAAGTCAGTTTGAACTCCGTGAAAACATTTGAACGGTTTGACTTTAAACCAGAACAGCCCTTGCTTTTGTGTGTCATTTTTCAAATTCTGGAAATATTTCTTATTTGTAGATCTTATTTTTGAATGCAATTCCTCAAATACTCTTAAGAAATATGTCCAGTGTGTCCAGGCTGACTGTGACCTCCCTCCCTCCACAGGTACATCCCAGCTGTAGTGGATCACAGTGGAGGACTGCCCTGCAATGGCACCTACCTACTGCACCAGGTACTGAACATTTACACACTTCCTACCAGCATCATATTTTCTTTCTTGTAAACCAGTAAATAATATTTCTTCTGTATAAAAAACATTTAGAGACTTAATTTTTCTCTAGCTGTGTATACTCTGATCCTAATCTCCTGTCATCTGTGCTGCAGGGGATCCAGCGGAGGATCACTGTGACTCTCATCCACGAGAAGGGAAGCGAGCTCCACTGGAAGGACGTTCGCGAGCTGGTCGTGGGTGAGCAGTCCTCCCTCGTGTATTACTAGTTGTGCCATTCTACAGCAAACAGGCACCAGAGACACAAAAGACAGGGTGTTGCTATATCATTGCTTCCTCATTATCACAACAGAATCAGGGACACCCTGACAATATGAGACAACACCTTTCATCTCAAAGGAAACTTAGTTTGTCAGGCAGCACTGAAAACTTTTTTGCACTGGTTCCTCATTCATAATTTCAGTTTGGGAAGTTTAGTCTGTTTTTCCTTAAGCTGCCTCTTTCTTTAAGCAGTTTATACTGTAGCTGTAGCTGATGGGCACAATAATTACTTTTCACATTTTAGACTTTGAGTTGCTGACATTCTTATCCAGAGAGGCTCATGAATAAGCAGGCATGTGTTTGGAGGCTTGCTGCTGGACAATGTGACAACATGGCTGTTAAACTAAACTTTGTTGACCAAGTTCCTATATAAAGCATTTATATTACATCAGAGGAAGTCAATTTGAGCTCTTGTGATGACAAGATGTTGATGTGTTGTGCTGCTTTGTGTCCCACCAGGTCGTATCAGGAACAAGGCTGAAGTGGACGATAGCGCTGCTGATGCCGTCCTGTCCCTCAACATCATTTCTGCCAAGAACATAAAGTCATCCCACAACTCCAACAGGTAGCTGACTGGTTGCACACTTCAAGTCTCTGTTCTCCAGTTGTACTTTATAAACAGGATAGGTTCAGTGGACACAACATTTCATGGTGGTACTAAGTGAAGGTTTGTTGCTGACGTTCTGCTTGTATTCTGTTCCTTAAAACACTTTTTTTTTTAAATCATGATTCAATTATTGACACATGTTGTAGCTGATTTCTGTTTCTTAACAGATGATCTGTGTATGTGTCCTTGTCTTTATATTTGCTGAAGGCAGAGTGGAATCATTGCATGACCTTTTTCCATTTTCACTGCTGTTAATTTTCCTGTTAATTTGCTCCATTGTCTCTGTTGCCTGACTCTCTGTGCTTCTCTCTTTTTTTCTGTGCACTCTCTTTTTCCTCCTCCTGCTGCGGCTGGACTCTTGATTGTGCTCAGGCTTTCTATTGATAAGGATATTGATAGGTACCAGTGACCAGAGAACATAAGGCTCCTTCTGTGAAAGACCTTTATGCTTCTCTTTAGTCCTATAGATTCATAGAAATAAGTCCTCCACACTTTGTGTCTTTTGTTGGCATATTGCATTAGGTCTGCCTTTATTTCCATTAATATTTAGCGTCTGAAAAAACATCCCATTCTAAATGATTGACAGACAACTAAAGGCAATCTTACATGCAAATGCAAATTCTTTTTTGTATTAGTTTGGTGGTATGTTGATCTTCTGTGGCACCCAGATTCAAAATGAATGTTTTCCTCTCAGCTGTTATTCACTGTGTGATTCAATAACTATCAAGCCATTGAGGCACCAACAGGGCAGTTCTGGCTCTCAGTCTATGTGTAAGACTGCCCCCTGCTGCCAAACACAGGAACAGTGTAACCCCCTGAAAGAGCCTCATAAACAGTCATTTTAGAGAACAAGCAGACACACATCTATTAAACAATGTGCTGTGAAATAGCAGTAAATGAATGTATTACTTTTGGTTTATATGTCTGTACAATATATATCATATCAATGCATATACACCCTATATTCTACTAGCCGCCATTCAGGTTTGTGCCAGCTGTCACACACACACACACACACACACACACACACACACACACACACACACACACACACACACACACACACACAGCTCGCTGCACTCGGCACATTCCCTACACTCCTGTTAACTACTGAGGCTCCTGATCACGTTGCATCTATTGTCAATCTATCACCTCGGTGTGCTTCCTCACATATTGTCATGACTAGGGATAAGTGTGACAGCCACTTCAGTCACTGCACATTGTTCACTGTCATAGTTGTATACACGTCATCAATTACAGCATATCTGACTCTGTGTTTGTTGTTTGTTTTTTTTTCCAAATACTGTTTCCACACAGATCCTACAGACTCTGACTTTGTTAAACTATGTAAGTTAATTTGTAATGCTGTCAATAACTGAAGATTCTTTGATTTTCCCCTTCAGGACTTTCTACCGTTTCGAGGCAGTGTGGGACAGCTCCCTGCACAACTCCCTCCTGCTCAACCGAGTCACTCCATATGGAGAGAAGATCTACATGACCCTGTCTGCATATCTGGAGGTCAGTCAATGCTCTTCTGTGTTTTATCTTTTTGCATTGAGCTCTATATTTTACCCCTCTGGGTGCCAACACAGCTAACACACTTGTGTGTCTCCTCCTCACAGCTGGACCACTGCATCCAGCCTGCTATTATTACCAAAGATATCTGCATGGTCTTCTACTCCCGAGACGCAAAGATCTCTCCTCCCCGCTCCCTCAGGAACCTCTTTGGGAGTGGATACTCCAAAACCCCTGACTGGTAAGACTTCAGACACCCATATTGTGGCCATTTCTAACACTTAAAGACAGTTGGATCATGTTATATCCACACAGTTTACTTAGGTAGACTCTCCTCTGCTTTATTGCAGCAATCGAGTCACTGGCATTTACGAGCTGAGCTTGTGCAAGATGTCCGACACTGGAAGCCCAGGTGAGAAGACTCAAATTCAGTTTTAAGACAAGCTGCCAGTTTATCAGGACTCCTCTGAGAGCTTGGTGCTAATGAGGGTTTTTGTCCTGAGCAGGGATGCAGAGGAGGAGGAGGAAGATCCTGGATACATCAGTTGCTTATGTGCGTGGAGAGGAGAACCTGGCCGGCTGGAGGCCCAGAGGAGACAGTCTCATCTTGGAGCACCAATGGGAGCTGGAGAAAATGGAGCAGCTGCATGAGGTGGGTCCTTTAAAATCACTCACCTGCAATCCCTTCTGTGTCCCTGTCTCATGTCCCACCACCAGGGCTCAAACTGTCAGAAGATCAAATAAACTATTTAAATATTTACAAGCTCAGACAAACTATTTACATAGAAGCTGTAGGAACACCCTAATCCAGAGATCTGGAGACAAAGAGTAACAGAGGAAGGTCAAACCTGTCCTACTCGTCTACTGCCTGCCTGCACAGTCACTAAGGCTACGTTCAGACTGCAGGCAAAAGTGGCCCAAGTCTGACTTTTTTGCCCATATGTGACCCATATCAGATTTTTTTTATGACCGTCTGAACAGCACAAATCAGATTGTTTTTTTTATCTAGGCCACTTTCATATGTGGTCTTAAATTTCATCCGACTTTTACGTCATTGAAGTGAGACAGAAGTCAAAATTCTGCGCCAGAGGAGGCTAATAATATTAGAGGAGGATAATCATCATCACAATTTTGTCGGCTCCGATTGCACAAATACTTCAAAATTCATAAACACACGCTGACATGTGTAGCATCCACATTTATGTCCGTAAACACAGCGTGCTGTGTGTGACGTCACGTCTTCTTCTGCACATGCGTGTCACTTCGGGGCCGTAGACTGTTCATCCTGGAATCTGATGGCGGTCGCATTTAAATTATAATGTAAACAACCACGCAATCGGATCTCAGCAAAAAATCGGAATTGAGCTTTAAGACCTGCAGTGTGACCGTAGCCCAAGAGGTTCTGAAAAGTTGCTAAACCTGCAGAGAGTCGCCAAGCTGGCAAGTCTGGTCTCTCTGATTGATTTTGTGTGAATAAGCGCATGTGTGATGTAGCATAGAGCAGTGGTTCTCAACATCGTCTCTCAATCCAGGGACCCCCAGGGGTCCTTGAAGGTGTTCCAGGGGGTTCACTGTGCAAAGATTTTTCTTTTGAAAAGTTTCTTCTTTCGAACTTGTGCCTAACGCCAACCTATGCCATCCGTCCAGGTGGAGAAGACCCGTCACCTGCTCCTGCTGAGGGAGAAGCTGGGAGATGCGGCACCAGTTGGACCAGCTCCCACCACCAAGTCCCTGAGTGAGTTGCTGTCCCCCAGCATGAGCTCTGGCTCCCTGTCCACCTCCACCTCCATCTCCTCGCAGATCTCCAGCACCACCTTTGAAAGCGCAATCACGCCCAGTGAGAGCAGCGGCTACGACTCCACCGACATCGAGAGCCTGGTGGATCGTGAGAAGGAGCTGGCTACTAAGGTTAGAGCACATTCAGTATTATGGGATACAGCCGGTGATGATTTAGTCTGCTGCTGCATAGTTAACAGCTGCCTCCGACTCTTATACCCAACCTATATATTTGCATTACATTAATGCACTCCCGTCTTCTGTACAGTCTTCTTATTTTTTTCTTATCTTTCTTATCTTTATTTATTTATATTTTTGAAAGTACTTTATTCTTGTGTGATTTTTGTGTGATTTGTATATTTTTGTGTGATTTGTATATTTTTGCGTGATTGTATATTTTAAGCACCATTGCACAGAAAGACAAAATTTCTCGTATGTGTAAAAATCCACCTGGCAATAAATCTGATTCTGATTCTGATTTGTTCTCTTGCAGTGCCTGCACCTCCTCACACACACCTTCAACAGTGAATATAACCAGGTGGTCAACAGTATCAGTGACTGCAAGGTGAGTAATCAGCAGTGCACACTCCAAGCATGCATCCTGTATGTTTCTTCTTGCAGCTTTAGCCTTGGAAACATAAAACAGTGTGTTTAACAGATATTTTTGCCGTTTCTTTCCTCAGCTGTCTGACATCTCACCAATGGGACGTGACCCATCAGTGACTAGCTTCAGCAGTGCGACCCTCACCCCCTCCTCCACCTGTCCTTCTCTGTCTGACTCCCGCTGTGGTTCCATGGACCAGAAGTAAAACTTTAATTTGATTCATATGTTGTGTCTAAATATCTATCAGTGTCTGTGTAAGCAAGCGGTGCCAAGCCTACTTTCATACTCAAAACAGAATTCATTTTTTGTAGATTGAAGTCATTGGCAGGTTGTCACCTTAATGCTAACTTGGTGTATTTTGTTCCGAAGGACCCCAGAGAACAGCTCCCGGGCCTCCAGTCCCTCCTGCTCAGACTATGAAAACTTCCCGATGGTTCCCACTCTGGAGACTTCCTACCTAGCGCGGGCTGGAAAGAACGAGTTCCTCAATTTGGTGCCTGATATTGAAGAAATGAGGCCAGGGTGAGTGCTGCCATATTTGCTCTTTTGCCATTATTTCACTCTTAAGGCGTTTCTTTAATGTGCAGTGGGCGATTTAAAAGAAGTCATTATGAAATGCATCTCTCAGCCTAAACAAAAACCAATAATCCTGTTTTCTGATTCAAGCAGAAATGATGTAAATTGATTTGAACTGCAGAACTTTGTCGTTTCAACAGAAAGCAAACTTAATTTTATTCAACAGAAAAACAAGCACCCTTAAATTTTTTTGGGGATATTTATGTTTTTTTGCTCCTTTTCAGATCGGTAGTGTCCAAGAAAGGTTTCCTGAGCTTCATGGAGCCACGCTCCAACTCATGGGTGAAGCACTTTGTGGTTGTGCGTCGGCCCTACGTCTTCATCTACAACAGCGACAAGGACCCGGTGGAGCGGGGTGTCCTCAACCTCTCCACAGCACAGGTGGAATACAGTGAAGACCAGCAAGCCATGCTCAAGGTAGAGTTTCAAGTCATCAAGTATTCCTGCTGCTCAACACCTAATGTATAGTCACTGCCAACATGTGGATGACCCGACAGTCACACAGTAAATACGCACACTGCATCAGGTTTATCAGCACATTCACAAGATGCACACAGCGCATGTACAGCGTCATACGTGCGTGGTGATTATTCTGCCGACAACAACTCTTAAAAACTGGGGTCTTCTATCAGATGAAGCGCAGGCACAAGCTTATAGGTGGCTAAAGGCAAAGACAGCCAAAGACGTGCAGTTATACAAATATTTGATATCTCCTTTTCAGACTCCCAACACGTTTGCTGTGTGCACAAAACATCGAGGAATCCTCCTTCAGGCCAACAACGAGAAAGACATGAATGACTGGCTGTATGCTTTTAATCCTCTGCTAGCTGGAACGATAAGGTACGCACACACACACACACACACACACACACCCACACACTTCTCCTACACCACACTTAAAGTTCTTCAGAAACTACTTTCTCACCTTATCAAAATTAAATTAAAATCCTGTTCCCACAGATCTAAGCTGGCGAGGAGGCGCAGTGGCCTAATGAAGAACTGAGTGAGTGGAGTGGCACACAGGAAACCACGGCTTTCATTATTTCTGGAAAGCCTTTGAACATACCAAGTGTTAACACTTATTAATCATTGTGATTCTTGACGGTTTTCTCTTGTAAGTAGACTTGTGGCTTAAGTCTCCTTTCATGCGACTAAAAGTTTCAGTTCCAGAGGAATTTGCCTCCCCCCTCTCCCTCCAACAACCCTCTGCCAACTTATCTTTCCTCCTCTCTATTTCTCTTCCCTTCCTCCTCCTCAGCTTTTTGTGTTTTTGTTTTTATGACAATGTTTGGGTCTAATTTTGTTCCGCTTTGTTGTCATTCCCTAACTCCCTAACTAGTAGCATGTTGTAATAGTCTACTTGTGTGTGCACGATTCTTCAGAAACTGTTCTTTCAGGCCACTAATTTTCAGTTTGCCAATCATCTGTAAAAAAAATAATGTCTCTATCAGTGTTATTTGTCTCTAGAGAAGAGTTTTATTTTATTTTATTTTTATTAATATGCCCGCATGATAACTGCAGCAGTCCTCAGGAGAAGACCGGGTTTGCTTACTCAAAAAAAATGCAAACAAATCAGATAACCTACAGAAGGGGAAAATATCTCCATGTGACGTATCACTTTAAGTTGTGCTACAGAAAGCAAGGCTACTTCGAGATCTATTGCTGCTAATGAATTCATAGGTTTTTTCTTCTCTACGTGAGATTTGCATCAGGCCGCTGCCTCTAGCTCCCCCTCCACCGCCTGCTAAACGGCCTTTAGAAACAAAATGTCAAGTCAGAGAAATTTGTCCCAAATCAGCCAGACGTGAGGGCAGCACTGAAATTCCACTGTCATCCGTGTGATATTTAGATCCCACTCCTCCAGTCCATGTACATACACCGGCTCCAACCCCCCTCCCCGATAGTGCCGTCAGTCAGTGAGTGATTACTTACATGCATTTGTGTCAACATCAAAAATACACGCTAACTGAAGAAACATGCAAAAATATATGAAGAGTATTTCATATCTCAGCAGTGAAAATGATTGATTGTTCCTGCAGGAGTAGATATTGGTCCCTGTCCTTTTGCTATTTCATCTCAAGACTAAAAAAAATAAAAAAACAGGGTTTCAAGGAGATGAGGAGGAGGAGGAGGAGGAGGAAGAAGAAGGTCATGATTTGTACATACTGTCTGTTCTGGGATCAGTGTGGTAGTTAACTCATTTAAGACATTCCTCTCAGCTCCTCTAGTTCTTAGCAGTTTTTTTTTCTTACACAAACACGTCGGGCCTCGGACCTCAAGAGAGTCTCAACATTTGCTAATATTTAGTTTAACCATCACGTACGTGTGATACTGAAGACAAAACAGAACATGGCGAAACGGGAGGAAGAAGTAAATAAGAGAATGAAGTTGCAATGCTTTAGCCTTGACGCCAGTAGTTAATTGATGACGCTGCTAGCACATAGCCTGCAGGACAGATGATAGTCTATGAACTCCCCTTGCTGTCATCATAGTGTCAGGTAAAATCTCTAAAGTGAAGTACTTCCTGTTCAGCAGCACCGCAGGTTACCATGTGTTTATTTTCTGTTTGAATTCAAACCTCTTAACTCTCACTGGGTTGACTTTTTTTTTTAAATTATTAACATTGTTGATTTTTTTTTTTTCTATTATGCTTTTAATCATTCCACAGGGAAGTTTTATATGAAATGTAACAGAGGGCATTTATTTCTTAATTTCTAACCAACTATACTGGTGTTTAACCTTATTTTGCACATTAACACATATCTATAGCAAGACGAGGGCAGATCACACATGTTGAGTCCAAGATTATTTCTGAGTATCAGGAACACTGATAAGAGCACATATCAAGGCTACACTGGATAGCTGTTTGTCGAAAAAGGTTTACTAGAAGAAAGAAGTGATATTAAAGGGACGACATATACTCAAATGTTTTATTCCTGATATTGTTTATGAAAATATTTGCTCTGTACATCGTACTACAGCTGCTACATTTGGCTCCTAGTAAATTATGATATTTTTGCTGCCTCTTGTTTCAACAAATGGTACAAGTGTGTGTGATAAGTGCAGATGGGCAGTAAAAGCTCTGGCCAGCCAACCAGCAGTATGCCTACTGTATCATACGAAAGAGACATTAGGGTTAAATGTGTTGAAACGGAGGCAGCCGTCGCCTGTTACAAGTTTTTTGTGGAATTATTGGTGATATGTTCATTGTTTGCTGATTTGAAGACAGAGAACATGAACCTCAGAAGTCAGAATGAATGAAAGGTGCAGAGCGTCACTGCCCTCAGGTCAGCCAACCTACAGGTCAGAGAAACAAAGAGCTGCTGAATTGTTTCTGAGAAGATGTTTTGACTGTCAACAAACCAACACGTGTAAAAGAAATAATAAAAAACCAGCTATGCACTGATCAAGGCTCAAAGTGCAACGTACCTCACATTAACCTCAGCGTGCACCACGTGTGTGAGATACGTATCGATATGAATACCTGTCAGAGCAAACATTTTCACTTCAGTGACTAATTTGCAGAGGTATATTATTTTGGATTGTGTATTTATTGTTTGCAATGTATATATTAGTTTGCAGCTCTTTGCACATATCAATAAAAGGTTCAACTAACTGATCAAATAAAGTCTGTGCGGTTTAGTTGTTCTACTCAGAGTGAACCAAATGATGGTGTGGCAGCCTCTTCCAGTCCGAACTGGGAGAGCGTTGAATGTACTATGAAGACGTGTGTTTTTTCCATCATTAAAAAAAAAGGATTAAAAAAGAGAACTAAAATGTAACCCACTGCATCTTTTCAGGGGAGGTGAGTTACATTAGTGCTTCCTCTTTATTAGAAAGTGGTTTGAGTGGAAGTCTGCTTTTGATTTGAAAAATATTAACTCACTACTCATGCTAGCCAGCCACTTGAATTATTACAAAATAAGGGTGGTTTTTAACTCATTTTATTTTTTCTAATATCAGGGAATATAATAAAAAGTAGCTAGTGACATCTAAAATGACAGTATACTATTGTTGTGCTGGTGTCTTTCTTCACCTCAACACTTTTATTTTTCCGTTGATGCCTTTCAAACAAAACTAGCCATGATATTTTTCATCTTCCCCTCTGACAATTAATATCAGTTTACTGCGTTCCCTTTGGATTTGTTCACTAAAAGAAAAAGACAAACCATGACATTAACACTGTACATTATTTGTCAGACTGGTTTCATTTTCATACTTATTTTGTAAATATCTGTGTTGTATGGAGCTTGAATTAAAATGTAAATATGTTTACTGTATTTGTAATAATTATAATCCATTCGCTGTATAGCATAGATGTGTCATGCAGATATCCTAATTCTGTGTATGGTAATCTTGCACCATTGAACTGTTTAGTGAATGAGGCAACAATAAAAGTGCAAACTGTGCATTAGCAGAACAAGTACTGCCTGTTTGTCTTCTCCTTTGTGCAGTTTGACTCCCATCTTAACATGTTTTTACGTGTTACAACTTCCTGAACTCTTGTGTGCTACAGAAGCACATCTCTCCCAAAAAATATGTTAGGAATTTAAAAAAAGAATAAAATACTCATGACATAGAAAGTAGCATGAAATAGTTATAAGTTTGAATTATTCTCTCATAGTTTGGAGCTTTAAAGTAAACATTTTTGGTTTATCTCTTAACTGTTTATCTTAGTATCTTAGAGAGATTTCATCTTTATATTTTAACTTATATCTTTCTTAGTTTTGACAGAAAATGTAAACATTTTGACTCATCTCTTACTTATGATTATGATATTAGTATTTAATGCTTTTTTTTTTGTAAGTCAAAATGTTCAATTATTATGCAAATTGTAGATTTTGATTTACAACGGGTGTTTTTATCATTATTTTGACCATTGTTTTTTCATTTTCTGCCAGGAATGCGCTTCATGGCATTGTTTAAAACCATCAGTCTATAAGGATAATGCACTTTCTGATTAATTAAAATTTTTAAACAGACTTTCCATTGCAAAAAAAAGAAAAAAATATGTTCATACAGTACTTTTAATCTGGATTCTTTACGCAAGCACAACTTCATCTCCCCCGCCTCTCATGCATGTAAAGACTTCCTGACATTAAACCAGTTTAGTGCAGTCATTTTCCCATGATCTGTCGCTGATCTCCAGTAGAAGAAGAAATTAGGCATGGTTTATTAACTGTGAAATCCCATTCTGCAAGGAAACAAGACTGAGACTCTCAGTGGAGTTAAAGATCACTCTTGGGGCATGACATATAGCGTATAGAGGCAGAACATTTCTAGCTAGCTGATATTTTGCTTTTAGCTGTATTTATTCTTACACCAACATGTTGAGTGCAAACATCTGCACTGTGAAAAGGGGCCCAAACTGCTTTTATGTCAGGGGTCACAGGCCAAAAAGCCACTAGTTTAATCTCTAGCAATACACTATTTGTTCATTTGTTGTGTTTTTTAATGTAAAGTTCTACTTTTAAGTAACTAGTGAGTAGAATCTGTCGAATAGCCTAAATGTATCAGAGTAAAGGGTAAAATATTTCTTTCTGAAATAAAGTGAAGTAGAATTTATAAAGTAGCAGCACATGAAAATACTTAAAGTAAAATACAAGCACCTTTAAAACTGTACTTAAAGTACTTAAGCAGACGCACTTGTGTCCTCAAATAAACGGGATCCACTCACTTTGGGGGGTGTGCGCTTACGTGTGATGAACGACGGCCCGAGGAGCCAATAGGAGAACAGATACCTCTGCTCAGGTTTCTGGACCAATGAGAATTCGAGAACGACATCGCTTCAGTTCGCTGGTCGTCATCTGATTGGCGGATACTCTACGTAGGCGTACGTGTGCTCCTCGTCGTCCGCGTCACGCTGGTAGGGGAACAAGGAAGTAAAAAAAAAAAAAAAAAACGAGCTGAACTGTGAAGTGAAGTGGATTGGTGTCCGAGTCCGAGTCCGACTGTCATTTGAACACTGTTACTTCACGGTTGCTCTTACCCGCTGAACACCATGGCTCAGTAAGTTCCTGAATTAGTTTTTCCTTTTGTATACAGTCGGTAAAGTGGAAGGGTTGCTGCTCATATGCTGAGATCATTGTAGACTTTGTAGGCGTTATTTTATTTTTCCATTTTCCTGAGAGTAATCTCCTCGTTCAGTTAAGTAGTGTAAACGGAGCTGTTAGCTTGTTAGCTAACCCGCGTTAGTGTTTAGTAAAAACACATGTGAAACGTCATTTAACAAGAAAAAACAAAAATTGAACGGCGTAACCGACCTGCTGCATTATAGGAAACTATAATGATGGCAGAAATGTTATTGATGAAAATGATGGTGGACTGTTTTTCTAAGCTCTTGTTGATGTTCATCCTGTGATCAGATCAGAGCCCTACAGTAAATGTGTTGTTACTGTCCTCCTCACAGAGCAGACATTGCACTGATCGGATTGGCTGTCATGGGCCAGAACCTCATCATGAACATGAATGACCATGGCTTCGTGGTAAGATGATAACTCCTGGGTTTTCTTTCCGTTACTCCTGCCAGTTAAACCGGTTCTGTTTTCCTCGTTTATTTCACCGAGTAATCCCCAAACCTCTCCAACAGGTCTGTGCTTACAACCGCACCGTGTCCAAGGTTCATGACTTCCTGAAGAATGAGGCGAAGGGCTCCAAGGTGATCGGAGCAGAGTCTCTGGAGGACATGGTGTCCAAGCTGAAGAAGCCCAGGAGGATCATCCTGCTGGTCAAGGCTGGACAGGCTGTGGACGACTTCATCGACAAACTGGTCGGTAGTTTGTTTCTGAAATGTTTTTAAAATCAGGTGTAGAAAATGTGCTGCCTGGTTAAACAGTTGGCTTTTGTTCTTCTTCAGGTTCCTCTTCTGGAGGCCGGGGATATCATCATCGACGGTGGCAACTCTGAATACAGAGACACAACAGTAAGTCGTAGAGAATCGCTGTTTACCAGTTCATTTTTATTTATTGATTGAGGATATTCTCACAGTACTTGTTTATTTCTGTCGTGCAGCGGCGGTGCAAGAGTCTGAAAGAGAAGGGCTTGCTGTTTGTCGGCAGCGGGGTCAGTGGTGGAGAGGAAGGGGCACGTTATGGACCCTCACTCATGCCAGGAGGACATAAAGAGGCCTGGTGAGTCATCACAAACTCCTCACACTTTCAGCTGCATGTTAGATGTTGGATTTGGGGCACAGACACGCTAAAACAAATATGTTTATTGCTGATAACATTGGACATATTTGGAAAACGGTGAATATCTCTGAGCGTTCAGATTCCATCATCTGTTGCAGCGTGTGAGGAAATTAATTTACACTTTTATTTTGAAGGCCACACATTAAAGACATCTTCCAGAGCATCGCTGCCAAGGTCGGAACAGGAGAACCTTGTTGCGACTGGGTGAGTGGTATTGCATTTGTGTTGACTATGTAATGTTTACTAGTATCTGTTGAGTACATGTTTACTACACATTATGAACAACTGCTGGCTGTAGCAGTTGTTCTCATGTCAGTTCATCTCGCAGTGATCTGACTGGTTGCTTCTGCAGGTCGGAGATGAGGGTGCGGGTCATTTTGTGAAAATGGTCCATAATGGCATTGAGTATGGCGACATGCAGCTGATCTGCGAGGCCTATCACCTGATGAAGGATGTTCTGGGTATGGACCACGATGAGATGGCACAGGTGAGCTGTATGACGTTATCTTCATTAGTTTTTCTTTGTGTGTCATGCCAATTCTGTATAAAAAAAACAATGTTGCTAACTATATTTCAACACACTGAAACGCACATCAGGCTTTCGACAACTGGAACAAGACAGAGTTGGACTCCTTCCTCATCGAGATCACAGCTAACATCCTTAAATACAGGGACTCTGATGGGAAACACCTGCTGCCCAAGATCCGCGACAGCGCTGGACAGAAAGGCACAGGGAAGTGGACGGCCATTTCAGCCCTGGAGTACGGCACACCTGTCACTTTGATCGGTAAGAGGAAGAAAGGAGGCTGTAGACGAGGAAGTATCTTGTTTCCTTCTCCCTTCCTCCGATGTTTGCTGCTTCCAGTAAACTCTTTGTCATGATGACATGGCAAAAGGTATTATGTCACTCCTGTTAAGATTTCAGGCATGGCTAAAACAAATTAAAGGGCAATAGGCCTCATGATCAGTGTTATGGGGATAATGTGTATCTTTGCCAGTTAGCTGACACACAGCATGTCTAGTGAGCTTCTTCTGGAGAATGTGATCAATATGTGACTGTCACTAAGAAGATTGAGGGCTTTTCTAGTGGCCTGCTCATCTCAAGTGACATAAGGGGGATTTGTGATGCTCTCTGAGGTGCTTGCTTTGACTGTATGATAGTCTGTTTCATAAACAGCCATGGACAAAAGGGGGTCAGAGAGCATGATTAATAATCCAGGAAAAAAAGATGTCATTACATTAGCTGCTTTCAGATCATGTAGATATTTTATATCAGAAATGTTTCTGTCACCAAATACCTGCAACCATTGGTCAGTTTAGGTTTTTAAGAAGTTATTTGTTTGCTCTACCCTTTGTCAGTGCTGTAGATGTTGTGATAAAGAGAGATAGGGGCAGTACAAAAGGCTTCATTGTGTGAGAGCTGAGCTGGTCTGTGTGGAGCAGGCTGACAGGCCAGTACAGTATGCATGGCTGGATTTCTGCCCCCAATAGGGATAACATTCCTCACCACGATAGTTACTCACTGGACACTATTTCTCTCAATCCCTCTCTGCCTGCCTGTCTGTCTGTCTGTCTGTGGGGTTGCGTCACATGGTCGTGCAGTTTTAGCAAGTCATGCTTACCCAACACTTTTTTCTCTTATCTTCATAAAGAGGCTTTTTTTAATGTGGCAACTGGCAATCCCTGATTTTCTTTTTTCTACTGTAGTGGTGGACAGCCATGACTTCACAACAGTATTATTATTAATACTGCTGAGTCATGCTGATCCTTGGGCATTGTCTTTATGTCAGCATGGGATGTCTGTAGCACAGCATTGGCTATAATAATGATGATAATATAATAATATAATAGTAGTAATCATTTGTTTTCAGAGGTTTCTGGAAATGACTAAATGACAGACTGACATCCGCTCTGTGTTTGTATGACGCTCCAGTAATGTGACGCAGAGAGCTAACCTTGTTGTCCCTCTCTATTCCTCTGTCTCTTCTACTCTTCCTCCCTTTCTCTCTCTCTCTCTCTGTTTCAGGGGAGGCTGTCTTTGCCAGATGCCTGTCCTCTCTAAAGGATGAGCGAGTGGAGGCCAGCCGCAGCCTTTCAGGACCCCAGGGGGTCAAATTCAGCGGTGACAAGGCTGCGTTCCTGGAGGACATCAGAAAGGTAGAATACACAGGATAGTACACATTCAGTAGTCAGTTTACTACATAAACCTAGCTTAAACTGTAATAGAAAGGTCTTGCAATACCTTCATGAAGGTTATAATTATTATTAGAAAAATGTTCAAGCACTGCCAATCAACGACATTTAGCTTTGAGCTTATGTTCATTTCAAATTCTGTTTACTATATCATCATTAATTGATTTTTTTTTTCTCTCTGCAGGCCCTCTACGCCTCCAAGATCATTTCCTACGCACAGGGCTTCATGCTGCTGCGGCAGGCAGCCAAAGAGTTCGACTGGTCCTTCAACTATGGCGCCATTGCTCTGATGTGGCGAGGTGGCTGCATCATTCGAAGGTACATTTAACCCCTGTATGTCTTCATATTGCAACTTTGCCTCCCCAGCTCCCTTGTGAAACTTTATGTCAACAGGCATCTTTCACACTGATGGTGAAAACTATGGTTAGGCAGTGTAAGAGAGAACTTCTTGTGTAAGCAGTTGATGTAAGATTTTAGAAAATAGATGTTTTTTTAATTGCAGGGTAACTCACTGTAAAGATAAGTCTTAATGTAGCGCCATAAAGGTTTATTTTGTTACTTCCCGATGTCTAATGCTGGAGTGAGAAATCTAGATTAAATTAAATATGACCCTCTCTGTAAAGTCAGACTGACAGACGAATGAGGAAATTTATGGTTGTGACACTGGTTTGCTTTGTGTAATCTGGCAAAGACGTTGCATAAACCTAAATCAAATACAACACTCAGTATGACTTGCAGTATGTAGCCACCATGCAACCTGTGCATTGTAGCAAAGACTTTGTGCTCGGTTATGGTATTTGTTCAATGCATTTTACAGTTATTAATGAAATGTCCCATTTACTGTATGCAAAATCTTTTCTCTGTTGTGTCGGCTAACACTGCCCTCTCCCATCCCCACCAGTGTGTTCCTGGGTAAAATCAAAGAGGCGTTCGACAGGGACGCTGAGCTGCAGAACTTGCTGCTGGACACTTTCTTTAGTAATGCTGTGCAGGACTGTCAGGTATGAGGAAGGAGGAAGTGGCCAAAGACCAATCTGCAATACCCACATTGACAAAGACACACAAAACAAGTTATTTCCTCTTTCACATAGAAAGGAGGGAACAGTACCAAGTCTTGGTTTCCTTTTACACTATATTTAAGGAAAGGACACAGTGGATATATTAGTTGTTTATACATCATCCAAAATGTCTTCTGAGAGTTGGCTGTCAGACCTCAGTGGACCCAAACAGACCCAAATAGAGATAATACTTAAACACGGAGGCAGCATGATTAGGGCTTCACAATTAAATAAAATATCGCGATATGACCCTGTAATGATAAAGGTAAAATCTGTGACAAACAGCATTATATTGTAATAATGTATAAAGTACTGCAGAGATACCCTGGCCTATAAATCTATATATATATATATATATATATAAATCTTGATTTATGTAAGATAAGATGTGTTTGCGTTTTTAATAGTTTTTTTCAGTGAAAATGGAAATTGTGATACAAAAATTATCATTGCACTCATGAATCCTATCGCAACATCTGTCAAAAAGCAGTCAATATCATATTTCTCTGCACTTCACACTTTCCATCTTCCCCTCAAAAGCTCATAGCAAGTCCACTCAGATCCACCTTTTCTCACAAAGACACCCGCGGCAATCGAACATGGCCCTACCCGACCTGAATGGACGAAATATAATTTGGTCTTGGTTACTGGGAACTGCAGATCTCTTGTTCTTGGCTTCACAGGAACACAACAACATTAACACCAAATTTCATTAGCTCCATCAACAAAAACACTGTTCAATCTCTTTGTTTAGGAGTCATGGCGCAGAACAGTCAGCACTGGAGTCCAGCATGGCCTCCCTATGCCCTGTTTCACCACAGCTCTGTCCTTCTATGATGGCTACAGACATGAAAAGCTGCCAGCCAACCTCCTCCAGGTAAGACAGCAGTAGATGCTGCAGAGCAGAGCCTGCTGAGCATATGGCAGAGAGTGTACCAGATTAAAAAGATCACGTGTAGGTGTTTCTGTTGGGATCTTAGGGATTTAAGACCCCGACAGTAAACGCTGTGTTTAAAACTACGTTACTCATCTGTCTTTGAACTCAACATATAAATATGGAGAACTGAAAACATGCAGCTGATCTGTGAAGTAAAACATTTGTCAGTTTTAATCATTTATCACACAAAAATATCAATAAATGTGAGGATTTGATGCTTTGCCCTTGTTTATATCATTGTAGATTCTATATCTGTTGGTTGATCAAAACAAGCAATTTGAAGATGGACATATTTAGTAGTTAAATTAATAATTAGTTGCATTCCTGATAATGTTAAATGTGTCAGAGGTCATTTATGTTGTGTTATGGGGTTTTTTTAGGCCCAGAGAGACTACTTTGGAGCCCACACATATGAACTGCTGTCAAACCCCGGTCACTTCATCCACACCAACTGGACGGGCCACGGTGGCAATGTCTCCTCTTCATCCTACAACGCTTAAGGATTATCTTCACATCACTCGAAAACACAAACAAGATGGGGAAGTGGACGAGGGGAAGTTATCTGTGAGAGAAGAAGACACATTCCATCTTTATAACCATGCCTGAATATTTAAGAGCCACCCCACCCAAACAATTACCGTATCCAACTTTTTACTCCTCTCAAGAGACGTGTTGCAGTTGTATTTATCAAGCAGTGGAATCATAGATTATGTGTGTTGTAAACTCTATACCCTGTGTTTTCTGGTGTAGAGACTTTTAACAGTCACAAGAGGAAGCGCACCAAAGTGTTGACTCCATCTGGATGCTATTAATATCATGCTGGCCATCAGGCTAATGTTCACCAGTCATGTTGGGCCCAGGGCTCACCATGTTAACACTGGATTAAGGTGAACCGTTGCACTGTACTGTATTAGGCTAAATAAAGATTTCAATCCCTTTATAATTAGCTTGTATGGTCCTTACTCTCTGTGTGTTGTAAACAGGATTAAGATGTGTTTGTGTGTAGCTCAAATTTAGGCAACAAGTGACATAAGTTGCCTGATATATGACAGACACTAGGCTGTTCAGTGTGTATCAATACATGCCTGAGGTGTGGATATATACAGTGAATATTAATCATATCATTATACAAATTAGAAAGTGCACAGCTCCACTTAGGCTGCTCAGAAAATTGTGAAAATGCTCAAAATAGTCAAAATTAGGAATTCATGTCTTCAAAGATAGACCTCTTCTTTGGCCTGTGGCTTAATTTTACAGTAAATGTAATAGGAATTTATAATTGGGTAATAATCGGTTACGGTACACGTAAACATGACCGTGGTTGTACTGGATTACAATGAATGGCCCCCCCAGTGAAATGTGTACTTGAACCAATTTCATGTGTTGTCCAGCAGGTGGCCCTAAGACCCTGTCACATGTTTTCTTTAATGCAATATATTGAAAGATTTTAAAAAAACAACAGGACTTGACACAAAAACTGAACTTTATAAATAAAGACAGGTTATTAATGTTGAGTTTAAATTGTACAGGTGTTGCTGTGTCCTCTCTCTGGATCCTTGCCAAGTCCTGTCTAAACATACAGTACACAATAGGTCTAGGAAATAGAAATAGTTGAGTAAAGAGGTAATGAACTATATGCTGCATAAAATGCCCAATTTCTAGATCTAGAGTGTGGATCAGTGGTCCCCAGCCCTGAAGGGGTTGAGAGATACAGTTGAGGGGTCACAAGATGATTCATGGGACAGGAAAGAGGACAAATATTGTTCTGCTACTCACATTTGAAAAAATCTGAAAATCTGAAATCTTTTTCATGATCGTCATGTGAAATAGTGGATAGCTTTACATGTTCAGGCCTCTAACAGTTCATTCAGGGTTTAAAGTGCTGACCATGAATCTCATCTCTACTTCATATTCATCAAAAAGTTGGTTCTCTTGTATTTTGATTAAAAAGATTTTATTGTAAGGGGTCATCAGTCCAAAAATGCCATAGGACAAAACAAACTCTAGTACGTTTTTGACTAAAAAAGGTAAATACATGTCTGTGAGTAGATAATTCATTAAGGTCAGTTTCAGCACAGACAGATAATGTTCTAGTGAAGCGTCTTTTAAGAAACAAAATAAATAATTGACAACTTTTATTACTCTTATTCCCTCCTGTGCTCTCTGAAGCCTTGCCACGGGATTATCAGCTGCACTGCTGAAATAAACAGCACTGTTTTCACCCCCACAGCTGTGAGGGATGTTGTATCTGACAGGAGTGTGTCACAGCTGCTATTACACCTTTTGTTAAACACTAAACAAAGCCTCACCTCAGTGCACCTGTGCTGCGATAGCTCTGGTGATTGCCAGGTTGATGTTTACCATCAAGCTTCTATTCAAACCGTCCTGGGACGCTTCGTAGTCCCTCCTCGTTTGACTCCTCATGTCAGAGCTTTGATCCTGAAGTGGAACACAGCAGAACAAACAATATAAACACTGTCATTCACATGCTTGACTACATATGTACACTTCAAATACCATAAACATGCCACTCCAGTATCAGAGTGAGGTTTTTAACTGTCGGCCCTCAAGGAGGCCCCTCTACTCTGTTATTTGGATTCATCCCATTGGTTAATGAAAAATAAATGTCTGTGTTCCTATCGCTTTTCTTTAAAGCTTAATTAATCCAAAGGACAGAACAGTGTCCACAATATGGCCTTGTATTCTTAACGAGGCCTGATGGCGAGCAGAGGTTGCATTAGAGCACAAGAGGCTATTAGAGCTCGGTGAAGGCAGTGCAGGTGGAGGATGAGGCTCGCTGAGTCATCTGCAGACGAAGCAGGCAGCAGGGCGATACCAGACAGCATGATGATGCATAATGAAGCAGGAAGACTGGACAACAGATACAATTTGATTTCTTCAAGATCAAACGCTCTCTACTTCCTGGATTTCTGATGTGGACAACAACGTTCATCCAAATGATGGTGAATATCAAAACAAGTACATTTTCATAAAAAGACAAAAAAACAACAATAAGTCCACTGGTTCCTACTGGGGATGTAAATCTTTAAAAACTGACCATCAATATATAAAATAGACTAAAAATTAACTAAAACATTTCCACTCATATACTTTAAAATAGTGCATTTGATGGGGATTATATTCAGCCACAGGCAGCAGGGGAGTGTCTGTTAGACTCATCATCTATTGATCATCATAATGAAGGAACCCAGTGTAACAGTGTGGCTTATTGATGTGTTTCTGGATAACAATGGAGGTCCCTGCTACAGAGGAACAAGCACTACATTGGTACTCACTTCAATGGTACTCATCTACCGAGTATCAGTGGTACTGGAGAGGTGAGGTGCCTACACAATGGCCAGAAGATAATAAAAGACAGTACCAACCCCACCCCACCACAACCTGTTCACCCTGCTGCTGTCAGACAAAGGGATACAGATGAATCTGCTCCCGTACCACCAGCCTTAAGAACGGCCTCTTCCCTCAGGCTGAGAGACTGCTTAATTCATCCTCAGCACTCCATCATAAAATTATTTATGCAACCGATTCATCAGATTCACCATATATATATTTAGTTTTTTACGAGTAGCATAAAGGGAACTGCGACCTGAATTTCATTCTCCAGCTCTCCCTTTCAAAAGGTGTTTACTTTTTAAAAGTGGTCCACTTCTTGTTGTTGTAAATCAGAATTAAACTAAATAAGACAATACCTCATGTTACACAGGTTCAGGTTTTGTTTACTGAACATTACTGCTCTTACCAAATGAGGATAAATAAGACAATAAGACATGATAAAATGAAGTGGGTTCATGGAGAGTTGCTTAATATGGATGACCATACCTTTGAGCGAGGGCCTATAAATCAGGCAGCAGGGGCTCAAATTAGATCTTTTGAACAGGGCAGCCATCATGAGAGATAGCGACTCTAATCTGTCTGATGTTCATGTACGTATGGAGATATTATTCATGTTCAAACAAACAATAACAACCTAGCGCTGTCACACAGTCAGGTCAGTTGATAGTCTTCTTATAATGTTTAATCTGATGATTTCTGTGGGATCAATCTAGTATTGCAACAGTAGAAGAGGTTTGTTTTGTAATTTCCTATAATAACTACAATTTTAGCTGTGTTGTTGCTCTGACTCTGCCTGTATGTATCAACTGCACCTTTACCTGTACATTTTTTAGAAAGATTTAAAAGGTTGAACCTGAGTTTCTCTCTCATTAGAAACTGCAGAGGTGCAGAGGGAGTTGCAGCAGATGGTTTCAGGAATGACTGAGCAACAGTTTGGGTTCAGTGAAGTACCTCAGTGAGACGCTGGCATAGAGGACCCTCAGAAACCACATCGTCTCCTGGAATGGACCACCCTGCAAGAACTTCCTCTGGAAGACCTTCTCAGCCTGCCAGCAGCAGGAGAAAGCACATCCATTCACACTGTGTTCCCAGCAGCGAGCTTCAATTAAACTGCAGCTATACCTAGGGATGTTTGTGGCTCATGGCTGTCTGTATGTAGGCGTTATCTCTGATGCAGGAAATTAATGAACCTCAGAGCCTGGTGTGAAGGTAGAACCATTACAGGTTTTAATTGAATTATTCTAGAGACCTGTACAGTCCTTTGTTATTATCATTAGTATTTTATTTTAACATAAATAAAACAGATTGGGACTTGTGTTTCACGCAGCTCAGATTTAAAATTCTATGTTTTAGATTTTTTTTTTTACATTTGTAAATTATGATCTTAAAGCATTTAATTTTGTTGCAACAGAAATTGATGCACAGGTTTTATGAACTGTACCTTTTTCTTTTTCAAATGTCAAATAATTCATACCAAAAATGGGATTTTCCAATACCCCACCCTTCAGAGATCTTTTTTTTCAAATAACCCTCCCCCTCCTGGAAACCTTGTCCTCTATCAGGTCAAGGAACTGATGACACATTTTAGGCCCATTTTCTAAATTACCATGAAAAAGTGTCTTTCATAATATCTGCAGTTGATGACATCCAGCAGGAATTTATTTTAGTTTTGTATTGTATACAATGCACTGCAACTTCTTCAGTCTTTCACTGGGCATCCCAATGTTATTTCTGAGGACTAAGAATCTAAATTGCTTTCATTTAGATTCTTAGTACTCCTCAGCTGGTGTGTTAACAAATCTAAAAAACACAAAATCACCAACAACCCTTTGCAAACGAAAGGTTATTAGGTATGTTTCAATACATAAAGAGTCTTGTCCCAAAAGCGTTTACAAAATGGCGTATTAGCACCATCAATAGGGAGAGCATTAAAACTACACCTACCAACCAGCCAGCTTCAACACTACCAAGTGCAGGGCACTTACTAGCATATTTTATATCAAGGACCAAATCAGAACTTCCAAAGAAAATGTCAAAATCAATTGAACTGAAGGCATGGTTAAAAAAAGAAAGGGGAAAAAAAGGAGCTAGAGGTGGAGTCCAGTTAGAAAAATACTTATTAAGCTACAATGTTTATCTACATTGAGAGACGACAGGTGATTAAAAACTCAAAACTTTTATTTTACACCGCAATACTAAAATATTTCAATACAGAAAGTGTGAATTCCTGCTGGCATGTTCAATCAGTTGTTAAAGTCCCTTTGAAAATCACTCAGCTCATACAATCCAACCACTTTACAATCATAGCAAACAAAAAAACAAGAACACATACTGCCTTATTGAAATTATTTTTGATCACATTGAAAAGAAACCGACCAGTTAATACTTGGATAAGTTATCAGTGACTGTTATGAGGACAAAGAATAAAGCATTTACTGACAGAAATGCATGTTTTCAGGTTAAAGGCAGGCTTTGTTTTACAGGTTTGGAAAAAGAATAAGTATGATCACTGTCAAACTGCAGGTGTGACTTTGGTCCTATTTGTGACATTTGTAGGTATAAACAAATACCTCAGCCCAATTGAGTATGGTCCGCTCTAAATTTCATTATGGAATGGTCCATGGTTTCTTGCTAGTGAGGTGAAGATCCTTTTCAGGATTAAGGCAGTCGTGCAGCAATTCCATTGTTGGTGTGTGCCGGCCCACCCAACAATGTCTTCAGCTTCTCCGTAACTGACTCCAACCTGGATTCAGACGAAAACCTGGGATGTCCATGTCCGAGGTCCCTATACATGTGAATTAAAGTGTTGGCAGTTCAATTAATGTAAAGTCAAAAATAAGTCACTGTCAAGAGTGTATCATACCTAGTCAAATTCAGTTTTATTTCAGACTTCCCTTTGATTCACAAAACATAGAAAATGCATTCGTAACCACTTCAAACACAAACTTTCAGTGGGAACTTGTCAAACATTCACCACATCAACCTCTGAGCTCACTTGCAAACTTCAACACACTTTCAGTGTTTTCCCCCATACAGACTTCAGCACAAAGTCACATTTTCACACAGAGAGGGTGATAACAAGGAGAAAATAAAGCACACAACCAGACACAGCATTCACATCAAATCAGACAGCAAGAAAAAGCTACAAAAGAATACAAATACTTATAGCACTTGACATTTCACTGTGTTTTTAAAGAATTAAAGTTGATAGAAAACAATGAGAGAAAGCAGAGACCATAGGGATCTCGAGACGCAATAAATGTCCTTGTGATGGTCATTAGGAACACACTCGTACTTGTTGCTTCCTCTCACACTCGCACAAAGCCACAGGTTCTTCTCAACTCTCGCAGGCATTTGTCTCTTTAAAAAAAATTCTGCACAAACAGTCCTTCTCACACTTGCTTTCTTGCTCTCCCGTTCGCTCACTCTCACTCGGTCCAACACCAATCCCACTCATTGATCTCGAAAAGCGACAAGAGCAGACACGATTTCTATATCCATAAAAAGGGGAGAGGAAAAAAAGACAACACCCACCGTCTAACACAGTATATGCAGAGTGAAGCTGTGTTCTTTGATGACAAAGCATTTACACATGGGAAGAGGGGAATTGATACTGAGATCTGTCGAACATTGCTGCCAATGAGGCGCTTCCTCCCGGGAAATTGGGAAAGAGTTGGTGAACTGCAGAAGAGATTTTCATGAAGGCGTTTCCAAAAGACGTCAAACAAAAACAAACAAAAAAGATGAAAACAACTGCATACACATATATAATTATATCAAGCCCATTTTTACAAGGGGCTGAGGGGGCTCTCGTGCATGTTTATAGATATTTATCTTGCATGCACAGTGTAACATTTTCTCAAAAACAAAAAAGATGGACTGTGGCAGTTTCCACTAAATTAAACTTTTCACCCATTCAATGCATGACTACATAATCAGTCACACGCAAGTATAAATTTTCTCTTTAACAAAATAAAAGGCAGTGTATATTTTTAAATAATAGGAACATAAGATATAAGCAGTTCCCCCCTGTAGGTATACTTACCAGATTAACCTAATTGCAACAGAAAAGGTCAACTCAAAGCTATCTACATTCCCCAACTAGAAGACTTAGACTCCATAGAGTTGCCAAAGCCGGAGCTGAAGCCACTGCTGGAGGCGGTGTTAGTGCCTGCAGCCCAACCGAGGCTAGCTGAGCTGGGGCTGCTGTAACTGGTGCTGGCAGAGCTATAGGTCTGGTCTCGGGTCGTAGTGGCTGTGCCTGCCGTCGTGGTCAGACCCTGCTGGTTAGCCAGCATGCCCATCATTCCCCAACTGCTCTGCAGCGCTGCCTGGGCAGCAGCCACCATTGCTGGGTTAAGACCAAGAGCCCCAAAGTTAACCCCACCGCTACCGCTGCCTAGCCCCCCACGATTACTGCCATAGCCCTGACTGAACCCACCAGCCCCAAACCGCCCACGATCCATCATTTGCCTACTATTATTGTGTTTGGGTTCGGCATTGGAGATGTGCACGCTGACGCCCTTGATGATCAAGTCCTCTCCACATAGAGCTTGGGCGACCTGAGAAAGGCGCGAGGAGAAGATTGTCACTAGAGTCATTATCACATTATTAATGAATAATCAAACTGCCCCATTAATGGGGAATCTCACCTGGTCATCAGCAAATGTGACAAATGCAAACGCCCGGAAAGGTTTGGGGATAAAGACATCAGTGACCTCGCCGTACTGCATGAAGTACTGCCTCAGTTCATCAGTTGTCATGTCCTCTGTGCAGCGGCCAACAAAGATTTTACGGCTCCGCATGGGCTCATCAGGACACGCCTGAGAGGACAAAGAGGCACCGCAATAAATGAAGCAATCTACATGATGTTTTAAGTAAGTTTTCCAACATTTAATACATATTTGTGACATGCATTTAAGTCTTTTTATTTTTCAACCAGATACAGAACTCAGGATTAACGTGCAAGACTAAACAAAAATGTCCAGATGACAACCAATATATTAACATCTGATCCAGACAATCTGAATTTATTTTAAAAATGGCACCACATGTACCTTTGAGTTGGGAAGTTTGCAGTCACACCATCGTCCATCAATCATGTGTCTCTGAGCAATCACTTTGGTTTGTGTCTCATACTCTGTGAACCGGACAAACCCAAACCCCTTTGAGTTTCCGGTCTTTGCATCCCTCTTGACCTGGAGTGGATGAAAAGGAAATGAAACCTTTATTACCAGTTTGAACTAAGTCAGAAACATAAGAAGGTATCCATATCACAATTAAAAATATTGAGATGCAGGCGAGACGTCCCTTACCTGCACCATGATGACCTCCCCAAAGGTGGTAAAATAATCTTTCAGGTCTTGTTCTGTTGTTTTCCACGGTAGCCCGAGGACAATGAGATCTGATGTCTTCTGAAAGCCCCTTTTTATTTTCACAGCTGAGGCAGCATCTATTTCTTCCATCTTCCTTTTGTTATCTGTGAAGAATAAATAGATATGAGTTATATATGGAAAAACATGCAGGTAATGAAATGAAATCAGGTTAAACATTGACCCTCTGAACTCTTCATTGTCTGGTGGTCGACCAAGATACAATACATGGCCAAAAGTATGTGGACACCTCATCATTAGCTCCATATCTGGTTGTTGGCGAACAGACCCATGAGCATGTATATGCTGCTATAACAACCTTCTGTGAAAGATATCAATGAGATTTGGAAGCAGGCTGCAAGGATTTGCTCCCATGCAACCAGAAGAGCATTAGAGAGTGCAGACACTGGTGCTGAGCGCTAAAACCTTGCTCATTCCAGTTCTTCCCAAAGGCGCTCGTAGGGGTGAGGTCAGGGCTCAGTGCAGGCCAGAGATCTTCAAAAAACATTTCTTTACAGACTTGGATTGGAGTACAAGGGCACTGTCGTATTACAACGGGACCAGGCTTTAACTGTTAACTGTTACACAGAAATATTGTCATGATGGTGTATTAACGTGTCTCTGTGTTAGAACTAAGGGGGTCAGACTCTGTGGCCAATTTATTAGGCACATCCAGCTAACATGAATGCAGTCTAACAATAAGACCTACAGCTGCACTGATTCAACTTATGGCTGCTGTTAAACTATTTTGCACGAATCAACACCTCTGTACAGTTTTAACATTATTCCAAGAAGGTAGGGCTTGTGTAATAGAAAGCACTGGTTGTGACTCGGTGTACCTAATAATCTGGTAATTCAGTGTGGACAGGATTGACCACATACTTTTGATCATATAATGACACAGTGAAGATGGGGGGGAACCCGAAGTCACCAACACCTGCCTCACCTTTGGGGTAATTGACGACATAAACCAAGTTTCCCCAGTCGTTCTCAGGCGCATGGAGGACCCCCTCCATTAGCCGGACTCCCCTCATGCACTGGGACTCTGGGTTCCTGTACCGCAGCCCGCACGCCCCTGGAAACTGTGCTGCTACCGACGACAGCAACACGGTGCCGTCGTCCTCTGAGGGGATCTCCATGGGCTCCTCGTTTTCATCCTCAGCCACACGAATGTACAACTCGGACATGGTCTCTGAATGGCTGAGCGCTGGTCCAGGTGGAATCAGCTGATGGAGCTCAAGTTACCAGTAAACACCGGATTGATGCCCACGAGGTAGCGTCGATCCTCGCTGAACTTTACTTCTGTTAGCTGGGTGACGCAACTCAAGTGCAAGCGCAGCCAGACGCAGACAGACAAACCGTGTGAAACGCTAAACACTCACTCCACAACTCTCTTTACAGTTAACAGCTCGCGGCCATGAATACTGTGTATTTTCTTATCTGCTGACAGCACGCGTAAACAAGTTAGCCAGCTAGCCGACAAGCTAGCAAACTCAAGACGGCTTGAAAAATGAATGACCATCCAGTTTCGCGCTGTGTTTACTCTCCACAAACACACAGGTCCCCCTCTTGGCTCCGAGCGTGTAGTCGACAATTAAACGCAAATAACAACATCAACAAGTTATCTTGCTCAGTAAAATTTAAGTACGAAATCGTCAGACCACAGTGGATATTTGCAGCTATACGCGGCTAACCTCTCTAACCTCAAGCTAGCTAACAAAATGGCTGCGCATCTTGTAGAGATGACATCACCTAGTTGGGAGGGCACACTGTTGTTTTTTGTAGGGATGCCAAAAGTTAAAATTAAAAACATTAGGTCACTAGTTTGACTTTAGATCACCAGCTGTCGTTTAGCTTTTTATAACCGTGACTTAGACGTTATGTGGTTAACTTTACTGATGTTTTCGTGTTGTATTACTTGCAACGGGGAAAGTATAAAGTTCGCGATTCACCCTTTGAATTCTAACCATAAAGATTCACCCTTAAAAGCCCAAACAAAAGGTGCGCACTGAGAAATTCTGTACAACAATAAAATATCTGTATATAATAATAATAATAATATTATTATCATGCAACCATGTGTCCTGTAAAACATTTTATTTTCTGTGGTATGAGTTTAATCGATTTTTTGGGGGCTTTTTGGATTACATTTTCAGAGAACTGAATAAACTATGATTATGATGAAATACTATTATAATATGCCCAATAAGGCCTAAAATGATCTTTGTCAAAACGTATGTTCGTACGTAGTTTACGTACGTAAATCATAATGTGAGAATGCAACACCTAACCAACCCACCAGTGTTACAGCCATTACAAACCTATTATCTGCAGCCAAAGATTCAAACCCACAACAATGTTTATTATATATTGCATATATTTACTTCCAATTTGTATCCACAAGAATTTTCCTGCTTTTACCAGATTAAACTGTATTATCCTATTCCTTAGTAGTAGTTCTGTTATCAACCAATGTGTATGAGAAATCTAAAATATTTGTATTTTATGGGTTGGTGCCTATTGACAGCTTGGTTGGAATATTTCAGTCATTGTAAACATCATATAATTTCAATGAAGGAATGAAACAAGGTGACACAGAATGTATGTGATATTTAGGTATTATTTTAAAGCTACTTAAGATGTGAAAAGGTAAAACTGGATGTTAAGGGGTTAACTTATCATAGACCTTCACCACAAATTCTTTAATGACAACACCTTGGACAAATTGGGCATCTACAACTGCTTTAAAACCTGTTATTCACACATGCTGGAGACAGTAATAATTCTTTGTCCTGTTTTCTGCCACTTGCCTTTAATATGTCAGAGCAAACACACCTGTTTTGTTTTTCCCCTCCCTGCAGTGACATCAGCCCACTCACCTATAAAATAGACTGGGGTTAGACTGCTCACGGGTGTTTTCATCAGTAGAAGTGTCATGGATCAGAAAAGATTTGGCATCCTACTCAGAACTATGTGAGTAGCCTAATGTTGTACAAAAATGGCATAAAACCATTCACTACCTTCAAAATATAAGCTCAATTCTTCTCCATTCTTTCCTACAGTGTTTTGCAGTGTTTTATCACAAGGAATGTGCTTTCAGTTCAGAAAAGAGAATGGATTGGTACCCAGGCAGCAAAAGTAACAGGTAAACCTTAATTCTGTGATGACATGCAGTTGTTTCTGGTCCTTTTGCGTCATATGTGAGAAAATGTCTTTGCATTTTCAGAAGGAGATGTGGCTTGTTTTTCTGAATACATGGAGATGTGGATCCACAGTGCACGGATTGAAGGGTTGGGAGTCTGGCTGTCTGGGGCCTTACGGATCCAAGGTAATTATTTCTGACATAAAGATAAACACAACGTGGAGATTAAATATGTAAATATATTTGTTCTGAATCACTTTTTGCTTTCCACAAGTCAACCTTGCATCTCTGGATCACCTAAACCTCCAGCTGTCTGCCTGTGGATTCTCTCTGTACAAAGACCCTGATAAGAACTTTATTTTTAGAGTCAGTTACACTGGATGTTTGGTCCAGGAACAGGTGTGTCACACTTTTAAGAAATATCTAATCCACATACAGAAACTGCCATTTGACCTTTACCACTGGGCTTGGTGGAAATAATTCCTTGATGTATGTTGACTGTTCAGAGCGGCTACCATGTCCTGACCCTGAATTTGGTGAAGAGGATAAACCGATTTGGAGGCAGACCTCACAGTTTCATGATGAAGTGTCCCTTTGTTTCTGTGCTGCCCAGCAGAGAGCAACTCCAGTGTGACCCAGAGTATATTCAGGTAACTGTTGACTGGAGTTCATAGAATGTAGGTTTAACTTTTAATTGTTTTACCCAGGTATTTTGCTTTCTTATTCTGATAAGATGTATATGTGTCTATAGGTGACCAGACAAGTTCCCTATGACAACTGGCATAATGAGGTACTAAATGAAATCAGCCCTTGAAAATATGGTTGCACTATAAATGTAAAGAAATATAAAAAAACAAAAAAACAGACAGACTGTCTGACTGTGTTTTTGTCTTTGCTTATTTGGTTGTGCTCTACAGCTGCATTGGTCTCTGTCTCTGAGTGATCACCTCATTGTAGCTCTGGATGATGCCAGCCTGATCCAGATGACCATTGACATGACTGGAGCTGACATTACAGTTCAAGGCAGGAGGAGGGAGGTTATGAGCCCTGTCAAAGTAAGAAACCTCACATAGCACACTGCCATCTAGTGACCACTGGCAGTGTTACAGCTGAAATTCACTAAACTGTCTTTGGTTAATGCAGGTAATGGAAAATGAAGGGGAATTCTTGGCCTTAAAGCTGGTTAGTGGACAGTTTGCCTACAGTATGGAAGCCACATGTCCAAAAGGTATGTAAGCAAGCAGAGAATCAGTAGTCAAAGTTATTTTCCTTTGTCACAGCACAAGCTTTAACATGTTTATCCCAGTCAATAGTGGAAGAAGTATTCAGATCATGTACTTATGTAAAATTACAAATACAACAATGTAAAAATACTCCATTACAAGTAAAAGCTCATCCAAAAATACAGAAGCATTAACAGCAGAATATGTTTAAAATATACAAATTAAAAGTAATGGTTCTGCGGAAAAATAACCTGTCAGTGTTATTATTATTATTACAAGGTTAGATGCATTAATTTGTAAGTAGCATTTTACTGTTGTGGCCGGTCAAGCAAGAGATAGTTTTAACCCCTTTATATAAAGTTAGGTAGTTTAATTCAGTGGTTCTCAATCATTGTATAATTGTACTTCTTTGGGCCTTGAAAAAATATTTAAGTGACACCATCTGAGATGTTTAGAGACCCCAAGTAGACTTTGCTCTTTTGTAAGGGGCCATGACCCAAACTTATCATATGTTTTATTTTGTAAACTATTAACCTGAAACGTAGCCAATAATTACACCTGTCAAATAAATGTAGTGCAGTAAAAAGTACAATATTTACATCTGAAATGTAATGAGGTAGAAGTATAAAGTAACATAAAATTAAAATACTTAAATACAAGTATCTCAAAATTGAAACTTAAAGGTCCAGTGTGTAACATTTCAGAGGATGATATTTATATGTTTTCATTAATGTATAATCACCTGAAATAAGAACTGTTGTGTTTTCATTACCTTAGAATGAGCTGTTTATATCTACAAATGCCGCGGGTCGCTTACTGTGTAGCCCGCTGTGTTGAATCGCCATGTTTTTTACAGTAGCCCAGAATTGACAAACTGCGAGATGCCACTAAATCCTGCACACTGGTCCTTTAAGCACAGTACTTGAGTAAACGTACCTGGTTACTTTCCACCACTGATCCCAGTAACAAATGTTATCCCTGATTTCAGTGACCACGTCCACAGCAGAGGAGACTGTGCTGCACATTTTCAAACGACACATGGGTTTGACCAAGCGGGGCAGCTACGACAGTGAAGCACTGACAGTCAGTAATGTGTCGGTGAAGCAGACAGATAATTTCACTGTGAATGAGACGAGTGAATTTGTGACACTGACCATTCCTACAGCCCGAATACTCCAGACCAAGGTTAGTGCTGAAACAACAGGCAGTACATTTTGTGTAATGAAGTGGGGCCAGTTCCTGAAATTTCTACTAAGTACTGTGTGTCTTTTCCCCATAAGGATTCATTACAGTGTAAAACATCTAAGCCAGGTTTGTTTTACAGGCCTGCGCAGACAGCAAACAACTCCTGCAGCCGTTCTACAGGGTGGATGTTGTGCTCACCTTCAAAGAGACAAATCACAAAATGCACTGGACCATGGAGAACACACTGCCATGCACAGGTGAGTGTGCTGCTGATGAACACAGTAAAACTAAAGTGGTGATTAATTATTGGATGATATTTTGACCACTAGCCATTGAAAGGCTTTTACTGTTGTAACACCAGGCACTTATTTTTGTTTGTTGCTCAGTCAACCAATCATTTAACTTTATATAGCACCTTTCATACAATTTAAAGTGAAACAAAAGTTAAAACAAAAGTGACTGACTGAAAAAACCCTGAACTAAAAGAAGACAACAGAAATAAATGAAACTTAATATAATCAAACACATGTACAATATATGTAATTCATAAGTAGTAAAAGTATAAAAGACTAAAACAAAATAGAGAGAAGATTTAATCTTAATGATACTAAGATGTGAATCTATTGATGATGCTTTTATCAGATTAAACTGTAATATCCCTTAGTGGTAGTTTTGTTATCAACCTTTTCTATAATAATGTACGTATGATAATAAACCTTATTATCAACTACATTATTATAGAGATTCTACTTGAAATTATCATTTTTACAGTCAAAATAATATAATAATGTTACCATTTTTGGTATTAAGATCCCCCTAAAGACATTACCTTTGACAACCTTATCAAAAATTCACAAAATTTCCCTTCCCTTTGTTAAAACAAACAAAAATCCACAACAAACAAACTATGACTATGCAAATACTGTTCATTTCAAAAGCTTGCTTTGTGTCTGCTGGACACAAGAGGTCTCCTTTTCACTTCACTGTAGATCCAATCTCAGTGTGCACTGGAGGCTTCAGGTTTCCTCAGCACACTGGTGTAAGTAATACACTGGATCACGATTGGCTTCCAAAATATTTGTGATGTCACAAAATCCTGTGTGAAAACAGCCTTCTTGTGTCAAACTCATTTTCTATCAAACCAGTTTTGGACTTGCAAGTTCAGTGGGTGGAATAATAATAATACAGGGACATATTATTTTATGGAGTTACTGCAGGGAAACTGAGATTTAATTAGTGTTGTTATGGAGAAAGTTTGTAATATTGTGTGTAAATCCTGAACAATTAATGTCACTCCTTCAGCTAAAATTCCACATTATTATTAAATCAAACAGCTAAATAAAAATGTCAATAAATATCAGTTATGGATGTTAATTCATTTCACCTTTACTAAAATGATGCTGTCATACCTCCACAGCCAGGGCTGCTGAGTCACACATCACACTCTCTGCTGGTCCAAACACCACATGGCTGTCCACGCTCAACTTTAAACGTGAGAATTTCACTACCCTGGACCACTCCACCATCCCTGTAGGGAAGCTGAACGAGAGCGGTCCTTTGGAAGAGATGAGAGCAGAGTTTTCCACAACATTATCACCTCACACACAGATGGAGGGCCGCAGTTTTAATCTCCACACTGATGTGACGTCTAAGAGTCAAAGTGGACATTCATCTTCCAGGTTTAATGGTGACAATATTACTTCCATTAATGCGAATGGAACAAGATTTTTGGATTTTCACAATGCAACCGCAAATATTTCAGCAGAGCCAGTTTTCCTTGACTCATCAACGGTTCCACCGGAACAAAAATACCAACAATTACACACAACCAGTGGGAATAAAGAGCAGCAGGAACAGGGTAAACCAAAGTGGATTTGGGAGGAGTAGAAACTGGACAAAATCTGTGAAATCTGTGATTATTAAATGTAATTTTCTTAGTTTTATGTACTCACACAGACTTGACACTTACTTTAAAGCCTTTTGATTTGCTTCTTTTGTTTTAATTCTCACTGGTGTCATGTGTTACAGCTACGTCTGTTTGCAGTCTTTAAAGGTGATGCTGTGGTCAGTCAGTGCTGTGAAGGTTGATTATACAAGCAGAAATACAACCAGACCTCTGCCAGCCGTTGCCTGAGGCTGGACATTATCCAGACGCAGACAAGGCAGGCGTTAAATAAACATGTCTCTATTCGGGCAGCACAACAGGCTGACGTAGAGAAGACCAAGCAGTTGTTAAACCTGATGCCATCTCCAGGAGCAGCCTTGCGTTATATAAAAACTCATAATAAAGACTCGATTTTCAATGACTGTCTGCTTGTCAATGATTCATTTCAGACTTTCAGGAGTTTTATGTTTCTTACGGTGAGACTGGCACTTTACAAACATATTTTTCTTCTCTGAAAAAGACAAATCCATTTTCTGACTCGAAGTATTAGAGTCATTACACATTCAACTACTGTGGTGTTGCTTTGTGTAGCTTTGGTGCAGTATACTGAACAAACAGGAGAGGGCACTATTGAATGTGTTTTCAGTAAACTCTGGATGGGCCTGCAGCCTGTCTGCAGACACTCTAATCCAAATAAACCAGTTTTAAATATTTTTGCAGTAGACATATTTTTAATATTATTTGCTTTTTGTTGATTTTTTGTTTTTGTGTGGCAGTTGAGCTGTATATGAATCATGAATTACCACTTAGCAATGCAAATGTAGTAGAAAATGAAGTTTACTTTAATTGGGGCCATCTTTGCCAGTATAGTTAATTAGCTGTTTTAACTATAATCTCCTTAAATATATTCCATACAAAATTACAGGCATGAACCAAATCCCCTTGACTAAAATGGAGATGTTTCACTTGTGTTTCCAACTTTTTTTTCACCTTTGTTATTGTGACCTCCTGGTACGCACCAAAGCTTCTGTAAATGATAACAGTGCAGTGTTACGCAGTTACATGCATCATATACAATGGGCTGTGGGGCAGAAAATCTAAACTTCCTTGTGCCTTTGGTCCCCATCTGCTCAGTGAACTTATGGGCAGGAAATGGAATAAGTGGTGCAAAAAGCACGCCAACATCCCCGGTTCTTTCATGTGGCCTCTGTCGGTCATTACCCTATCTGTACTGACTGTTAACTGTCTTTACAAAGTTAAAAATCCCTTTCATGTTTCACTGTTTCTTTTTTTGTTTTAATTTCAGTCAGAGCATATGGTTTGCACATCTGGGAGATGCTAAGCATGGTGGCACCCAACCCCCACACACACTGCTTCTGTGAAGTGATCCATATATGGTCTTCATTGTTATTGCTCATAATCACTCATCATTATTATAAACAAGGCCTGTCTTGATTGGTCGCTGTAGGTTTATATATATATATATAATGTGAATTCTCAGAATTTGAAACAAACACCAGACCTTTGGAGAAAGTGACATTTTTTTCTGGTTTAATTCAGAGCTCTGAAACATCTTCTTTACTCTACCGTGCAACTGAATTTGCCACCTGTGACTAATCCAAGTCTCATTACATGACACAGAAGAACCCTCTGTGGAGACATTTACTGTAAGTTCTTGTGTGGACTGTGTGTTTCCCCTGATTAGATCTCTCTGAACTTATCTGCAGAAACCACCATGATGCTGCGAAACATAAAATATTTCTAGTTAATGTTCCGGGTTGTCAGACCTCCCAAAGTAGCCCTACAACAAGACTGGGTGACAAATTGTGCAGCTTGTGCCATGTGACCACAAACAAGCAATAAGATCACATCAGGAAATTTGATAAGTGCATCTCATCTCAGCTCATCTCATTCGAGAATAACCACATTTGATCCTGCATAATAGAAAGAGAGTGTCATTAACTGACTGGCAATTTAATGACACCAAAATGAAGTCAAAATTACTATTGTGGACAACTTTGGGTCATTAAATGCCACTTCAGCAACCTCTACTCTCCAGCTACCAGCTCTCAGCACCGTGTTTTGGCGAGGCAGGCGGGATTTCATGCCACTGGAGAGACGCATGGGAGGAAGAGGGGGGAGGAAGGCTTTGTGTGGCTTTGAGTGGTTTGCTGGGCCTCTTCATCTCGCTCGGCGGGTAATTACAGAATCATGGGTCAACCACGCATGTAACCACGGTTGCGTTGCACAGTAGCAGATGTGCTCATGACATTATCCAGCACCAGAGCAAAAGGTAAATAAAAACAGATGCAGCTGGTTGCTACGGACCTTCGCCAAACTTGCGTATACCCCTAATTGTTCCCATGTGGGCCTGCTGAGCTGGAGTAGTAAAAGGGGCGGGTATGCCCTGTTTAAGATATGCCCGTGTTTCTCAACGGGAGAAATTTATGAATGGGACAACGAGCCTCTGATGGTGGTTGTGGTGGTGTGTGTTTATATGTGTGTTTATGTGTGTGTCTGGCATTCAGTGCAGGGGTAGTATCACTTGAAGACATTCAATCTGCCTCATTCTCTCATCATTTTCTTCTTTCCTCTGAGAGAGAGAAAACAGAAAACAACGCTCCTGTCCTCCAAGCCTTCTCCGAGCATCCGCTCTTGCTTACAGGCCTACTGGTCTTGACACTATTCTTTGTCAGAACGTGCCTGGATGTGTGTGCGTGATACTGCACAATGTCAGGGAGGTCCCTGGTTGGACTCGAGCCAGGGCCGCTGCAGGCCAGATGAAAAATTGAGGAAGAGGCTCGATTTCAGTGATATCCTGTCTTTGCTTGGCATCTGATTAGTGTACACAGCCTGCACAGGGGCTAAGATCTGGTGTGGGGTGTGATTGTGTGTGCGTGTCTGCAGGTTTACAGGTGCATTTGTTGAGGAGTTACTGTAGAACAAGGCCTCTGGTTCTTTCGTTAATTCTTGATTTAGGGACCTGTTTTAATAATTCGATAAAGATTTGATGTTCATGTTAGTTTTGTTGAGCTGTATGTGGTCTCTCCTCTTTTTTTACCACACACACACACACACACACACACACACACACACACACACGCGTCTTACACTATGAAGCTCGCTGCCAACAGCTCGTGCCTCCTCTCCCTCTCTCATTAACCGCAACTGTCAGATCCTCCAGATGAGGAGCAATTAAACCAGATAATAAACACTCGCCATCAATTCCTGTTTGTTGATGTTGTTGTTGTTGTTGTTGTTGTTGATGTCGACGAGCTGGGGGCTCCTCTCCTGCCACCTTAGTGCTAACTAGTACTTGAGTAACACACGAGAGCAGCAAGGGGAGAGTCCTTCATAACACTGAAAAGGCCTCTACCTGCTGCATGTATGGCAACACCAGACTAGATAATAAAAAAGGCACAGTGAATGTTAACAATTAGATCCTAATCAGACACAGCTCACAGAGGCTGCTCTTTTATCCCCAGGCTTCACAGAAAAGGCAAACAAAGCGCTGCAAACTGTCAAGATAAAACACTACTTGGGATTGGTCGTGTCTTAGGGCTTCTTAAAGGGCAGTAATCTTGCCGTGCGCTGCTTCCTGAGACGACGTGCTGTAAAGACTCCTGTGTTTGCTCTTGTATTGGAGTGATAAGGCCGCTCCTCATCACGCCTCGCTTCTGACGAGGCCCGTCTCCCCTGGCGATGAGAAGATGGAGAGGGGGGGCAGAGAGGGCAGCCACGGAGGGTTTTTTTTTTAACACCACAGAATAGATGTTTGGGTGATGACAGAAAATGGGCAGAAAAAAGTTGAACCTGAAGCTGTTCCGTTATTTTGAGGAACATGTTGAATCACAGAGTTCCTTTTTTATATTAATACAGTCATCCACTGATATAGAATTGCACTTTTATTGCATGTCAGGCTCATAATTGACAGTTTTTAAAAAGGATCAAAATCAATGTAGCAGAACCAGAGATATCTTCTTTTTTATTCCACGCATTCTTCTTTCTTGTCAAAACCTGGTACCTATACCCTCGAGGCAAGTTGACCGCCTACGGTTAGGTCAGAGATTTGGGTGCGTTATGCTAGTAGCAGCTAATGTAGCGTCGAGCTGCAAGTGGGACGGTCACTTTTTATCTGAAATTCCAAAAATGTGGTTTAAAATTTGTTTCAATTACAAAGTATAATGACCAGTTCAAATTCAAAATGTACAGTCTATAAGCACAACAGACTGTTTAAAGTAGTTTCTGACCCAGCAGAGGGCGCTCCACTCTCAGCTTGACCTACGGCATGACCTATGACCTGTCAGCAAACTAAGCTAGAAGTGTTATGTTGTTTACTATGAAAATGGAGCACACTAGTGAGCAGCAAGGCAAGGAGCAAAGCTGTCCTGAGTGAACAATCAATTGCGACACCAAAGCATCTGAGAGGCAATGTGCTTCTGTCGACGTTGAACAAAGCAGCTGTCTAACTCTACAACTACAACAAATCTGCATACTCACATGCTAACGTTAGCTTGCCACCCAAGTGAGGCAGCAGAGCGGAGGCACCACAGGTGAACAGAGCAAAGTCAAGTGTATGAACTGCCACTGTGCAGCCAGACGCATTGGTGTCTTCACAGATAAGACAGCAAAGATTTATATGCAAAGATATGCAGCCCATTGGTGTGGTAAGAGCAAATGTCTTAACCTTTAGTCATTACATTTAGCAGTCCCATGTGGTGTCATACATTTGTACAATGTGTTTTGAATTTATTTGTTCAAATTCATTTGCACAAACTGCGTGTCATTTTAAATTAGTTTGAACTTTAAATTTTGAACTTTTTTGAAAATCTCCTAGTTGCTAGCCTAAGGCAGATACAAGGAGCAGGCTGCAGAGGTCAGGTAAGCTCACTTCTGTCTTCTTCTTTCCACACCCTCAGATTTTTTTAATTTTCAAACTTGCACTCTTCAGCCCCAATGGACGCTGACTCAAGTGACATCACTTGAGGCAATATATCCCTCTGGTGTCACAAAAGACTTTCTACAACTCATTTCATGCACTGGTACTCAACAGGACCTGTAAACAGAATTGGATTTATAAAAACAAACAAAAAAACAGTAACATTGTTTCCCATTTAATGTACACTTGTATGATAAGTAAAGTTGACGACAGTTTCAACCTGGATTTGTTGTAATGAGATGAACTCTTGCTGACCTCAGGAATAATGTTCACTCTTGATTGTTCAGCTCATGGAAAAAAAGCGCCTGGGATGGTTTTCCACTTATATTTAAGGGCTGGACCAAGTATTCTTAGGAATTTAAAGACAATACCCTTTCTTTCAAAGGCTATAAAAACATGTATACAGCTGTACAAGGAGTTTCCTGATCCAGAGGCAAAATATGGTGTCAGATATTCCTATTACCAATCAGGATGGCGTGGCCTGGAAAGTAATATACAAGATGAAACTGTGGCCTGTTCAGAAAAAGCTGAAAAAACTGATCCAATTTCCCTTTCTCTGTGGAAAAATGGACGTGGCCTCTTGTTTTGAAACCATATTTCCCTCAAAAACACTCTGAAAACTAAACAAAATTGACAGTGCTGGATTTATTGTCCTCAGCTCTTTTGTCTTCAGCAGTCACTGTTTGTGCCTTTGCCATGGAAACGGCAAGGTTATTTATCTTTACAGCCCTTTTACAATAACGTCCCTTTCCTGACCAAACAACAGAGGAAATATCAGGTCAAGCCTCTTCCCCCTTCTAATGATCAGGTCAATCCAGCGTCAGTATTTCAGACAGCTCATGCACATTCACACGTGTGCCCACACACAGACATGCTATTAATGAGAAATGTACAGTTTGTATGATTAAGATTTCCGTCCTCTCAGTGTGTGCATGTTTTTTTTTAGAGTTTTTGTTTTTTAATGGTAAAGGAAAAGGGAGGTGACGGTTTTCTATTTATGTTCTAGATGTTGTAAGGCTCAAAAAGTGACTTCAGGCAGAAACACTAGATGGAGACAGAGAAAACTCCCAGGTTTCATTTCAGACATCAGGTCTGAGAATACAGTTGTTTGAAACAGTGGACAAGCTCACAAAGAAAAACACTGAATATATTGTCTCTGTTTGGATGCGCGGTACACATTCATCTGCACGTTTAACATGTCTCTGCTTATTCAGAAGCTGGCTTCTTCTTGTGCAGAAATTTGTAAAACTTAATGAATTTTACTTGCTCTGAGTGCTGTGTTTTCCTCTTCACAGGATTAATCTAATAATATACTTTTCCCAGATAAAATGTGCTCTGTGCAGTCATCTGCAAACATTTTGCTAATCCTTGTGACTTGTGTATACTCCAGTATACTCTAGCTGTCGGGTGCTGTCCCCTCTCTTAACACGGGGGAGACAAGCAATTACTCCTTTTAAGGCACTGTTCTCATGAAAGTTGCCTAGAGTATATGCAGACTACTTTCCTCAATCCACATAAACAGTGCAGATAATAGAAGAAACTGACAATTTAGATGAGGAGGAATAGGCATAAAAGCATGAGGTGCGTAGAAAGTGCATGTCACAATTAAATTACTTAATGGGTGAAAGTCCCACGATAGATCACATGTAATTTACATCAAGAGTCACTGTAATAAAGACTTTGTAAAACTTACATTGAAATTCAATTAGAGTGTTGAATGCATAACCAAAGCCGTGAAAAATGAACTCATTGGGGGTCCCTTTTCATTACTGCCCTGAGGCAAAAGAGACCATTAATTTAATACATTCCATGTTTTTTCACATGAGCATTTTTAAGTTAGTGCACATTTCCGTCCTAATGTATCTAATACAAAGAGAGAGCCTGCCAAAGACTGCATTATACAAGCAGCAAAGAACCCCCCTCCCGCCCCCCTCCAGTTGTTACCTTGAGTAGTCAGACCACTTTCAATCAGTCAAGCTTGAAAAACGACCTGGCCCTAAAAAAACAAAACAACAAAAGAAGAAATTATGATATTGTTTTATTGATTCATAGTGCGGTGAATATTCCTGTACTGCAGGTGCCACCCCTGGCACAGAGGTACATACAATGGCGCTGCCTTCGACTGTAAACAGTTAAACTGCACGTCTTAATTAAGATATTACTGTTTTATCTTAGAACAGTGGATCTGCACCCTTCAGTCAACCACAAAGCCAAAACAAAACAGGGACCCCTTCAGATGTTCCACCCTTAAGAGGAGTGCTAATTAAAAGACTATTTCATTAACTGTTCCAGCTTGGTAAATATAAGTTTACTAGGGGTCAATAGACTTTACAACACATAATGATTTGGAATATAATTACTGTGTAAAGGGAGCCATGAAAATACCTTCAAAATGAAGCAAAGTTGTTTGTCGGTCCAACAGTGACCCACTGTGTCAGTCTTGGTTAACAGAGTTCAGAGGGCAGGTCATGTTAGCTGCTATCAACTTGATGCACCAACAGTTTATCAACCTCCTTTGCACCTTTACAGTACACATGGCTGCTGTTTGGTGAGCGTCTGGGGAGCCACAATAAACCACAGGCACTAGTACTTTTGTTCAGTCTTGTTGCAAACAGGTAAGGCAATTAGAGGCAGGTTAATATTCGATATAACAAAAGAGAATTTTCCCATTTTAAATATCATTAAGCCCTCATTCATCACATTGCAAGAGTGGAAGTATTTTAACTTTTTTAATGCTCGTTTTTACTGCGAGGGAGAAACCCAATATGCAGATTTTAACATGTAGAAATTAGTTTGAATTGTTCATGCTAACTCATGACTCCCCCCCTTTTTTGTTTTTCCACTTCTGTACACACGGACTGCTAATGAAATCAGCCCATAGAACAATGCCTCATATAGTCAACAATTCCTTTAATGAGTGGATGCAAACAGCAGTGCTGCATGTGAAAAGTCATAAACACATATTTTTTTTAGGATAAAGACGAGAGTGACACTGAAGCCAGTCTGGGCGAGTCCTTGTGAAGCAGGGGAGAAACATGTATTATTCATTGAAAAACTGTGAATGTTAGTGCTTCTTTTCCTTGTTTCAGCACGCATTTTTCCATTTGTCTTGTGATGCTAAATTTTTAACGTTTTCCCCACATCGCATTGATGTTGCATATAATTAGTGGCTTTACAGCAAAATCACTTCTGACACCACTGTGTTTGCAAATTAGAATACTTCAGATAGAGGAAAATTCAGCTGGGAGAACGGGGCTGGGAGAAGTATGAGAGTAGCCTAAATATTATATGCACTGCCCCGGAAAAGTGACAAAATCATTTGAATTAACAGAAAAGATGCGAAAGCTAATTGAAAACTCTTGGTTTATTTATATACGTTTAGAAAGCTCATCATGCTTCAAGAGCAGGATGTGCCCTCCACAAACACGACACCGTATACTACGCAGAAAAAGGCAGGAAATGCCGAAGTGCATATTTGATTTATTTATTTTCACCCAGACGGATACTCAGAGCTTTATACAGATTTTGCCATTTGGAGGCTGAAATAATGGATGGGGCGCTCATCCATTTTTAATTCCTCCATGTTGTGTGAAGGGTAAACATGCTGTTTGAGATGTCTTTTCTCTGCTGAACTGTGTTTTCTCATTATGAGTCTGTGTATAGGGAGCAAAAACTAGTCACGAAAGTGCTTAAAGTGTATTGCAACAAGTCATTGAGGGTGTCTTTCCAATAATGCTTATTCCCAAAAGCCACTCATTTCTGAAGAGCAAAAAAAAAAAAAACTGCTTCCATAGGTGCTCCTTGTCGCATTATATATATGAGTACAAATTCAATGATGGTTGTGATTTTCCTTTAATTAATTTGTAGTGTTCAGTGATCTAAGGACAGGGATCTTTGTTGACAGACCATCCACCCATGGGAAGTTATTCTGCGAGTAATACAGTGCAACAGCTCTCAGTCTGGACCCAGACACCAGCCCACAGATCCACTGATAATTTGGAATCATTTTTAATAAGTCGTAATTACACAGAGGGTCTGATTGTGCTCTGCAGCCCTTGAAAATGAAATATGTTACATTGGGGCCTGATGGTAAAGGATATTGCTTGCCGTTCATACATAATTGAGCGATCTTGAATGTCAAACCAGTGGGAGAAAATGCAGCAGAAGCAACAGTACACCTCACCACAAAGCTACACAGCATCCTCTCCACTCTGAGCCAGCCAGCAGAGAGGAACATGTGTTATGTGGTGTACCAAAGTGCCCGAAGGAGGTGTACATTGACAGGTTTTGTATTCAAGAGTGCTTTGCCAAACTGCTGCTCTTTAAGTAACTGCTGCTTTTTTTTTCTCCATGAATCCTAAATAGAAAAAAGCCTCCTTTTTTGGGAACAAATCATGTCACAATCGTGTGTTTTGCCCTGAATGGACTATAAAAGCAGCTGGAAATGGATAATTTAAATTAAAAGGGAAGCTTAGATGATGAGAAATGTAAACGTCTAATGTCTGTCGCCTTTTTCTTCCGGTCTCTTTTCCCTGATAGAGGGTGGAGGTCTGGCAGGAGGAAGAGAGTTGTCTGTAAGCAGATAAACTGACTTTGTTAGTAAATGAAATACACAAGAGCTCGAGATGGGAGCTTTTTATTTCCTCCTCCTCCTTATAGATAAATGACTCGCTGTCTCCTGAGCAAAGAGCCATCTTTATATTTTTGACGTTTTCGTGTTTAATGTGTTGTATATCTTATACGGCCCATCTTTATGCTCTGCCTTTTTGCATTTTCTTTTAAAGCTCAAATGCAGTTATTGATGCCCTGCCTCCAGTACATTATGCATTATTTGTTAGTAAGTACCATTTTTGCATATTGACGGTAACAAGAAAATGCACGTATGGAAATTCTAATATAAATTGACTTATATGTATAGGCTTAGACTCTGCTCACTAAGCTCTTCTGCAAATAATATATAGTTCTTCCTGCTGCTAATCCTGAGGAGCAGTCTTAAAGACTGCCGGCTCGAAGGAGAGAAAAAAAAACCAACAACCTGGACCTTTAGCTTTTAAAGACTTTTATCTTATATTACAGGTATGACAGATTGTGCCTCTTTCTAAGGCTTTTATGCTTTGTTTCAAGAGGCCTGGGAAGGGGGGAAGAGAGATGCATGAGGAGACGAAGGGTGATATTGATAAGGATGGAAGGTGCAGAGGAGTGTACTCCAGTGTAATGCAGCTTTATGATGCCCTTTTTCATTTAGCATGAATGGTTTTTATGATTCCATTTCTTGGGTGAACAGGGATGAAAGAGGACTGAGGGGCTGAAACAGACAGAGGACACATCGGGACCATTGAAAAACTTTGCTGTCTTCACCGCCAACACAATAAAACCCTTCCACTCAAAATGTCTCAACAAACCTCAAACATTTAACATCGAAAATTGATATTCAGGCAAAAATGTGAATGAATTTGGCTGTGAACCGCATGTGTTTCCCTCCAAACAGCTTCCCCTCGTAAAGCCTTGCTGATAATAAGCTGCTACAGCTGCTCTCAAAGTATTCACCCCTCATTAACAATTTGCACATTTTTGGTTAAGCTGCACAGTTATTACCTTATTATCAGATTTTATTTGTCTGGAAAAAAAACATTTTTGTCAAAGTATCACATTTAACACACTGAGCACTTATCCACACTCTTTAACACTGTTTTTCCTTCTGAAGAGTGTTTTTTTTATTCCTACTAAAAATAACGAAGCCTTATTGTCAGTTGATTCAGTACATTTTAATGGATCTTTTAAGGTACAGTGTAATACGGACTCACATAATATATGTTTCCAATCCCTTCTAATATAAATCATCACCTTTCTGTCACCGCAGTGAAACAAAAACAAAATCTCTATGCAATCTCTACGAACCTGTATCCTTTATATTTTCACATACAGCAACAGGAGGGTAATTATTCTTTTTATTTAAACACCAATTATTAGACATTCACAACTGAACTCTATATCCATGGTATGCAGATCTATCTAATTTATCTAATGACAACACTGCCTTTATTAATGTTGGAGGGGCATGGTGTTGTCTTTGTATATTATAGTACACTATGCTTGTGTTGAAGGGACACAGTGGTATCTTTCTTAGCAAGTAAAACAAAAAGAAAAGCTTAATTAAAATACATACATACATACACACACACACATATATATATATATATATATATATATTAATATATATAAAATCTATAGTGATGATCCCCAGGGGAAGCAGAAGAAGCATTCAGATTCTATACTTGTACTTGTGAAGGTATCAACACCATAGTGTAAAAATTAAAGTAAAAATGAAACCTTGTTTCAAGAACTTTTGGAAGTGAATCGTGAAAAAAGACAAAACGGGATTGGTGCTCTAAAATCAAGAAAAATGTCACCTTATTCTAGAAAATGCATAGCTGATGTTAATCAAAAAATGTTTACACTTATTTTAAGAGAATAAAACTTCTAGGAATCAATAATACAGGCGCAAGATTTTTGCTGTGTTTGCAGGTGTCGAAACGCACAGAAAATAGAAATACTCAAGTAAAGACCAAGTACCTAAAAACTGTTAATTGCATTTCTGTAAAGCCAGTTGCTCCATTATTTTTAAACTCAAATGTATGTCTTTACAATCCCCATCTCTCTTTCATTTGATTTAATTTTATTGGACATCTGTGTGTCTAATGCTCACTCAGATAACCTACACTCAAAGGGGTTTTTCCTTGAGTTCCTGTCGACACAGAGATTTCCTTTTCCGTTATACATGTTTGCCAGCACTTTGTGTTATCTTTGTAGTGGAGAAAGTTAAAAAGAAAAGGACATGAACTCTTTATGGGCTGCCCTAATTATAGCAAGTCATGTTTCGTAAGCTTTTGCAATTTCATGTTCTTCTATAGGCTTATTTCTGCCAAAGATAGGAATTGATTGAATTAGGTGACATAAAGCATTATAGAAAAAATGAAATATCTTTTATTTCTTTCAGTAAAGGTTAATGAAACTTTGAAACATTTGATATTATATGACGTGGATACATGATGTGGTTCAAGAGCGTATCTTGTACATGTCTGTTCACTGAGTGATACGCACTGTTACATCTTTATCCACCTCATCCTCTGGCATTGAGTTTAAGCAGAACAGCTGATATGTTTCTAAATAGGGAAATAAGGAAATTGTAATATTGTAAATGCACTCAGCATCTGATAAACCCATATAAATCCTTTAACTCTGGATGTGAGCGGACCTCAACGTTGAAACAGAGACCTGAAAAGGTTTGTAAAACATATTAGAGGAATGCTTTGGATGGACGACTTCCTTGATCCTTACTTACTCATCTCCGCTCTGTGATCTCGATACCGATACTAGCGTTTAAAGCATCCACTTCCCAGGAACGGTGCATCATTTTTCTGTCTCTCAATAAGGTTTTGTGGTTTTATCCTCTGTGTCTAAGGCACATAAAGGCTTTATAAGGGTGCTTACAGACAGACTCGAGCAGAATCAGGCTTTTTGAATCTGTTTAAATGATTTTAAAGGCGGGGCAGAAGGCTATGATTCTCTGATTTATTGCTTCCCCCTCTTAGTTCAGATTGATGTTTTGCTTTTCCATGCCTTCCTGCTTTTATAGCATCATCTTGTGTCCAGAGATGTGGCTCCTCCAATAAAGAGCCTTTTAACTTTGCTCACATTTCTATAAAAAGCAAAAGGATGAGAAACTGTTTTGAAAACGTATGGAAATTCATTATGTTTTAACAGTATTCCTGCACAAAGCATGTGTGATATGAATGAGAAACGTTGCCATTTCTGTGTTCTCGGTAACATAATACAATATAAAAAGAAAAGACATTTGATATTTTATTACTGGCAGTATATTTATAATTCTCCTTGACGCTTTCAGCAAGGGACAGCCAATCACATGTTATTGTATGCTGCTGCATGAAGACTCATGCAACAAGAAAATCCTCTGAACCACAGCGTCCTCATGTCATAAGTGTCACATTGGGCTGTTGTCTAAACAAAGACATGGCCTGGAAACAAGAAGGAGTTAGGGGGACAGGTTAGGCACAACGAGAGACATCCATTTTAATTAAATGTTACACAGTCCCACTCCCAGGCCTTAATACAAGTAGGCTTACTGCAAAGATCTCATTTAGGACAAACAAGATGACTGCATCTTTCTCTAACTATCACCCACAGCCGAGGAGCGCCCTGTGATACAGGGCTGTAAAATGACTGATGTTTGTAAAAAGCGACATTTCTGCCTAGTAAGCACTTCTACAGGGACGCTCCTGAGTTTTTATGTGCGGGTTCATAAACTCCCAGACTAATGCACCCTGACACACTGTTTTGATATCATTACAGCATTATACTCATCCTTTTTTGAGTGAAAAAACGCAAGTACTTAGAAAGTCGAAATTCATAAATAAATTTATGTCAAACTGCACTTAATATTGATTTTGTTAGTGTACAGATTCAATAATAAGGTACCGAGTGCATGAATATTTAAATATAATCTTCATTTCTGCATCTCCTAATGGCCTTTTCTCCTCTACACTCAATTTAAACACAATTTGGAAACTATAATGTATTGAAAATGACTGGAATTCAGCAATAAATCATTGCTGGGATACTGTGGGCCTTTTATAAGATAGTTCAATATTAGTCTCCAGGGGGATCGGCACTATTAGATTTCTGTTTTTTAAACTTGGCAATTATCATTCCAACTATCATTTCACCAGAAAGTGTTGTCTCCCCTTTTCCAATTTCCATGCAGAAATGGAGTAAAGCCTAAATGGACTGCAGGCTAACCAGAGACGTCAAAGGTCAAATTACAGGCAGTGAAGTACAACCTCAGCACACCACAGAGCATGCAAATGATCCCCACAATGTTACTTTGTTTTCAGTGTTTGCTGGAAACTGGGCAACCTGCATAAAGTCAGTTATTGTTAACAGCTAATGGATAAAAGTAAAAGAAGAAGAGTGATGCGTCGTTCAAGGCAGCCGTCCAAGCTAGCGTAAATGAATGAACAAAACCCTCTAATAGGCATGTGGAGCCACAGCGTGCGATCCATATGATGGCTATCAATAATTCATTCTTGGCTTTGGCCTTTTGGGAGACATTAAGGTAATATGAAGAGCAGTCAGGCCAAATGGTTTGCAAATCCTTTTTAAGCATCGTACACGGTATCATTTACCTTATTTCTGCACAAGTAGCAACTTTATAGTGAGTCTAACTGTTTTAGATAAGCACAATCAAAGGCACTTGTGTTTCACTTTATTTTAAAGATTAGAGGCTGGATAGTCATATCAAAACAATTTTCCTCATATTGCTTACTTCTTCTTTTTAGCCGCGTAATGTGATGAAACATAAAAGGTGTCATTAAAAATAACAGAGAAGAAATAAAAACATATTTGCAGCAGCAGACAGAATTTTAAATAGTAAGAAAAGATCATATGGAGGATTTTCTTATGAAAGTCATTTATAAACCGATTAGACTGGGAGAAAACGTAGCTCATATGGACTTCACACTCTGCCATATTGACAGCTGCTAATAGTTTGTTGTTGGAACTTCCTCTGTAAGCATCATCGCACAGGAACCAGAACCATGTGAACCATGTGGTTCTGGTTCCTCAACCACACTTTGTTGTCTTTACTGGGCCCCAGAAAAAGCACTGCTTCAGCATTAATAATTGGCCTTTCAGAGACATTTTGATTTGTACCCGCATTTGGAAGGCCATATGGATGTGATTTGTTTGGAGAAACAGGCTTCCATTCACACACAAACACACACAAACGGTCAATTGATCTCATATGATAAAAGTTAACTGAGGATTAGCACACTTTAATCGCTAGCCGAATGGAAGGATTTTCCTGAAAATGGTTTTCTGAGTGGTATGGACACAGAAAGACACATGAGGAGCTTTTTATTGTTTCTGGATCCCACCTTGTTTCCCCTGCGTGTAGATGGAGCGCATATACAGTGTAGACGTAAGGCAGCTTGACTCCTCAGCTCAGTGATTAGTCCACACACACCATATTATGTAAAGGTGGCCCGGTAGTGGCGGCTAATGGCCTCCCTGTCTCTGTAAGTTATGGATGTAGCCTTTTGTGCTGCAGGGTCGCACATAAAGGCCCCTCTTTTTAATTCACAGTCACCCATGGTCAGGCTAAATGGCTGACAGTGGAATTGGAGGGGCACGTCTATTCCAGTACACACACACACACACTTTGTTTCAAAAATGGCTATTGACGTTGACTAAAGAGTTCAAGCTGCTTTTTCTGCAGTCTTTCTACAGGGTTAAATATCTGACTGAATGTAGTGTTTTTTGCTTGTGTACGAAAAATGTCTCCCTCTGAGAGATTAATAGAGAACACTTACTGAAAATATATTTCAGAATGCACAACAAAGAAAACATCTAAAGGTACAACTGATGATGTACTACTTGCTCGTAAGAAACTGACAGTTAAAGTACTTTTCACAACAGTCTCAGCTCTACCAGTATTTAAGCCTGTATTTCTCTGTTATTTATGTTTTCATTTGCGTTCACCCGTTGAAATTAAAGACTGTGCATTAAACTTTATGATTGCTTGTGTAAATTATAGGGAGATTTAAAAGATATCTACAGTAAATACACTAAGAGTTTGTGCTGGTTTACATTTTCTTTTCATTTTTATAGTTTTTCCACACAAAAACATGCCAATAAAGTAGAAGAATCTGGGCAGTTTAACATAAATGTGCCATGCAGAGTGGTCCTACATGGACACCTGGCAACTGTGGTAAGTAATATCTCTAATTCAAGCTTCATAACATAAAAGCCATAAAAGCTTGGCCTGGCAGCCTTTCATGTTAATTGTGTCTGTGCCTTAAAACAAAGCTTGTTTTCGCAGTCTAACACTGATTACAAAATGTTGCAGAATCCTGATCTGTGCATTTCTGAGCAGCACTTCATTTTTTTTTTCTTGAGTAGATTATTAAAAATTGATCATTCTTTGTAATAGCTTCATTTCAGTCGGTTTTCATATTTTAATCCGGTTTTAAAGAAAACACAATACATTAATCAAATATGACAGAACATACTCTTAATGTAATCATGCAGGGAAATATGAATTGCAAATGCCTCACTAACCCCCCCCTCCACCTCCTCCACCCCCAAATGTACTTCCATTAATGTTACAAAATAAAATAATCATGACCATTTTAAATAGAAATCAACTACATGGAATGCGACGGAATATTTTAGAATTGGGTTTGTGTGAAATGGCGAAATGCAGAGGCTTTACATCAAAAGCTGGCAGCGTAATGCTGCGAACAAGCACTGGTGCCTTGGGACAGCGACTCAAGACAAATGCGAGATGACGCACGCTTCGCCAGGCCCCATTTCCTCACTGATCGAGATGGAACACAAGTTTTCTGTGTCAAGAACAAAGATTCTTCTTAGCTGAGATGATTCTTGACTAATGGTACATCATCACTTCCTACACTGTCCTTGTTGACCAGATTGACATGTTGAACCCAGGAGCCCTGCGTGTACAAGAGCGCACTGCAGAGATTACATGTCTCTCCACTCAATCAGGATGCTTAAGAAATTTAAGATTAAGACATACAATTAAAAAGAGAATGAAAAGCCTTCAATAACTGCAAAAACAACCGGTGCCTTTGAGTTCTTGAGAGCTGGAAATTAGTGCACTGATGACATCCTGCAATTAATGTAATACATTATGAAGGCGCCAGTATAGATCTGTACAGGATTGCATTTATGGACTAAAATATCTCATCAGCATTTAGACGTTTTCCTTAAAGAGATTGGGACTGAGCATTCCAGAGACATTCGCTTGAAATGGAGAGGCACCTTTCAAAACAAGTCAATATTCAGCACAGAAGAAAGAGGTCCTAATTAGATTCATTTGCCTCTTGGATCAATGTTTTCCTAGGGATGTGAGTTATAAAGTCAGAGTGGAGCATAAATAATCAAAAACAAATAAAGATGTGTGTTTGGAGAAATATGGCTGATAGTGCTCATAAAATCTCAGCCCAGCATGCAAAAGCAGAATGAATATTTAAAGATGGGAAGGAAAGAAAATAGCTCAGGTAGAAAGAAAAAAAGTCAGTTTCTAAAAAGGTCTGACCTTGGCCAGCAGAGTGGAGGAATCCTTTAGAGGGTACCTTGGCCATACTTAGTGAAAAGTAGATAATTTGTTAATGTCACGCACTTGTTGGAAATGGCAGATAAATGGATTTCAGCCATTATTTTCCAGCCTAAGTGAAGTGAAGGAGGAAACGTTGCGGAGAGGACAAACCCAGTTATGACTGATAAGTGTCTAAAAGCTAATGAAGGCTGGCTAGGCCAAGGTCAATGGCTGCTAGTGAGATGCTATGTGCTGCTCCGTTGTCCTGCCGCTTAAATATAGAGGAAATATACATTGAGCTTTTAACACCTTGAAACATAGGAGAGACTGGTATATGAAATATGGGCATGTAATGGCTTTTTAATGACGGCCTCCCAGCCCACTATTCTGGCCTGAGATTGGAAATCGGAGGTGAACCTTGATATCACTGCGCTAAGTGCTTGTAATGCACCGTAACTTCTGGCCATCCTGTTGAGTGAGACAGTTCAGGCCAGGAGATAAATGCCCCTATGCTGGACAGGGCCTCTGCTGGCAAGAGGACATTGCACTCGCTGTGATCCCAGCCAGAGTTACTCTGTAGTTCAAAACAGTGACAGCCCAGTAAGCACTGATTTGTTGATCTTTAGGTCAAATGATGTCCAGACTTCCAGATGAAACTGGGCTGAATTCAGTTGAAAAGTGAATATTTGTATGCATCTCAATCGTGAACTACACAAAATATAATCATTTGCATGCTGTTGAAACAACACTTATATGTAATCTGGATGTCAAAAAACAACCCAAAACAAAAATCAGCCCAAATTTTACACTAGATGTCTCAAAGACTTTCGACCAACAAATTGTCAAATGTATTCTCACAAGGAAAACCTAACTGGTAACACATGAGGAGGAAAAGTGAAATCTGACATGGTTGGCGCTGATTTAAAGATCCAGTCCTCAAGCACCACACACACACACACACACACACACACACACACACACACACACATTTTAGGACGTGAAAATCCCCTCCTTTAATAAAATATTTGTTCCAGTTTGTCCATAAAAAAGTTCAATAAACACTTTAAAGCTCATTTCTTCCTTGTCTGTCACTGAAAAATGGACAACCCATAAATCTGCAAATATGTTTTGTTTTAAAAGTTTCTGTGCTGGTCGCCAGCTGTTTCCAACTTCCCCGAACACACTATCACACAAAGTGTAATTTGTATAATTAGTTATTAGAACTTTATAGTACAAAATTAACAAAAATGTCTTTGGCTTCACAACACACAACATAAAAAAACAGAACAAGACAATAAATGAAGACAATGAAATTATATGTCCATAACTTGTGATGTTGCAAAATCTTCATCAAAGGATTGTGAAAGTAGGCTTCTAGTGACAAACAAACACATTATCGATCTGCACAGTGAAAGTCAAACATCATCAGGGGAAGTAACAGTAAGAATACACAGTGGAATGGCTCTTTAATGTTCATCACTATTCAAGAAAACACATTTCCCCCTCGTCCTTTGTGCTGCACAGTCACAGAATTCACAGAAATACCAGGAGGAGGAGGAGGAGGAGGAGGCGGAGAGAGTGGAAGTTGCTTTAAATGCTGCTACTTCTGTTTGGGTATGAGCTGACCCTTGGCTGGACTCTCAGTTTTGACTCCCATAATCCAATCAGCTGGGTGAATAATTACAAAATAATAACACCGGTGCAACATCATCTTGGCTCCATCCAGTAGAGTGGCTTCCCTTCCGCCACTTGTGTGCTTAATGTCCTCTAAAGACCCATATTACACCCCAATTAGATGGCACTCTTGTTTCCTTACATCAAGGGCTTGACTCTACTGGCTTGTCACCCTCCCTTGGCCTAATCAATTTCATTACTCCAGTTACAGCCCCAGCCCCGGGAAAGCTGTGCCCTTAAACTTCAGCTCCTGCTTCAATCGATCAATAGCCCGCGTCCCTGCCAAGGTTCCATTTAAAGTTCATTTATTTCAAGCCATCATATAAAACAAGACAGAGCATCGATGCAGCCCCACTTTGTTTTATTTGACTGAGGATTTCCACCATGACACTCAAATCCACTCCGGTTTACTCCCAAAGCTGTTCTGGGAACAGGCAGCAGGTAGGATCACAATACGACCAAGTTTATTTACTTCCTGTTTTCCAACCCTGTGCTCTGAGTCACATGTGCACTTCTGCTCTGCGCTGTTATACAGACAAAAGATCATTTATTTCCCTTAAATGACATAAACCGTATTACAGTTTTCCAAAGCTGTAGCCTGATAATGAATGCACAGTTTTCTATATGCAAAACACAACATGTCACACATCTTCAAACCCGTGTTTTTTTCCTGTTGAAAGAAAAAACAATTTAAATCTATTTTGTGCCTCAGGATACAAACACTGAGAAACATGAACAAATTTTCAAAGTGTAAGTGAGTTTCTGTGAACAATCGCACACTGAAAATTTCACAGAATACAACTTCCACACATTTCCTTTTTCACAGTTCCCTGTGGATCCCGCAAGTGTAACATCCTATATTATCACCAGTTAATTAATGTCAATGATTAATGAAATATAGCTAGGTCTGTCTCCTCCATTACATACTTTATTTGTGAAGTCTATAGAGATGCCAAGCTTTGGTGCGCAATTATACACAGAATTAAGATCCTTAAATATTCATAAGGGCTATATAGAAGATGATCATGATTGTGAAAGCCTGCATCTTCAGCCCTTCATTAACCAGACAACTTCATTATCATTCACAGCTTGACAAATCAGTGGCATGGTTTTGGAAATCTAATGAAGATAATTTGCTTTGGATATTGTGAATGAGGTCCCAATTTACATGAAAGTGGCCCCCAACATTGATTGAAGTGGTGTGTTTTACTTATTTTGCTGCTTATAAAACTGCGTTACTGTATTTCACAGCTTACAGTAGGAAAGATTATGACTGCAAGAGTGTTTGCTTGGTCCAGGAATTAACTTGGAACTTTGAATGTACAATTTCAAACAAACACATTAGGATCTCAAGTTGCATGACAGGTGTCAGGATAAAACTCAAGTGACTCTTCGGAGTTTGTTGATTTGTGCTGCTGGTGAGTCAAAGCTGACGGGGTCAACCTGGCACCATAGCCCGACTCCTCAGTCATCCAGTCACTGAGTGACTCCACAACCTGTCAGAGGACATTTTTTCTCCTCAACTTCCTGTAGATACAGTCATCTCAGACAGCTTATTCTTATGACATTTATGAAATAACAATTGCACATCAAATGTTGAAATAAGTAGACAAAACTTTGAATGGACAATTAAATCACACATATCATCTCTCTGTTCAGGTTTTCTTTACTGTATCTTGTATCACACAAAGAAAAAATGCTTTTTAATTCAGATATATTTTGATTATTGTTTGACAAAATAAATTAAATTAAATGGATCAAAACTGCCAAAAATGTATTAATCAAACTATAAATACATCCATCAGGCATAGACCTGACACAAGTGGAAAAAGGATCATGCACACAGCCCTTCATATCTCTCTAATAACAGACCCTTAAATCTCTGAATCGAATGCCTAAACCGTCCCTTAATTTACAGGATTACTTAGAAAAACCCTTAAATTCTATTATTAAAACTCTTAATCATGAATATAAGATCAGTTATAAGCAGCATTAAGGACTTGACTTTGTTTTCTTGAAGCTCAAATTCAATTTTTCCTTTGCTTAAAAGTACTTATTTCATGCACATTTTACCTTCATCTTAATATAAAAAGTTATTGAATAAGTATTAAATTGAAGGGTTCTGTGTGAAAAATTACAGAGATGACCTCAGACTCCATGGGGTTTTAATAACAACTCACTCAGTTTTAAGAGCGATGTTTCATGTTGACCTGAGTGGCACTGAGTTACACTGTGGTCTTTCAGAGCGCCACTTTGATGGAACAGGCTTGATTCAGTAGCACATTTGGGTTTAAACCAAAAAAAAAAGAGCCTCTTTTGGTACAATGAGCATGTCAGCTTTGCCACACATGGCAAACCCGACTGCAGTAGGGCTTGGCAGGGAGAGGCCCATCTCTGGGAGTGATTTCTTCCAAAGCTGGCCCAAATGAAAGCATCTTGTTTTAATCAGGGATTCTGGCTGCGATAGCTGCAGTGGGAGCTGTGAGGACTTGGCAGTCAGTTGCAATGCAGACTGTGGCACTCGTACAAAATACACAAATATTTCCACAGTAATTATGTGTCAAGTTAAACAAGCAATTGAGGGCTCGGGCTGAATGTGTTGGGAGGGAGTACTGAGCGAAAGAGCACGGTGTGTTAGTTGGATGCAGGGGATTGAGTGAGACCCCCAGCAAGACAAATTAGGCCATCAGACTTTGATAGGCTTTAGGATATTTTTTTTTTTGGCTCTGGCAAATGCAACAGACCGCATTGTAATTTTGAATACTCAATGGATTGAGCAATGTCATGTGGTATTGCCACGTCTCGTTCCAGTGGAGGAAGGCGCTCACAGTTCACAAGATAGAGTTCAAAGACTGGGTGGATGGCCAACGGGAATAAGTAACTGTGAGATCAGTGACTTGTGCTTTTTTGTGGTTCCTGGTTTATATAGGCACATTTGTAAATCTACATTGGCATCAGTACTTGAAAATGAAATATGATCGCTGTCTGGCTCCATGGTTCAAGTAAAGCTGCTGGAAAGGGTGGAAATCTAGATTGAGAAATGACTTTAAAATTTATAGGGAGGTTTGTAGAATTTTTGTGTCAACTCAAACACAAATGGAAAGTAGTCACACTCCTGTCACAGCTGCACAATCCTCTAAATTTGTTGTTTATTAAGGGAAAATGTTAATGCGCAGCTGGAGCCAATGTGCTTCAATGAGGATCTATCATGTCATACATAGGATGCATATTCCCTTTTAAAAGAAGCTTTAAAAAGGGGTTTGAAAAATCTAAAACCTACTGCACTACCTGTGCAAACAGAAATGTCAGTGATTGGATTCTGACAGCCAATAAGGAATTGCACATTTTGGATCTACATGCAATCGCACCTCTCTGCTTGGAAGAAGAAATAGAGTAAAATGAAATAGATAAAGTAAAAAAGGTTTCAACAAATTCCTGGGCCTGCACCAAAAACTCAATTTCACTTTAAATGATTTTTGAGATATCCTGCAAACTAACAAACAAATAGTACCATTTAGAAATAATGAATGCAGATATCTACATTGTAGGTGGTGTTGTCTTTGTTGACATACAACAGACCGGATATCAGTCCATGGAGGGAAAACTAAACCTGCAAGTCAGCCAGTCATCTCACCTGCCTTAGAAAGTCTTTCAGAGCCACTGTGTCGTACTGACTTCCCTGTGACCTTCCAACATGGAGCAACTCTCCTCATACGATGTGTATCACAGCACCTGATTTAAAGCTTGCTGATCTGAACAGGAAACCAAACACTTGCCATTCAGCAAAAAGAAAATCCTCTTCACAGACAAACACATCCCAGTGCCATCCAAAAGAGGTGTATCAGGAGGCTTAAAAAGGGGCATCGCAAAAATTTCTCCAAATTGTCTTCAGAGCTGTAAAGAAAGAAGTATTCACTTGACGACTGCAACTAATGATTGTTGTAATTATTGATTAATGTGTAGTCTAATAGTAGTAGTGAAATCAAAATATTGCTAAGAAAACTCCAAAGATATTCACTTTGCAATGATATTAAACAGAAACATTTTAAAAAGCTTGATATACATATTTCAAATTTATATTTTATGAATCATCTATTAATTATCAAAATAGCTGTTGACTAATTGTCACTGTACCAATTAATCAATTAATTGGCTAATCATTACTGCCCTCAGTTTAGTGGAAATACCCCAGTGGGAAAAATACTTAACAACTATTAGGATTAAATAGTAAGGAAGTGAAAATTGAGCGTACTTACTGTGATGGAGGGTCCCAAGTGTTAAATTATAGGCCTACCACACAAATTAAAGTGTGGTACATGCTACTGTAGCTAATCAATAAAGTAAATCCGGAATCAGAGATAATGAAAATGATTGTATGTTATGCTTTCAGATCAACTGAAGATTATGCTCGTCTAAAGGTTGAGAAAAACATCGCCTATTAAAAAAAACTGATGCTGAAACAACAAAATCTCTTTTTTATACTCTAAGTATTTTATGTATTTAGCTCATGGTTGCTGTCAAATCTGAAATGGCAAAGTACATAAATGTAAGTACATAAAGATAAATGTAGGGTAAAAAAAGAAATTGCCTCTGAATGGTAATGGTAAAAATACTCAAGGTCAGTACCAGTGTCTAAAAAATGCAGCTCTTCTTGTTGAACACAATTCAACCAGATATCACCCATACTAAATATTTACAAAGACAGACTTCCAAAAACAAAATCTCAGTATCTCAGGCCCCACTTTACTGCACGTCTGAGCTCCTCCACTGAGCTTCTCACAGCAGTATGGCTATGACACTCTCATTACACCCAATCCAATATAAGCCTCCTCATTTCTCTCCTTACTGTATGGAACCAGCACGCAGAAGTGACACCACCTCTCTGAAAGAATATGCTCATTAGCAAAACCAGCTAACAGTAGATCTCCCCATGTCTATTAGTGTTACATTTACCTCTGGCGTGACAGTGATTCATCACAAATATTAGCTTTGACTGGAATCCTGTCTCTGTACACTTCTATTGCTGCAGTGACAACCATTAAATCACCTGCCACGGTGCAGCCACTTTACTGATGCTGCTGTTGATGCCTGGCCGACCCGTCTAAGCCCCAGCAGTACATACTTGTGTTTTATGTCACATATAGTTCAGGACCAGACAAGCTTTCTTTGTTACCCTTCTTGTGAAATTTTATTCTTTTTCATGACCCATAGTTTTTATTACATTTCCTTTAAAAAACTGAAAAACGAAAAAACTGATAAAAAATTGCAAATACCTGAGACAGTGAATAGGCAGAAAGGGACAGGACATAGCAATTAAATTAAATTGATTGACAAGCCTGAAAGTGATTTTTTTGTGTGCTGGTGTTGGTATTGGTAGCCTTCCATTACTTACTATAAGTTAGTTGACTTTCTCCCTAGACATGTGTGGACCCAGTCGGCCAGAAGCACAGGGAGGGCTTCCAGAGGTGAAGGATCACCCAGAGCGAACAAACTTGGAGAGAATAGGATGTTTTAAGGATTAGTTTGATGTTCTCGTGGATAGGCTAATCCAACTGTTTGCACATCTGGGCAGGACCACAACATGTGAATGCCATTGCTCCCTCAGTAACCTCAACAGTCTGGATTGTCCCTGGGTTTCACCTTTCACCAGTCCAGCATGATCTATTTATAATAATTTTCTTAGAGTTCTTCAAAATGTTATCTCACTCTCCATCTGTGAATGAAAAGTATGTTGAGGCCTCATGTCCCTTCCCAAATATATGAAATATAACAGTTTTCTGAGTTTGGAAGTGTGGATGCGGTAGAACGGAAGGTTTGAGTTAGAAGGTGTCTGAAATGTTGAGGAAGACCAAACTTTTGGCCCAGTGCCATAAATGATTTTATGGTGCCCCCTTCATAGTCTCCCAGTACCAAAATATCTTTCTCCGCCCACTGCTTCCAGAGGAATGTTTTTTGTCTATTTTTAACTTGTGGTTTAACCAGATACCTGCTGTCAAATTTAAGTGGGGATTAAACTTCATCATGACTGAGACTCTCTTCCAGATCTACTGCATATTCAGAAGGATAAGGTGGGTCTGAGCCTCTTTAGTCCGAACTCCTGTGATAAAGTGGAAGGGCATAGGAACTTGGGTGCACAGGTCATTTTCAAAACATTGGCTTTCTCCCATAGAGACAGAAAGAGAGGGGACCATCTTTCAATATCCACTTTAAATTGACTCAAAAGAGGTTTGAAGTGGATACAGACTAAGTCTGCCAATTCAGGGGGAAAGGTGATGCCCAGGTATTTAATACCATCATGAGGCAAGCAGAAGTTTCCTTCCTGAAATTAGGTTCTCAGGCAGTTTCAGCACAGGGCAAGAGTCTCTGATTTCAGCCAGTTAACTGTATACCCTGACGGCGAAGAGAATGAATCTCTAATTTTAAAAAGTGCAGGAAGAGAGAGCACCAAGGGTCAGAAACAAAAAGGAGAATGTTGTCGATGTATCCCTGGGCATGTTAGATCTAGGTGAGCAGCTGCCACTAGAGTTTCCAGGGCTAACGAGTAGAGACCTGAGGAGAGACTGTCTACCTGCCTAGTGTCCCTGGAACAGGGGGCTAAATAAGGCCATTTGTTAGCAGTGCAGCTTTGGAATGGGTATATAGGAGCCGTATCCAGCTAATGAATTTATCACAGAAACTAAATGATTTAAAAGTGAAGAATGAATAGTGCCACTCTACCCTACCAAACACCTTTTCTGTATCTAGGGAGATAACGGCTAAAAGGGTACTAACCGTCTGAGTGGTCCACATGCTACTGATAAAGCTTCTGATACTGGCATAGCTGCATTTTGGGTTAAAACCAACCTCGTCAGGCTGTATCAGGGACGTAATGACTTTATTGAGCCGGTGAGCCAATAGCTTTGATAAGACCTTTATGTCAAGAAGTGAGATTGGCATGTAACTCTAACATTTACACTCAAGTAGCCCAACCCTGTTGCCCTGTCAGCTTGCATATTGTGCACCAACCCAGTCTCACTCCTAGGTCATCAAATGCTGCAGCTTGGTCATTGGCAATTTCTTTGAAGTAGGAACATAATGTAATTTACGACCATTTCTAATCCTGACCAAGTTGTCTAAACCCAAGGTAGTAGTTTTTGGACCTAAACTTAACAAAACTGTGTACAAACATAGTTGCCAACACCTGTTGCACAGCCAGCACCAGCCAACATGACTAATGCCAGCCACATACCCGCAGATCGCACCCAGCACCAAACCCATGAACAAACAGGAGCAAACCACTGACCACCATCTGACACCAGCAAGATGATGCCACGTTTGTGCAGAATCTCCTTTCATTGCTTAAACTACTGGCGACCTGTTGTTCACCACTTTCGAGTAGTTGAAAGATGTTCACAAGAAGGCCATTCCTTATGACCTGCACCAGATCTTGGTGGTGCAAGAACCTAACCACCACGGCTCCCGGTTACAACCCATCCTTTCTTCATGGACTGATCTAGTTTCAGCTTCCAGCTTTTAAATTCAACCAATATATCTGGGATCACTCTGGTCAAAAACGACAGGGTATCAGTTTCCTCACAGGGTTGGGGGGAACCCACAAAATCTAGGTTGTTCCGGTGCCTTCCGGTTCTTTGGCAACAGCTTCAACTACGCCTGTGTGACCGGTGTGTGGTGATGACAGTCAGTTTCTCCCCGCATTATTCCTGTGGTTTGGCATCTTTATTCTTTTTATATTGATGTCTGCACTGAGACTATTAAAATATTACTCTAAGATAGGTCTGTGAGAATATTTCAGCCCTGATAAAAGCAGCCATTTCCCAACTTGTGTCATATAACTGTGAAATTTAATTCTTTACCATTTGCGCTGCAATTCATGCAAGCAAAAGAAAAGTGAAAATGACATGCAATCGCAAAGATAGATAGAGGGACACTGAGGGTACACCAGAGATTTGTCATAATTATCACATATCATATGGCAACATTTCTTTACCGACACGTTCTACTTTGCCGCACTCCTCTCTAGATAGAAACTTGTCATTTCCAGGGGTATTTCTTTTCCTTCAGATATGAAAAAAATGTTTCAGTTTTCCAATTTTTTTTGTGTTTCTTTCATGAACTGGTGCGGGAATTGAGAAATAAAGTAAACAGTTGGGCTCAGATTCCATTTCTTATTTAAATGCTCACATTGTCTGCTCCAAAACTATGATTTCCCTCCTCACTCTGCTACACACAAAGCCCACCTTCCCAGGTGCCTGCTACAGATGGTGATAAAAGGTATTTGCTTTTTGAAGGCGTTGTCTTGGGTTTTTGTGTAAATCCATTATTTAGGATATCCTTGGTTGGATGTTTATTGTTATGAATTTTGAGAAAACTTCCTGGTTCCTGGTGGTGTGACGCATGGAGGAAAGGCCCCATGGATGTCTCATCTGTGCAACTGTGCAAATTCAAAAGTTTTAATGAAAAGTGAGACAAGAATGAGAACAGTTTATTTGCAGTACCCCTGCAGGTTTTGATCCAAACCAAACACTGCAGCTGCTTAGTTAACAGTTTGACACACTTCTAACCAAAAAGAGGGAATATTTGGTAAAATCATCTGGTTCAGTTTGGTTGAAAAATAAATTTACAGATTTGTGGGACACTGCTGACACACAGATGTAACTAGGATTAAATTGTCTTGCCTCCCATATTTCCTCTCTCTCCTTGCTATAAAGTTGTCAATAAAACAGAAATGTGCCCTAAAACAATTAAATAAGGGCTTATTTAGTGGGTAAGGCCCCTAACCAAAGTCTACATTTAACTCCCATTAAGCACTGACTGTTATGAGCCTTCAGTGGATAATTTAACCCGTCACAGATTACACTGGCTGGTACCTTTTTGAGAAATTATACCTGATTTTTCAAATGAAATGGAATTAAAGGGACATTTCATTAAATATTTACAGACTGTGTCCTTTTAACTTGATATTCTTAGCTGTGGCAAATTCTACTATACCAGCCCTCAGATTAATATCAGTGCCACATACTTCACTTACACTGCACTTAAAATAACTCTTAAAATAATCTGTGAAAAACGGTCCTATTGCCTCCTCACTCTGTCTTATTTATCTCATTGCTATGTGCCCTGCATTGTTTCCAAACCAAATCTATTAATGTAATAAGCTTCTCAACATTCTCTCTCGGTGAGAGCAACAATAAGAGAAGAAGTTGGTCAAGTGTTTGATGAAGCATGCAGGGGAGAGCTCTGGTACTGAGATGCGCCAGTGGGAGGCGCTTTAGCCGTGTTGTATTCAAACCGCCTGTGTGTAGGATGGAGAGGCTTTCTCCTCAAAGTGAGAAAACTTTTCTGACATGCACTTCTTTTATTCTGTGCACCACTACATCTTACACCTTAAGCTGTTATTAAAATGTAGCCTCATTGTTTAGCATATAGGCGCCGTAGAGGAAAACAACAGGACGAGACGTTTCCATGAACACTGTGCGATACATTTATTATTGTTTGTGTAGCGCAGACGCACATAATCGGTAGTTTTCCATAGATGTGTAACTAACAACTCGGCGGGCGGTGTATATACACGCCACACACCAGAGGCGTTTACTATTTTATATACAAAATTCCAGCCTAATAAAGCTCTTTTTAAATGGAGAAATTGTCTCCTTAAATGTGCAACTTCTAGGATTTTCTGCATCAGTCTTGAACATGACAAAGAGACGCTGCTGCGGGCTGCACAAGTCTATTGTTCCATAGGTAAATAGTTTGAACCAAAACACATGGCCGTGAACAAATGATTTAAGAGCGAAACGCCCAAATATTGTTTATCCAATTAATAAAGTCCGTGCAGCTGGTGACGGATGGGCTGAGGGTCAAGGTGCTGTTTCTCAGATTTCAGTTCATTTGCACAAAGACAATCAGGCGCCTCGACCCACTGCGAGTCAATATCGTTAATAACAAAGGACAGGATCCTCATGTGACAACGCCTTGAAGTTGGATATTTCTCCGGATAAACTCGCAATTCTGGAGAGGTTAAAGCACACGGGCAGAGATGCAAAGTGTAGCCCAAAGAAAGCAAAGAAAAGGGAATATTAGCACCAAAAGCGGGCTCTCCCAGGACTCTTGTCATTTAGCTGTTTAGCTGTATCACAGGGGACCTGCTGCAAATAGCAGGGAGGAGAGAAAATAGCTGAATGCAAACGATCTGCTCTCTTCTTGTTGGGTATTAAACACTTTATAGAAAATTAAACCTTTCAGAGGTAGCAGTAAAAGACCTGGGTGCATCTGTCTTTTCTCGGCTATAATAAGGCATTGGTATCCAAACAATGCTGGGATAATGCATTTAAATACAAGTCCTATTATTTTTTATTGTTATTTTGCATTTTCTCATTCCCTGCTTCGCATCTTTGGCTACCAGATGTGTCTCCACATTGAAGAATTATTTCTCCTCCCCAGAGTCAAATAAATGCAATCAATATGAGTATTGCTCTCAGGCCTTGAAATATTACATTAATGTTCCATGTGGTGACATTTTAGCCGGAATTTTCAAATACATCATGAAGGCTCAAATTAATATTTATCAGCAAGAGGCTTTTATGCTTTGCAAAACAGTATTAGCGTGAACTCCAATAATCTTGTCCTCTAAGCAGGGAAATGGTGTCTGTACATAGGCTTGAGCAGTTAGGTTTGTGATTTGATAAGCCTACCAGATGTCTCATTTAAGATAAATTTACAAAAAACTTAAACAATAATAAACAAATATCTGGATTTTGTATGTTTAACAACAGCACATATTCTGAGGCTCATCAGCAAATATTTACATCTCACCTACATTTATTGCTTTTTTTTTTATTCCCTGGAGGTGGTGAAAGTCAGACTCATTTGACTTAAGTGAGGGGGGTGGGCGTCCCAGCATTGATATGATTATTTATTCAGGCATGTTAAACAATTTGTCCTTCCTATCTTTGCTGATCAGAGCAGAAAAGCCTAAGAAATTCAGAAAACATCGATTTCTCAATATGTACTTGAACTCCCCAGATAAAGAGACAGAGCCACCAAACAGGGCAAGGTGTGTTTATGTACACAAGGGGCCTAATATTATAGTGTGTTTTCTTTTCCACACCCACATGTGCACAAATCCTTGGCAAAGCTTTAGGAGAATCATCCTGTCAATCTAGAAAATTGTTATGCATCTGTGACCACAGGGAATAGCATTCTATCGTTTATAGATCTGTTTTAAATTATTCTTGTCATTGAGCCCCAAATTTATGCCACCATTGATCCAGGAAGGAAAATATGAAACGAATTGGGGTTGTTATTTGATGACCCGCAGGTCAAGGAGATTTTAACATTGGTATTATTGAGCGTGGCATCTGTCGTTTTTCACCTGGGCCGCTGCCCTCTTCACTTTCCCTGCTTACCACTGCCAGAATGAAAACAAATACCTTTTTCTTCAGTATGAAACGCTCTAAATCTGACGCCTGCAAGGTGACAGCTGTAGCTCTAAATCAGCAAGATACACTCAGTCTCAGTTCATTTTAAACTTACTTAATACTGAGGTGTAGTACAAAGCCTTTACACCCTAGTGTACTACAATTATCATACATTTTATTATACACATGATTTAGTGCTATAAAGCATTCCGTTATTAATATCATATTTTTGCTGATACAGGCCACTGATTCGGCTTCATAAAACACTTCATGTAAAAATTGTGACTGCAGATATAGACCAGGCTCTGTATGTGTTCACACCTGTACTGTAAGTGCATTGTACATCCACTATTTATTATTAATAAAGCAGATTGTTGATAAAGTTTCCATAGAGGAGTTTATATGACACAGTCCATGTGAACAGTGGATCCGGTACTATCCTTGAGCAGTGTAATTTTCAGTCGGATAGCCAGACTGAGCATCACCGCTCTGCCTCCGAGCTCAGAGCAGAATGAGCCAGGTGTTGTGGTAACAGACTTCCCCTGTGGCCCACTGATGAAGAACATCTGGAGTGCTTCTGTTCCGCCACTTCTTTCCTGTCCCCAATATGACCAGGCGATGTAGCTAACAGTGCGATGCATGTCGACACATGGCTTCAAGGTCCCTAGATAGGATATGAGATGCTCCGATATTCATACCTGACAGGGCTGCCCCATTGACACCCTGTGCACTTTTTCCATATGTGTGGCTGGTATTGAGTGCAAGGGTGCTGAGCCCAGGCAGAGAGTTTACAACTTTACAGGTAATGGCTCCTGTAATCCTTTCAGGCCCAAAGGCTGAGAGACAGTAATGCATAGTGGAAACTGTTTGTGAAACTTAACTGAACTTACTTAAAATATATGTAAATATAGCCCATTTTGTGTTTTAAACACACATTAATGTGCAGTATGTCATGGTGCCCCTTTTCAAATAACCAGCGGCTGATTTTACTCAAATTAGTCTTTTTTCCTCTGGTTTGCCTAAAAACATGTCCTGAGAAGTTGTTTACAGTAGTCACATTTTTTTTTTTTGCTGTAATTCAATTGCAACAAACACTATGGTAGCTTCACTTGCGGTACTTTAAAAGATTGTAACTATATCCATTTTGACAGCCTACATTTACAGCAAGATTAATAGCTGGGGATAAAAGTCTAAAGCAAACAAAGAAATGCAATAATCCAACTTTTCTTTTACAGCGCTGCAGTCTGAGTACATCTTAAATCATCAGGATAATTCACTGGACCTCACTGCCAGGTGAGTTTGTGTATTTAAAATGCAGATACAGATTCAGCCGAACACCTGCAGGGGAAATCTCAAATTTGAATTTTATCTCTTTTGAATGACTATGAGAGAATATGTGGCTCAAGAGAAATTATTCTTCTGGAATACAGATGCAAGTTGTATTTAATCTAGTGAAATGTGATTATTTTCACAAACATGGCCTGAAGTTATTTATATTTGTGACACCTATTAGTCCCTGACCTTTGGATATGTAAAAGTCCTTTCCTTTATTTACATGAACGATGCATCTGTGATGGTTTTTGTTCGTCTCCCCTCTTGACAGCTGTAGCTATAAAAGAGTTAAATCTGCTGGAACCTTGCCCTGCTGGCCAATTGAATGGCAAGCACAGTGATCCAAAACACCCTCTGCAGAAATAAAACAATATATAGAAATGTGCAATACAGGGATTTAATTTTCCTACCACCATCCATTTATATAATACATGAAATGAACCTCAAATTAATTTGCACCGAGGCTCTAAAGTAACAATGTAATCTCAGTGTTATAGCACAGTTGCAAATGGATTTCTGTCTCTTGTAATTTTATAAGAAGCACTCTAGGGGTCACCTTAAAAGATGTCGCTATTTTTTAAAAGCCAAAACTATCCCGTGGCCTGTCAGCAAAGGGAATCTCTGCAATGCAATCTGTTTTGTGCCATCGATTTGTCTGGTATTGCGCCTTGTCACATGGTTTGCCTGTTAGGTTTGCTGGTATTGGCAGAGATGACTAATATTATACCCAGATGTCTATAATAAAGTGTGGAGTATCTGCTTACTTGTGCGCAATCGGGTCCTTACAACTTCCTGACCAGTGCAGAATGACTTGAACCCTGCTAAATGTTAAAGGAACAACATTACATTACATGGCACAGCAAGAGTGACAGAGAGAGGGGCTCAGCAGAATATGATGATCCTTCTATTAGTACCCTCCTGCTGAAGAACCTGAAACAGATTTCTCCAAATTATCCTGGATTGTGACGCCTCTGATACCACTCATTTTATATTTATCCGCTTTGTTAGATGTAATAATTTTACTGAAGACATGAGGGAAAATGTCCATTCTAAGATTTTAAACTTAAGGTCAAATGTCTGGTCAAAAATAATTATTCACCCCCAACCATTCATTTCTAATAAATTATAAAAATAGTTTATACTTGGAAAGGGTAAATCTGACACTTGTCAAGCAGCACCTGTCATGCAATCAGTCTCTTCAGAGCTCTCCCCCACAACCATAATGCATCTCCTCGTATACTTCAAATCCACTCAGCATTTCCAGCCAACTTTTCATACGTCACTTGAGCCCACCCAGATATTTCCTCAGCCATAACGCAGTACCTAAATTTAGGCAATATATTAGGACGCTCCCCTCTTCACCCGATTGTGACTTTTGCCTTTTTTTGGGAGCAAAGCATAGAGTTTAACAGAGGCTGTCCTTGTGTAGTGTTTAGTTTTCAAATTACCACAAAGACTCGGTGAAGGTCGCTCAGAATACACAATGTGACGTGATTTAAAGAGTGTTTTCATGACAGTAGCAGTTAAGAGCACAACGCTGCCAGAAAACACAGTTGACCCACGCAGTATTACAGCTTCAAAAAGACAAAATACAGCTTTAACATTATATAATTTGAGTTTATAGATAAAAAGTGTATTGTTTGCATTCTGGGCCTCAATAATGTCATGATAATGGCACGATAAATGTCACATCTAGATTTGCTTCTGCGTGCCAAAGCTCTCGTCCTTCGACCTAAACGCCCTGCAAGTCCCCCGATCAGATGGCTTGTTAATTTCCTCATTTCAGAGTTATATGGATTTTCCAGTTGCTGCTGTGTTCATAAACAAGCATTTCAGCTGACCCCCCTCACTCTTTGTGTGTCAGCGTTTTCTCTGAAGGAGGAATTTAGAGCTCAGAAAGTTTATAAATAAGCCTTCTATCAAGTTCCCCAACAGGTGTGACCCCTGTGTCCTAAAACTGAACACTTTCAGTGGGTGCCATTTGGTAAGTGAGGAGTGGAGGACAAACTGCCTTAACTGTCTTATCGTATGGAAACCTCGCCTCAGTATGTGTTATTTAAAATGTTTTCCTTTTTTACCCCTTCTAAATTATGACAAAGTATTAAACGAGACCAGTTTAACAATAGCAGCTGTAGTGAGGACAGACATGTCAAGTTCTGTCCCTGCCAGGGGAGTTTGAGGTATTCAATGAAGCTTTCAAGGATAAACGCCATATCAGGTGATATAGTGTGTACCCAGTAGCACTCAGCATGACACACTGAAAAGAACGCAGCTTGTCCCTATGGTGTTTCAACAAAATGCAGTAGGAGGGGGATTGTGGAGCTTGCCAGTGAAGTTGTGAAGGACCAGCTTCTTTTCGACACATAGCCTCAGAGTTAAGCAAGCATCTATTTACTGTTGCCACAGCTCCCACGATTGCTCAAGGTGTAAACAGGCAAGGGGAAAACTAAATGAGAGTTTAAGAATGTAATATAATAGAATAGGAAGGCATTTGGGGGAAGAATTACAAATATGCAGCATGTGATATAACTATTTTTGCACTATAATCCGGGGCACATCTGCATACGGAGGGCATAGGATGTACAGTAGTTTCCCAAAAAGTAGTAATTTTACAAAATGATAGAACTGCACAGTTGCAAGGTGTAGGAGCGCAGGTGTGCCCGAATGCATCTGTTAATGACACCTGGAATAACAGGAGGAAGCTTCTTGTTTTCTATCAACCTAAAATCATCAACCTAAAAAAAAGAATACGCCACTTTTTCATACATTTCCCATGCTTGGATTTGATTATAAGTAGGAACGTTGAAAAATTTAATTTGGAAGGAGCCTTCAGATCCCAAGGGAATAATTATGGTCAATCATAAAACTTTATCTCAGTATGAGACAAACAGGGTGACAGAGTCGTAGCTGATTGCTCAAATACAGTCTAAACAAAGACGCTCGGTCATGTGTGACTGATGTGCTTTACTCTTCAAACCCCTAAAGGTTATCAGTTATACACTTTCCTATTATGAGTTTACATTTCTCGTGTAGACTTAGGGTATATAACGCACAGTTAAAAGATTTACATTCAAGCTTGGTCTGCAGTAATAATAAGTGGGATGTGTTGGATGGTGGTTACTACAGTAATTGTGGAGAAACCTACCAATAAACAGCTAACAAACATTTTTACCTGTGAAAAACTTAGGTTAGGTGAACAAACTGGAAATTGTTTTGACTCACTGACTATACCTCACATGAAGTAGCAGCAAAGTGCTTAATATAATGTTACAGCTTTATTTTTGCGTATACTGGTGACCTCGTGCCTTATGATGATTGCAGACAAGGGGTTTAACACACCATTTTATTTACCACAACGTCGCTGGTAAGAACAGTAGAGAAATAGGAGACGATGGGTAATGGTGGGTAAAATGTGCTCCTCCATGTCACTCCCATGTCCTTAAATGTCCCTCCCCGTCCCCTGTCAACTGAGAGCAGTCTTAGAATTAGGACCAGGTGAGTCAAGAATGAAAGCTGGCTGGATTACTTTACATTATTTCAATCAATTATTCAAATGTCCCCATTGCCTTCATGATGGCTTGACGAGGCATGCCAAATAATGATCCCTCCCCGCACGCACATGCTCGCAAGTAAGGGACGCATGCTCGCCTAAATGATCACACTCACGTACATATACTCAGCTGAGCATGAGAAGAGTTCACACGTGCAAGCTCACAACAACAGCAAAACATTAATTTCAGTCCTGTTGATTGGACCCAACTGTGGAAAGATGTCTGTGTCAAGTCGACCTGTGTGAGGTCAGCACCAGTGCTTACTAGAGCTGGTTGCATTTAATGTCTCTGTCACTGTAGTCCCAGATAAGCAGCTGAAGCAGCACAGTGAGGGTAGAGGAGAGGAATAAGTATGGCCAAACAAGTGCAGGAAGAACAGGGAACCCTTTGTCCCAGACTGTGACTTTAAAGGGTGTCAAAAGCTAATAAATATTTTAGAATTAGGTGTGTGTCAGGGGCAGGCCCACTCTATCAGTCGTCTGCTCTGTTTACTCTCCCAGGGAAACAGGTGCAGCCACATGAAGGCGAATTTCATTTCAAAAATAGCATTTAGCATTTTACTCCTCCTGGAGGCCTTCTCTGAGAGAAATTCTCATGTAATCATACACCATGGTTACTGAAAACTTCTGAAGTTGATCCACTGAGACATATGGTGTCTTAGGGAGGGGAGGAGCTGCAGGGGCTTGAGGGACATAAATAGGATTTAAATGTTTGGTTTGTGATTATTATTATATTATTTGCAATGGGCAGATTTCTGTAACAACTGCATTAAATGACTTGTTTTGCTATTTCATAATCCAGGTCTTAAAAGTAATAGTTTGCAGTATAAAAAAAACAAACAAGTATGATACATGTGTTAAACAAATTTCCATTAGATCCAAAAAAACACAATAGATTAGTATAAAGCATCTGCAGTACAAATGCTGAGAATTAGTGTGCAAAACAAAATATCAAAGCTCCACAATATCCTTTATTAAGAATCTTCAATTACAGTATTGTAACGTCTTCGACATTTTCCTGAGGTGGCTTTGTGGCGAGAGCCTGTTTATTTTCATCATTAGAGGAGTGTGCTGTCTGCAGAACATCCAGGTCGAGCTCACACTCCCTCTGAGCCTTTGCATCTTATTTTTGAGTTTTTCCATTCGCGTCATCAAATGCTGCCTGCAACATAATGAGAGATGTGGCAATTAATTTTCTTTTAATCAAGGTCGAAATGAAGTAAATTGGTGCAGCTTGGCGAGCCCTCATTTTCTATTTTTGCAGTGATGCAAAACAAATACGATAAAATTATGGCCCTCCTCACCTTCTGTAATTAGAAAGCATGAATGATCAGAGGGAGATGATATGTACTATACAGTACCTCCGACTACGCCTCTCCCCCCAGAGATCAGATTTCAGCTCTTTTGAAACAGATGACCATGTTTTCCTCCCCTTGCCTCCCTTATTTGTCTGTTCTTTTTTCCCTCTGCTGGAGTTACAGACAGAGAGAGCAGCTCAACATGACATTGACTGCAATGTTGTTGTATGCCTCTCAAATCTTATTAAAGACCACAGCTGTGAAAGACCTTGCTGACTCTACACATTTCTATTAACTATGTTGTTTCAGTGTCCCTCCAAGCTGATTAGGAATTTATTAAAATTAGATTTTACCTGGACATCTTATCATCACCATATGGTGCGGTGACCATTTTGCTTTTAGTTTAGATGTGTGAATACAGCTTCTGCAATGATGTCTTAAAGCAACAGCTCTTTCCTGTTATCATTTCATGCTTTGAACTTTCAGCACAGACTGTTTTGGATTAAAAAGCTCCTAAAGGTCCAGTGCGTAACATTCAGGAGAATCTGTTGGCAGAAATGAAATACAATATTCATATTTTTTTTATTTGTGTATAATCACCTGAAAATATGAATCGTTAGAATGAGAATGAGCTGTTTTTATCTACGGAGGAATCGGGTCCTCTTCTACGGAGTCTGCCATGTTGAACCGCCATTTTAAACCGCCGCTACAGTTGCCCAGAACGGACAAACTAAACACTGGCTCTAAATAGTGCCTTTTATATTTTTTGCGAGTTTCATGTCAACCGTAGTTTCTCCTACACACTTGGAAGGCTGAGCGGTATTCAAATGGTTGCAGTCTGCAACTTCACCGCTAGATGCCACTAAATCCTACACACTTGTCCTTTAACACAGAATATATAACTTGTTTTGCGAAAACGTAAGATTGGTGTCATACTGTAGTTTTTACAAAGGACCCACACCTTAATTTCCTGTTGGAAGTGATTGAGGAAGTCACCACCTACCTCTTATTGTCCACTGCCTAAAGATGTAAATAGCTTAGATGGAGAAAACATATTGTCCTGGGATGAAAAGACAAACAACTAGGTTCATAGAGACTTGTTTAATTTGTTAAAAGAACTGTAGGAAAAATATCTTCTTACCACCATTGTGTTTGAGGTCATGAGAAATTCATGCTTATCCCTGAAGTTTGACAGAAAGAGTCATTCACTGGCCAAGGCATTTCAGCTCTTGCCCTCTGCTGCTCATGTGCTGTGTACATCTGTCACACCAAATGTGTCTCTGCGCGGCCTCAAACACTAGGTGTACACAGTGTTGAAATGCTCTGGAAAAATATATACAAAGGCTTGATCGAGCATTAGCTCTAAGTCAGCACAGTGAGGTGGGTATGGCGACAGCTGTCCAATCTTCCGCTCGCCCCCTCCTCCCTCACCAGCCACCATCACTTTTCAAAAATGCTCCCTGTTTACCATACATAGGCAGCTGCCACCACCGTTAACTTCCATAAGACAGCCACCTGCTAAAGGACATTTGTACATGTCTTTATTTAATTAAGGTGAATGCCAGTTCATCGGCCCTCTCATGCAATGTGACTGAAAATATGTCGACCTTGATAAAGCTCCTGCCAGTGGACGGTTCGGAGGCTTGTGGAGGGCATGTGTCTTCTTCATTGATCGAAATGTCACTTTTGCCACAAAAACAGTACATGTTCACAAAGTTTATACAACCCAACTTGTGCTGTTCTCTACAGCCAGATGCATATCGTGTACATTTGATTAAACATGAGCTCATTTGACCACTCTTTTTCAAACTTTTTATGCCTATGGCAAACTTTTTATGTGTGAAGACAAAAGGACAATCACACACACAGTGTTGTTTCACTAAGACATTATAAAATGTCACATTCATGTTTAACTGTGTTTTTGTGGCCTACAAATTTACAGTAGCACTTACTTTCAGTGTGAAACCTGAGCTTGTTTAGATGAACATAAAACAGGTATTGTGATTAATTGAGAACCTGCAGGCAGTACTGCTGTGGGTGTTACAATTTGGGCTGGTACTGATGTCAAGCACACACAGAGCTCTTGGCCAAATGCTCTCAGTCATCTTCTGTTTTTGTTATCTCTGCAAGCATAAGCCTGGAGGGGATCATGCGTTTGTTCATGTGTGACTTTCCTGTTGTGTATCTGTCTGCAGCTAATTTTACATGTACTGGACCTCTGTTGGTTGCGCTGATTCCCAATTTTAAAAAATATATATTTTATTGACTGCTCTGCTAAAGTTAGACACAGAACTAGATGGATAAAATCCTGTTTTTGTTTACTGTAAGGGAACCGGTGTGGGTACCAGATCTGCTCGGCCTGGCAGATCTCACATTAAAAAATTATGAATGGCCGTACGTTGGAAAATGTACAGACGCTGTGTGTTCGCACTGCAGACTACAGAGTCAATTTGGACTGTTCAAAAGGTCTCAACATCACTATGTTTAATTGAGTTTTACATTTAAGGTAGGAGAGTTGTATAGCAGAAGTATATATATACTGTAAACTTAGTACAACAACCACGTTGATTGCGTGTATATTAGTATAACCAATATATTATTTAAGATTATCATTAATTTATTTTTTTAATTGGCCTTTCCAGCTCAATCGGTAGATGCTCAAGGGGCTCAAGCACCAGAGCACCCATGTGATTCGGCGCATATGGCTGCTGCTACAGCTATCTTAGAGATCTGTGCAAGAAAGGAGATTATGATGGCATATGCTATCAAATGAGAGTGAGTGAGTGAGACATTTCACTAATGACAGTTCATTCTGGGCAGATAAAAATGTTCTATTTGTACTAATTTACTTTGTTTTATATTGTATGCGTATTTGAAGGCACACTTGTTGAAAATCCCTGCATTAGGTGTTGGTAAGGCTTTCAAAAGGACTGACACACTGGAAAATGTGCAATCCAACATCAGATGACACGTTTGATATCAATTTCATCTCAGTGTGTCCAGCACTGATATAGGTCAAGGAAGGAAGTGTTTACACCAACTGCAGTAACAGAAACCCTGTTGACAAAAAAAACCTTCTATAGCCATATGTTGAAACTCTTTTTCAAGTGTAGAAATAGAAAATTGATACATTGTAGCTTTAGGAACAGTTGTGTGTTGGAGATATTTCTTGACCAACAGCTGCTGGAAGTCATGACTGCACACAGCAGCTCAAAAATCCTGTCCTCATAGTGGGGTTATCTTGTATGGTAATATGTTTGTATTTATTTAAACAAACATTTCACCCTTCCAGTCTTGTCTTATGCTGAAACAAATATAGATATTTTAATCTGACTATAGGTATTTCCTAATATAAATATATATTTCTCAGAAAGGAGCGTCCTTTTAAGCAACAGAACTAATTAACAGTATCATGTGTTGCTATTCATAATCCATGTCTTGTGCTTTATCAAGAGTATTCCTATTATAGCTTTTTGAGATATATATATATATATATATATATATACACATATACATATATACCTCATGTTCTTTGGTATAAATATGACTATCTAATATCAGTGAATCAAAGCTATATATTGGCTTTGATTCGCTCTTGGTGAAATGAACCTTTTAGTTTAACCAAACTGTATGTCTTTTCTAACCTTGGACTGCCATGTGATTAGCTTTTAATGTTTTATAATTAGTAGTATCAATGGCAAAGGAGTCAGCAGGGCAGAGGTGGGCTGGGTACGCCCTTGAGAGCAGGCCTTATGAATCAACGGCTGGCGATAAATGGACTGGATCATTACTGAATCAAGTGATCTGCAGAATAATCTATTGATTTTCTGGTCTTTCTTACTTCTTTATTATTCTGTATCACAGTATTGCAACATCAGGAGGAACCCACTGATGGATGGGATGCTTAGACCTCTGCAGTGACCGTGGGGGGTTTGCTTAAGAAGAACACATTCCAGGGTACTGGGCATAAAATATATACAATGACACAAAGATTTATGCCTCATAAGGTGTGCTTTTTTTAAATTTACCACTGACATTCTTAACTATATACAGAGCATTAATGTTTCTGGGTGAGTCATCATGTTGATGTTTTAAGTGGTGGCGAATAGGTGGAGGTGAAGACATTGAAAGGCCTCATCAGCACTGAATATATACAGAATATACTACATAATAACACACAGCCACAGATTATAAGAAGTGGTCCTGAACTATGAACAAGCCCTACAATATTTATTAAGTGGATATTTTAAGCTGAATTTATTCAAATCTAATAGTGGCAGGTGTTAAAGGCTTTCTAGTCAAAGCAAAAAAGTCGAAATGCCATTGAAAACCTTTAATCCCCTTAAAAAAGCATGAGATAAAGTTCTTCTGTGAAATTATTCAGCCTAACCTTGAATTTTGTGAACTGGAAAATCTTGGGTGCACAGATGTTTAAATGGGATGGGCTTCTGATTATAATATGACAAATCAATTAACAAATATCCTAAATGTATTGGAGGTATACCAAGCAGTAGGTCACAATCCCTGAATCCTAAACCACACAAGGAAGAGATTAAAGCACTATATACCTTGTTAGTTGACTTTGCCATCGATCCTCTCGATTCTTTATTATGTACAACAGGACACATCACAAAACTGCTAATTGGCAATAATCTGTTTGTCAATAGTTCAGAAGACTGCAGAATTTAGATAAGGAAAGTTCAAGTTTAAAATACATTATCACAGCCCCACTATTCCTGTGGGGTTTACTCCTGGAATACCTTCAAGGAGTCTCATGCTCAGAATATTTTACAGTAAATTATTGATGTATGGTAGGTGGTAGGAAAGGTGAGAGAGAAGGAAAACAAAGACAGGAGGTGACATTAGTGTTCTGCCAATAGGAAGGTAAACTTTAAATTGACTCTGGAAAACACTGTAAATAGTGGTTGATTAATTGTGAAACTGAAACTACACACATATAGTGACAGTCCTTGTGAAATTATAGAGGACAATTTGTTTTACATTTTATTTAAAGTTTGAATCAATGTATGGACTAAATATAATTTAATATTAATAATAAAATGATTTTCAAATACTACGATTTAATATTATTACATTAACAATGGATACTGTTAATACTGTGACAGGGGTCAGTGCAGTTGCCCTCAGTTTGGAGCGTTTTAGTGCCTTTCAGCTAATTGTTTTGGTACTACGGCCCTCAACTTCACTTCAACCCCATTTCCAGCTGCAGTAAGCAGCTGTTTTTCAGCTAGAAAAGCTCCAAAAACACCAATCAGCAGACAGACAAGATTAGCGACTAACTGGTGCACATAAGGGAGCATTTAGAGTTAGATATTTCTCCAAAGAGTTGGTGGAGAAAAAAACAGAGCTAAAAGAAGAGCCATTGGATTTATCGGCAGTCCAGAAACAAGTCTCTAAATGAATGAGTGTGTAAACAAGCAACTGTGATAATATGTCAGTGTTGTGTCTGCAGCTCTTTCCGCTGCCTCCAAGGAACAGAAAAAAAAAATCAGTTTCATGGAAAAATTTCAAAATAGCCATAACCCCAACATTTGCATATTGGGAGATATTTTGGAGTTTCATAGTTTGGGTCATGCCAATATTTGCATGATACCAGCAATAATTATTTTTATAGACAAAACATGGGGACCCACTGTTTATGTGAAATAGTTTAATGCGCAATTATCATATATTGTATGGTCCAGCTTTCTGTAGACACAGTGCTTCAGTGATTTTTTTTTCCTATAAAATGAATGCCCTAAAGAGAAACATGGCCTATAACAAAATTCAGTAGACTATAGTCAGGTTAAGGGTTACTTCTGTCCTTATACCACTGAATACCAAGACTGATTTAATTTTTTTTCAGAATTTATTTGGGATTTGGTAAAATTTATTTTGACTTTGCATATAAATATACAATAGCCCACTCTGCTGTGTGTTGTGTAATTTCTCATGTATGCTTATGTATATATTTTACTACAAGGGTAATAGAACCAAACCAAACCAAAAGCACTTTATCGTCTTTCATCCTCAAACCACTGTTCATTTCATTGCTTTGGTTATCCGGATCAACAAAGCAAACACAATTCATGGTCCATCTCTTAGCTAACCTCTTTTCATAGCTTCTGTATCATCAGCCTTTTAAAAAAAACAAGCTAAAACATGTTCCTGGGGTTTCATGTACATTTTGTAGTTAAATACATTAACTAATGTATTTCTATTGGCAGGTGAATTTGGGAACAACCACAGAAAGACCCAGTGACATGTTTCAGATTTTCAAAGAGGGAAGATGATGATTGATGTTTGGGGAGCAGAGGGGCAAGGAAGGGGGCGGGACTTCACTCGTGGGCAGCCATTACCTGAAGTGCAGTGTCCTGATAGTGACTGAATAATGGGGTGGCTGGTGGAGAAAGTCAGAGGCCAAAGACACAGTTTTTTTTTGTCCCTTGAGCTTGTACAAAAACAGAGAAACCATTGAGCAATAATGGGCTGAAGTTACATACAGCAGGTGGTCAGAAAGACGAGTCAATGTGGATGCCCAGTGTAAGTAGGCACTGCAGTTAAGCTAGCTGAGGCAGTTGTTTGCTAATTTACAGCTGGTTAAATGCACTATAGTGAGTTTGTTTTGTCCCATAGAGCTGAAACACCAGGTAATGCAGCTATGTGATATTTATTTTCTGGCAGACAAATACTACTCAGTACCTGTGCAAACAGAGACAAAATATAGGTGTCTCAATCAACCTAAATGGGACGCCCTTTTTAACTATATCTGCTTCAGTCAGCAAGTGAAGGGTGACATATTAAAATCTGGCTTTTGTTAACTTTTATTTATTTAAAACACCTAGGATGCCCCGAAATAAACAAACTTAAAGTAAAAGAGCAAACTTCTGACAAGCTGTCAGCTGAGAGAGGGACCGCCATTAAACTCCAGTCCAGGTTTTCCAAACAACACCTGCTAACCGAGAAATTCAATTAAGGACTCCTCTTCCCACTTGGAGCCGGTCTCCAGGGCAGATCTTCCGGGCGACTCGCCCTGTAAGAAATTAGAAAATGCTACAATAAAACCAGAAAAACTGAAAAAAAAATGTGGCAACTTTAATAATGAAAGCGCTCACGTTTCCCAGCGTAAACACACGCCCCTTTAGTTGGAAGTCACCGAAAGACAGCGAAGTACCACAGGTAAGAGTTTCCCTTTTCCTCTCAACTACTGTACATGCTCATTTCATTTTCCAAACACATCATTTTCTGCAGGAAGCGACACCAAAGTGCTCCTCGCTGTGACCGTGACACTGCAAACGAGCATTGTTAAGCAGTTTAAAATAGGAAATGACGCTGGAGATGATAGAGACTTGACGTGAGGACTTGTCGGTAAACACGGTGTGACTCCCAGCCTCGATGCAGCGGCGGCAGCAGCAGCGCCGACAGCAGCAGGTCTGGAGCGACTCACACAGTCTGTTAGTGAAGCTACTGTACTCTTTCTGAAAACGCCGACGAGAGCACCGGGCTCTCCTAAAACTTTGTTAATTCACACAACAGTCAAATTCAAAGCCGTCAAAGACCGGGTGAGAGCCGCAGGCGACCAAAAGCCAGCCCCGTTGCAAAGTTGAGACAGATAGGTGCAACTTTTCTCCCCCCCTCAGTTCGTACTTTTTGCACAGTCAAGGCGAGCTCAGAGACTCCTAATGCCAAATATTAAGCTTATAAGCGACAACGTGAAAACGAGAATGATAAGAGGTATTTTAATATTTATTCAGCAGCCCAGACCTACAGCATTAGTAATTGCTGTCCGCTGACACTTCTCCAAACCTGCACAAACGACACAAATGAGCGACTTTTGGGTGCGACTTCAGCGCCGAAAGTCTCTGTTTTTGTCTAGAAAAAACTTAGTGAAACTTCTTTGGTTGCCTCTAAACAGGTAGTAGCCTTCATACAGTATCATTTACCGTAAATAGAGGAACTACTATAAATGCAATCAATATTCTAAGCCTGAAATGCGGAAGTTCTGCTGTTTAAGATTGTTTGTAAATGACTTCTGAAAATATTTTTTTCTTTATCTCGCGTGTGTGCCAAGTTAATTGGGGATGTAGTGTCAAATAGTAGGCCAAATTATAATGCATGACAACAGGCTGTTGTAAATAAATACATCATAAATAACACATCATTATTAAACTGTTTGTAAAACCTGACCATTTGCCTAAAATGGTGTGTCAACTATTGGCAGGTTATACACCTCTCTGACACCACACAGCAAACACACGCAGACACACACACACACACACACACACACACACACACACACACAGACACAGACAGACAGACAGACAAACTGTATTTGCTATGGTAAATATGATTTTTCTGCAGTTCCTGCTCTCAGTGGCTGGAAGGCAGATTTTCTGACTTCCACCGACTGTAGAACAAACAATCTGTTTAAAAACACTGTACATATTGTGCTTGGTTGGTTAGTTGTGATCTCTACAAAACACCACTATGATGTGAGATTTAATTTAACATGCTTTTGTAAAGGGTCACTGTTTCTTCTCTTGTGCATTTCTAAATGTCTGTGCTGTGTGCTTGCCACTGTTTGTTATTATTATCAGGGATGAAGACGAGGACAGGAATAGATCACTGGCACTTTAAACCCGGAGTTCTCATATTCTCGCCGGATCTTTCTCCTTTGCTAATTATTGTGTTGTTTTCAGAGCAAATATGTCATATCCATGGCGACCAGGCAGGTTTATTGTCTCTCCCGTGCAATAGCTCACAAAAGTAATTAATTATCCTTTTTTTCTCTCTCTCCTGTCTTTGGTTAAACAGATCATTCATGGAAAGCCGTCTTCTATATTAAAAATGCCACTGCTAGTACAACACAAGGTAAACATGAAAGTTTTGTTTTTCATTTTTACAGGTTTGATGTCCCTTTTTGTGCTTTGATTTTTTTTGTCTTACAAATCACTTGTAGATTAAATAATTTTATAATGTAAAAAGATGCATTATGCACACAGTGTGTGCTTTTGAGGTATTTTCCATAATACCCTCATAATGCAGCAGCTGTGCAGCCTTACTGTTGCAGATGTATTCATGCATGCAAAGCAAGCACACACTTGACACTTAAACAGGCGAGCTTAAAAACACATGTTTAGACCTGAAATCAGCTTCCATTTTGTGTGATTTGAATAGCAAGCATTAGCCAGACTAAAGGTAAATTTGCTATAGAGGTGTCTCCTATTTTATAAGGTCGCCAAAAATAATAACCAACAGCAGGTGACACTACAGGGTACAATAGTTCACCTCAGTGCATTGCAGAGCTATTTACACACTCTCCTATACAGTCTGTCCAAAAGGAGATGTGAAGTGATCAGCTGAAGCAGTTTCCAGCTCTTCATCCTGTGTGCTCCCTCAGTGCATCTCTGAAAGGTGACGGCATGTGTCTGCTGTCTGGAGGTCCATCTCTAGCAGGACACAAGCCAGCCTTCGCTGTCAGAGTGGTGGTACAGGTTCTCATCTCTCTTCAGCATTGATGAGACACTGCAACATCCATCTGTCAAACATACTGCCCCTCTTTCTCTACCTCTCTTTTGCTCGCCCTCTGCCTTCCTTCTTTCATAATTTTTCATTTTCATGTCACTATAGGTGAAGGTATAGCTGGGTAAGTCTCCTGAGCTGAGAAGGCAGTGATGCTTATTATCAATTTGTGCTGTTTTAATTGAGATTTGGTTTGTGTGTTCAGTTCAGTGTTTATGGATAGGGTACTCCAGGCCTTTTTTATTGTGTCTCACTGTCTCTCTAAAATGGCACTTGAAATATAGCCTGTAGTGCTGTGCTCCTGGTTCACTCTACTAGTTGAGAATCTCATTGGTTAATCAGTGTGTGATGCCTCCAACATTCTTATTTCCTGCAGCCCTATCAGTCAGTGAAATGCCTCATGTCTCATAAGTACCCATCTGCATCTGTCAAGGGGTGTGTAGAATTAAACCCATGTGTATTCCTTTTCTGTTTGACCTTGGCTGTGGACCTCAGGTCTTTGATGTCAAATAAGCGTCAGTAATCCCAGGCGGCATTTGACAGGCTTTAGGAGCCATTACTTTTGTTTCCAGCACATAAGCTTTATCAATTGCCCTCAGTGTAATGATTTTGTATACAAATTCACACTACCACAACCATAGTGTTTTGCCTTGTAAAAATACGCTGCCTTCAACACGTACCGTTATACCAGCACAAATAGCACACATGTTTTTTTAATCATCATTATTGTTTTTATTTTAGTGCTAAGGAAATGTCCTTTTTGCATGCTTGATCAGCCAGTAGAGAAATCCAATATAATGGAGGTTCAAGGTGAATTGCATCCCGTGCATTCTCAACCCCCCCCACCCTCCACTGAAGGAATATTCCAGAGCAAAATAAACAAATCACACAGACAACAGTAATATAGGGTTGATTTTGAAGGCATGAAATAAGTATCGATTAAATCCTGCAGTTCATAGATGAAAATGGCCTTTTTGGTAATTTGTCCTGGGTCCTTTCAATACGGTAGAGAGAAGGAGAGAGAGGGAGAGAGAGACTGCAGAAAAGGTGGAGAGGAAGAATAGAGGGAGGAATAAGACAAGTAAACGTAGAGAAAGACAGAGAAGAGCTTTCACAGAGCTGAGAAAGGGACATGCTGCCCCTTTCCGAGCTCATTATCATTCTTAATAAGTCTTAAGGAAAGAAGGAGCATTGAGTGTAAATGCAAGGTAATCCTTACACTGGCCAAGGTTAGTAGGGACGTAAGCACATGTGCACCGTTCCCAGCTGGCCACTTTGGGACAGGGAGGGGACCAGAGGAGCACATTTAAGGATAGATGTTCAAGGAGAAAGTGAGGACGTTTAGACAATGTATAAAGGTTAGGCCCTTTCCCCCAGCCTGTAGCTTTTCAGTGCGTGCACCACCTGGCATTTAGTGAGTAAACAGTTCTGCATCACACTAAAAACAGTTGTATTTAGTCATAAGATCTGGTGTGGGCTGTAATAATTCAGTAGAAGTTCTAAGAATAGACAGGTGAGGAGCACAACGCTTGATTAAAAATCTAAATAAGACCGTTTTGACTTTGGCACCATTCCCCACAAGGGATTCAGTCTTGTACTCAAAGTAACTGTTGGCTGCAGTGCATGCCTAATTCACTGTTCTTTGGGTGTGGTCCAAAAACAAGCATTAAGATGAATTGGATGAACCGGTGACCAATTAACTCATTTGACAAATTGCCAGCCACTTGTAGTGGTTGATCAACCATGTTGCTTTAATGGAAATCCAATGCAGTATGTATTTATATACTGTACTAAGCTTACAGTCCAATGTTGTGTCACCTAGTGCATTCTACAGTGTTAGTAATATTACAGTATTCCTGTTCATTAATCAAATCACATGTGAGACATGTCTGGCACATTAATCTTAGTCCACAGTGAAATCACAGCAGAAGATGATTTTTATACTTCTAGTAATTAGTACAGTGAGTGGGTCTTGCTGTTTAATCGTCTGACAGTTTTAAAGCTCTTGTTTTAAAAATCTACCCATTGCAGTCTAAGCACCTACGCTACTTGTAGAGTTTAAAACTGTCTAAATGTCTCAGAATTCACTTAAGAGTCAGATTTTTTTGTTTTTCTTAAACATAGCATTCTTGAAAGACCTGTCGACTGCTCTCTCGACAAGTATATGGGGCAGTCTGTTTTTTTTTCCTCAGCACAATTAACTTGTCAATATGACTCAGGAATATGTTTTGCTCTTTTATTAGTTGTGGTAATCGTTCAGAATCTCATGACTTGGTTCAAACTCCAATTCTTGGTATATGATTTGATTCAGAATCCATTTTTGATTTCAGAATTGATTCTCGATTTCAAAATTGATTCTCGATCCAATGAATAGAAAAGCAAGGCTTTTTTACTCCAGTGTGCAGTGTGTCAAACTGTGAATGTTTTTACTGAATCCACTGAATTTCAATATTAACATAGCTCATACTTAAAAGGTCTTGACTAAGGTCTATATAAGAATAAAAGCAGAGAAAAGTGTTGGTCAGCCATTTGCCCATGCTGCTCCACTTTGCAAACATGGGTCATCTGTAAAAGCTATTTGTTAAGTTATTGAATCCAAACGGAGCCCAAAAACTTGACTAACTACTGGATAACTCTATCAGTGTCCAGGTACTGCGCTGTGTTCTCACGGTAGGGTTCTGGATTTTTCTTTCTGTCAGCATAATGTTGTTAACGATGTAACAAAAATACATGAATTTTTCAGAAGATAAGAATTGCAAATATTATGGGAATCGGTTTTCCCCCAACCCTGTAATGTATCACAAGAGTTTCCTAATGACAAATATGTGCCACAGGTCTCAGTGGCAACTTTATAGATTCTAGTTTAACCAGATTCCCATTTAAGTGTTGATAAAAATGTTTTTTCAAAAGGTTACCTCTCACACAAAACAATATGAAAGTTGGGGCGGAGCATGAATGTGTGCCATTTGTTTCAGTACAAACAAACAGTCACGATTAAAGATAATTTTAGCACACAGCACATGCTATTTGTGTCTTCAGTCTAACCTGTAGTCTGTGGAGGGGTGACAAATTATCACTCAAATATTTTCACTTTGAAAAAGTTGCCATTTGCCATAGAAAAATGCATTTCCCCACAGATATTTTGGTTGTTCAAATATTAGATGTAGTTGGATCAACCAACCATATTAACCCTTGTAAGAAAATTTGTTTCCAGGCCTCGTCTCCAGCTTTATACTGCCGATGTATTTGAATCTTGGATCCTCTTGGGAATATGTTTGCTTAATTGTCCAAGAAGGGGACAACGGTCAAATAAACAAATGAAATTGGAGCTGATGGTGTAGAGTGGGAGTGCCCTTTTGTCTTGCTCAGTGTAATGCCATCTCTTTGCCTTTCTGTCATGTAAGGATGATTTACCCAGAGACAGATGTTCTCAGACCTTTGCTCATGAACCTGCACCATTTTGTTCTATTTTTTGCCCTTTTAAAGGTTAAGGAGTGAAAGGCTTTCCCTGCAACATGTCAGCCTCTTTTGATTGCTGTGGTGTCAATTGCTCTGTTCTATTGTATGTTGAGTTTAGAGGCTGAACTGCTAGTGGACCTAACTCTGACTGGGCTGAAAACGTTGCCATGTTACACATGGAAGATGCTTTTAGGAACATCTCTTCTCCTCACTGCGTTTTGGTTGAGGCTTGGTTGGCAACCTGCTCCATTACTGCCCCCTCCTCCCCCACCACCAACCCTCCAACCCCCCTCCAGGGAGCCTTGGGAGGCAGAGAGCCATCACCATGGTGATCTGAACACAGATCCCCCACACACCGGTCCATTGTGACTGGCGTGCGTTGAGGTGAGAGGGAACAAAATGTCACAGCAACAGGTTTTTTTGTGTTTTTGTTTTTGCCTCAATTCTCGGTGGGATTGTGCTCAGATCCAATGCGCTCAGTTACACTGGAGAGACTGTGGGAGTTAGGGAAACAAGTTGATTGGAGAAATAAATAGAGTTACATGGAAATACACTGGAAATACTAAAAAGTCTGTGTTGTTGTTTTCCTTTTTTTGTGTGGTTTTATTTAGTGTCAATCTAATGATTGCAAATTGGAAGATAGTTTATAATAATAATAAAGGTAGTTTAATCAGGCAGAGATTTTATGCAGGATGTTTTAACAACACAGATAGTTTGTCCACGGACGACAGCAGGGACACAAGCTTTTCGATAGAGCCCAACTGATATAGGTATATCTGATTGAGTCAGATACCGATTTTAGAGGGGAAAATTCATCGATTTCTTTAACTAAAATGAAAATAGACATTTTCTATGTCGATTGTGCACTAATTTTGCACCGACACGTATTAGGATATATATACAAGTAGTCCTCTTGGAACTATAATGTGTATCTGATATGTTTTTTCCACAAAAGAAGTATTATTTCCACCTTAAAATTCTTAAAAAGGCTTCTACTTCTACTTCATTAAAAATGAAGTTTTCCTGTTGGACACAAGATGTCTCCTACTTCAATGTCCATTCTCAGTGTATGTGCACTGGTTTGTTTGTTTATTTGTTTGTTTATTAAGATCCACTGGTGGCTTTCTACAGTTACGTTTCTACATCATACTTGTATAAGTTTGATGAGGACTGACTTCCAATGTCTGTGATTGGCTGATATAGGCCAATAATATCAGCAGTATTCCAGTCGGGCTCTACTTATTGACCTACCCACCCACACATTGCACCCCAGGGTCTAACTCTCTTGCTTCACTGTACTTCTGCCATTGTGGCCCGTGATTAGCTTATGTTAATGCCCTTCAAACTCCCAGTTTATGGTGACCTTCGACCTGTCTTGATCCAGGTAACATGCTATTGGCTACAGGCCTTGGAGAGGGAAGCGGGCTTATAGATAATGTGGCATTGAAGAAGGGAAGCAGATTTTGCCCCCAACCCTGAAGAAGATGTGGGCTGTGTTCTATGACAGGTCCAGGGTTGCCCTCAGTCCCAGAGGTTGGGAGGGAGGGTCAGCCTGTGCCAGAGGGCACAAGTATGGCTTCAAACACACAACCCTAACGTCTGCCATAATGTCTGGGCCTGCTGCCCTCTGGTCCAAGTAGGATACCGACCTATAGCTCCCATGAAATTAAGTATTAAAGTGATTGTCTTGTTCTATATCTCAGTATACCTGGAGATACTTTTTACACATCCTTTCTTTTTGTTTTGGAGTCAGTTATGCACTGTGTATACCGCATACATATGCGTTAACTCCCACTATAACCTCTTTTATTATGCAAGAACCAGAAGCTCATTAATATTTGTTGATATGTAGCTATAGCAGTCAGGTCTTTTTGTGCCAAGTCTGTAAGAGTCTGCCATCTCCGTTCCCTGAGCAGATGCAAAGGTGCGGTTCCTGAGAGATCCTTTTATGTTTGGAGACCTCTCCTTGCTCCTTTGACTGCGACCTCAACCACAACACAGCTCTGTCTCAATCAGCCCTCTGCTGTAATCCCACTTCAGAATTCCTCTTGGCTAAGGGAGTAAATAAATTTTTCAGCGTTTATTAGAATACAGCTTGCCAGAAGGGACTCCTCTCTCCTCTCCTATAGCTGCTCCAGTAATTAGCAAATTGATTAGGAGAACTTCAACACACCTCCTTGGCTCTTATCTCCCCATTCTAGGACAATATTGCTGTGCCATGGGACAGCGTAAATATTTTAAGGGAAACCCTCAGTGAATCTCATTAAATGGCTATGGGGCAGAGCAGCTGTCTCCTGCTGAAGGTCCCAGCCAATTTTCTAAACTATGATTAAAGAAAAGTTTTGGATTATTTAAACATGCCATGTCCTGTGGGTTTTTTTCAGTGCCACTGAAGACCCCCACCCCTCCGTGCCAGGACTGCTCCTCTCCCTTTGGATCTATTAGTTTGAAATCGTTTGGGTGATGACTCTTTGAAAGTGGTGGTCATTCTGGGATGCCGTGTTCAAAATGCAACAAAGACCTCTCTTTTATGCACAAATGCTAATTAAAATTTTTACCCCCCATCCCCAAGCTGCAGAGGGAAAGACTTGGTAGCAATTTGGCAGATAATCAAATTGCATTTTAAATGGAGCCGTTTAAAGATGACTGGGGTCTGCTCACAGGAAGACACAGTGGCACAAATTAAGCTCGAATAAGCTGCTATGTGCAGAGAGGAACAATACAAAAAAATTCACATTACAATAGGAGGCTGCATTTATGTAAATGGCGAACATGCAATGTTTGATTTATGTTGTTTTTAATCAGTTAAAAGGAACGCAGGTACACAGTCAGATTTGTTTTATCCAAATGCACACATGCAAGAATTCTGTTTTTCTTTTAATTATGATTTCCTTCCTGCTAAGTGGCAGTTTTTTCATAATGTGTCCTTACAATTTGACCAATTGGGGCAAAATGCTAATAAGACATGATTTGTTAACAGTTGTGGTACCTTGGAAACATTTTGTTCTTAATTTTAGATTTTAAGCCTGACAGAAATGGCAAACTGGGTGGAAAATGTTGTCAACAGCTATGTTTGTCTACAAAAATCTGCGCTTAGAAGCTGTCCCCCCACATTTGGTATACATCATTAAGTTCTTCGTGGCCCATCAAATTGTCTATTCAAACAGCATTCCAGTACATATTAGTGACATCTCGTTAGCAGAAAACAGAAAACTGACACAAAAAATTTAGGAAACAGGCCTGAATTGTTTATCTCTCAGAATAAGTAGAAAGTGTGATTCTCATGAAAAGATAGAATTGGATCAAACATGCAGCTTCCAAAGCCTCTTTTATCCCCTCTCTTTGTGTCCCAGAAAAACTGTACGCACCAAATGATCTGTTTAGTTTCCAACACCATTCTTACACAGGCCACATTTCCTGTAAAGTTTAACATTCATCGCAAGACCAATGCAGCTATCAGAACTGCTTCATATCCATAAAACCCCATTATGGACAGCACAACAAGTGATGCTTGACTTGTAAGTTTAAAGGGTTCTTAATTGGCTGTGATTTGCTGGCTGTACAGCAGTGACTGGGGAAGTGGTATAATGATTCTCCTTGGAAGATACATTACTTTTCTGGCAACTTAACGCACCTTAACACTGGCATGTATCTGTCCTCTGCTTAAGTGTTTGCCATCATCTCAGCATCATAACAGACTGACATAACAATGGCTTTGACCTGCACACTACAGGTTGCGCATGAGTAGATGTAATGTTAACCTCTTTCACCTTCTCTACATCCAGAGAAAGTCCCTTGAGATCTTTTACAATGATCCCCTTAAGGCAGTTTCTCTGTTTTCACTTAAGATTTGTGGTTGAAAGCAGCTGAATACATTTAGAGAACTATGAAGCACCAACGCAGCTCTGCCTTCCAGTATTTGATGCTCATCATTGAAGCATTTATCAGCACAGTAGACCAGGAAAAAAACTACAAGTACTTAAAATGCTTTTTGATTTTTTCTGGTAGACTTTGTAGGACATGTTTCCTGCTGTTTTTTTGTTTTATATCATGTTAAACTGAATATCTTTGGACTGACTGGACAATTTTCAGAATTTTGTGACATTTTATTGACCAAACAATTACTCGATTAATCTAGAAAATAATCAGCTGATTAATTAATAATGAAACTAATAGTTAGTTGCAGCCCTTGTCTGAGCATTGCAGTATTCTAATGTCCAATATTCTTACGCAGCATTGAATTTGTAATTTTAAATTAGTATTATATTTTGAATTCAATTATATTTAAAAGTATTTTGTACATTTCCAAAAAAATCCACATGGTAATCTCCAAGTAGAACCCCTGTCCTATACTGGTGATTGACAAATATTGTTGCAAAGTTAATGACACAAGAGGGATTTGATTGATCAAGTGGGTGACTGATCATAAAACTGCTGTCAATATTTGGCTGTGGCTTTAATTCCCCTCTGAACAACAGTGTGCCAGGATGTCTGAGATGTATGGCTAGACACACAGCAATGGCAAAACACATATTTACACTTCAGTCTCTTCTGAGCACGATGATGCTGCCTCTGTTTGCCCTACAGTACATAATATCCCATGATGCTAAAATGAACAGTCTGAGAGTATTTATTCAGTTGGAGCAAAGCGTATTGGTTAAAGCTGACCAATTTTAGAGTAGTTGGGATGAAAATCTCCCTCTAATTACTGTACTGTGTGGATCCTTCGGTCCCAGTCCCTCTGCTGCAAATGATGGTATTAAAAAGTCTCTTTTATTTATAGAAATAAAATTTTAGCTTCAGAGACAATAGGCTAGTTCTGTTTTACGGTACAGCAGACTTTATCTTTTTAATAAAAATTCCTGACTTGGTGAAAGTTTAATTAATAAGGGACTTAAAGCTAGGGGAATGAGCAAGGGAGTTGGGTCTTTAAGGGGGTACTTATTTTTCCATCTGGGCTATCCTCCAAAAAAACTGTCAATTAGTGTGTTAAGCTGAAGAGACAAAAAACGTCATTAGTTCTTGCAAAAAGAATAATGGGTTTTAAAGGTTTTGCTTTAGAGGCAGGCCAAAAGCACAAGAGTGAGTCTTATGTATTTTCATTTATTTCCTGCAATTATCAAAGTTTGAGGGAAGACTTTATTGTTCTAAGGTGCATGATTGAGGAAGCAGACACAGGGTTGTTTTTCCAAGTAACTGTGTACCATAATTGTCTGAGATAAGACAAATAAAATTAGTTGTATTTGGTGGAGTGAATCATACGGTGTAGAATATATTATTTTTCAACTTTCATAGTTTCCTTGTTTGCAAGCAATGAAGTTGTTAATGATGTTGGCTATGCTTTGGACCATGATTAGGTGCCTCTATGTGTGTGTGTGTGTGTCAATGTAGTAGCTTTCTTTGAGCAGTAGTGACCTTATTTCAAGGCACTACTTTATAGGACTGCTTTGGCACAATTCACCTACCATGTGCAGTCCTGCTGGAGACTCTAAATTGTGAATTTCAAGTAAATAAGAATTACTTGGTTTGGTGGTCTTTCCGTCAGATGTCAGGAAGCAACTGTTGAGCACTTTCTTCCTGTTTTTTTACTTTTGATTCATCATCTTTACTTCCTGGTAGTAAGAACTATTGTCAGAGAAAAATTTCCTACAGGATGCGACAGTCCGATTGTTGACATTTTATTTATCTCAACAACAGGTGAAGTTTTATGAATGAATTGTGAATTGGCAGTGATGGCACAAGTTTACTTTACTGCGCATGTAGAAAACCACAAATATTTGACTGATTCAGCGAATCATTGCCTGCTTTGATTGGACATTCATGTCAAACAGCTTCTTGATGTTGCTCATTCTGTGTATGCACAATTAGTACAAGAAGAACAAAGATTATTCTAGCTCAACTTTCAAATGAAGTAGCCTTAACTATTGGATCCTTTTTTTGTAGGGACATTTATTTGTAGCAAGTTTTAGTGTTGTACCATAAATCCTAATGTATCTCAGCAGTACGGCTCTTTCACATAAAACTGGTCCAAGGTAAAGTATCATGAGTGTGTTAGACCATTTAGAGCATTGAGACTAAAGTGTATTTCACCTTGAAGAAATACTTAGTACATGTGATAAGGTAACCTGTAAATGAGCAGGGTCCTTTTTGTAATGAACTTCCTACCTTGCAGATGGCCATGTGAATGGTTTTTTATGAGGGCAGAAAGTGTGACAGTGGTGCTTAGATGAGGCTTACATAACTGGTCATAGTGCAAGGGGTTTCAGGCGCAGAGCCCAAAATATGTCATTGACTTGTGTCACACACAACAGGAGATAGCTTTTGCATCACAGTGTGAGTGCTAGTAAATGATTGGTTACAGGAGATCCTCCAATAAATTAATTGTTTCCACTTCATGGTTAAGTATGTGCTACTCTTCCAAATCGAGTGCTGGTACTTGGTTATTACACTTTAATAGCTCGCTTGCCAAACTAACGATATATTACTCCATGTGCTGGCTCAGATCAGAGAAGATGAATTGGCTATTAATTAGAGTTGCACTGAGAGGGCACAGGGGAGAGACTACTCATAGCCTTGCAATCAGTGTCAACGGGGGCCCTTTTCTGACTAGGACAGCCAGGGCAGGCCCAGGTCACTGAGTCTTACCATGAAAACCGTTGAATCTGGTGGAAGAAGCAGCATCAAACATGGCCACCATCTTGTTGAGTCACACAAAGGACAAGACAGTTTAACGTTGCACAGCTGCAATTTCATCAGATGATTTTAGTCAGGAGTGCGGACAGAATGGCAGAGATGTGTGGGAGGTTGTTAGGCTCCATGAGGATCCTTAACAAAAGCCTCACGTCCGAAGGACTTTGAATTAGAAAGTTATGGAGGAAATATTTGACGGGCAGAGATGATTTGTGGGGAATATTATTGTTTGGCTCACTTTTCTTGTGCAGCCTCTGAATTAGCCCTTTTATCACAATTAATTAAGCTTGCCTATAGGAGATGTTCCATCTTGAGCTCATCCACACAGGATAAATAAGTCAAAGCAGCAGGATATATGTCCTTTTATTGGCTGACTTGATCTCGGAAGCATCTGTACTGGGGGGAAGATGTCTCTGTGGTGCGACTTTGTGGAAGAGTCTTTGCCATCACTCAATTTGAATGCTTCTTTTATGACTCGTTTTGTTAAAAACCTCTTTTTTTAATGCAAGGTATCAGGAGTTATAGCCTGTCTATGCAAATTAGAAAATTTTGACAGTTTGTTATTCATGTCATCGCCTTTTTAAACACTTAAAGGCAATAAATTTCACCGTGACAGGCTGCTCCGAAATTGCCACTAAATATTATTAAATATTTTAACAAGTTCCTTGTAAATATGCCTTAAATGTTTGAACGATGGGCAGGAAGAAAAATGGCTTTGCATCAACTTATTAGAGGCTATAAAAGTGGCAGTGATTTATCATAGATATGGAGCAACTCAGGCCATCTTTTTTTTGTTTTGCTTATTCTGTTAGCTTGCTTTGTCCTGATGCGCACATTAAAGAGAGAAGCGTCATGTTAAAAGCCTGCAGTTTCACAAGTCATGAAAATGTTATCAGCAGATATTGTTGTACCTGTGGTCCTTGAAAGACAGAGCGATATATGGCAACAGCATTTTAAAGTTTTAATGCTTCTCGTACCCATTTACAGTTTTTTTTGTGTGATATCACTGGCTGTAAATTGTCTTTACCAAGGAATCCAGTTGATTTGATGTTGCACAGATTTGGTTTGAGACATGTCTGCGGTAAAGATGTTGTTAACTCAGGCAGCTTTTAGTGTTTATTTTACTCTAATACCTTTCTGACACATTTTAATGACTCTGTTTTCGAGGTTCAAAGTAAAATCTGATTATCATACGACCATATAAAGGAGGCAAATTTTGTGCAAAAAGAAATGTTATCTGTCACTGCCTGTCAAATTATTCCTCACATTGCAATGCCTCTGTCAAGTGACACTGATCAGCAGATAGCTTGTCATTCTTCAGTATCCTCTTGCTTCTGTGCTGCTGTATAACTGTCCATGAAAATGATGGTGTTGGTTTTATGTGAATCGGAACAAAATTCTCTCTACATGTGTAATAATCAATTACTTTTTACTGGTAATGCTACAGATTGGATGTAAAGTCTCAGATCTCTTTAATTACAAAGTCAAGCTGCAAAGAGAAGCTGAACCGTCTAAAAATAGTTTGAGATGTGACATAGTCTTGTGGTTTGTGGTGCACCTTTCCATTGGTTATGGCTGGGAATTGAGCATCAAATCAGGGTCATTTAGAGTAACACGACTGTTCCAGAAGATTTATGTTTTACACTGGCAATACGCAGATTCCTTCATCGGCCGCATTCCAGCATTTAAATTCAGAAGTGAACTTTTTTTCCTGACTAGCCTATCATTTTGTGACTTAAAGTGGTTTCTTAATTTATTGCACTTCAATTACGATTAAGTTAAACTTCATGTTCTTTATTAACTCTTAAGAGCGGAAATGATGTTGGCCAGTCCCCACAAAGAGAGAGAAAAGAAGGAAAGAAGAGAAAATCACCACTGGGCATAAAATTGCAAGACACAAAAATATTTAATGAAAACACTGTCATATTTAAAAATGCTGACAGTGCAGTTACCTCAGTGGTTTTATCATTTAGTCTCATAGTCACTGAAATAAAAGAGCTATTGCAAAAGCCTGGTGCATATTTTTTTCCAATATGCATGTGCTCTGGTAATGCTTACAGAGCATGGGTGTTTGTTCATTATTTTCCTTTTTTTGTCACTCATGTGAAGCTACTCCTTGTTCTCAGTGTGCCAGAGATGCACAGCAAGCACAAGGACAAAAAGCTCTGCGCAGTGAGCCTCGTCACCAATCAAATGATTTGAAGGATTTCATTTATTTTTCGAGTTGAACAAAATATTACCTATTTAATGTTACTTTTTATGCTTTATTTATTCTGCAACATTTTAGTTGTGGGATCTGATGAACAAGAGTGTAAAGATCATTCTAGAGGTAATAAGCCATCCCCTCTGGCTTTCTAGACATCTTGCTCATCATCATATTGTGTCTTGCTGCCTTTGCTTCTTAATGCGCCTTTTTACATATTTAGGTATAAGAAAGGCAGCCGTGGGTCACGTAATCCACAAAGCCCTCACTGTTTTAGTTAGAAGCCACTGCAGTATTCTACAAATCTCAGTGCTGTCTGTGCACATCACTCTTACCGGTTAGTGTGACGTGACGGCTGCCATGTCAGCAACATGGCACATCTCTGTTCTCCCTCTCTGGAGCCCTCTGTGAGTTTTCCCTGGGGTTGGCAGAATACGAGTGCCCCCTTGTCTGACTGGCTATAACCTTGCCACCAGCTTGTGTGTGCGTGCGTGTGTTTTTTCCAATGCTAAAGACTTGAACAATGATGACTCAAGCCACGCAGAGTACACCTCAGGGAAAATACAGTGGAAATAAAAATAACAAGTGGATTTTTGACTGCAGTCAGATGTGAGAGGAGGCACGCTGGCACTGGGCTAAAAGCCTGTGCAGATTTTGCCCCCCCAGTTCATTAGATTAGGCTGTCTCGTGTTCAGGAAGTGCTGAAAGGCACTGCAGATTGTATCTGCACGAAATGCTGTCCTTACGTCCAGAGACAGTTGCCAGTCCCAGTCTTTGAAATTCCGAAGTAGTTCTCAATCCAGTTAAGGCCCAATATTGTGGTTGTCTCTCTGTGGCCCTCCTGCTGAGGGTTCTTATTAGAAGGGTTAAGTATGAGGATGCCTGTGTTGGTATTTCTGCGGTTGCTCATCTGCGCACCGCACATGAATTTCTCTAAATTATTTATTTTCCTGACACCACCATATGGTGCTGTAACTTGTTTGTCTTGGAGCATACTGGAGAAATGCAAGACCTACACTGGATTACTTCTTGTGTGTATACATGGGAGACTCTCTTCAAACAATGCCTGTTTTTTGTTATTTCTTTTGCTGGGTGGGCTTTGTTGATGCAATTCTGCGCAACTCTCTACAAGAGTTCTCTTCTCATCTACTTCAGAGCAAAGAGATAATAAACATAATTGGGCCAAAATGTGGAGATGTTTCACAGAGATACTTAGAGACAGCTGCCGTTGGTCTGCAGTTGATGGGGCAACTGAACAAGAAGCTTGAAGGGGGCCTGGAAAAATGGGGTGCTGATCTTCTTTGAAATGCCACAATTAATTGCCATGCGTTGTCCCCAATGCATGGATGATTAAATGTGCTCCTAAACTGCCCTGATTTGTGGGGGCACCTTGCCGATTTTATTTGCCACTGTTAACATTTTCATTCCTGCATTATGCATGGTGCTGTGGGGCAAAGAAGTGCTGCAAACAAATGGCCTGAGGGATCGGCGTAAACACAGCGTGCCATAAGGGGGAGAAGACTAACAGTTCAGCACCGCCTTCTTCAGCCAGTCTTTACTGACAAACTAGACAGCCCCTCTGTAGCCTTGCTGTAGCGTAACAGTGCAGTACAGTCAAGTATCGTTGTCAGTTGCCTCAGGTATTCAAAAATGTTGCCTGTAAATGTGTAGATGTATATGGAGAATGTAAGGACAGTGTTGGGGTTTGATAAAATGGAATATGCTCATCTGTATCTCTATTAATCAACAATGAATGCATGTCTGATTGAATATTTCTATCTAACTAATTGAATATGATTTCTCCTCCTTCAGCATGTATAGGCTGAGGTCACTTTCGCTAGTTAATTCTGACAGCCAAAGCAATGTGGTGCTGGTTCCTTTGTGTTTAGGGATTTTAATTCCTCATTGCAATAATCAGTGACTGATGGAAGCCCTAGTGTTTTATGAAGGCATGCCAAATGACATGTGCTCCCTTTTGAACATGAAACACTCAGTGTAGAAATATGAATTTTCACATTAGAGGCATACTAACTCCCTCTGATTAGGAATTACTTGATCTGGGATCTTGGCCGTTAGAAATGCAACGCTGCACACATGGCCTGCCCGAGTTGTCAGCTGTCATGGCATCGGCCCAGAGCCTTACACTTGGCAGGTCTCCACCCTCTCACCTCCGGCTGACAATGCAAATACAGGCAAACGATGTGTAGCCACTGGACAGCTCTGTATACACTCATGTAATTCCATACGGAAAAGAAAACTTAAGTCAGATGTTTACCATCGAAATGAGGTTCCTTTTCACAATGATAGTTTGCTGTTTTGACAGTGGAATCAGTTCTTCATTTTGAGTCATAAACTAATCTATAAGTTCCTGCCGTTATGCCGTTTTCTTTTGTTTGTTTTTTCAACCCAGCCGCTTGCCATCAAAACGCTCTGCATGGCATTATACAGTTACTAATGCACTAGGCAATGGAAAGAGGGCAGATATTGTTTTTTATGGCCTGACCTTTGAGACATTATTATTTTTTTGATGAATAACTGTTTACTCTGAATGCGGGCATTAAACAAGTTTCCTTAAGGTTTGTAGTCATTGCCCCTGACACAAATGGCAAAACAAAAACATCTCATCCTGTTCACCGGCAAAGTGAAGCGAGCTGTCAGTGGATATGGAAAGTCTGTTTTAGTGGACTGGAGTGTAGTGTTAAATAGGTGGCAACCAGTTCATTAGGATGCCTTTCAGAGCATGAAAAATGACCTTTTCCCTTGTAATTGTAGTCTGAGTTCATAGATAGTTGACTGGAACCAGAGCATACTGTACGTTGACAAGGATCACTGGAAACAATTAGCATTGCATCTCACCAGTCAGTCCGCAAGCAGCTCTCAGTTACCAGTTTTTTACACCTTCTTGCTTAAATGCCACTCTGATTTGATTATATGTGACAATTAAGTTAGACAAATAAGAGAAACACATTATTTTGTTTTTTAAATGCATTGAACTTCATACTCATACGAGTATCATGTCTTAAAAAATGGTCTTAAACAGTCTAAAGTAGGGATGGACTTCTTTTTCAGGACCGATACAGATACCAATTGTTAATAGTCAAGGAAACCTACAAAATATAAGTCAACTTATAAATTATCATGTATTATTATAGTTATTATTATTAATCCACCTTTCAGCATAAAGTAATCAAAATGAACTCTACCTTTTACCAGCACATAACCATGATGTATAACCAATCACATGCAGGCTGATCACTACAGACATAGAGGAGGCTGCATCAGGGCCAATGTTTTAAAATAATTTTATTTCATCGGCCATTGGATTAAAAAGAATACCGATTCCGATAATCAGTCTATCCTCAGTCCAGAGTGGCATTATTCTCATGCGGTATAACCCTTGATATTCTGCACTGTCTAGTCTATTTATTGGGAATGCTTTGCATTTATTTTTGATAAATTAGAGTACTACAAAGATAAATAGAGATGCACAATTCTGGGCTGTTACCGATGTTCAAAATAACAATTGGGCCGATAGCTGAAGCCAGTGTTTTTTTTGTTGTTGTTGGTTTATAGCCTTGTTGCGGCTTAGTCTATTTCTCTTCGCATCTAAGAAGTGAGACACAGAGTTGCCTCTCACTGCCCATGCTGCTGCATTGAGCATGTTGGTATTTGTGTGCAGTTTGTTCCAGTGTTGGAAAACAGAGGGGATTATTTCTCCAATATACAAGTTGGAAAGAACTAACACAACATTTAGCCAGTACAAAATTGATGCGACACAACAGATAAACATCGGCCACTGATGTCAGTGAACACCATCTTATTTGCCGATAGGCTGATCTCTGTCATCAAGGTAAATATCGTTCGATACGGATGTTCGGTTGATATATCGGTGCATTCCTATAGGTAATGATTTATTATGTAATGTTACCCTTACAGTGTTAAAACTTTTAAAGGTAATGTGTAACAAAACAGCATTATAATGAAGTACCGCAGTTCTGAAGAGATGCCCTGGCCTAGTGTTGTTCTCCAGATGTAAGAAAAAAAATTTGTTTGGTACAGACCAATTGCAATATCTGTAAATCCGAATGTTTTTACAATTTTATTGTGCAGCCCTATTGCTAATACTATTAGAAGGTCATTTACAGAAGAAAAACATTTATATAGAAAAACATATATGTCTTTGTGCTATTGGGAATACATATTTATTGCAGTAATGTGTAGTTTTCTTCAGTTCTGGGTTTTTTTCTGGCTTTTTATAATCGCCTTTCTAATCATGGCTGACTGTACTTCTATGCACCCAAATTACAATGTTTAGATTAGTTTTACATACATTTTGGGTTCATTTACTCCACTGTATATTTACAGCTGTCATATAAATCCTGAGACCTCTGATGTACTTGTTTAAGGTCATCAATTACATTGAAAAAGATACAGTGTTTAATGTATGTATGTCTTTTTGACACTCTTCTCAATATGACATTAAAATGAACCTAGAGTCTTCGGGGAGTACAGTATATTTATGACACTTGTGGAAAGCATCAACAATGTGTTAGTCAATATTTATGTACATCTTTAGTTTGGCAATGTATGTTGCCATATTCAGCTGAGGTTAAAGCTAGGATAAAACACTAAGATACATAAGAGTTTTGGAGTTTGGAGTTTAATTGCTGTCATCATCAGAAATTTCTCTCCTACTCTGTGGTGTTTTGATAAGGCAAATGTGGTTGAAGAGAGCAAATATTTAAGGTATCTGCAAATGTGATGCACATCTGTCAAACAGCCCAAGGGTGAAAACCAGCACATAACAAGGCAACAAATGCTGATCTGGGACTTCTCTGCGGCAAAATAAAATATGGCTCAAGTTTTCATTAAGGTGCTATTGATTAGCTTTTCCTGGCAATGAATTATGGACAACATTAAATAAAAGGGAAAATATTTTTATGACTTTGCTTAGGCCATGCCAGATTCCCCCTTTGCCTCTTGTATGCTCGCCCTGACAGGCATTTTGTTTTCTCTTGAATTCTTGTGGCTTTTGTGAGACCTAGACTAAATGTAAAAAAAAATTATTTCACTTTAATTACCGTTCCCATTTTAGATACATGTAAAATGGTTATGAATACAGACTGTAGAAAGGGTTTAACAATTTCTAGAATTTAAATTTTTTAAATCTTAAACTGTTGAAAGAATAATTGAGATTTTCAGACTCTCCCCTGTAATGACGACGACAGTTTTAAAACATCAAAATGTCCATAGAAACTTCTCAAACCAACCTTGCAGCATAATCCAGGTTGCTGCTCTCCGTTTGCATGCTAAGTACATTGAAAACACATATTTTAATGGAAATTATGTGGTTACTTGTTCTCTGAAGGCCCAAGGTTTCTACTTGTACCTGGGGATTTTTGGTGTTAGTTCTGATGAAGCCACTTGGATAAGTGAAGACTTTGAAGTCAAAAACTCAAAGTAAATTTTCATTTGATTTAAGACTTCTAGAAATCCTTGATGACTGAGAATCTTATAGTGCTTTACTTCACATTTGTGTTGCCGTTACCTGAATCTTCATCTTCATCTTACTATACATCTTCATAAATGTTGCGGCACACCCATGCTGTTGCTTCAGCTATCTTATAAACAGCTTCCGTCTCTAACAATTGCACAAGCATTTATTGTTAACTTTTTATTCTCATAAGTCTCATCCAGTGCTGAGGCACTGCCTCTGGTAGCCAGGAAGAATGAAATAAAACACGTGTTACATTTGTAAGTTTTGTTTAACTCTGCTTTTTCGGTATACTTGTCATCTCACTGCCATATGTGTTACTGCTGAAGGAATCAAGGGGTCACCAAAGTTACTCGATTTTGAATTTCTGACGCATGAGGTCAGATACATGTTAATGAAACAAAAAATGCCTACATGTATTGTTTACCTGGTGGAAAAAAGTACAAGAAACATTCTCTTTCTTTCTGATATACACGCCTACATACAAAAGGAACAGCAGCATTAATATTCCCTCAGCGTACACAATCTTGGCATTAGTTTTGACTTTATGTATCACTGGAATGTGGACTGTTGGTGTTGAACACTTTTATTAGAATAATTATATCTCACTTCTGTAAATAGTAGTTCAGCCCGTCTGTCCTGTTTTGTGTTCTTAAACACATTTTGTCTTCCTGCATATAAATTGTTTTCTTGACTAGGACAAGTTGCAGGGCCAGTTTTGTCAACTGGTACATTTTGCTTTCTTCTGCCATGTTTTATCTTGAGCTGTGACTCATTAAGCATAACGTGGCGAATAATAATACATAGTTGTAAATTTGTTAACAAATGAGTAATTTGTCCAGATTTTGTATTATTTCCATTATTGTGTGTAAGCCAAAATGCTTTAGTGTTACACATCTATTTAGCCCTTTTGATTGTGGCTAACAGGTTGCCCATATAAGCACTGTAGAGTAAGGTCTTTTATTCTACATGGCGCAAAGTCATTTTGACAAGCATGTCTCAGAATAAGCATTCCATGCATACTGTATGCTTTGTTCCAAAAGGTGCACAAGACATGCAGAAGTTCCAAAAGACGCAACAGACATGCTGAAGTATGTCACTGGCATTTGCGTCATCAGAAAAGAAAAAAAAACTTTCTGTGTTTTTAGAGAAATACAGCCACACCTACAGGTCATTACAGGCCATGCTGTATGAGCTCTAATGTACAGTATGTTCCCATTACTGTGGCATTGTTGCATTTGTAGGAACATATGGATTTCAAAAATACCACACACCAAGAGTGTGAAGTGCTGAAATGAGTTCCTCCAGGGGATTGGCTGAATAACTTGAAATAGATATGAACATACATACGTATATTTTTCCATACAGGTGGAAAGTACTTTGGTTACAGTGTGAATGACATAGTATATTATAGTATAGTATAGAATTATTTACTTTTTCACTGATTGCAGCCAGTAAATATGTTTTTTTATCATTATTAATTTAATTTCTGATGACTGTACAGTGAAGTAACTCCAATATGGTCTGGCAGTTTGATTGGCAGTAAAGATTGTGACATGTAAAGCATGCAATGAAACTTGCCTTCCCTCAATGAGATACTAATTCATCTGCTGTACAAGATGCCTTCATATTGAAATATTTCAGGTTTAGAAATGGGCACATCTAAATATACTCCCCTTATACTGTCACTGATCTTCCATCGGTAGGTTACATTTAAAGAAATTGGTACTCAAAGACTTAAAAATCATCTAATGCTTATTTCAGCTGTATTGAAGACACCTGAAGCGTCCTCAGTCACTTTTAATGCATTGAACATCCCTGCATGGCACAGCGGTGGAGTAAAAGCTCACGAATTTGAACGATATGTTTTTAAACAGACGACTATTTTATTGTTTTAGTTAATTTACAAGGTAAAAGGCTTTGAAATCTGACTTTGGTAGTTTATTAAGTTGCCACATAATGACAATCAAGAAATGACAAGTCTGGTATAAAGCTGCAGTGCATGGTTAATAGAAAATGTTTTAGATGTGACAGTGCTTTATAAAGGAATGCCATGACTGCTAGCTGCTCTTCAGTGTTCAGACTGCAGACACTTAGTGCACCAGGTGTTTTGCTCAAGATTTTTCCACAAGACAAATGGAAAAGTGCCATATCCTTTAAACATCCCATTAATATGTCTTATAAGACTCACACAACTGAGCACCGAAAGCTCAATTTTATTACAGTTTCTTGTCTTTGTCAGGCATAGCTTCCAGTTTACGTTTTCAGGTAATTATAGCGCTGTGCACACTAGAGTGGCACAAATTAGCACTTTGGGGGAAGAATCAGTTGGCTGGATGCCCATCATTGCCTGTATGGCCTGGACATGATAAACACACAAGCTCAAATGCCTGTAAAAGGCACCCAAAGTGTGTGTCAACATTTTAATGGAGGATGTGGCTTGACTCTGCTTGACTTTGATTCAAGACTGAATCTAAAACTTAACTGTCTTTTAGCACTGTTACCGGACAGTCTGAAAACTAATACAGTTCTCCACCATTGTCTCATCTGATTTTATACAATAAAAGTGGCTGTTATTGTGCTGTCATGACAGGAGAACACTGAAGACTTACTTGTAAAAACAGGCTATTATGGAGGTAAATGCAAAGTCTTAGCAGGAGATGTGAGATAGTACTGAGAAGAGATAGTTTCATGGATGAACTCAACTCAAAGGATGTTCTGACCTAAAGAATAGTATCTTTTCAAGAAGTGTACCTGTTTTATTGCTATATTGTCTGGGTTTAAATGGATGTACTGAAAAAAAGATTATTACAGTAAAGGATGAATTGAGAAGATATAAGGCAGAGTCACGGTTTGGACCATGCCTGTACATGTGTTTGATGTGCGAGGAATCATGTGAGAAGTTTCATGTGGTCTGAAGAGTTTGTCTAGCACAGATGCCATGAAAGAGAACTTGTGGCTGTACTGTATGCTCTGACAGCTGAAGCTCATGGTAGGAAGTGCAGGATAGAGAGCAGTGATTCCTCCTTATTACATGTGGAATTTCCTCCCAGCTGATTGAAGTATCAGCATATTGCTGCCATATTCCTTCCCACAAGAGCCCAGAGTTTTAATAATTTGCAGAATGAAGGGGGCAGATGAGAGGTTATCAAAGTCACTTACATTTGTTTAATCTCCGAAGCACTGCCATTCACTAACTTTTCTAGGACAACAAGAGCAGTTCATAGTTTTCACTAAAAAGCAGTGCTGAAAGCAGACAACTAAAGCTATATAATACAGTCGGCATTAATGTACTCTGTCTACCTGGTGTGTATGTACTGTATGTATACAATAATCAATATGTGCCAAGAAATACTATATGTACAGTGTTTACAGTATGATCATGTGGAGGAAAAATAACAATAAGTAATCTCATGTCATTTAGCTGTTCTATGCAAAGTTAATGTAATCCTCTAATGTTTAGTGTAACACATCAATCATGCAAAAATCTATTGTTGCATTAGCCTTGAAAGAACAATAATAATAAAAATGCTATAATGGTTTTAGCTTCCTTTCCATAAATCATACTCGGAGGCTGGGGAGGGGGCATCTTAACTTGCCACTTCAGCTCATCTGAGCTGTTGAAGGGATGCTGAATACTGATATGATATTGAACAATAACCGGAGCCGCAGTTGGTCACTTTCAACCTGAAGTGGTTTGAAATATTGCGTGACACAGTAAGTCGCTGCTTCAACAGAAGTTGACCCAACACCTTCTACAATGACATAAAGCAGTTTTCTGTTCGATAGCCACTCAACAAAGGGCTGTAAATCAACAGTAAATGCATAAAAACAGTGCATAATGGAAGATTTATTGTAACATTGCAAATCCTTTTAAACAAATATTAAAATAAAACCCAAATCAGCCGGAACGTCATTTAACAGGTCATGCTCACTTCAGTTTTGAGCTGGGCTGGGGTAGTTGACAGGGGGTTGGAATTTACATCGACATTAACATTTGATTAATAACTCGGCTCTCACTCTCAAGACGGGTTATGTTCTAAGTGTATATGTCTGTGATGTATGAACAATGCAAATAGAATCAGCACATGATTGGAGCACAATTTTCTTTCAAATGGTTAAACAGCACATTAAGATGAATATATGAATGTAAAAGTACACCAGTTAAGAAAATCTCCTGTTCAATAATGTATCATTATACAAACAGTCATGTAGCCAAACACATACGTATAGAGAGAATTGCTGAAGAGCACAGCTTTCAGATTTGATAAGTGGAAGTGCATTTCTACCATGTGGTTTCAACCTGGGACCTTTACAAGTGCTTGTCAGAGTAGTGCTCCGACTGCCTGAAGAGGCTTTTCGATTTCACAGAGAATACACTCTTCCCAGGAAGTGGGTGGAGAAGATAATCCAAAATAGGAAAAGAAAAAAGAAAACTAGAGAATTAATAAACCTTTTTAGTTGGCATAATCATCCATTTTGAACTTAAACTGAACAGAGCAACAAAACAAATCATTTTTGGGGAAAGAATACATGTATTTTAATGCCCTCAAGCAAAACTAATTAAAGACGACACCTCATTTACATAAATAAGCATTATAATTTGCATGCATGCACAAGGGAATAGAGTCAGAAAAGAAAGCAATGTTTTGCAGTCTGCTAATTTCATTTTATTCAGGATTTAAGCTTAATAAAGATTCATTTTGCAGGGGAAAGGAAAATAATCAAAGGGGAAATTTGAACTATCTCCAAAGATGCAGCAGCCTTCTATTGAAAGGGCTCTTTCCGAGTCACCAGATGACTCCTAATCTGGAGTGGCACTTCTTGGCACAGCTCCAACACCAACTCCTTGAAAGGTAAAAAAATTTTAGAGCCCAATTTATTAGTATGCAGTTCTGGCATCGGGTAGAGAATTAATGGCGGTGACTGATAATGACTGTAATCGTGGCACAAATGGGGTGTTGAAATAGCAAACAACGGGCACAAGGCATGTAATGGGGATTTTATTAATTACCCGAGGTCCCTAGCATGAGCAGTCTCCAGGATTTACTGTGGCCATGCCAGCCGGTCGAGAAGGGGTCGGCCAGTCTAATCTGACAATGAAAGGGTCACTACAGAGACTGCAGTGTGGGCAAAAGGGAGTAATGTGGCACGCTACTGCGCTTGCTTTAAAACTATAATATTATGAGACCTACTAGTTTTGGAAAGACAAGAAGGGTTGTAGTCAGCTGACTTATTTATTGGGGTTTGGATCATATTCAACATCACAATCCTTGAGTACAGTACTTTTCAGTGAGTGGTTACAAAGAGCAGGACTAGAAAAAAGAGGCAAATTTGATCATTCAGCAAGTGTTTAGTCCCAGAAGAAAACAGATAAGAAGACCAGAAACAAGTGAGATAGATTACCCTGTTTGGTCAGAGTATTTTGATTAAGTTATATAGTAAATACATTCACCTACAATGAAATAAGCTCCCTCTATCTCTTTGTTGGCTATTAGAAAAAGAAATCAACATATGGTGGCACTGTCAGGTAGGATAGCCCATTCACACATCAACTCATCAACAAGAGAGGATTGATTAAAAGTCCTTTTTATTACTCACTGCATCCTTAATGGACGCTAGACTTTCAAAATGGAAGAAACAATTAGAGTTTTACTGCTTTGTGGGCACTACTGATTTATATAAATCACTGCACGGGTGTAAATTTTCCAATAAAAGACTGAACCACTCCTAGCATACATAATCAACATGTCCACACTTTGTTCTCACTCTAGAGTTGCACAATCTCTTTAAATTGGTAGGACTCAACAGTCACACCAATTCAAGCATCAAGCATCAAGCAACACCCAATCAACAGATTGGGTGTTGCTTGATGAAAATTTCTAAACTGTTTCTATATGCTTTACCGCTGCTCATCATACCCAGTGCTTTAGGGCCAAAAAGACAAACAAGGCAAACAAACATGGCTATGACTACTTACACTTCAGTGTTGAATGAAGATGAAATTAAATTAAGTTTACTCTAGTTCATATAGAGCAGTTAATATGAACCCTGGAGAGATTTACCCTATAACGGCCAGGACACACTGGCCATGTCTGCAGCGCGTTGTTCGCCATGGACCATCTTGTAGTTCACCGCCCATGTTAACAGGTAGCAGCCACACTGCCTATTGAGATCCTTTTGAGAAAGAGATTTATTTGGAGTCATTTTGATGCCAAATGGAATGACAGGTATCGTATTATTATATGGTGATGATAAGGGTTCTTGAAAGTTTGCCTTATGAGGACAAATAGCCAGTATGAACCTCATAAAGTGAGCGTAGGGTTAATGTGGTCACTGTCATACCCTCAGTTGAAACTTAGAATAGGTGGGGCCATGCTGCGCAATGCCCAATATAAAAATGAAACTCCCTGGAATATTATATATTTCAAATTTGGCTGGGTGCTTAGATGCAATTAAAGTGATACTTTGTGAAATGTATCTTTGGAGTATCAAATAACCACCATCTGTAGAGCTGAAGAGTTTTGAAGTTTTTATCCTCATTGATAAAGTGGTGGTCGTCAGATCAAAATAGGGAAAAGTTTTCATGGAAGAAAAAGGGTATTAGAGGTCAGCGTCAAAATACAAGCAGTACACTTAAACCTTAAAAACATGTTGCAATTGGAATCCATTGCAGTCTACATGGATTTAAGTTTTCGTTCTCAAAATAAGTGAAGCCATGACAACTTTGGCTCTTAAAGTCCATCACAGTGGCACAGGTGCAGTTTGAACGAAATGAAAACAAACCTGTAGATCTAATAAAGTAACTATTTGTCCTGATTTGTATTAAATGCCCAGAGAGTAAAGAAAGAAAAAGCTTGCCCAGATTCTTCTTTTCCTCTTTTCACACAAACATAGATGCATACACACACCCTGAAACTAGACAGCTGTATTGTGAAATCACTTCTGAAAAGACTTTGAAATCATTGATAAATGAATTAAACCGTGAGATCTAGTGTGATTATGTTAGAAGCGTGGGGCAGGCACAGGAATGCGTCATCCACAATGTAACATTAACATTCTTAATACTGATGTGAAGTGTTTTCAGTTCAGTGAGTAAAAATCCTCAAACCTGGCTATTTTTCTGTCAGCAAAGACTCTGAAGTAAAAAAATAACTATACATAAAGTAAGGGGACCAGCTGGCACATTGCCTTTTATAGGAAGGATGATGAACGTGGATGCCTTTTTGCTCAAGTCACATTGCGTGACAAAGGTGTGTGTATATTGTACAGTATATTTATCTCATACCCATGCCCCAGGGCAACTGTCGGTAACATAACCTCAGAAAATCTCACCATTCAGGTTCATATTTTCTCTTTTTGTCCTGCACTTGCTTTATAATGTGAGTCGTTTCCATTGCTCTCAAAACATGTTTTTTTTTTTTTTTAAAGCTCAATTTTCAGGCTCAATTTTCATAAATAGTTTTCTTTTACCATAACTTGAGTAACCCTCTGTATACTAAATGATCTTTGAAACAATAAATTACAATCTGGAGACCACCAGAAAAGCCACTGACTGCCCACACTATGTATCAAAGACAAACATTTTTATCTTCCGTGTAAGCTTATAACATTTAGTTTGCAACAATGTTTGATATAAAATATACAACACTGCAAATGCCTTGCGTTAACGTTTCTCTGAGAGAGGGATTGATTTTAAAGAAACTTCTTTGGTTTTCATCACTCAATAAATGTTCATCACCTGATCAAGTGGCTTCACATGGGCACAACACGCACAGTCACTGAACAGTTAACACATTTCTGCTCCTGTGATTGCTGTTTTATCACCAAAATCAAAATATGCAGTTTTTTAGAACCTTCCCTCATTCGCATGTTCTGACAAGGCTTTCACAAGTGGCTTGGCTCTAGGTTGTGTTTATAGTATTACTGTGTTCTTTAGTGTACCTTGTTTTTATTTAAACATTGTTTTTTAAGATTGTTGAAAAAATGTACCTCATAAAAACAAATGTTTAATAAATAGAACACACTTGAAACTGATTTGCAAATAAAAAGTTGTTTTTTAATTTAATAGGTCTTGTAATATTACTGTTGTGTGTCACTTTAATTACAGTAAGAGGTCTATAAACTGAATTTGTATATTGGAAATATTGAATGTCATTTTCCCAATAAAACTGATAAATATATCCTGTTAAATGCAGTGTAGCATTGCCTACTAATTTGTGCTTTCTTGTCCCAGAGTCATCACTGTAATGGAAAATACCGGTTTGTGGCAAATACCAGAAAGTACATACCCCATTTACTTGTGAAATACCCATCCTACTGGAGCTTTTGTGTTTTACCTCAAGTACCTCTTCCATGGGTGTGTACATTTTTTTTCAACTAGTGAGGTCATGTGTGAAAAATTTATTTAAAAACAGTCATGCCATAACATATCAAAACCTGTTTTTGCGTAATGATCTAGACATTAAAAAAAATATAAACCCCATCTTAAAACGCATTGAAAGTTCCCTTCTTGTTTTGTTTGTTTTTCCTTCTTCTTGTCCTGCCTCTGAGGTGAGAGGGAGAGACTTTGAAACTAAAGTTGGCAACATTCCTTGGCAGTGACACAGAAGTATCACCTTATTGCTCACGTTTTGACACATGAAAAACACAAAGAGCTGAACCAGATGTTCAGGTTCTGATCTGAGAACAGATTCCGTGTTTAGCAAGATAAGTGTAAGCATATACTACTTATATACTACTACCACTATAAATGTTAGCAACTGTCAAATTGAAATGTATTTTTTTCCCATCTTGGTGCCAAGATGCTTCTCAAGTATGTGTTTTAACTCAAGAATAGATTGGATATACTGTTGACTATCTTTAAGTTAAGTTTTGAGCAATTGTGCCAATCACTAATCACGGGATCAACATGTCCACACTTTGAACTTACTCTAGACTCACACAATCTCTTTAAATTGGTAGGACTCAACAGTTAAAGCAATCCAGCTCTTCTGTTTATTACACATTTCCAAACTTTGTTGCTCCTTCTGGTGATATAAAATCCTCTCTTCTAGCAGAGATTTTTTTATCCTCCCAAAAATATGTTTACAGAACAACAAATGTAAAAAGCTTTTTCAAAGAATACACTGAATTAGTCTGAATTAGTATTGTGTTATGTAAATCAGAAACCAGAAAACAATTATGCACCAATTATTACTGGAGCCCACTGTGAACAAGAAGTCAGAAGCTACGGAAGTAGCAGTCCCGTGTTGGGGAGGAGATCCCTCTGTGTTCCAGAGGTGTCTCAGACAGGCGTGTTGCCTCACCTGGTCCTGTGTTTACCTCAGATGGTAGGATTAGGAAGCAGCCATGTGGAAGATAGGACTCTAATCCATCGTGCCTTTACTTGGCACTCAGACACAGTCCTCTGCAACACTTCCGCTCTCTAAAGGTAGAGCAACGCCCTTAAGGAATATGAGAAATATCAACAGCATTTTGAGACTCTCAGTGTGATACAGCAATATTTTGACAGCTATGTGGGGTGCAGTTTGCCTTGTGGAGGAGGGTCGCAGGTGGGCTGTTCGGGAGTCAATGAGAGTGGGTGTAATGATAGTGTCTTATAGTGTTCCTAGCAGTCATCAACCAGTTGATAGATTCAGATACACAAGATGGATCTGTGCATCATATACTGTCCAAAGCAGGCAATAACTGCAGATCTGTGCCTGTCCTCTGCCAGACATACTCTCATATTCCTTTTTCATTTTATTACTTATTGAATATTAAACTCTTTTCTGACCTACACTGACACATTAGTTGTGCTTTAATTCTCTGGTATGTTGTAAAACCACTTTGTTTTTCTAATGAAAAGTACATCAGTTCATATTTTTGTTAGCTGAAACATGTTGTCTTTTTAACTGAATAGCCATTGAATGGAGACCCATAACTTCTCACAAGGAAAACGTGCCTCTATAAATTACGCGTAGGTACATCATTTTGTGCTTCATTGTGCACCCAGCACTTTATGAAGTAAACAAGTTGAAGACATTGAGCTTCCACGTTTACAGTGTTTGTCTGTGTATCTGGCTGCTTGGGTAAGAATAAAAGCTCTGTTAATGAAATTTCAAATAAAGTTTTGTTTTTTTGTTTTATGCTGAAAAGGCAGTAAACACAGACTTTCTAATAAAACGGTCCCAACTACTAAACACTGAATAATAAAATCACTTCTTAGGAGGCCCAACTACAGTCTTATGATAACTTTGTTTGATAACAGGATAAGGTTCACACAGGGCAAGGGGCATGGTCAAAGCTATACATTATTGTGCACATTATTTACATTATCATTAATGTATTACTGCTCAGGAGACTGTGTTGAGAGTTTACACACTTTATCGTGTGTTTTTGGTCAGAGGGCTCGCCCTTGATCTCGTAACCACATCACCACCTTCATCACAAACTGTAGAAAGCAAAACTCTTATTTATCCAATGTGCTGATAATTAAGCCGTTCTCATTAGTGACATAATTGGAAATGTAATTAGCAATAGTAATAGTTATTGCATTTAATACCTTTTCTCTTTAGTTATCAGGCTCATTCAAACTGGTAATTAGCAGTCATAAGAATTCCATACTTTTGTCCTAATCCATTTTGGTTACCAATTATTTCTGTTGTATTTTACATCAATAAATCATTACCACATTCATTTAGATTTTTCAATAAACATACAAACACTTTGCTTGCCAATTTTTAGATTAGAAAGAATACTACGATTTAATTATGTTTTATAGTACCAAAGCACTACCTGCATTGTTTCAACTGTTCCGTAACTTCACTTGTCAATCAGCAAGGAAGACTGACGTTTATGGGAGATGTTGTCATAATTTTGAGAAACACAAAATGTTACCAATAGCACCTTTTAAAGATGACATGTTTCATTCGCCTTGACCTTAATAGAACAAGCCCCCCTCTCTTCCTCTGCTTTAACCAGCTGCTGCTGAGGTGCTCCCTTGGTCACACCTGGCTGAAAAACAGTGTCAGGATTCTTGGCTTTCCCCTGTCAGACTTTAACCTTTTACATCAATCTGTTTGCACCAGAGAAGTTGCTTTTCAACATAGAAAAATCCCTAAGATCAAGAGCTTCAAATCTCTCATTTCAGAGAAACTACATGTGATGGTAAACAGCTGTTTTATGTTTATCTACAGAAATCAGATGGCAGTATAGTGAGCATTGGCCAGAGGCGATAACTCCTCAGCGGATTCAGCTTCAGCACAGATTGTTCAACGGGAAGGTGAGCCTTAAACTTATATTCATCGCTCATTGCCCACAGTATACCAATATTTGCTTCAAATTAAATAACAAATGTACTCAATAGCTAAGACAGTGATGGGTAGAAACATTTCAAGTATAAATTGGGGCTGGATTGGTTTGCCATCAATGAGCGATCAAACTAAGTCATTTGTAATTCAGTTGTATGAAAAAGCATTTTGCACAGTTATCATTAATTTTCTGTTTCTGTCAGCGGGAAACAAATTATTGGATCATTGACTTTACTTTCACAAAACACAAAATGCGGCTTGTAATGTGCAGTATTGGTGTCTCTGCTCCATGTTGAAGTTGCACCTCTGTTTCGAGGAACAACTTAATTGTCTCAAACATGCACACAAGCAGCACGCACGAGTCATGATACCCCAAGGCCTAGATTAATTAAGCTATGAAAACCCACGAGCAGAGAGCATTCGACAGGTGCCTGTTTGCCTTGGTATGGGACTTGTTTTTGGCAGTGGTGCAGTGGCTCATTATAAATCTATAATTAAGTTACAATTTTATTTGCTTTTTTTAACATACTGTCATAGGGGATCAACATGGCTTAAACTCTGATTCTGTTAAGTGCACTCTTGGCTATATTGCTATTGTATCTTCTATTCTTCCTCAGGAATTATACTTTGACAAATATGTGAATGAGAGACTCAGAGTGATACTGTGTGTCACTCACTGGCTGTTATCCTGTGACTCTTACAGGTGTTCTTGTTTTCAACTTGCTGTTGAGGTGCATCTCGTAATTCTCAAAATCTCTTGATTTGATCTTAATCCAAAACAAGCTGATTTGCAACCCCCCTCCCTTCCTCCCACTCTCTGTATCTCAGCACAAAAACAAACACTGTGCCCTCCCGCTGGCTGAAGGGATGGTCCTCAGAACCCCCACAGTTCAGCTCATCTCGTGTTGGGGTGTGTTGGCAGCACTAAGTGAATGCGATGAAGCGGCTCTCTCAGGGCAACGTCTGTTATTTTGAGTCACCTGCCAGCAAAGAGGGAGGGTGAGATGCACAGCAGGGGCCTGAAGGAGGGATGAGCAGGGCTGTGGGAGAGAATCCCCCTGCCTGCAGGGTGGTCAGACTGAATGAGAGCCACCACCACAGTGGAAACGTTTGCCAAGAGCTCGCTCAAGCTAACAATGTGGCCTGTGGAGGGGCAGACTGGGAAGGAAATTGAGGTTAACAACATTGTTACATATTAAACAGGGCTCGTCTGTGCGTATAGTATGTGGAATGGTAAATCCTTGAATAGTCAAGCATGTTATTCAGCAATGAAATCTGTAAAAGATTCTATTATATCTAGGTTATTTCTGGTTATGCTATTTTAAGGAACTAAGTATACATTTTTTTAAATTATATACCGTGAGTTTATATGTGCTGTAGAAAATCTGCAGTACACAATGTTGTGTTTTTAGTTTTAATAACTTAATATTGAATTATACTACAACTTCAACAACTATTTACTGTTAAAAGAACAATATGCATTTCTTAAAACTCACCAAATTTCAAAATAGTTTCAAACATATTGCTTATATCTCAAGTACCCTCTGAAAAAGTAACACTGTAAAAGTCTATATAAAAACAGTCTAGTTGAATCTTAATTTAACAATACGTCTGCAAACTCTCTTCAAATGAAGCAACTAACCAGCAGTCGTGAATATTATGAGTTTTTTCACAGGTGCTAATTGTACATTACAGTACAGGTCTGAGGACTGGTTTTCACTGCCGAAGCCTTACTATTGAATCTCACCGCTTTCCTTTACTCTTTCCCCCACTGTGCTTTACCCAGGGGAGAGACGCCTTCTACGTGTTGTAATAAGGGTAGCTGATATAATGAAGGTCATTGTAATCAGAGCTAATGTGCCAAGGAGTCAAGACACTGTAGCTTTATTTGCCAGCAAGGCCCGGCATTTGGTACCCATGGGGATCAGGCTGATAGTGTTATCTTTGCTAACCTGACTCTAATACAGGCCTTGCTCCGCTGTTTGTGTCAGTGTCGGAGCTGAACTTCTCCCAGTGATCCCTTCCATGTGTGGATGGGCATGGATTGGGCTCCACTCTGCTCCATCCTGGTTAAATCCCATCCCAAGGTGTTAGGCTTCTCTCAGTTCACATACTGTATTTAAAGAGCTGTGCTCCCTCTCTCTGACTGTCTGACTTGGAAAACAGACTGGGCTCACATAGGCTGCAGTTGAATGTACTTGACATAGAAACATTACATTGGCATCTGCTGAGGACTGGCTTGTAAGAGATGACCTCTAAATCTAATCCTGTCCCTCAGGATATGCAAATGTCCTCAGCTCAAATTTGATTTGTTTTTGTCAGTTCAGGACACAGCAGTTTGTTTACAACTGTTATCCAACACAGGGTGAAAAACCAATGGTGCACATACGTAGCTCTACTTTATAAGATGTTTTATAGCCTTGCAATCTCACCAGACTATCTGACTAGATATTAAGGTCTTATATAAGTTCACCAAGTTAAACTTTGGCTTTGAAATAGTTTTTTCTTACTTAATTATTCTGTGTGACAAGTTAAATTATATAGCAAGGCTTAGCTATCAACCTGATACAAATCTGATGGGATGACGCAACTACAGTAGTAAATAATTAACTGTAATTACCGTGTTTAGTTATTGTTGAGGTTATTTATAAAATTGGTTGATAGAATAAACATGTTAGGAAGTAAACAGAAGGCTGTTGTCAACAATTGATTTGTGAGATCTGTCTTGGTCATTTTTTTAATTCTATGAGAATTTGACTTCAGAGGTCTGATGACACATGTGACTGTTCATTTATCAGGAACTCCCAAGGCCATAAAATCAGAAACAAAACCCATCTTTAGTGGGGATCCTCAGCAGAACTTGAAGGTTGATTACCATTTTTCTTATTTTTTACACTTGCCTTTTTAATGTGCCGCTTTCTGTAAGAAACATCAAAGGCTTTTCCCCCCATTCATCTGAGCACCTCCAGGAAAAAAAGGCTACCCATATCTAACCCCATGCAAGTCCCCTGGTCCCATCATTCAAACTTCCAAGCCTCTCTTTGTGGCTTCCTAGAGGACCACGGTGAAATGATCTCTTTTGTTTCGCATCATTAGTTCCATCTGTTGTGCGAGCAGGCCTGTCTGTTCCGGAGCATGGCAACGTGATGGTCGCCAGGGGCGATTGGAGACGCTACCGTCCCGGTGGCTTGTGGCTCAACCTCCGCCACCACCATTGCCTCGTCCGTGATCCCCATGACACTCTCACACTCGCTTGACTGTTTTTACTTATTTATTCATACATCTGGGAAAAATAGAAGCACACATGTGCTTCATATGCATGAAGTACAGTTAATTTAGTTACTTTTTTAAGGAAGGAATTAGTTCTGTGATGTTATTTTTAACTTGATACAGTGCCACTGATACTCTGTAGTTGAAAAGCAGTTTATGAGTTTATAATAATAATATTATTTTATTACTATTAATAATAATAGTGAAGCAGTATATACTTTGTAAACCATTTTTAATCTCTCTGAAGTGATTGAAAGCTATTAAATACAAATCATCCTACGTGTCATATTCAAATTGTATGTCCACTCTGTGACAACAGGCTTTAATAGGTCAGATTTGTTTGCTTATTTTCTTGCAGTCGGGAGTAAATGATGCACCAAACAGATGTAGCATTTTCTCTCAACAAGGAAATATTTTATTCATGATCTACATGAATGATAAATCTTCAGAAAGTCTTAACGCTGATGGGCATACACAATTTTACATCTGTCTTCCTCAGAATAATTAATCACATACCAGAACTCTTGAGACTCAGTGTTGAATTTTTCCTCTCACTTTACTTGATGTAATTACTTCTTTAAAAGCAAAGCATTCTCTAAAGAAGACGAGAATGATAAACCTACCAGCCATACGTTCTGTTAAAGAAAAACCCAGGAAAGATGCAGGAAAATCTTGTTCTTGTAAAGACTGCTTTTTTAGCCCTGTTGATGGGAAACCCTGCAATCCCAACCATGCCTAAGACAGGGAAATATGGCCTTACGTTCTAATTATAATTCGTAATTCCCAAATGAATATTTCCATAATGTCTCCCGAGTGAATTGCTCTGGTCTTATCACCATAGTGCGAATGTACAGCACAAGGGCATCTGTGTGCATGTCAATGCGGAGATCACCAGATCATTTTCATTGAAGACGGAGCCGTCAAAGGTCATAGCCATCCAAATGACCTAACCTTGCAATGTAACACCTGGGTGTAAAAGTGGACTCATCCTATCTACTGGGATGGGTGTAATGTACCTCTAATGTATAAAGTGCGGAAATAAAATAAGAGTTATAGGTTGGTGGAGGAGGTTCAGTGTGGGCTAGAGAATACTGTAACTCTATAGGGTGAAATAGCTGTGTTGGTATCACCCGAGGTGACAGGCTATTGCCAAAGTGCTGTATTTGTTGGAACCATTATGAAATAGAGTCTGCGAAAAAGGCCAATATTCAGTTTGAATTGATTCCTGGAAAACTCCAGAAGTGAATATGCTTTCATTTTGATAGTATTACTATGGACAAAATGTGTTGTGTCAGTTTCACCTCGCCATTACTTTGCTCCATTAAGGCAAAACCGACTGATTTTATTTTTGCGCAGTCTATTTTCTGTGATAAAATGAAAATCGGAGAGCTTTATTAAGTCTGAGTGACACCTAAAGCTGAGAGCCAACAGGAAAATAAGTCATGTGGGATCTAGTTTCAGTTCATTTTTGCTCAATTCCCATCTCCTGATCAAATACTGCACTTTCCAGTAGGGGCCTAATGGGAGTGTCAAGTTTACAAAGGCCCTCTCTCTTCCCCTGACTCCATTACCTGATAACAGTGCTGGTTTTGGCACTTATTTGCACAGTGCAGTTAAGCTATGCTTGTGCTGTGCACATTTGTAGGGGGTTGTAATTGAAGCTGTATTGAGGGCATATTATTAATTTCTACAAATCTTCCTTGCATACATGTCCAAGTTGCTATGGGCACTAACCCATCTCATTTTATTTCCTGTACTCTTGACTATTTGAACTCTTCTTTTTAGTGAAGCTTCTGAGTGCTGCTCCTCTTTAAGCCAAACAAACATGACCACTGATGTCTTGGGTTCAGGGCCTTTCAAACAACCTTTCAATAAAACAAGCTCAGCTGTGAGACATACAGGATCTCTCATGCTGGGCAGCCCCGCTGAAAATACCCTCCCTCCTGTTTCAAAGCCATCAGCTTTTGGTTCCCCCAGGAGAGCCAGCATTATCCTGCAGGGTTTATTTAAACTTGTTGGGAAGGTCTTGCCTTTTTTCCTACAGTAGTTTACGTGACATTTAGGAGAACCTCACTACATATGAAACTGATTTTATTTGGCTTATCGATCCAAATTTCAAGACTATAGGTGACAATTTCCTGTGGAAGGGAAACTGTGGCAGGTTTTTGATATGGCCCGGGTGGTGCTGGGTGGGCCACACCTGAAGCTCATCTGCCTGTGGCATAAGCATAGGATGATGGATGCTGAGATGCCTTGGAGGCCTGCTGTGTTTGCCAGACTTTTAGCACTTTGCGAGTGACAGTAACCTGAAAGGTGAGAGGAGGAGCAAGAGAGGGAAGGAAGGATAAAGACAAATGAGGAGATATGACAAAGGCATCCTTTACAGCTTGATACTGAGGTCCCTGACTTGTTTTTATTGACCTTTTCTCTTTTCTTTCCCATATTTATCTGCAGTATAAGATATGCCACTTAAATAAATGTCATTTGACCATCTCTGGTTTCAATGTCACACACTGACATGTGGTATTTTGATGGAATTCATTCGTTTGTGTGGATAGTGTTCCTTACTTAGAACTTAGAGCTTCTTTTGACTGAATAGAGGCACTTGCAGTGCATCCTTTTTTTTAATCACTCCTCCTTAACTGCCTCTTAAATCGTCAAACTGGTCAGTCTCAGTGTGTTACTTCTTTCTACCATCTTGGGAGGAGAACTATGCTTTGGCTAAGACATTATTGGACCATTAAACTGCAGCCCCACCCTCTCTCAAGCACTTTCAGTTCTGTATAAATGCATCGGAATTACTTCCAGAGGGGGGTGGTGGTGGAAAAAGACCACTGGAAAGGCTACTTATTCTCTTAATGATGTCTTGTCCTTTTAAAAGTCGTCATCTTCATTCACAAATGGATGAGTACGGCAGAGGAGCACCCCAGGGACTGAGGTCATCCCAACCTTCTTGTACCAGCACAGGAAGTTACTTTCTATGAAATGAGGCAGGACAGTTTGCATTAAAAGTTGAATTTGTTGACAGGGGGTGGGAGGGGGTGTGCAATGCCACATACCACATAGTAATTATTGTGGGGTGGATTAGTTGGCAGGTATTTATGATTAGTTTGCTACCCACTAATAGCTGTGGCATGAGAGACACTAAACATAATATTTATGTTTTTGAATAAGTGCGTTACATGTCAAAGCTGAATCCTTAACTGACAGATGGCAGAGATCTTCTTTATGAATGGCTATTTGATTGTTTCCATATATTAAAACCTCACTCTGTTAGTTTCATCAACTTGTTATAAATACAGTGTGTCTGAATTTAAGCATGTATTGTGAAAGAAGTTGGGAATTTTTCTCATGGGAGTGTACAAAAAGATAATCCGTCCATTGGCAAGCTAGGTCATTAAACTATCAACACCCATCTATTATGGTTTGTGTCATGATTACACAAATAAATTGTTGCTGAACTGAGTTTTTGGACAAACAGTGGAATTTATTAAGTTTAGATTTTGACTGCTAAAGCTGAGGAAGCTGCTCAGTAGCAGAAACATCCATTGCAAGCAGCATGTTTTAGTAAAACAACACCCAAACCCAAATAAATTCTTAGGTAAAACAAACATTATTGTCCCCAACTATATATATATCTATATATATAGATATATATATATACTTTAAATGTAAAATGCTAAACTGCTCTTATTACTTTTTTTTCCCTTTAAGCTGAGGATATTTGGGCAATAGGTTAAAGGTCTTGTGTCTTAAGCTATGATGGGAAAGTGTCACCTTTTCTAAATGATTTAATTTCCCTCTTATCTGACTAAGGAAAAACTCTGTCCTATTGAACAAATGAATATCTGCACTGATGATTGGATTTAACTCAAATTCAAAAGGTGGAATTTTATAAATATTACAAGAATTTATGAATTATACTTTTATGTCTATTTGGAGAAGAGAGTCACATAATACAGTTTTGACTTTTCTGTTACATAGGAAATATTAAATCTATATGATTCCCATTACTTTTCTAAGTTAACTTAATATGCTGAAAAACCATGTGAGTTTTCGAAGTAAATAAGGCATAGTGTTAAAATATATCACTGTGGATTTACAATATAACTCTATTTTTTTTTTTTTTTCAATCTTAGCACCTTTGGGCTGCCTACAAGCACACATCACGCGGGTGAGGTGTAGTCAGTGATATACATGACATGCGTCTCTAAGGACCCTCTGATTTGTATAATATCCTTCAGACAAGGTCATAGCAGTGCCTACGTCTTTGAAGATAGAGGAAAGAGAACATGTTCCGTCTTCATTGTGCCTGTGGAATAGAACAAACGTGAGATCACGGTGTCGAGGGGCTTCCACTCTTCAAAGTTGATATGAATCAGACATGAAACGTTTTAGATAAAGTGATAGTTATCTTGATTCCTGGCGCCGTCCGTTGAATAGACAGAGTAACGCGTAGGGAGGCTGAATAGCTGTGTTTTAGTGTGAAATCCTGGGGAAACGTATCCATCTGGTGTATGAATAATTTAGATGGCTCAAGTTGGTTCCTGTTGCTGTTGTGTTTGCGCTCAGCTTTCTCTCTCGGCTCAGCACCCCCACCACTACCCACCCTCCCTCCTTGACATCACTCCTGAGGCTTGTTTGTGATGCTTAAAGGGAAGTTGGGCCACATGAGGAATCGTGGGGAGGAGAGACTCACTTTCCCTCTCTGCTGTGCTTTCTGTCTCCCTTCTGTCTTTCCTAGACCTACACAAACCTCAGATAAACAGTTTAACACCCACAGACGCACATACCCCTTACGCACACACGCGCACGCTGGCAGACACTGTAGATGTAGAGAAACTGTAGATGTGCTCTGTTCTAAACATACAGTACACCTTGCACACCTTTGAAGTTTGAAAGGCTTGGATTTCAATAATTAAAATTTGATCATTAGTGTGCACTGAGCATTGTGTTAATAAGACTGGGTGTGACCGATAATAGATTTTTACGTGGCACTTATAAATGCATTATGCAGCACTTAACAGAGATGCATCAGACTTGGTGAAAGTTCCTCTCATATGTAGGGAGTTTTAAAATGGATTCAAAGTGCTGAATTGCCTAACTGACATACTGACGCCACACACACAAACACACAATGATCTCACTTATACCAAATTTGAATCTCACCATTCCAACTGCACACATGTACACATACAGTTTTATACCAAATGTGCACATGTGCATGCCAAAAAAACACATGTTCCGACAAAAGCAGAAGTGTTTGTGGACACACGCAACACACAAACATGCAAATCCACTAATATGCCAGGCCAGCTGTACTTGCCCTGCATTGATTAATTTATTGTAAAAATGCAAACATGCTCAGGTTGAGTTGTGTCCTCTGGTGTAATCCAGTCCCTGTCTTTAAAGGAACCAGTCTGGATGAGGGGGGTGGCATTGAGGAATAGGAGGAGGGAAAGACAGAGAGAGAGAGAGAAAGAGAAGGAGGGAGGGAGGGAGGGAGGAGGGGGATGTGACAGGCCCTTGGAATCTCAACCTCTCTCTCCTGGCGCCCGCACTAATCAACCCCTGTAATTTATGCAGAAAATATGATTTATATTTAATTTCACTACACTTGCATTGTTAATTTGAGATGTAATTAACGCGTCGCCACGGCAACTAATTTCTCAATGCCGTAAATTATCACCGCCTTTTCATCAAAATTCAGTTACTTTGGCTCCTGTGTGCAGTGTTGTGATGCAATTAGGTTACCAGGGCAACCCCAAAGTGTTAATTTTCTTTTGTTATATTCCAGCGAGGCAGAAGTTTTTATACCACAAGTCATATTCACTTTTTTGGTGAACAAAGAACTTGGATTTTTTTCTTGAAAAAGGGGGAACAGGGGTGTTAAATGGTGCCTGCAGAACATGCTGCTCATGAACACAAGTATACAACGATGCATGCTGCTTTTCCCAACACTTGTTATATTGTTGTGAACTGATTGATTGCTGAGACTTCTCTGCTATTGCACGTAGAGGTGTTTCAAAGTTGTCCTTTGGGAAAGGGCATATTTGTCAAAGGGAATCTATATAAATGAGAAATGTGTTCATTGTTCAAATTTAAGAGAGCTTGGTCTTACTCCTTTCCACAGTCCCCCTTTACTCTCTCTCACTTTCTGTCTCATACATACAAACACAGTCACACACATCACGGCACATTTTCAGTACTTGCACTCCTTTTATTCCCCCAGCAGTGACTGTGAAATGACTCAATATTTTAATCAACTGTATCTAATTTGCACTCCAGCAGAAGATAGGGCCACATGTGTGCTGTTGTTGCCCTGGCTGGCACTGAGTATGCCCAACGGATGGCTCTGAGCCGCCCTGGATTGCCATGCTTGCCGGTCTCTGTGGCCCACTCGGTGCGTCCGTCTCCAATCCATCCCCCCTTAGCTAGTCTTCAGTGGAAATATCAGGTCATTGGCTGCTAAGCTCTGGTTAACTGCAAAGGTAATTAAATTTGTAAGCAGGCTTTTTGAATCTTTTTAGCCTCGTCGGTAATACCGGCAGGGATTACTGCGTTTTTGAACACAGCTCTATTTTGACGCCCTGGCAGAAAGGGGCCAAGTCCCAGTGACCAGACAGGGTCCACAACAGCCAAAGCCCTAACTGACAGCTTCAGAGCCATGACGTCTTCTTTACTGTAGCGATACTCAGGGAGAAATGTAGGGAAAATAGTTGGTTATTTTAGAGAGCAGCCCTTGCAGCCAGATGCAGTGCTGCACCTCTACATTAATGTGTATGTATGTCTTTTGTAATTGTTTCTTCTGAAATAGTGAATTATGAAGTGAAGTGATTTATTATTTGATGCCCACTGGCACCCTCAGAATCAGTAGCCTAACATGTTGTCAATACATACAATACATTTTTCAGGTGTCTTTCTGATTCTCAGTGGTGCTACCACGGCACCAATTTGCCTCATTTGTGGTACAGAAGAGAGGGAGACTACTGTAAGGTGGGGAATTTCTTTTTCATATTGCAATATTGCCCCTGCTGACTTTAAACAACAGTTTGACATAATTTGCACAGACAGTATAATATAAGAGGATTCGGCGTATCCTCTCTGTAGAGGGGGACCATGGGGAGAGCCTCAGCAGAGGCGCTCTTTAAAAAGGTAACAACGCATTTGATTTAAAAAACATCTTTCTGATATAATTTTGCCTGTTTTAGAGCATTGCCTAATAAATGCAAATGGAGTGATAATGTTTCCTGTGTAGATTACATGGCAGGTATTGGATTCTAACTGCAACCTCCAGTGCTTTGATCCCTCCCTGTCTGATCTTTTAACTATAGATTAACTCCCCCTCAGAGTTTAAAACAAGCTCGCACTTGCCTTATTCAGCACACCTATGGTAAACACCAGACACTGTGTAGAAACTCCTATAATGTATAATTCATCATCTCAAAAACACTAATGGATTATGTAGAGACAGCGGTTGTGTATAATTTTGAAACAAAGTTAGAAGCTTGAGTGTCTTCCTTAGGCAGAAAGCAACTAACAAAGTCATTTGTCCACTAATGTCAAACTTTGCCTAAATAACAATTAGAAGTCACAATGAGGCTGAACTGCCTAATCAAAAGCAGTGTAATAGGACATCTAACCTGTCTGGTATGTCTGGCAAGTCTTGCTTGATTAGAACAACATAGTCTAAATATTCTTGCTATTGTCCTGGTGGATGCAAAGTAGTGTGAGGAAAGGTCATCAAGGAAGTTTTTATGTAACTCGCTCTGTAAAAACACTAAGTTGATTAGACTTGTTTATTTATTCAGGTCCAAAAGAGTATTTGCTTTTGTCGCATTTATTCCCATTTTGCCAGCACAAGGGGCCCTGGAAGACGAGTTACCAAGGAACACAAAATTTTAATTAGTGTATTTTAATCATTCAGGCTTTTCAAGCTAATCCACAGACTCCTGAGAATTCCCAAGATGCAGCTCTGTGCTGCTTTACCATTTATTGTTGAGTCTATTATAATTACTGTTAGCAGGTGGGGGCAGGGAGACGTTTATTATGTTTTTCCATCTTTATTATAATTACTAGAAAAAATGAAAGGATGCTGTTTCATTAAGTTTAGAGATGATGCCATTTTCCCCTTGTTTTTCCCCTCAATCTCCTTCCTGCCTTTGTTCCATAATGCTATTGTACTGGCTTTCATTCCAGGGCTTTCATACATTGCACAGCTTTATGAGAAAAAAACAACAAAAAGAAACAGATCTCTTATTAAGAACAGAAGAGGGGAAAGATGGTCTTAAAGAACTCCATTTCTGAGAGACTTTTCCTCTTTCTTTTTTTTCCAAATCCAAGCAGTGCTCTGAGAATGAAGTTGATGCATCCTCTGAAACACAAATGTTTAATAGAGTTGGACTGGGATCAGAACAGAAATGCAAAAAGTAGAATATGTTTGCCTCTCTTTCACACTCGTCAGTAATGACAGATAAGAGGACTGCAGTAAATCTTTAAGCCCCATGCTTTTGGTGCTCTGCAGGGATTTTAGCATCTTCCAGAAATATTTTATGTTTGTCTGTTTGTTTAAATACTGTTTTGCCACTCCCTCTTCCTCTTGAGTCCCAAATGTGTGGCACTTGTGAATCTAAAACAATCAGGCAGCTGAAGTTTTGAACCACATAAATGGGTGTTTTCTTCTATCTCTCTTTGTATCCCTATTTGTGATACTTCTCGGAAGTTAGAGTACATGCACAACCAACTTTTAGTACAACAGTCTTGCTTTTTAAGAGAGGCTTTTTAAAAAACTGAATGTGTGGTTGTGTATTAAAGAGGAAAAAGTGGCAGTTTGTGTGGATGCCATATGGGTTGACTAGTTGATCAGAGCTTGTAGCATGGTTATGTTGGAGTCAACTACATCCCATAAAACTTAACGCTTGCCATCATTTCAATGTCTGTCAAGGGCACCATTTTGGCAATGGATCTCATCAATTTTCTTAAGTGAGCAGATCTGAAGCTGTCACTTGGCTAGAAAGCAATATGCTAACGAACTTTATTTCAGAATGATGTCATTAGTCTTCCAGTTCTGTGAATGGATGCCGTGCTGTAAGTCTTTGTTCTAAACACCTGAAGGGTGAAATCCCTCGGAAAAGAGAATTTGCATTTTGCTGTTGACGGGTACAACCACATGTCTACAATGTCAAGAAGATCACACGCGTTTGTAAGCCATCAGTTCATAAAAGCAAAGTTAAAACGACAATATGTATTTATTACCTTTGACATTTACGTATTATTGCCACAGGAGCTAATATGGTCACGTCACGACAAGAGTTTTGTCTGAAGTAGCCAGATTCACTCAAGAGATAAACACTGGAGCTGACGTTGTAAAGGACTTGGAAACTGTGTTTGCCTGCACAGTGTTATATTTTATGGTTCAGTGGTTGTATTTGATCTGATGATTTAAAGTGAAACATTCACACCTGCTGCACCTGCCTTAGAAAAACAAAAGGACTCCTTTTTATTTACATCTCAAACGTTTCATGAGTTGTCTGGAATCTAGCTTGAGACAGTTCTTTGTATTCAAAACAAACTGACAATCAGTAAAATGTATATATATATATTAAATATCTGGTACATGAGAAGATATGAGACAATGTAATGGTAACTCATAAATTAATGTTTAAAGAAAAGTCTACTAACTGTATGTATGTATTCAGTCTGTGCTGCTGACTACGTGGTAGCGGCACCATTTGTTGGTACAACAGTGGTTTAAAGGGGCACCACACTGTGTTGGCGCAATCAATTAATTTTAGCTATCAAAATTGATTAATTATCAAAAGATAATAAATAACAACTTTAATTAACATTAAAGTTTCTCAGGGCGCCACCCTTAAAGAAGGGAAATGATAGCCAGTAATTGATTGATTCAGTCTCATGAAATCCACTAAACTATCAATTTGGAAATCGGATTAATAATTAAATTAATAATTTAAGAAACCATATCAATAGCTTAAGTGGAAGGATTTGGAATTCTGCATAGAAGAGGCTGGTGTCACCCACTCTTGTGTGAAATTAAATAGGCCAGCATGTACAAACACAAGCATTTATTAAAGAGATAATAAAAGCAAAACAGATAAAACAAACAATATCAAATCTAACTAAAGGAGAACTAAACTAAGGACAAAGGTGTGTGTGTGTGTGTGTGTGTGTGTGTGTGTGTGTGTGTGTGTGTGTGTGTGTGTGTGTGTGTGTGCGTGTGCGTGTGTGCGCGTGCGCGCGCACATGGGGGGGTTTGCGCACCAGAAAAGATGGGTGCCTCTTTGTTCTCTCTGACCATATGTTTCGACTGAGCATGCAACATGTGTTGGTCAGAGACAAAGCGCATTTGAAAAGCGGGAGGGTTTGATTTGCCTCTCCTCGTGTGTGCTGAGGTTTATAGCCGGATTGAGGTGTATGTGTGATCTTAGATTAAAGGTGCCAAGTATAAGAACCAGAAAGTATCGCATGTGATGTTCTCACTTAAAAACTCTCAGACCAGGCCAGTTGACTATGTGTACCAGGATGTGAGCTCTTCCTCAAATTTGCACAGAAGAACAAGAGTTTAAGTTTTTCTGAGAAATTGACACGGACATGCATGTCCCATTACAGTATACCCAGTGAACAGTGACAGTTTTGTACACTTTTGGAGAAGAAGGCAAAAGAACAAACTTCCCTATATGCTGGCTAGTGATCATTGGCAGCTAGACTAGCTACCCTAGTTTTACGCTACATTTAGCACAGTCATAAAAAGCCCCCTTTTTATTTGGGCATTGTGCTTTCAGGTGCGTCGGTCGATCCAGCCCAATTCCTGTGAATGCAGGATCTCAGGAACAAAGGAATTTCTTCAAACTTGAGAATTGATTACCATATTTCACAAATGGTCAGACAATGAATTGGTGACAGGTCAGAAGTCAATGTGACCTCAAAATGACCTTCACAAATACATTTTTGGGCATAACTCAAGAATTGATGTGGTAATTATGAAATATATTCACATAAATGTTTAATGGGATACAATAATGAAGTGATGACCTTTTAACCAAAAGATCAAATGGCAACTCCGTAATGTGTACCTGTTTGGCCAATACTTCTATGATAATCCTTCATCAGTTCAAACATGTACATTCACTGATACACATATATATGTACCATCAAGATAGTGATAACTTCCATTTAGCCAAAAAATTACACTTTATACCTTTTAATGTGGTTCCTAAGTCTTCACCACATATAATATGTGAGTCTGGACAGACACGGATGTGAACTTCAGCTTGGCTGGTTGGCAGAGACGTACAACCGCGGGGCTGTAATTCTAGTTTCCTTCTGTGCTGGTGTCGGGAACAAGATCAAACAAAAACAATTCTGTTAACTTGTTTGCAGCATAGTGATTCAGCTGGCATTGGTAGGAAGGTAGAGCACAGGTACTACTAGAGTGCTTTACTTGTTGCTTTCGAGCAACTGATGTTTTAACTGTCTAGCGGTGTGTGTTTCCACTAGTGGCTAGCCACTAGCCAGTTGTACAACTAAGGTGTTAGCTAGCTGGGAGTCATTATCCAGAAAGAAGCACGATCTGCCTCAGCTTGAGCTTCGCTTGCCTTTGTTGTGTTTTCTCAGTGGTGCATTTTGACCCATACACATCTCCTTGACTCTGACAACACGTTGTCAAAAGTTGAAGTAATCCATTATGTCCACTGAGGATATGTAACGTTTCTTGTTGTGGTTTTGATCTGTAGTGATGCTCCAAGGTGGTGAGAAGACATCTGTGGCCAAGAAAGCTATCTGAGCCAAAAAATCTTCTCTAGTTTGTCGTGACTTTGGCAAACATTGTGGATGAATGTAGACCTGCTACCCTGTATCTAATATATTTTTAAAAAATGTCCCTTTTGAGTAGATTTACATTTAGAATTATTGTCAGTGAAAGGCGCCCAAAGCTTGTGCCAAGCAAATCTGTTTTCAGTCCTGCTCATGAGGTTTCATACCGTTGTTGAAAGTTATTGTTTTGACCTTTACTCCTCTTGAATCTGCCTCTTGGACTTGAAACTGTCCTCTCTCAATCCATTTCTGAAATTCTTTAAGCTTCACTGTGTATTTAGCACCACATCATTGCTCTATTCTGGGATGTTTTTGAGGGCAGAAAGGAAAGGAGAGTAAGCGTTCATCTCAAGTGGATATTTTTCATGTTTTCATGAAAAATTCCACATCTTCTCATGAGGTGGCTTTCGGGAAAAAAAAGAGATATATTTCAGGACAGGTCCTAGGAAAAAATAATTAATAGACCTTTGAAGTGTGAAAGGCCATCCTAATGCAATTATAGAGTCTTTGTGAAGTGTCAGGATTTTGGAATTATAAAATCAGTCTGGATTGGCAGCAGTAATTACGGTGGGTGAAAGAGACATTCTCTCATACCTTTGCTGATACAGTCTATCAACTGCCCAGTTTTCCCACTCTGTTTAAGGGTTTCCTAGTTTTATATTTTGGTGTTTCACTAAGGTCTTTGTAGTTTTGAATGATCCAAAGTTATTTTGTATGTGTCTGTAAACACAAATTACAGGATGTCGCATAATAAAGATGTCTTAACTTCTCATTATGTAATGGAAAACAGCTTCTTTCAGCTGTCTCACCTTGTCCATAGTATATTTGACACAATCCAAAACATTTTCTTCCTGTTCTGTATGTGTCTTTTATGTATATTTATCTTTGTAAATGTATGACTTTTTATTCTTTTGTAAAAGTGAAAATGGTGGTATCTTTTGTTTGACCTACGTGTTCTGTTGACTAATCAATTGATACAAAAATTAGGGCTACTGAAACGTATGTTATGGTGTGTTATGTGGTATACTGAAATATTCTTGGAATCATTATCTTGTGCGCAGACCATATTTTCACATGTACTTCAGTCTATTCCCTAGTTATGAAGTTTTTTCATAAAAACTACTAAGAAATCCCTGTTGCTGAGCTACACAAAGATCCATAATGGTTTCTTTATACAGTGTATTGCACTACCTGACAAGCTCACATACACATGTTTACAGACACATCACATTATAGCAGTATACATTTTATTGCCTCTTCCAAGGAGGATATATTTTCTGTGCCGTTTGTTTGTCTGTCAGCAGGATTATGGAAAAACTATTGTTTTCATTAGACTTGGTTGAAAAGTGTAGCATTGCCCAAGGAAGAACCCATTAAAGTTAGGAGCAGCTCTGAATCACAGGGCGAATTATTTTTAACTTTTGTTAACATTGCAAGATAGATCAATTGTAACACTCGTGTCCATGGCCAAATGAACTGCGCGAACCAATCGTAATTAAAGTGAATGGTGTGCCGTGACTGTAGGAACCTTGGTGCAGTGTCCTTTCTAATAAGCCACTGTGAAAAGGTGGACTCTAACTGTATCAGAGGTCACAATAAAGTTGCACAGTTCTTATCCAGGTTCAGAAAGACATTACTAAGTATAAACATCACAGCAGAGATTAAATGCTGTCTGCGGTACAGTAACGGGACAGTTTTTATTGGACCTCTCAGTAGCATGGCCTTGATCAGCTTTGTGGAATAATAATGAGTGCATCTGTTCTTCACACACAGAAAGCCAGGTGATGTTTAGGTTTTTGTATAATAGTAGGGCAAGTGATTCCATTAGCATCCATGATGGGTCTCCTGGGGTTATTGACGACAGAAAATCTGTATACTGGTTGTGCCTTTTTCCCCCATTTTTTTAATCAGCTTGATGTCTGTTTCAGCATGATGCAGTACAGAGGCTCTTTTTCCAGTCTGATCCAAAGGTCCATGTGTTTAGATTGAGTGAGGCTGGCTAACCAGGCCAGATAAAAGTGGCATTAAACCATCAGACTTCTCCCCTCACACAGCACCCACGTCCACATCGTACAAATTACTGCTCAATTTGGCTGCAATCATGCTCTTAACATGGAGCTGGTTTGGAGAGGAGCTTTTCTAATTATGGGCAATCTGTAAAAGATTGTTGTTATGATTACAGCACAGACATATGCCCTAGTGCAGAGCACATACAAACTAGACACCAGCACACAAAAAGACCAAAAGAGATCCTGGTTATTGCCTTACCTATGAAAGTTTGTTGTAAATATCATATTGATATACTGTATATTGTGTTTCCCAGTTCTTATCAAATAATATTTATAAAAATGCAATGTAAAAAAACTGTATTTGTTTTCCAAAAATATCTTCATTTATAGAACTGGAGCTCTTTAACATACTCTACAAAAAGTCACAGTATGATGCTTTATCGCGTTGCAATGATTAAACTTTCCTTCCAGCAATCATATCATAAATAGCATATAGACAAGATCAAAAAATCCTAATTATAATTACGAACACAGGCTACAACATCGGCATCCAGTCTGATAGTGATCTGATAGTGATAATTACAGACATAAAGGGCACAAAACAAATATGAAATTGTGAGAAACTCACTTTTTTTACTGCATGGCTTTTCTATGGATGGCTGTGTCTGTTTTCATGGTTGTGTTCATGTATTCTGTTACTTCTTTGGCTTTCAGTGCCCTGATCAAGAAAGGTTGAGTGAGCCACCACTACTTTTTTCAAAAAAGACTCAGGCTTCATCTTGCCTTAGAAAAACTCCTCATCCACCCAAACCGCCACACGTGCCCTTTTCCTGTCTCCATTTATTACACAGCCATGATCCTCTTAGGAAGGCTTCCTCTCCAGTGGAATACCATATGTTTCCAGTTAGGCCCAATTTCTTTTTCTCATCATTCAAGACGAACATTTGCCAAACCAAAAGCATTGAGAAAGCCCCACTTCTGCCATTCTTTTTATCCCCCCCTCTTGACATGTCTCAGAATATTTTAAATCGCTGAGGTTTTAAATTAATTTACAGCCACAACAAAAGAGCTCAGCATTTTAATAGCATTGTAAGTAATTTTAAGTTAATTCGGTAACCTTTGAAATAGAGTTCAGGCAGCCACTAAATTGTGGTTGCTGTTGACGAACACAGAGGTCATACAGAGGGTTCCAGCTTATTCATCAAAGGATTAGTGGGATATCATTTTGGAATTGCTATTTTTTTATCCAGTGGCACTCAAAATGTGTCACTGATACACTGGAGGACTTAAAAAACAATTACTAATTTGGTTTAGATTACTTTTATAGCTTCAACGTTTCTGGGAAGCAACCGTTGTGTTGAGAATTAAGCAAAAGCCTTTTTATAAGCTTTCCAAAGTACATTATACAGGTAATTCCAGCGCACGGTATGAGTTGTAAATTGAATTGTGAGTCAACCACAGCAGCTACAGGAAAATATTACAGAAACCTTCTAGCATGTAATATATTATTTTGTTTCTATAGGGAGAACTCATTCAGATACACTGTTGAACATTAAACAGGAATGGTGCTTGTCATTAGTAACTGAGAATAATCAGTGTTAGTCAAACTATCCTTTTTAATTCCCACACCAGCCAGTTCATTTCCAACACAGTCTTTTTTTTAATACTTTTTCACCCATTACTGCTTCACAACCAACAACAAGAAATCACTTGTTTTCCGCTCATAAGGTATTCGACAATATGAGAGTATGGCTGTGGTGTCACCTCCTTTTTAGTGTGAATTTTCCCCCCACATTAAATGTAAGCTGTTATAGGGCCCAAAGGAGCTCAGTAGTCTATTTTCCAATGATGTTGTCAGCCATGTGGCTTACACCCATGAGAGGTGAAGGTAATCAGCCTTTTCATCTCCAGAGGAGGGGCAATGTCGAGGTCCTGGCTGACTCCATATTTTCCTCAGCAGCCATCCTCACAGTGTCTGAGCTTCACTATTTCTGTTCCACATCCTTTTTACTTCTGTGGACCATCTCTCTAATCGAGCTTTAGTAAATCGAGATGTTTTTCATGATATCCCCTTTAAAACCTGTTTGAAGTGTGTGTGTGTGTGTGTGTGTGTGTGTGTGTGTGTGTGTGTGTGTGTGTGTGTGTGTGTGTGTGTGTGTGTGTGTGTGTGTGTGTGTGTGTGTGTGTGTGTGTGTGTGTGTGTGTGTGTGTGTGTGTGTGTGTGTGTGTGTGTGTGTGTCTGTGTGTGTGTGTGTGTCTGTGTGTGTCTGTGTGTGTGTGTGTTAGGATTCTTACAGTACCACTCAGAGAGCATATGGGAAGAGAAATGTTGTTGTCTTTAGTATTCCCAAGATTAATGACACAACTAAAGCTGAATAAAAAAGCTTGAAGATGGATCTTTGAAGTTTGTCATTTAATAAATGTTTGTTTTCTTTTTTGGATTATGAGCTTTCACTCTCATTATATCTCTGTTAAACATCATTGGCAAAATATATATAACAACATGAACATCCCATTGCCATGCTCAGTTGCAGATGTACCAAACTATTGAGGAATGGAGGCTCTAATTTCTTTGTAAATGCTGTGTATGAATGTGTTCATTGTTGACGTAAATGAATCGGAATCAGCGCTTAGACATAAGATCAAAACCCAGTTTCAAGAAAAAGATCAACACCCTAAATTCCCTCATTAAAGAACAAATTTCCTATAAGGCTTTTGAAATCACTTTATGCAGAGAGCACATCCACGTTTGCATTTCTTTTGTGTAGGTGTTGAAACAATTGCTCTCTTCTGTGCACCTCCCTAAAATAGCAGACGTACAGGGCTTGTAAGAAAATTAGTCAATTTAATTTCCTTGAGTAATGAAAATGTCATGCACCATTTAATAAAACTGTAAGAAAAAAGTCTGTGTTTCACACGCTGGAGATAGCTAGGGCCCCATGGATTTGAAAGTTTGACAGTTGCCCCTTTTGATGTTTTCTCTGAGTTTTGTTTCTTTTTTTCTTGATGTGATTTCAAATTAATCTCAACAGCTTGGATGTAAATATGAAAATGAGACTTGTTTGGTCTCCCCCTGACAACCCAGGGCACTGCTGGCTGAGGTAACCGATATCTCTTTCCCCTTTAAACTGCAAATTATTTTACGTTTATGAGTTTGTCTCATCTTCAAGGTCAAAAATGTAATTTTTGCTCTTTCAAAGGGTTATAACCTTAAAAGAGAACCTCCATCCTTGCTGATTAATGAGAGACTCCTGCATTTGATGTTTCAACGGTGACATTTTAAACTTTAAATATTTTATATGCATACCTATGAAAAAAATGAAGATATGCATTCATGTGGAATAAACGGTATTGCAGAGAAGAAAGGCTGGGCTGGGTATCATTTTAATAGAACAGTTAGAGTGCAATGGTTTTTCTTGGTGATTTTTATTTGAGGTTTTTATGTGTGCGCAAGCTGATTTAAAGGCACACTAAATCATTGGGGATGGGGAGTAGTGGATTATGCATTTAATCAAGGAGTAGGCCTTGGGAGAGTGGCTGGCCGAGTCACCAGGGCATCAATGAGGGGTTGGCTCTAACATGGGGCCTATCCTCTTTGTTCCTTGCCATAATGGGCCATTTTCACATCATTTGTAAGAAAAAAATGATAAAGCATGTGCTTCTGTACCAGCTGTGTTCCCACTGATCACTGGAATTGTGCAACTATTGTATGGTTTTAATAAAGAATACGTTTATCATTAGGTAGCAATCCTTAAAGTCACTTGGACATAATCTGCATGAAGCGTTATTATTCAGCTTACACTGTTTTTTCTTAGAGTATAAATTGTTGTTTTTGATTTATTGTGCAGATATTCCATCTCATGCAGTCATTTACTTCAACAGAAGTCTGTATTCAGTTATATTCACAATGAGTCGCATCACTTAAGGACTTATGGGATTTTTCCTTACCCGAATTGAAGGTCTCAAGACAGAGCATGTTGTACGCTGCACAAATACAATTTGAATAGATTTGATAGCAGACCAACATGCAGTTCCGTTTATACTACACTGGGTGTGCGTATTGGTGGACGATGTGTACTGTCAGTGCTTGTAGTCAGCCATACATTTTGGGCTGCATGCAGATGGTCTATGTGGACGTGGCTGATGATGAAATTTACGCCATGCGACTCCTGGCTGCTTTGCAGATAAAGAAAGTATAATTTCAGCTTTATAGTTGGTTTTATGTTTGATATCACAAAGCGATCTGAGAACACACATATAAACTACAGTAGGTAGTTATAAACGCGTTAGTGATAGAATTTTCAGTAGCTGTGGAATAATTGAAGATAGTTGAAGGACAGATAATATACTTGAGTTCTAATGATTCATTATTCATTATTCATTTTTCATTTTAGAAAACCAAATGTTTGCTGGTTACAGTTTCACAATGTGAAGACTTCTTTTCTTTGTTTTACATCAGCATAAATGTAACACTTTTGTTTTAGGTGTTGTTAGCTGCTGTATGTTAGCTAGCTGTTGGTTAGACTATGCAGACAATTTTATGATGGGATTTTGATGTTCTTTTTAGTAAAAACCATAAGCTCAATTGAGTAATTGACAAAAAATGAATAGATTTTGTTTGTCAATTGTTAGTCATAGCATTAGTTTTAAGCATTATAACCCAGACATTCTGCCTGCTAGGTCCTCTGACAGAACCACTGTGGTCTGTTAAGGTAACTGTGAATATGATAAGACGCCACTTAGGCTTTTGTAAAGATACTCTTTTTAATTGCTGAAATATAATTATGAAATTGGAAACAATCCAAATGGTATCAAATAGTTTAGTATCAAAGGGGCAAGATTTCGGTGTGTAATTCCAATTTTCTGTATTGAAATTTTCTTTTTGTAATTTTATCTTGTCAAACTGACTATGGAAACTGAATGCTTTGCGAATCGCACCGTAGAGTTTCCACAAATCTGCAGTGTTTGTCTTGGTTGTGTCATCAGCCTTATCACAGCTACCACAGTGTTCCCCATGAAATTTAAATATTCTGTCAGTGGTTTTGTCTTTAGACATGGATTGGTGCGTGACATCATGTCGAATTTAATTCAGTTAAACTGTACATTTTAAAAAAAGGGTGTATGCATGTTTAAAATGTGTCTAGAAATCAGGATTTTTGGTTTACCGTGGTTACCGTGGATGTCCTGACAGCTTCAGGTGAGTAAGTGTCACTGTCTCCAAGATGTTCCCATTACCACCAGTTCTTTGAAAATTAATATGTGTGCTTAATGCTTGATGACTTGCTTTCCTACTGGCCAGCAAAGCTTAATGTTTAATTTAAAAGTCACGGTGTGCTTTGTATGTCAGAGCCGTGCAACTGTCTCAGGTCTTAATCAGGATGGCAGCACACAAATCAAGGATGACTTTAGAAAGCAAATGGAAAGTAATGGCATCACTAGCAATTACCGTGCCAGCCTTTATGTTTATATGGGGTAAAATCTACATGTATGCATAGATATCCTTCTCATTATCAGTTGTGTACGGTTTGTCTGTGACAGCTCTGCATGGGGTTGCATGTATATAATGTAAAATAAGTCAACTTGTTCTCATAGAGCATTGTGTCCTAGATTCAGTTGTCATTTATGCCAAGACAGCAAATTTGTTTTTTTAAAACAATAATGTGATCAATTATGCAGTCTTTGTTCCTAATAACCTCCACTGTTCTTGGCTGTGCAGTTAGATAGGTGAAATATTTACCCAAAGTAGGATTTAAACAGGGACATGTTTTCTATAAGGGCATGGTTTGTTTTCTCCTCCTATTTGCTCCTGTGGGGGATTAATACTGTCAATCACATTGACTGGCACCTCTCAAATCACACCCTTGCAGCAAAGTGGCTGATTTTGTCAGGGAGAGAATGGCGTTATCGGTAGAACCTTGTTTGGAGACTCACAAAACCGCTAAACCCGCAATTCATGGGAGATCTGTTTACAATCTGCACCGGCCATTGACTGCTAAACAGCCCGCGCAGATCCATCCTGGGCCACTCCGAGGAGGAGAGGAGCAGAGCAATTACATCCTCAAACAGCAATCTGAGGCTAGGTCGGCATGCAAACAGACATCAAGTACACACACAAACACTGACAGATTCAGACACAAGCAATACGTTTGCTCAAGACTTTGCGGAGTCTTGTTAAGCTTTGGGTATGAATATGTTTGGCCTATCTAGTGTTGCACATGTACTGTGCAGTACAGTCATTTTGCTGACATGTAGGTCTGAGTATCTAATTTTACTTCCCCTGATTCAGAAGCAGCGTAAGAAACCCGAACCCCCCTTGATATTTATACACTACCATATAGCTAAAATGCAACAAAACCTGTCACCAAATATTTTTCATGTGACGCACATTACAGTTTTTTTTTTTTTTTTTTTGGATGATTGTGGATTACAAAACAAAAAACAACATTTAGATTAAAAAACAGGCTCCATAAATAAGTTTTGTCATTAGATTCTAAGACACTGGCAACATTACGAGGATAAAAAAAAGGTTCAGGGGTGATCAACTTGATTGAACTATTTACATTAGATGTCAATCTTGTTAATCCCAAACTTACAAAATGACTTCTTGAAAATAATCACACAATAATATTATCTACATTCTGTTTTCTTTCTTTTTTATGGATAAATTAGATAATTTTTAAACTATAGCTGGTTTTCAAAGTTAGAGCAAAACATATGTCTTAAATATTGTTATACAGGGCAATAGTAATGATATGCTCACTAAAGGCCTTCTTTATATGTTTGGTCGCACGTGTATTATTTTTCCTATTGGAACAAATCATTGTCATTTACATCTGTGTACGACAACAGAACTTTTGAGTTGAATTTTGGTTAAAATTTCCCCCTAGACCACAACATACAGCAAACATTTGCAGCAGGGAATCAGAATACTCTGCAAATGGTCTCAAGACGTTTTGTATAAATTACTATTGTGAGCCATCGCAGCAAAAACACCAATTACCAACCACACTGCTTGTTTTATGATTTTGAGCAAGAAAGGGGACTTAAGCGTGCCTTTCCACAGAGCCAGTATATGTGTGAAGAACTGTACATTCACAGAAACACTAAGCTTCATTTGCTTGCAGTTTCCATCAGGTCTAAAATTGGCATTGATAATATAACTTGAAAAGATACAATTCCACTTTATATTATCAGAATCTTGACAGTTTCATATCCATGGTGACACAACTTCTTAGATACTTCCAAATCCGAATCCAAATGACGTTCTTTGAACTAACTTTGAGCCTAGCAGGGAGATTTGTCTGCCTTACAAAGCAAGGTTAAAAGCTATAAAGATATCACAAGAAGATTAAAAGCATTAGAGTCGATGTCAGTGGATCATTTTATTTTGCCTACCTTACTGCTAGTCAGCATTTTTTTTTTTTTTTTTGGTTGTTGTTAAAGGACATATGGCCTTTTAATCCAAAGAGGCTGATTGTTGTTTTTACAGCCCCGGAAGTGTTTCTCGATTGGGGTGCACTAAATCATCGCTCCGCTCAATGCTATATAAAATGGCTAAAGGTTGTCCAATGGGGAAACATGTAGTACACGTGCTTTCCTGTGCAGACAAAAGCAGCTACTCAAGTGTATTACTGTGTATTAACGACTATTCTGTTCACCGAAGGTTAAATACAAACCTACTTGCAGTATATAGCAGTGTAGGCCTGGTAGCAGTTGTACATTTCCGTCATTTTCTTTTGGCATACCAACATTTTTGAGGAACTCATTTTTAGTTTTATGTGTTACGAAGTCCTGGATCAGTGATCACTGTTTTAAAATCCTGTCTAAGGCAAATACACCAGTTTAATATATACTGTATGTTGAAGCGATATGTCACAATATGTGTCAGTCACGCTTTACGGTTCTTGAAATGTAAGCCCTATTCTGTATAGTGCCTTGGGCATTAAAGCTTGAGGATGATGCAAACAGCTAAGTATATTGCTTCATCCATTAAAGGATTTTAATAGTTGAGTTACATTATTGATTTTATTTTACAGTGATAAATACATCACTGATTGAAGGTTTTTCACTTCAAAGATGAATTGCATTAGTCTGGGTTTTTGATGAGTCGAAATAGAGCTAGGATGTGTGAAAGCTATAAAATCTGTATATGTGACACTTAATGTGGACATTACAACTGTCCTAGCGCAGCCTTTTCACAGTGTTGTTTTAAAAATCGGTAATGAGTAATCAGACGAAGGAAGTATAGTCTTTACACATTTTAATATGTTATCCAATGTACGGTATACTGTACAAAGTGCACCCAAACTATTTGATGAACCACTTCTATGGAATTAGTCTTGACACCTTTTTTCTGGTGCAATCATGCCGAAAGAGACGTGATGCACTGTGCAGCGACAAAATAAACTAATAAACAAACAAAAATAAATACATCTAACCATGTGCATGTGAGATTTTTTATCAGAATTTTGGTATTTAGAAGATTCAGAGTGAATGATGATATGTGACAATCAGTCACAGCAATTAGTGTTACTGTTAAGAAGCCTTTTTGTTTTCTCTCACCCATACAGAATGTCACAAATAAATCCTCACTTGCATTTGCATATTAATTGGATCTGAGACGTCAAGCATCTTTCATTAAGCAAAATGATCTGCATATTTGGAGACATAAAATAGTTTATTTCAATGTGGGAAAAGAAGTCATTGAAAATTGACCGCATATGGGATGTAAACTTTGGCTGATCCATTAACCCTTTACCCCCTGGAAGCAGATTGAACACAAAGCAACAACAGGCTGATTAACAATGAGATGATGTTTGTCAGACTCAAACAATGCTAAGTCAGATACAGAAAATAAAGCAGCAGTGAAACCAAATGCTTATTGTATGGTTATTATTTGTGTCTTATGCACAGTCTCTGTAACATTGTGACACTTTCAAAATCAGTAACACTTTTTATTTTTTTATTTTTTCTTGAGAAATGTAAAAATAGCAGATTGCAGTGTTGTTTTGCATTATCTAACTGTGTTAAGCTTTACTTGTGGAATAGAATAGTCAACCTGTGCATGCAGCAACATGGAAATTGTATGACAGTACCACAAATTATACATATTACTCAACTGCAATTTCACAAAATAAAAAAGGCATATTTTCAAGCTCGGAAATTCTGTTATTGCATAAATCATACTTGTATTTGAATCAGCAGTTTTGTTTATCTTCTTTTCGGATTAGGCCCTGAGGGAACCCAACCCCATGATTATCGAAATCCCTTGTGTCATCTGCAGTTGTCTTTCAAAGTTATTCTCAATAGCTCCAACTCTGCTCTGCTAATTACTACAACAACCAACTTCCCTTGAAAGCATCATTTGAACATAATGTCCTATTGTCTTAAGATTGTGTACTTCCAGTGATAAAAATTCTCTTTCTCTTAGTGCGCTCTGTTCTTCAAAAGTAAATAAAATCCCAGGACAATAAGAAATGCCAAACAAAGTGGACAGGGGGGGAAAGATGTTGTTTGTCTGAAATCTTTGCGTGTCAGACACAACCATTCTTTGTCTGCTGTGTCTGTTGGCCATTCTAAAGGGAAAAGTGACATTGGTTGGTTCGATACGATTAAGGCTCACAGGCTGGTAATGGAAAGGCTGTGTATCGCGGGGTCTACATAGTTAGGGGCTAGACTTCTGAATAATTTGATTAGGTTGCAGGGGAATATATCTGGAGGATTATGTAAATGGCGGTGCCCCCATGCAGAATTCTTTTGAACTCTTCAGAACTCACATCTGCCGGGGTCGACAGCTAGACAGGACGGCTGCCTTCTTGTAGCCTGATTCCTCTGTGTTGGAGGAAGGTGTTTAAAGGTCATTTTCAGTACAAACAGACTTGTCCTGAAAGACCTCTCTATTCTAAAGAACTTCAATTTATTTTTTGTTGATGCCCATGCAATTATCATTTTCTTTGAGTCAACAATAGCTGAGCTTAGGACAATTATTGTTGTATACTAATTAGCCAGGCTGGGTGCGTGTGTGTCACCAGTAACCTCTCGCAAGCACTGTGTATGTACACACTGGAATAGCTTTGACCTGTTTACAATATATTTAAGGTTATATCTGCCTCTCCCTCTGTGCCGTCTGATTATGAGATTTTTCCCCCAAGCCTTATTTGGTGTATTTCTGGGTGGGGATATGTTTGTGTTGAGCACTATGGCAACCAAAGTCAAGGTGACCAAGAGCATGTTGCACACATTAGATTACCAGAATAGAGGCAGGACACAATGCAGTCAGCGCAAAATACCATTTATCTGCAGCCTGATTGTAGGGATTTCAGAGACCATCCCTGGGCTGGCTGTGGATTTATTGTCTCGGTGAGTCTGACCACTGTGCTCTTTGCTCTATGAAAGCGAAGGGGACCGCTGCTTGTTCAGTAACTTCCTTATATACTGTTTGTCTGGTCACAAACACCTTAACAAAACTGGACAAGTGGATATTTTGGCTTTATGTGAACAACAGCAAACTGTTTAAAAGTTCCATGGATGGAAAGTGTTTCTGTGAAGTCTTTTTATTCCGCTCAGTTTAAACCATATAAGTAGCATTTGAGAAGCCTACCTTAAGAAAATGTTATCCTTATTTGTTTTGTTGAAACTGTGATAGAGCCTAACAATGTTATCACCGCAATTGTACCATAATTCATATCTTATTTGAAAGGCGTTTCAATTCTACTCACAATAACTCCATTACACTGTGCTGGGGGTGTTCTGAGCTTATTTGATCAATCTCCAAAAAAAGCTAAAATGCTCTAATATTAGCAGCTGGTTGAAAATCTGGCAGGCTCATAGCAGCACATGTTAAGTAACTCTGGCAACTTATGCTTGCTCGTGCGCTGTGGCTGCAATTGTATGTTTGGGCCTTCAGAGATGAAGTGTTTGGGACTGCTCTGCAGAAACTGAGGCAGTAGTGCCAACACAGTAAAAACTTAATCACTTTGGCAGGCCGTGGAGTTGTGGGATTCAGTCTCACTCAACAAAACATGAAAAAGAAAACAAGCAGATTTTAACAGTGCTTAACCTCTTGGTTTATTGAAACTTCCTTCCACATGTGAACCCCCATACTGTGATGAATATGTGAAATATGGGGAATGTTTTACTTTGTGCTTATGTGTGCTCTCAGTCTGTTTCCTCTCTCAGAAAAGCTGAAGTCCTGAAATATTGACTGAAAATAAGCTTGACAAAACCTCCCACTTCCCCTCTTTGAGATTTTTTTGTATTTTTTTATTCCCAGGAATGTATGCAGGGCAGTAAGCGGTTACTTCACCAACAGGAAGGATGATACAAGGACATACTGTAATTATGTTCAAAGATACAGATTCATCCCAGTTTTTACTTGTAAAACTTGAGCAATCAGTTTTGGAATCTAAAAGAATCCTCTTTTGTGGTTGTCATGTGCTATTGAAAGAGTCTGCTTTGCCCTGGCTTGTGACCACTTGTTGAAGGGGTTGGGAGTGATTTAGGGAGGGCAGCTGGATAACAGAGATTTTATTTATCTATTCTGAGAGCCCTTTATTTTTGCAAGCAGTTCTCAGCTTGCAGTTGCAGCATTCATGACTTTGTGGCAGATTTTATGAATTGTGTGAAACGAGTATGACTAAAGAAGGGAACAGCTGAGAGGGCGAATGTGTGGAAAACGGGAAAAAAGGGAAAATGCCAGAGATGTTAACCAGAGGGCAATCTGGATATCTGGAAATGCTGCTTAAAGTGCTAAATGCTGATTTCCTTTGGCTCTGTTAGAAGAAAAGGGAAGGGAGGGCAAAACATTTTACAAAGGTCAGGCACTGGGACATGGGAAATGCATAAATGTTTTCTTACTTCACATAGGTTGGAGTCAACATACCATATTCTCATGTTATAAATGAAATATTTTGATAAATTAGACATGTTGGATCACTCTTCAAGGAGTTCATAACACGAGAGCCACTAGAAGTAGAAACTTTTTCTTTTCTAACATGCCTTGGTTATTCGACACTGTTTCTCACGGCTTTGTGAAACCTCTCATGGCATCTGAATATGTGATTGTTCTGTGCCGCTACGTGTGTGAGGATAGATATGGAGGCATTATTACCCAGGAGAGGTCAAGGGTCAAGCATTAAGCAAAATGCCTGCTTGGATCCCTGCATCAGAGATTTCACACTGCTGGCCCAGGAAATACTCCTGTGTCTTGTCTAAATAATCAAGGAGTCCTTCAGCGTACAAATGTGAAAACTGATAAATAAACACAAGAGACTGAGATTAAGAGGAAGTATCACTGCAAGGAGCCCACAGTGCCAAAGTGAAGATTTTTCCTTTTAATTATAGATCAACAGAGTGGTGTTTACTGGGCCTCACTCAGGAACAGGAATACCCTGTTGGTCTCACGCTGTTACCTTTAGTCTCATTTTCTTAGTTTCATAACAATGTTGTTTGACCTTCTACATAGGAACAGTTTGTTTTAACCTCATTCCTCTAAAAATGCAGGAAAACAATGGAACAGGCTGGGGTAGGAAGTCACATCTCACCATATCAAAAACAGATTAGAAACTGAAGAAAAGGCCATAATACATGAATGCATGAAAACAAAAGCAGTGGCAATGAAAGAAATTAAAGCATCCAATGTTTTTTAAATGTGTAATGCTTCGGTATGTGCTAATGTGCTATGGTTTATTAAATTTTTAAATACGTCTTACACCAAATACACCGTAATTCTTTTGCCCTGCATTTGTATATAAGCACAGTGTACATTATAATATATATAAACCTCATACGAGTAACATTATTATTAGAATTAGTAGTGGTGGTAATAGTGGTAGTAGCAATATATCACAGTGTTTAAGCTCTCCCTTTTATCTGATCAAACTGCCATTCTCTGAAAGTTCCTGGCGTGCCTCCTGTTAGAATCTCTAAAGAGGGACAAAGTTAGAGTGAGCATTATCACACAAACTCAAAATAACCCCAGAATTCAGACAGTGCCTTATTAGGTCATGAATTCACAATGGGAAGGAAGTGAGCAAAAAATTTATTGACAGGCTAGTGTTCCTTTCAGTCCAGGCACAGGACAGCATAACCTAAGATAGAGTTGTTGGCTCTGGGCTTTATTTTGAGAACAATTAAAAAAAGATTTTGCACACTTTATGCTGGGTCTATTTGAATTAGTATAGGTAAAATTATGTTGGAACCTACAATGTACCAGGCACACAGAGACATCTTATGTCATCGCCTCAGGCTTATCGAAGCACATCACCTGTCTGAGTAATTGAATAACTTCCCACGTAATTGGTAATGAAGCAGAGTATTGAAGTTTTTTCTTCACAGGTCTCTCTTATATTAGGATATTACGGTTTGAAATTGCTCTCTACTCGTAGGTACAGAACTGTTATTACAGAAAACTATTAGTTGAAAATAAGAAAAATTAGTTTACTTCATCTAAACTGTGATTGAAAACCAGACAAACTGTCTATTTATGGATCCACTTAGTAAAAAAGCGCCTGTCTGTTCCACAACATACCTCACTTGTGTTTTGTTCTATTTTTGACCTGATTCTGCCCTTGAAAAGGACAAGAAAACTGACAGTCTGTGGGTGTGTGCGTGCGTCTGTGTGTGCGTGCGTGTGTGTCAGTCGGATAGGCTGGGGTGAATGGCGTCACAAGTGCTCCAGTTTAGGAAAAGTGACACTTTGCCTTGAAAGACTCTTCGGGGCAGTTAGATAAGGAATTTAGTGGCTTTATCACAAATGCCACTATTTAATTTAAAAGGGTGAGGCACTTAGGATCTGGCACCGGTCTTTCAGTCTAGTGATAAATTTGCAAGAAAGTGGAAAAGATTGGAGCCTGAGAGCAGATTAGCAGGATACAAATATAGAAGTGACATTATAGTGGGTATTAGTCAGGTGCTCCTCTGAACAAGTGGCTGGTTCCTGATAGGCCTGAGAATGGGGCCTGACTGCAGACTGTTGGGACCAGGTTTCTGGAAACACTGCGGAAATACTCATACTAATTCTAATTGTAAGAGAAGCTTTTTTAAAGAACACCTGAAAGCTGTAAAATATTTATAAATCCCTCAGTATATCAATGTCTCAAATTAGATTTGATAACATTGTGTCAAAATATGAGGCCATTGCATTGTAAATTGGTTAATTCTTTGTTTTGCTTTCTGTGTCATTATCCTATTTGTTCCTGTGTACGAGTTGGCAGAAACATATAGGAGCCTCAGCCAAAACAGAAAGGGGACTGGCACTGAGTTTCTCCTTTTGTTGTTTGTACAGAAACACACATACATGCATGGGCTTGACGTTACCAGTCCTAGAATAACCAGGATAATCACACTATTTACTAATGTACTCAGGGCTACAGCTAACTAAATTTCAGAAAATTCAGAAAATTGCCAATAATAAATTCCCAGTGTGTGTTCCCATGGTGTATGAAAATTGCTTGTTTTATCCAACCCTCAGTGCAAAACTTACGACATTGAATTTACTATTACATTTGACAAAGAAAATCTTCAAATATTGAACATTTGAGAATCTCCAACTAGCGAGCTATTATAAAAAGATACATTTTCTGTCAGTCAACTAATTGATTAATTAGGGTGAGGATCATTTCAGCTGCAAATGTATTGTCAAAAATAGACAAATCCTCCATCTTCATGTAAAACAACAAACATTCACTTATACTGCAGCCTGTTTAATTTTTTTTTTATATTGCCCAGACGTGATACTGTGAGTCAACTGCTAGGCTAGCTCTATGTAGTTCTACCTAATACACCCTGCAGCAAAAAAATTATTCGTTACACATTAATAAGCCACCACAAGTTGTGTCACAAGCAATAGGTGAAATGAAAGGACCGCTGTTTCATTAGCATTTGTCAAGACACTCCCATCTGTGCAGGCCAACCAACCAGCAGGAGTCCCTAGTACAGTGACAAGGATTTGATCCCCTTTTTGTGGAGAGGTGCTTCTTTAGTTCGGTTCCACATGGGGGCCCACTTGTTGTGCTCCATGACAGACTGAGACATTAGAAGACTGTTGGGGTTAGCGATTCTGGAGATATCTAATGCCGTGACAAAATACCTTGATGCAATGCAAACACTGACACAGCAAGTCATGTAACTAGTGTTAGCTATGTTGTGGGTTAGCAAACTGTCGCTAAAGCTGCTGTTAACTGCAGCTAACATCCAGAGAGGACAAGACGGTTTCCCAGAGCCGGCGCACCAGGTCCAGACAGCGATACTCACAACTCTCCTGATACTATAGCTAACATCACAATAACAGCATATCTTGGCAAACTAGAAAGTAAGCTGGATGTTTGTGGGCAAGTAATTTAAAGTTATCTGATGCACAAATCTTTGCTGGAATGGCTGGAATAACACATTTACAGAGCCAGGGCTGTGTGCAGCTGCCCGATTTGTTTTGCAGTGCATGCACAGAGCTGAGAAGTGTATTGAATTAGAATCGTATTAGCTACAATTGCTTATCCCACCTTTTAAAGAACTGGAATCACAGCCCCGTGAATTTGACCCATCAAAAATATGAAACTGTCCAAAACCCAAAGTTTTTCTGTTTACAGTGGAATTAAATGAAGAGAAGCTGTAAATCCTCCAAAAAACATGTACTTTGTACAGTAAGCCCAGCTCGCACACTTGTACAGAGCTAATACGTTCTCCGACCATCTTGTCTCCAGTGCCTCCAGCGCATTGATCGTCTCATTGGAGGTGTGATTCAGGCTAAAACACGCAGATGTTGTCCTTGCTATTTTAAGATGCAAAAGAGAAAGGATCATTTTGAATGCTTGACATCAAGATAGGGAAGAAGCTGGAATTGTGGCCGTTTTTTTATACCGTACAATGCACACATGATCTTTTGTGTGGAGCTGTGTTTTATACGTTTTAATTACATTCCTATAAGCTGTCTGTGTTTATCTGCTCATACCTCACTTTTGACGTAAAGCAGCAAGTTCACACCTGTTCTGAGGAGGTTGTTAAAAAGCACTCTGGGAAACAGTGGAAAGTGAAGTAGGTAAGGAAAACAGAGAGTGCATTCAAGAAACTTAACTACAGTTTTCAAAAAATCTGGATAATATAGTATCTTTTAACATTAGTGATAATTTGTTTTCCCTGTATGTACACAACACTTCTCTTCCCATTCCTCTAGTATCTTCTCTCATTCTCTACCAGTAAGCCAAAATTCCCCCATCTTTACTTTCCTCAGATCCTCAGACATACATTTCTATTTTGTTACTAAACCTTCCTTTTTTCCAAACCCCCTTCCTCCCTCCCCTCCCTTTTTTTTTGCAACAGTTGGTGTGTGTTCGTCTTGGCAGCGCTCCATAGTCTGTTTGATGTGGTTTCCAGAAGTCCTGAACTACAGTCCCTGGCCACTCTTTCTGTCATCGGTAGACCTGCTGTCTCTTTAGCCTCCATTGACTCCTTTTAACCTCCTCCTACCTTCCTCACATTGAAGCAGCTGCTTTCTTTCCCGCTGCACATTTCTGCATGGAAATGATCTGATCCCCATTATTTGGTAGTAAACTGGATTTTGCTGTGGGCTGCATACACAAACGTACTCCTGCAAATACAGTTTGCTCTCTAGTTGAGCATCCATACACTGATGAACATCTTCCAGGCTCTCTTCCAGGCACAGAAGAGAAATTAAAGATGGCTACTATTTCCCTGTTGTAAATATAAATTAGCGAGGCCTGAATTTATGATTCGCTTTTTTTAAGCCCAAGACTTGTACATTTTCCGTCTCAATAATATGTAAAACTAGATCAAAGTTAATCAGCTCTATTGAACCCATTTCTACCAGCGACCTCTACACGCTGTAATTTGAGTGATAGAAGAAGGGGGGGAGGTAGAGCCAGCACGATAGTAGCTTCAAAGAGGGCCTCGTAGAGGACAGTCAGTGACCCTATATGGGCGCCTTTCCTGCATATACCAGCACGTTTAAAGGGAAACTGATAGGCAGGTGAAATATCTGCCACTTACAGAAAAGAGGCAGGGACTAGGGAGGGCAGACAGGACAGAATGGATATGGATTGGGTCACAAGGCTGACGAGGCCTTCCTAAGGAAATGAATATTCCTTGCAAAGTACACTTGGTGACACTTAGGTCTAAGGACAAAACACAAGAGCAAAGGAAATCCATTCCTCACTTTTATTTGGCATACAAAAGCACTGGATCATAGTTTTTTTCATCACATTGTACCTTACACGCTGTATTAGGCTTTTTATGGTGACATTACTACGAAATATGCTTTGTTGTTCTGACACAGTTTATTCTATTACGATTTGTAGCACTAAATAACAAATGTAGAAAAATAATATTTAATCTCTTCAACCTTCAGTGTAGGTTTGAAAACTGAAAAGTATAGATTAATAGGATTAATCAATCAACTTTTTTCATGCTCTGAAGTGTATATGTATCCACTTTCACCCCACCAGCGGAGATGCATATTATTATCGGGTGGACTTCCACTTTGTATCAGATGAAGGCGATGCGGTGGAGGCTGAGCTAAACATGCCCAAGGGGCTGGAGTGAAACCGGTGTCTCATTTTCAGGGGCAAACAAACACATACAGGGAGCAGACATGGCTGTCACATCTCCCTTAGCTCCCCTGTCACCCCCGAGGGCAGTGGGCAGGGGCAACCTCTGCGCTGTGGTGATGCCACAGAAATCTACATGTGCTCATGCAGGGACAGACAGAAACACATGACCAGACGTACACATTTACAATACATAGACAAATACACAAGCATATGCTGTGGCTGCTGTACAAACTTTATCAAATACAGAAAAAAATACTGTTGGTGCTGTAAACCTCAACCTCCCTCTGGAGATCACCAATGTGACCTTCCAAGCTGAAAAGCAGCAGATTTAGTCCACAAACATGGCTCCATTTTTAACTTTCCCAGATTGATCAGTGATTGTGCTGGCGCCGAGCAGCTGTATAGCTTTACATCAGCGAGGAGGAGGTTTAGCGGTTTTCAATAGTATTTCAGGATATCCTTGCTGCTGTTGCTGCAGTTTTTGGCAGACTAACAGCTGCCACCAGCATTAGTGTACAAGCAGACACTTCTTAATGTTCCCCAGCCCTGGCCTCATGTGTCACATGGACTCCATCCAGCCTAACCCAGTTGCCATCCGCATTGGCTGGATTGGTTGAAAGCAGTGTGAGACCAGCAATTTACAATATGCTGGAGACTGTCCTTTCATTTTGGTTTAAGGTTAGTAACAATAATGTAACCAGTTCTGACGTTTTGGTGGCCTCTGTTTGCCCACAGAAGGAAAACAGAGTAGAGACACCTTTCTAATTATATGCAATTTATTATCACAGATGAAAAGTGATTTATTGCTTTTTTTAACACTCTCTGGACCAAGGGAAATTAGTTACGTAGCCCTGTTGCTTATAATTTGACAACACTGCCTTGAATTCACTGAGATGTAAAATTAATTCTTGCAGTTGTTTTCAATGGGACTTTCATGTTTGCCTTGCTCACTGTTAAAAATCTGAGAAAAATACAAATGATTGGGCTTGGCTCAGTAACTTCATTGTGCAGGGAAAAGAAAGCCAAACTGGACGGGGTTCAGTGGTTTTAGGCCTTTTGAGGGTTTGTGTGTCAGGATTTATGTATTTAATTACACACTCATTCTACTAATGTAAGTGGAGAAAAAAGGAAAACAGATAAAAAGCCCCATCAAGCCTATAAGCTTGTAGTTTCCCTCTTACTGAAAGTTGGCCACCGCTGCTGTTTACTGTAGTTCCCCTTGAACTGGGCTAATACTTGTCTATTCCGATTAGGATTAGTATGTGTGTAGCATGGGCTCAGGGACCCGGGACTTGTAATCTAATAAATCAAGATAAAAAACTCTGAGATTGGTTTACAGAGGGCTCGGATTTACCATTGGCCATCTCAGAGAAACAGGGATTAACACAGCATTTGGTGCTGCAGCTACACCCCCCCAATTCTGTGCATAGGGAGAAAGAGAGAGACCAAGGTAGTGAGGGAGGGAAGGAGATTTAGAGGGAGGGAGTGGAGGAGAAGGGCTGGCTAGGGCTTTATATTGCCTAACAGACAGCAAGTTAAACTCACAGTGACAAGGTCAGGTTAGTCCTTGTACAAAAGGCTTTGTTCCATAGGCAGATTAAAGGTCTCTTTGACAGTTTTTACACTTTTGGATCATGTTGAACATGTTAGGAGTTAATCCTGTCTGTGAGGGGGAAGAAGCCCTGTTGCCACACAAATGAGAGACAGGTGCAGAGAATGGTGAGCATACTGTGTTCAATAAAAAGAGTTGCACGCAAAATAAGAAAAGACATTTTCACATAATTGACAATCTTTTTCTTTTGTCTTTCTTCTTTTTGTGTTTATATTATAGACAAGCTTGTTTGTAACTGCGTTTTTCTTAGTTTTTACCATATTTCCCCTGTCCCATTGATCAATTAGTGGAAAGAAGGCAGCAGCACATGCCATATCACATTGTTTTAATGTGATCTTGTTAAAGTGCATTAGGTGCTAGTGAGTGTTAATGGCGGGGAGTGAGCTTCAGACATCCAGGGATTTCAAAGATGAAGAAAAAAGTCAGCTGTGAAATATTTTTCTATTGGCCTGTATTAAAAAAAACAGCCACTATTGTCTCCCGTGGTCAGATACAGCACATGATCACACCACTGTGTGATGTGAAGACAATCCCACTGGCTTTTTACAGGATACATTTTCTCATGCATAATCTCCAAATCAGACATGAAGCTGATAAATTAAGGACACTTGGCACAATGTCTCTTATTTATTGATAATGAAGCAGCTTCGAGCTGTTTGCTGAGATGATACGACAAGATTGTTGGTTTTCTGGTTTCAAGGCAATTTGTTCCCGTTCACAAACATTGACTTCATAACCATTTCATGCGAGAAAACTATCAACAGTTGTAGATTTGTGATTTTCTTTTTGTTATTTGGATGTTTGTCTAGCATGAATTAAATGGTCTGTCTGTTTGAATCAAATGTTTTATCTGGTCTAAGGACAGTTAGCTGCTCACAACTTATTGAGGTCCATGAGGGATACAGCTAATGGCCAGTTGCTAGTATATATAGTATTAGTAGTATATATTTATGTCTAATGTAGTTCAACGTTATCTTTCTTTTTTGTGTATATATATTATTTTTGAGGTGGGGGTTTCCCTTATTAGAAAGGACATCTTAATAGATGGACAGGAAAAGGGGGGAGAGAGAGAGAGAGAGGATGACGAGCAGCAAAGGGCTAAAGGTCTGATTTGAACCCATGGCTGCTACATTGACTCAGCTTGGTACATGGGGCGCCAGCTCTACTACTTCGTTCGCAGTTTTTACAGGTGTAGAAAGAGTCAAATAGGAGTCAGTAGAGTTCTTTTCATTTAAAGAGAGTTGATTTTGTTTACAAATGTTGTGTGTACTGACCATGCCAGTAATACTAAGATGTATCAAAAACAATATTATGTGGCGGTATGTCATATCAGTTGTCAGTTGACACAGTGTAACGCGTGTTGCTCTTTTAAACAATGAAGGGATTATGATGTCCAAAGGCTTGTTTTTATACAAAGATATTTGTTGAGATTAGTTTTGTTTTGTTATAGAAAATCTAGTGTTAATAATACATGTTAGAATCTGGCATAATGCAGACACAAGTAACAGTACACATTTACAGGGTAGGGCAGAGGCGTCATTCTGTTGTCTACTAAAACACCCAGGCTCAGATTTGAATAATTGTGTATCTCTGGCGGTTGTCTGCAGCTCCTTTTCTGCTAAGCGTTTTTCTGAGAAACAAGACTAAAATATCTCCACCTGAAATTTGAGCTCTTTCTTTTTTCTCTCTGATGCCGGGGTTTCACATAAAGTTTTACATATCAAAAGTGGAATGTTCTTTCATCTGCTTGCTTGTCTTGTTAAGCAGTATCAAACACAGGAAATTCTTTCTACATTCACATATAAAGGTTAAAAAATCCTAGCAACATATCCCAGCTTGTGCAAAAGAGGCCTTTTCTTTCTTTCTGAGGGAACTGTTAGCAATATCACTGGGCAATTAGCAAGGAAACGAGAGAGAAATGGAGAAGCCAATTACTTCTGTGAGTTAGCTAAAGGCCATTTTAAACTGTGTGCCCATGACATAATAATGTTTATGGTAAATATTATAGTTGGAGACAGTGAGTGCATGGCGTGAGAGGCAAGGAAAAAAAGGCATCAATCTCAGATCGAGAATAATTTATTAAGATCTGAGATGCGGCAATTACGTGGAAAGGACCAAAAAGAAAAAAAAACGAAGAAGCCAACTCTCCAGGAACCGCATACATGATTGCAATCTTGATTAAATCCCCCTGGATCTAATGAGTTGATTTTCTGCTGTTAATATTGCATTGGCTGATGATGGATTCGTTAAGATAATGGAACGAAGCTAAAATATAAATGACTCCCTGTCAAGGAGCAGATTTTCGTCATTTTCCGTCTGACACCTCCGCCGTGGGGATTTGGTGAGGCCTTTTTGTGTTTAGAACCATCAGGATCTGGAATACTAATTGCTCATGTGTGGACGCTTCTAATGCCTCTCCTCCTCTCTGCGCCCCCCCACCCCTCCCTATCGTCTTGGTAAATATCTCTGCCACATCTCTACACAGAAACAAAGAGACAGAAGCAGCTTTCTTTCTTTATTGCTGGTGAAAGCATCTCTGTTCTCTTACTACAATACAACATATTACATGATAGAACAACAATTTTCACATCACACAACAATTTATATCCTGTTTGACACCCCCTGTTCAACTCGCAGAAAGATACCAGATATTTAAAACCACTGTATATGACAGAAAAACTGCCAACAAAAAGAAAACATGTAAGCAATAGGCCTCTCATATCGACCTGTGCTTTTGAGATAAATTAATAATGTGGTCTCCCTTTGTTGCCGTGCAGAGCAGCTGAGCCAGTCTCTCTCTGTTTTTAAATGGTCTGTCACTTAGGTCAACTGGAGGAGTAAAATGTCCGATGCATGGAATATTGATCCCATATCACACATGAACTACACCACTACTTGTATAATTTTCCTCAGGTGTGGCAGGAGCATTGCAATGCAAAATGTTGCAATGTTTGTAATAATAGAGGTACACTTTAGTGTGAATATGCTGAGATAATAGGCTTCCATTTGAATCGGCTGGGCAGCGTTTCATTAATCAAAAGCAAGTCAGTATCTTTAGGTCCATGTAATTTTTTAATGACTTATAAAACATCCAGAGGCACACAGTAAAAACTTTCTGTCTGATAGCAGAAACTTTTACAATGTTGGCATGTTAAAAGAAAAACTGCAGTTTGAGGGTCAAAGAAAATCACAAACCTTATGTAAATGAATACAATTACACTATGTGTAGTTTGATGTAACCTGAAGTACCTTCCAAATCCCAGACTTTTTCTATCATTATCGTAATCACCATTGTTGTCAAGTTTCATGCTTGCCTTGATCCTTCCTTTGTGCCGATTTATTGTTCCTTTTTCTGTGCGATATTACTGGGGAACCAGTCTGATTGGGCCATCCACAAGGGCCCTTTCTTCTGTGTGTCACTTTTTGTGTCCTTTAACATGGTTTTACTAAAAAGTCTTTTTTAATCAATCAAGAAGCAGGCAGAAAATAGGCTTTGTCATGGCTTGGCCTGGGGTCGTGTGATGCCTGCTCTGCCTGGTGACAGGTCTTCAAAAGGGATAAAAAGGAATATTTTGGGGGGAAAACGGGGGTTTCCATGGCACTGGCACTTGTTGCACATGGATCACCATTCTTTGGTTCTGCATGAGATTGAGGTTTCAAAGGGCTGGACAACAAAAATTAGGCGAGGAGGGGACAGCGGGACTGTGGAGGTAGCTGCCCTCAAGCCCCCGACTCTGTCCTCTCCTAGGGGAAAGGAAGAATAGGAGCCAGAAGTGACAGCATAAAAAGGGGCCTACTAGGTGCTGTCAAATATGCATGAGTAAATGGTCAGTTTCTCACTCCGCAGTGTGTTCAAGAAGTCAGACCGAAACACAGGCTAGAAGACACAAAGTACAGACCTATTCAGTGAGAAGTGTATTCTTTTTGCGGCTTCCACTTCATGTAATTAGAGGTTGTTTCATGTAGACTGAGGTCACGTAAACTTGTAAGTTTCTGAGTTTATGTGTGGGAAATGAAACCAGGAAGCTTAGACAATAGATTGGCAGTCATTATAGAATAGAGGGTTATTATTTTAAACTGTTCTGTTCAGTTGAGTGCCTGTTTGTGTGTTCCTGTTATTTAAATTTGTAATAATTGAGACACTACAGTGTGATTTATCAGCTTAACTTGTTTACTAACTTTAGGTTTAACAGAACTTTACTGTATACAGGTCTGGTTCGCATGTTCATGGCATTAAAATATGCATGCATGCATGTCGCCTTATATTTCACACATGAAAGGCTCTGAGCTATTTTCAGTTCTGTAAAAATGTTATTCATAGTGATTACCTTTGTGTTCCACCTTGAATTCCTCTAACAATTACGCATTCTTCTGTCTTTGGGAAATGGCATTGTGAGGTCAAGGTTTTTTGCGTGTCAGGAGTCCTTTAAGCAATTTGCAATAATTTCCATAGCATCATCACTGCCACCTTCAATAACAAACAAGGTTACACATGTGTTGCGCTTTACACTCACGCAATCAGAGCTGAACGTGTTTCAATGTTAGAGGGCTTTAACCTGTTCACACTTGGATAAAAGAGGTCAAAAGCTCCAGAAGCACATTTAGCTGCGGGTACTGATAAAGAATTTAAGCGTAAGAAAGGGGTTGCAAATCCCTGTCATGCTATAATGACGGCTGGTAATGTTGAAATTCCAAATATAGGGATTGATGTAGCTGCGTGTTATTATAACTTCTGTGTATGTATGCATTTATTTATTTCATTTATTTATTTAGTTAGTTCTTTCTGGTTCTCAACAATGTGCTGCCAGCCTGTTTAAAAGGTTAAGGCAGTCGGGATATGTTCCTTGATGGGATTTTATCATGCTAGGCATGCTCTGTTTCCTGATGAATATATTAAAATTATTACTGTGCAAACAGAGTTTCTAATTACTGACCTGCTTGCCATTGTACTGTGCGTTCTGTATGCCCCCCTTCTTCTCCATGCCTTGTTTATTTATCTGCACCAGTGAATACAGAATAGTCTATGCAATGTCATTTCCATCCACATGAAAATGATTTTGAAAATGCCAATCTTGCCTATTATACAGTGTAATTACTTGTCTGCTTTTTGATTTTATCATATCTTCAGCCAGTGGGAAGATACTTGGAGAGGCTAAACATCTTAGCGGAGCTTGTCAGCTGATGATTTGCAGTGGAAAAAAAATCCCCCAGTTTGCAAACGAAAGTGCTATCTGTACAAAGTCAATGATTGTAGTTTATTGAGGGGTTTACCTACTGTGTGCAGGGCTTCTCTTGAGATTCAGGTATTGTGTCAAGTGAAAGTATATGCTGGCATGCCATACCTGAGTATGAAAGGGAGGGGTTACTTAGACAGCACCAAACTTTTTTATAATTTTTATTAATTATAAGCCTGCAGAAAGAAAACTTGGCATCAGCTCTGTAGATTACATAAATCATTTCGACTTTTTCTTCTTCATGAAATACATTTTTCAAATACATACTGAACAAAACCATTTTGAAGGTATTTAAAATATGGGCAGATGGAACCACCTTGATGCATTCTCCCATTATGACTGAGCATTTGAGCAGTTACCTTTGTTTTCACTCAGCAGGTTTTTCAACTTACAAGGCCAAAAACATTATTTTCAAGTTCATTTTGATCGTCATTGCTGCACCTCTGACATGTCATGCAACTTTTCCTGTTGAGTAAATGCATATCCATACGTGTATGTGCCATGATAGAAGTGTCACAGTTTTTACCGAAGCATCTGCACTACATCATGGAAAAGGGCAACCCTGTTGTTTACTTGTCTGCCTGCAATGTTGCACAGGGGGTTGATCAGGGGAGTTGATAGGAGCTGCAATTTAAAAAGAGGACACTGCAGCTCTGAACAAAAACAATTAAAGGAAAATGAAAGATGGCCCCCACGGGTTAAAAATAGAAAATTATCAACATGCATGCTGGAATCCACTACACCCCACCCCCCACACCACCCCCCGTCTCCCTCAAACTTACTGGGCCTGCATTGTTATGTATGATCAGATCTGCCAGTTCTTCCTCTAAGCTCCTTGTCACATTTTGACTTAATGAAGTGCAACTTAGAAGGGAATTGGGTTCATCATGCTAGTCGCACGATGCTCCCTTGTTGTAGCAAACAGGAGTGGCATGGGACCGAAGCGCTACAGCGCGAGTCGTTATCATTCCGGTCAGTCTGTTTAACACAAAATTAAACAAAGAACTAATTAGTGCCTCATGAATTAATAACTGCACTGTTGCCGAGAAGAAGTTAGGTTGCTGAGGGGAGATATAAAATAAGTAGGAAGATCAGGTTAGAATTATTATTACTTTTTCGGGGATGCATGGGCTCTCAAGGTTAGGAAACTTTTGAGAGGATTTAAGAGTGACTCAACTGGTTCTGCCAAAGTCAGTTTCTGTCCCGATGTAACTCTATGTTGGGGTTAATGGATGTCATATAAGACACTTTGCTTTTCTGCATATAAGAGAAAGACATGTAGTTGTAATTGTGAACTTTATATGATTTAGGCACAGAATGAATAAGGAACCAGCTCTATTCTCTCCCTTCACCCATTTTGTCTTTTCGGTTATGTTCTTCATCTAAGCAGTGTTTGATCCAGAAATACAGGAGTGAACAAAAATATACATTTTCTCTTTGCATCTTCTGGAAGCTTGTTATGTTATGTCAGCCACTGTAGACGAGATGAGTTGGGTAAATGTATGGATTTCTCCGCAACATGTATGTGCAGAATAATCAGTGTCTCGGTTTTTAATGTTTCTCCTTTGCTCTCTTTCTCAGATGAAGTGAGCCCTGTATGGAGTGACTCCCCAGGAAGAGAAAACGAGGTAGGACAAATCCCCAACATGAATGATTACTGTCCCCACCATCTCCCCTGTTCATATCTACAACAATATCAGGCATCTTCATTAATCCCCATGGATCAATGTGTCTGGGGGTTGTAAAAATTGACAAATGACTTATTAGAATCCCACCGTTTTATTTTCCAACTGATTAACTCACAGCCATGTCGTACACTATACAGGCACACTGATGTATCTGTTTTCCAAAGAGGGCTTCTCTCTCTCTCTCTCTCTCTCTCTCTCTCTCTCTCTCTCTCTCACACACACACACTCTCTCTCTCTTTCTCTTTCTCTCTCTTGCTATGAGGAATCTATACAGTATAAAATGCACCCCTAACACTGTCTTAGAAACCCTGCCAGGCTGTAACAACTCAAAACTTTGACATATAAGAACAGCCATTTTATTAGTTATACATAAACAGTTGTTTAGAAGTGGTTTGGCTGATTACTTGAAATACAAAAATACATAAATGAACACAGAACAACCCAAATGATCATCTAGAATTTGGTATTATATACGCTTTTCACTGGAAGTAATCCATAAATGTGTTTTAACACCATAGTTAGTCATAAATGTGCCAGCATGTATGCCATATCCTGTTATCTGTCTTGTTACGCTGTCCCGTTAATTATAATTTGATATTATTTTATGTCTGCTTTATGTATAGATGTTGTTGTGGCAACATCCCACATTGTCATCTTGACAAAATAATATGATTTTTTCCACTATATGGCATTTATTACTGTAACAGACATTAGACACAGACATCTAAGTACAGATGACATCCACCAAATTAACAAGAATATAAAACCTTTTGTTGCTGATAAAAAATCTGCCTCTGTACAATTTGACTCTCGAGAGGACGCTAATGACTTGTGACTTGAAGAAACTGGGTTGCTTTTTTTCTCTCTCCCTGAGATGAAACCTTCTGTGCTAATGATGTTAGCTGGTATGAGCACAATGCTGATGTGGGAGTCTGTCATGAGGATGCATACAACAGCCCTTGCCCCTGGCCTCCTAGTCAAGAGGGATCTAAACATTCAGAAGTGACACCGTGGGCTGTCTCATGTCAAACCAGAGACCCTCACTATCACTGGGGGGTGGCATGGCCGTGAATTGAGGCGGAGGGCTACACCACACTCCTTTGTTTCTGGTGGTGTCACTCACACACCAGAGAGAAGACACACTCCTTGCATCAATCAGAGCCCCAGATACATGCCCAGTGTACCTCCCTACAACATGATGATGACACTATCCACAGATTTCCACATAGATACAATAACTAACAGCAGCTGCAAATCAGATTCAGTGCGGCCACATTTCCCCTCATAAGCTGTCCTCACAGCAGGATGCATGGATGGATACACACACAAAGACATCTTTAAACAGGTTGCTTTGGAAGATCTGTGAAGCAAAGTTAAGTATGAGTGAACTCTAGTGCAGACTTCCCATGCCTAACCACATAACAACAACATAACTGAGTACAGTTAGTTTAATTGGCTTTTGATATATGTTAATGCAACTAATCATAAAGGCCAACTGGCTCTAACACGGGGCTGGCATGACATCCCCCCTCTACTTTTGGCTCCCACAGACTGGGAGAACACTCCCAGAGTGGAGTCCCTCTCTTAGACAGTGGGAAGAAAATTAAACTGCCAAATTTGTTTTCATTGGTTCCAGGGACAATCTCAGGGGGCTTCAAGGCTTTTAATTGAGCTCACTGAGCAGAAATTTGTAGGGCTGCTTACCAACAACAATGGTGTCTCCCTTTTACTTCTCTTTGGTCTCAATGAAAGATCAGGCAGATTTTTAAGTAAAATGATGCTAAAAAATGTGTGTTTTGTAGTTTAGCTTTTTAGGTTCTTTTGTATTTGTAGGAAGGAAAGGAAAACGGTTTTGACAGTGATTTATAATTGAAATTCAGTCTCACTTTGTTCAGTGTTTTGTTGGCTTTTCAGGGTTTGTGTGTAGGAGGGCAATGACTCTAATAAACAGGAGTTCATTCAGTCATGGAAAAAGGTAAATAAAGCCCACAGTTTGCCGTAGGAAAGATAATTTGTCTCACTGAGAAAAAAGAGCAACAACTCATGAAACTCAATTTAGTGTTATTGTATCAGTATAGTATAATAACAAAAACGTGAAGCCACCTTCTCATTCTCCACACTTTCCTCTCTCTGACACTTTTTGTCCTTTAAATTTTTCCAGTTTGTCAAAACAAGCAAAGGCTACATGGAAACGGCAGCCCTGTGTAAATATTTATGATGTAACATCTCCATGTGAATAGACTTTCCTCCCAATCCATCCATCATTACGGGCATATCGTGAAAGCCCACCTCCCGGTGGTGGCTCAGGGCCTTAGGAAGCTCAGACAGGAGCGGCGTGTCCCCCTCTCATTCAAAGTATTTGTTTTTCTTTTGACTGGGGGCAGCCCAGCTGTGAGGGCATTTCATGTGTCAGCCCCTCCGTTTTCATTCAGGGCTGACTTCAAAGCCCATTTTGGTCCATTGTATCAGTGACGTGGCTGCTGGACCCGAAAATGCCCAAACAGAAAAATGTGATGTAGGTCAAATTACAGCAGTTGTGCCCCTGAAAAAAATGGAATTCTTATGGTCAAAACATAAAGCCGTGGTTACCGCCTAACCCTAGCTTTTGTGCTTGTTGTCCTCATACCTCTTTATTTGTTCATAGTAGAGCTGAATGGAAGTTGGGAAATGTGGAATAAAAAGGCTTTAGTTCAAAGTGCTTGGCAGAAAATCAATATTTAAGTCTAATCCTTTCTTTGCTGCTTTTTTTTTTTCAAATTTATAACACTCCACTCAGGAACAACATGTCAAATAGCTGAAGATGTGTTATAAATTATATTAAGTTGGAGACTGTACTGAGGTCCTGTATTTTGTTATTTGCTCCTGCAAGTTTGAATGAGACTTAAAGACAGATACAGAGTATCTGTTAGGGTCTGTGTGTGCACAATTCTTTGACTTGTGCAATCCTTTGAAATGTGAAACATGTCTTCATTTGTTACAAAGTGGGATGAAGGACCTGCTGTTTTTTCAAGCTCGGCAGTCTTTAAGAATGTGAAGGTGCAGTAGATTTATGAGGTTGTGTGTTTGCAGAAGTAGGTAAGTCTACTGCCTTACCTAAGTGGATTACAAGGTTTTAGGCTTTTCTCCTTGCACAACTTATCGGCAGAAAATAGGCGTTGCAGACGTGAGCGAAATATTGCCACCCAGACTCTCATAACATTATCATTAGCCACGGAGGATTGCTGAAATGTGATTAATACATCACCATTTTGACAGACTGAGCCTGAAAAGGTAATATGGATTATTACAATGGTTGTAGAGCTCAATACCGCCATCCAAGTTTATCCATTTATCTGCAATGATGAGACTCCTTTGTGTTGTATAGCATTGTAACATCTATCTAAATAACAAAAGATATCGCTCCCATACACAATTGTCGTGCTGTTAATATTCAGCCCATGCAACAATGCACATGGGAATGGAGTGCTGAGACAAAACTTGACTCGTAACGGAGGAAAAGTCCATAGAACATTATGAGAATTATGAATCGATGTTCAAGCCTCTAGTACTGGGCACTTTTTCCTTGGCTGGGGTATCTGATTACCTTCAAACAAAAATATTGCTCCTGTATTGTTCAATTACGACTGGTTGAGTGCTGAATGATGCAATTCACTATCTAAGAGCTATTTTTTCTTTCTTTGTGTGTACAGTTTGTGTGTGTTTCATTTGGTTGGCCTTGGACGACACACGTTGAATAAATGCCATTTTTCTGTCGTTTCAAGTGCCTCTTTTCTCTCTGTGGATCCATTCAAGCTTTCAATACCTTTTCTCCCCCTCTCTTCTCCTGTCTCTTTTTTCCACGAGCAGGAGGGTTTTACTTTACTCCTTTGTCATCCTAATTGATTGCATTAACCTTTTGAGTATTGAATTTCCTGTGCATCACGCCGAGCACAATGTGGAATATTATCATAATCCTTCCAAGTAATGGACACAGGGCAATCAACAATGCTTTAGGAAAAGTACATCTTTGAAAGATGGAGCATCATATTATTTTCAGTCCAAAGACCTGGATGGGGTAAGACTGTTGAGCTTTAAGAAACTTTGTCAATAAGTGAAGAATGTTTTTTTTTTCATCTATTAAAGAAGTCAGGAGAGCGGTTTTTAATATGTTCAGTGCTGGGAAACAATATTAAAGTTTCTGTGATTGTCTTGTCTTGATAAAAATGACTGATCTGTAAAAGGGAATACTGTACATGATCAATCTTATATGTTTTGTTTTTCATATTTTGATACGAAAAATTATAATGGAATAGTAATGAGCACCTGCTTACCAGTCCAAAATTCTTGAAGGACATTGTAAGACTTCTGTTTATCTGATCCTTTTTTGCATATTATTATAATCTTTCAAAGAACCATTTTTCTAACTTAATTACATAATTGCTCAAGTCATTGTTTAAACAGTTGTAAAAACAATTATTTGTCATGGTCGAGCAATTTTTAAACAATATAATAATTTGTCCCAGACCAGCCCAAAAAATTCCACAAATAGCATCATAATATCTAAAAAAAGCTGCACAATTTAAGCATGAAAAAAATGTCCTGCCACTTATTATTGCCACTGATATATCATAATTACAGGATATGGAAAGTTATCCAGCATGACTACACATTATATCATAACAACTGCCTGCCTACAGACTTGGGTTTTTGCCATGTGGCCAGAACTAGCAATACTACCTAGTAACAATTGGGCTTACCTTTATGCACAGCACTGGCTCTTAAACCAAAGTCCTGGATACTAGCTGGACTATTTTCTTTTTGGAGTAGTGAGAGGTGAGAGAGACATGCCATGTGAGTGAAAGGGGTACTTCTGTGTACCGTGGGTTTAAGAGTTTCCTATGATTTAGCAAGACGGTATTGTGTAGAACTTGTGATTGTTGAAGGCGTTGAAGGAATCTGGGGGTGTCATGGAGAAATACTTGAATTGGCCTTTTTCTGGAAAACTAACCAACAGGAAAGGGAGGCAAGGCCGAGACTATTCTCAGAAGAAATGCTGATCTCTCCTAGGCATATTGACAAGAGTTGGAAAAAACGCTTGGAGGAACTCCTGATCGTGACAGACACCCTCTGTGGAGCATGCAGAGCCTGATGTCTTGGGGGAAGCCTTGCCTATCTCTCTGGCTCACTGAGGTAGGCAAAATTCGGAGCAGCGGCCAGCCAACATGGGCGGATGAGATTTTCCTCGAGAAGCTGTGGAGGTTCCCTTTGTTAAAACAATGGATCTGAAGGTTGTGTTTTAACGATTGGGTATCACCGCTTAGGCTTCCTGAGAAAGCAAATGCCAGTGTGCTTGAAAAGAGGCTCCAGTCAAATCTTAGATTCAAAAGTAGCATTGCAGATTCCTGGTCATGGAAAAGTGGGCCAGCTCTTGCCTTCTTGCCCATCAAGTCCACATGTGTTTCATGGAGTTGGAGGCTTATGAATGGGTCCCTCAGGATGACGTGTGGGGGAAACTGTGGGAATATGGGGCCATGCCATCTGGCCATTATACAGCCAAAGTAAGATCTGTGTCTGTATTCTTGTTCTTCACCAAGAACATATTGTTAGAACATTAGTGGAGCGTTGTGTATGGTGATGACAGGATTGCATCTCTGCTTTTTGCCGATGATGTTATTCTGTTGGCTTCATTGGACTGTTAACCCCAGTGGGCACTGCCACGATTTCCAGCCAAGTGTGAAGTGGTTGGGATGAGAATAAGTACCTCCAAGCCAAGTGTGCCATCAATCAAACTCAGACTAAAGTATACATTTTTTTTACATTTAAATATATTAGTGCTGTCAAACGATTAAAATATTTAATCACGATTAATCGCATTAATATCATAGTTAACTCACAATTAATCGCAATTAATCGCACATTTTTATCTATTCTAAATGTCCCTTGATTTCTTTTTGTCCCATTATTTTTTCTCATTTTAATGCTCTTATCAACATTGAAAAGTGGATTGGCTTGCTATACTGTAGTGTTCAATCTCACACTAACATCATCCATTGTCGCCTGGCTTTGATGAGGGGGCGGAGAATTCGCATCAGCTGTGTGCTTGGCCATCAAGTGGTATTTCAGACTGGACGTGCTGCGATGATAGCTCAGTTCACAACGACAAAACACACAGATCACTTTGGTCTTGTCAATGGAACCATTTGGCAACTTTTTAAAAGTAAACTTTCCATTCAGAATATTATTGGCATCCATTTCGGCGTCTCGCCCGCCATCCACTCTAAACGTAACGTCTACTACTCTTAAACAAGTGTGTGCGGCGTGCCTGTTGTTTTGTTTCCGGTCTAGCTAGATCCGGTGTGGTGTTGTAGTTTTTCTAACGTTACTAGTTGTTGCAACAGCATGTGAAAAAAACTACAAAGTGTGGTCAAAAAGAACGTTAATCTTGCGATGAAAAAAATGTACGCTGTTAAAATGGGTTTGCTTTAACACCGTTAATAACACGTTTAACTGACAGCACTAAAATATTTATATACCTAATACTATACACCTACTGTACACGTTTTTCATGCGGTCCGTCTCATTTTATACTGCAGCAATTCAAGTGCACCAACTCACTGATTAGTATGCCAGCTTGTAGCAATATCTTGATTTGTACTCTTATCAGAATCACAATCAGAAATTGGTTTATCGGCAAGTTTGTTTTCTAATTATTAGTTTACTGTAAAATTGTGAATTTATTGACATTTGAGTTGAGCAACTCATAGTGATAACTTATTCAGAATGTTTGCCAGATTGAAGTGATAAATTCATAATATCGCATTAAAGTGGAATACAACTTAAAGCTAATTTTATTTATTAGTATAGTTTTAAGTTGAGGGGTTAGGATAGACAAGCTTTAGCAACAGGGTAAGTTCTGGATTTACCATGGCACACACTTTAATCTCTTTGCCCACTTTACAATTGCCTGTTTTGAAGTGTAAGTTGATTTCCCCTGTTTTCTTTAGAGTCTGTGCCTGAGAATTACTCAGCGCAAGTCCACCCATATTGGTTTATGATTATCTGTCTCATTGGCCCAGAATGATATGAATGAAGATTTGGGCAGGGACAGTGAAACAAGCATTACTATTCTATTCTTTTATAACACTGCATCTCCGCTACATCAACAATATTAAGGCCCCAAGCCTAAAACCTACAGAAGACACTCCAAGGATAACAGTACAATAATAGCCTGTTAACAAGGCAGGAGGTAGCCTATTGGCCTATTGAGTTTAATCTGTTGCTGTAGCTATTTTATTTAAACATTGTGGTAAAGGCATAAAAAGTAGTTTATGTTGCAAGACCAATGTTACACCCATAACTGTCTTATAAAGGCTTAATGTCAGAAGGCTTTAGGGGAAGTGTCACTAGAATAACACTGATCAGCCTTGAGCTTGGGAATTAGAGACAACAAATCTTTGAGCATAACTTGACAACTGGAATAGTTTGGTGGGATACAAGTGGGCTGCAACTTTTGCTGAACAATTTATAGATATTTTTTATCATGGGGATAACCTGCATTTATACACCAACATACATTATGCAGCATGTAGCTTCATAATATGATAGCTTTGTTAGCCCCACAGTGGAAAGCTAAGATATAGTTTATTTGCAATGGAATTAAATGTTTTTGATTTCTACAGCCCACTTAGGACCCCATGTGCTGTATGTTTCTGCTATAAACCACCTAGTTACAGTATTGGTGATTTCTACAGACTGTCTGTTTCTCTGTAAACACTAGCATGTATAAGTGCATTAAAGTAATTGATTGTTGAAAACAGACAAAAACTGTTATCATGTTTCCTTGGCAACAGCAAGCATTATCTGGGTTGTGTTGATGAATTGAAGCAAAACACCCTGTAATTCATATCAACTCTATTATATTTTTCAGCTCAAAGAGGAAAAATCAATTGAAACAAGCTCTTATGCATGGATAGATGCTAGTTTTGATCAATACTATTTTCACAGGGATAGTGCCTTTGAGTTTGATTGAGGCCAGGTTATACAAAGCCAGTCAGTGGTGCTCAGGACGAATATAAAAATGTAGATATTCAAAGGGGGCACAGTCACTATTTGGGTACATCTTTTGACACATTTACCTGAGTCTTATTGATCAAAATAGAATCGTGATTGAGTGAGGCTGTGGGTCAAAATATAGGTCAAGGTCAGTCAACAGCACAAAACCTAATCCTGTACATCTTTTGTATTCCATCAAGCGTCACTGGTATTCCACTGGGAAGTTGTGCCCTCAGCATATGGAAACTAAGGGCCCTTAGTTCAATTATACAAGCCCATTGAGCCTCAGAATATTGACATATCTCGGTACTCTGAAAATGTCATGGATAATGATCAACCAGTTCACCAGAAAAATGCTTTCATAGAAACCAAGATCTGGAGGCTAGATGTGGAGTGCATTGAATTTGTGGACTGTAGCTATAAGGTCAGTATTTACCTGCGTAAAGGTAGGTTTGATAGGAACAAGAGCTTTTGTTTTTTCCAATGCAATGGTTATGACACATTCATAGCCACACGGATTGTTAACAAAAATAATGCATATCATATTAGAAATGAGGAGTTTTGCCAAGGTTGCAAAAGGTGTGTTGAGTGGTATGCAGAAGTTACATAACAGATCTAATTATGTTCAGTGATCACTATTAATTTCCATTATCACCGCCTGGTTGCACAGAGATAGACTTTACCCATAGATAAATCTTAAGATATATATGTCAGCTCATTGGTCACATAAATCTATCTAATTCTGAGTAAATTAGGACTTTTAAAAAAACATGGCTGACCACAAAACAGCTTCAAGCTCCTCAGTTGCTCTCGCTGAAAATTTGTGCCCACTGGAAGAATTTAACAGTTCTCATCTGATTTACAGTGTTGTCAAACATGTTGTTAGCTGTGTAGTCGGGGGATCTACAAGGCATGTAGAACTGACGGTAGAGATATCTCACTCATGGTCTCAGCAATGTCTTTGATGCATAGAGCATGCCACCTAGTTTTTTGAGGCTTTGTTCACCATGTTTAATGATGTTGTACTTCTGTTGCACTTCTTCTCAAATAATGAATTAATTGTTAGCATAATGCACAGATCTGAGGAGAAGGACAAAGAAAACACGTATAAAATCATATCATACAGTATGTATAAAATCTGGCAACAATTTCCACATAGTGCATTGCAAATAGAATCAGCTGGACAGACATATGTTAACTTTTCTCAGTCACAAAAACTTCACATTTAGCCAAAAGTGGGCATTGTGGACACTTTTTTTTCTTCTATTTTATATTTCGATAGCCTTGTCTGTGACTGTATGTTTGAATTCTCAGTCTTGCTCTAGTCAGCAACAGATACAGAGAGAATCTTAATTGATCTAATCTGGTTACTGCTTGCTATTTTCAACAGTTCCATTAGAAAACTCCCATCCTCCCCCACTCTGTCTCTCTCCCTTTACCTCCCACACTTTCTACCCCCCATCTGCCCTGACCTACATGGTAGTCACATGGCCCCGGCTCCCTGGCTTGGCATTTTATGGAAAATCTGCAGGAGATAAAGCCACAGGGTTTAAAGTGTTATCCCTGCCTGTCCTTTGAGAAGGGCTAAACACTGAATGAGGTGTTATTGCATCAATGCTGTTGGACACACACAGGCAGCAAAGAGGATATCTTCCTCCCTCCTTCTCTCTCTCTCTCTCTCTCTCTGTCGCTCACCCTCTCCCTCCTCAGTTTGATTGGATTTAGTAGAGTGTCACCACTGTGACTTTGGGGGATTTCTCTTTCCCTGTCACTGTCTTATGCATGCTTGCTTGGGTTATTTACTTAACTTGTCCAGAAAATGGACTGTGATCTGCAGCTTACCGCCAAAGCTAGGGAGAGACAAGTGCCTCATGCTGGTTAAGATATGCCAGACAGGCACCTAGACGCTTGCTTGCTGCTCTAGCTTGCTTACTCCCTTGCTGGTGCTGAGGGCTTAGTTTTGCACTGTGACCGAGTCCCCTTCACACTGTTGTCTGCCTGTAAATTTTCTGCTGCCCTTGCTATTCAGCCAATTACAGCAAAAGAGCTTTAGCGATTTTTTTCCCCCCTTCTCTTCCTCGTAGTGTATATTTATATATTTATTTTACAAGCGAATGACAAGCATTGCTGAAGGTTAAAAAAATGCTGAATTTCATAGTGCATATAATGTCAACTTTTTTCTATAGCAGGACTAATCAATAGAAGTCAGCTCTATCTTGTGCAGGACAAATACACACACTGCAGACTAATATAGCTTCCTCGCCTGTTGCGTGTCAATTTAGAGTCTTTCTTACTGCTATTACCAGTTAGATGTACAAAAGGACACACTGCAGCTTGAAAAAACTTACCGCAAATATTTTTAAACACAGTAGTTTTACACAGAGACACTTAATATGTATCACTTAATATGTAAGTGAAAGATTTTTGGTGTTCTATATTTATATTCATAAATTCTGTGGTGAAAAATTAAAGTGGACTCAAATCATGAATAAACAAATGAGATCCACAAAATGTGTGTTCTGGTTTGATGTCTTCTGCTTTAATTGATTGGACAAGTAGTCCCTTGTTATGGTACCTATGCCAATGACAGAAACAACCATTGTTCTTAATTCAAAAGTGACTGTATGAGATACTGTGAGAGTGTACATGAAGGCAAATAAGTTCAGTTTATCTGGAGTTTGCAGGTCTTATGGTTTGTCCCTCTGCACCTATTCTAGGTTTTATGCTGTCAGCGTCTTCCTGACATTAATCTCCTCTGTCCCATACTGTCAACCATAGTAGCAATATATTCAATAATTGGTTTAGAAGTACACACCCTTAAGCCCATCTACACAATAATACAGTCTACTGTATTTCATACATACACCACATGTTCCTCTCACGTATGTTTCCTCAGTTGTTTCTTTTTGGAGCTAGGATGTGGTGCTAAATATATTTGATCTGATGTCTGTGAAAGGCCACACAAGGACTATCAATACAATGTCAAATGTAATGCAGACCCTCCAAGCAATTTAGGAATGCATCCAAAGTGCTCAGCCATGTTACATTCTGGTGTTAAAATGACCAGAGAAACATCTTCCCAAAATACTGGATAAGATAAAGCATTAAGGCCAGCTTTGCATCACTCTAGCGATTGGTTGTAGTGATACTATAGCTATACTTGACAGGGTGAAGTGCAGGCTTACAACAGTCCCACTGCAACCAAAAAAAGAACATCACATAGGTTTTTATTGTTCTGTCTCTCATAAAAACAAAACCAGAAGTTACACAAGTGATAATTGTGCATAAAAGAAGTGACACCACAAAATGCAGTGTTCCAAAACAAGAGAGCAGAAGAATAAAGGGCTCTTTCCACCAGTGTAAAATCAGCCACGCCTAGCAGTGGGAACGGAAAGCAAAACTGCTTAATGTGACAAAATAAAGACAGAAACACTCCAAGGGAAAGTTAGAATTAGGATCCTGAAAGATTTATGCCTCCATTTTATTTATAATTTGTTTTCTTTTCCTTATTGGAATTGAGTTGCAACTGAATATTTGATGAACACAGCCTAGAAGTAAGGATGTTATGTCAGCAAGGAAACAAAAAGTAAAGAGAAACAACCAAGAAATTTATTTTGCAAAGTTTGCGCTTTGGAATAAACTAATATGCCTCTGCTTTCACAAGTGACTTGTTAATTGAATGTGGGGGGAGTTCGCTATCTGCAGGTTGTGTTGAGCCCTTAGCGAGGCTAGCTGCGCCTTTCCGTATGCACTGCGCTGAGTGCTGGGTACTCTCCGTGCACAGAACACCATCTGCATTTTGCTGTTAACGCGCCTTCACATCCAAGGGAGGATTAGGAGAAAATCCCCTGGTTTTTTTCAACCAGTTGACAAATATCAGATTTGTCTCTAAAAAATTAGCTCCATCTATATCTCCCACCATATGACACACAAAAAAGATTATCTTTAATACCCAGCCAGCTTGGGTGTGGAAAAAGCAGATTAAAGTTTCAGTTTGGTCATATTTACCCAGGCACTTCAAGCACGAGACTGTCTGCATTACACAGTAGACAGACCTCTTCACAAAGATTCCTCCCCCCACATGTACACCCACACCCACCCCCAAGCCTTTACCTTCCAGAAACAAGATGTCTGCCTTGAAACAATTAGACATCATACTTAAATAATTCATCATTTCCCAGTCAGTCTTTCTCTTCTACGTGTCCTTTAAACAGACAGAGTGAGCTGCCAAAGAGGCTAAAGTGAATAACAGCAGCAGGTGCCTTTTCAGATGGAGCTTTGTAGTCTGCAGAGGGTGCTGAGCTGTTATTTTAGTGGCCCACTGGTGAGGAGCGGGGGGTGGCTGGGAAATAGACCTGGTGGCTGACCTGAGACCCCAGAGCTGTCCTATTAGCAGTGTGCTCTCCACTAAATGTTACCAGCAATAGTTGGTAGAGCTTGGATACAACAAGACAATATTCACCCATGGGCACCTGCAAAGTTTAAGAAGCCAAAAACATTGCTTGAATCCCAAATTTGATGGTGTAAGATACGTACTTACCAAAAATAAACTCCTGTGACCCTGAAGGAGGTCATTTGTGTCTGCAGTGCCAGATTGTAAGACTGGACATGCATGATTATTACCCATCAGCATTCATCAGAGGGATTTAAACATATGAGTAAGATGCTCCTTAAGCCTCTGCTAAGTCAGTATGTTCTTCCTGACCATTTCATTATCAAATGCATAATCGTCATCTGCCGAGGACAGAACTGAAGGCCTAGGGCCCTACCTGTTGTCCTGGATGTTGACTTCCTTGCTTCCGCTCAAGACCACTGCCCCACCCAGAGGTTGCTTTATGAACACAGGAGCCCCATAAATGAAATTAAGGTGTCAATTAGTCAATTACAGCATAATAACTCTGAGGGCAGACATTTAGAGACAGAGAGAACCTCAGCTAAGTTCATTTCCTCCGGCCCAGGAGCCTAGCGCTTGGCACACGTCACTCCCCACCCAGACTCGCTGAATAAAGGCCCCAGTGCTCTCCCTAATGTTATTTTCCCCTGGATATCTTTTTTGATCAACAATTTCCTTTCATGGGTTTGTTTTTCAGAAGCAGGGTATGCACTTTTTCTCTCCCCAATTTGGCCAGGGAGAATTTTATAATTTAGTAATTAAAATCTTTGTTAGGCTTTAGAAATTGCAGCTAATTGAATTTAATGGGAAGATGAATTTCAATTTTATTTGATTAGCAGGACCCCTGGCATAGGTATTTATGGAAAAAACTCTACAAAAATATGCTGTGTGGGCTAAGATGGCATAATAGAATTACAGATAATCGGATTTCACTGTCATGAATTTCACTCTAATTTCACTCTAATTTTCCATTAGATAGCTGGTTTACAAATATTTGCTCATCTGCGATGGGAAAGGCTATCTGTCTAAAATGATTACGGAGCAAGCCTTCAGAAATATGTCCCTTTTTTCCCCTCCCTTTTAAAAACCAGATTGCGAGGGATCAAAATTAGGAAGATTGCATTATGGATGTCTGCATCCGGGAGAGCAATGGGGGAGATATGATGATTACGGCCGGGGGATGAAAGCAGTGTCAAGAAAAATGTATGACTCAAAAACATAGGCCCATTCTATCTACAAAATCTCTGCTCTCAGCACACTGCCGCCAAGCAACATGATATATCATAATTCATGTAATATCATAAACAGTGCACAAATATAAGAAACACATTGCAGCATGTTGACATACAAATATACCTTATACCTCAAACAAACTCCATGTTAATTTCTTTCTATAATGAGATTTTGCCATGATTTTCATAGTGTTTGTATGTAGCTGTATATACAGCTATACAGCAATTATGAAAATCAAATGAGATTCTGAAGAATCATTGTCATGAGTAATGCAAATGATGATCATCAAGAAGTGGTGTATTGCCGCCATCATTGTTCTGGCTGCATTTGTGTGTAAGTTTAATATTCAGCTCCTTCTCTGCTTAAAAATAAATATATAATGCAATATAAACAGACGTGAGAGGGAATAATATCCCACATCGCAGACAACCTCGAATAACACTAAGGTGAACTCTTGTTGAATCCCACTTTAAAAGCCCCTGCTTCAGAATTAAGCTTTTACACGTTCAATTTCCTGCCAATTTGACAACAACATGACAGTGAATATCAAGAATAAACTTGATCCATTGTCTGCTGAAAAACACAAACTATTTTAATTTGTTGTGTTTAAAGTTAGACGCAGCAGAAGCGCTTCATGCCACTCCTCCTGTGTAAACCCCCCCACCTGTACACTCCACAAGTTAGGACAGACCTCCACCCCACACCAACTCGCACCCTTTGCCTCTCACTCACTCTTTGCCCCGAACTGCCAGAGACAGCAAGAGGGGTTCAAAAACACAATCTGACTCTCGGCAAAGGTCAGATTTCTCACTCGGCATGTCTCTGGGCTTTGGGCACAAAAGCCACTGAATTCACATCTATCAACTGGGCCCTAGCTTTTGTCCTGGGGAATGGAGGACTCGGAGTGGGCCCTTCACCAGACCAGCCCCTCCTGGAGTGCACTGTCAGGGGCAGCCAAACGTCTGGCCCGGCGGCCCTTTGACTGATGTACCCCTGCCATGTCACACGCACGGCAGCGCGCACACACACGCTCACACGCATACACACTCCACCTTGCCCTCAACATTCTCCCGCATGCACTATACAATACCCTTAGACCACATCAAACGAAAAGCCCCACAGCTCCTTTTGAAAAGTAATGGTTTCGCCCCCAAAGATGGCAGCTCGAGGGCCAGAGGGCTGTAATGCATGGGCGATAAACCCTCCCTCCTGTGGACATGAATAGAATTCACCCTGCAAACCGAAACGTACCCAATATCAAGTTTAGAAATACTGTAGAAGTTTTTCTTTTCCTTTTTACTGATATGCTGTACCGTGGAACAAAGCATCACTAACAGCAAGACAGGTGTTTTCATATCTTATTTTTAACCCCAATCATTTAAAACAGCAATAGAGTTTTTTTTTAACATAAAATTCTAATAATATCACATGCTCTATGTCTTATCACAGTGCAGTTGGTATTAAGCTGCTCACAAGAGCTTAACACTTTTAAGATTTAATATGCTCCAGCACCAGTGATCTGAGTACACCTTAGTCTTTTAGCTTTATTGACAATATTTCATACCTTTTGGACAACATTACAGTAAATAACAGAGCTTTATTAACATGTTTTCACTGTGTTCAGGGAGTATTTACCACAAAGTTTGTTCAGTAATGATCCACATGGGCGTCAGGCCTTACCAGGTTTCACTAATCCACCAACAAAATATGTTTGTACAATATGTGATTGATAAAGAAAATAAATGACATCTGACAAAAGATTTTATCCAACACCTTTGAAACAGAAAAAAGGTTTGGTTGCCAAGTCAGGCCACGTAAAACAATTAGATTTTTTATCATGGCTAACAAAAACTGAAGTAGTATTTACAGTACAATGTTAGATCAAGGGTGGAACCTTTTGATAGAAACTCTTTTAAGGACATTTTCCTTTATGTGGGTTAGGAAGGAGGAGACAATGCTTGTTTTCCCATTATTAACCAGGATGAGTCATCATAATTTCAAAATCAACCAAAACCTGTTTTATGTACATACTTTGGACTATGCTGACAGGTCTCAGGAACTGAAGCCAGGATAATGTGTCATGGCATTATGGTTCACAGCCATAAAGCTGTTCATTTCCTCTTTTCTATAACCAGTAAATGTTAGTTATACACAACCTTCATTCAAAATAAAACTGCTGTAGAAAACAGGAATATCCAGTGACCTTTTTGTCATTTTGTGACACCTTGTAAATTCCACATTCTTGACATGGAGCCATGTTTACAGTATGGGCATTATGTACAAATGGTCCAGAGGCACTTTGCATGCCACTGCGGAAGAAACTGCCAGGCAAATAAGGGGTTTGTCTTATAAAGTATTCATTGTCACCTGGTAACGGCTGTCGTTTATCATTTCACCTGAAATTACAATGAAAACTGATAGCTTATCACAGGGAGGGAAGGAGAAAGAGTGTGCTCTGAGGGAGAGAGGCAAAGAAGGTATACAACACGGCACTGAAATAGAGAGGATCTCTGTTTTGTGAGAGAAGTGAAAGAGTTATTTGCTTCAAGCAGTGGAAGTGTTGGAGTAATATATTTGTCCTTCTTCTGGCAAGAGACATAAGAGGACAAGCAGATTGAAATTGACCCTTTAATGTGTGACATTCAATGATACAAAATTGTAAAAAATGTCCTTTCACTTATTGTATTTGTACCTTTATATAAAACAAAAATGAAATATTGCTCTTTAAAACAAAGCTTTTACAGGTAGTCACATTGTATTTGATTTAGAAATAATTAGTCTAAAAGCCTCAAATACTTCTGCGCAGCAAAAGTATAATATATTTTAATAAACGTGTAATCTCTTCCTCCCCAAAACCTTTTTTTTAAAGTGTTGAGCTCCCCTCATTTGAATAGAAGCAGTGGAGGCTCCACCCCAAGAGAGTTGAAAGGCTAGAAGACCACAAAGATGGAAAAGGCCAGCCCACTGAGGGAGGGAGAAAAAACTGCTCCGGTTCCTCTGCCATAATTTCCTATCAGCCTATTCAGACAACATCACCAACAGCTTGGTCTGTGCGTGTGTGTGTGTATGGAGGCAAAGCAGAGAGTGAGAGAGAGAGGCAGCGCACGAGAGCCAGAGAGAGAGCGACACAGAGAGCGACACAGAGAGTGAGAGAGAGAGCATTGAAGGGGGAGGCTCCATATTCTTTCACCTACCCCCCGTCAAACCACAGGAAGGAGGGGCCAGACCCTAAGCTGCCAATCAAATCCGCTCGTGGCAGCCGGCATTATCTCAGCAACAAACTATTGACAGATTACATGTCAAGGAGTTTAGTGCATGATTGAAGGAAGCCTTTTTTTATCTAGTTACTTTTCCGCTTTATTTCCCCTTCCACCAACCAACATTCGAATGACTTTCTAACAGAGTTGAGTAATATTATGAAAGTTACATGTCTGAGAGGATTTAACTTCGACTTCCCTGAATATGGTGAGTACTCTTCTTCTTTTCTGTCTTTGCCAGATATGTTTTATTAGCTGACAGTTTAAGGTGTGCCTTTATCTCTGACTAAATATACTGAGGGGGGGAAGTTGTTCATGATTAAACTATGTGCCAACGAGTACGTATACCCAAGTGTTGCGACACCCTTATTTATAGCTCTTTGACAGTGCCCAAAGGTGACTGCAATATCAAATATGATTGCCCATTTCCCCAGCTCACGACTCATGACGTTGTGCTACATGCTGTACACATGTGAAGAAAGTTCACAAAGCCAGTTTCATTTTCTCTTGTCAGAGTCTATTTCTCATGAGACCAGGAGAACTCACTGTTAGGCTTGTTTTTTTTCTCATCCGTGTTTTCCTGCTTGTTTAGTTCTTTCATTTAATTATATGTTTTTGAATAAGGCAGCGTTTGGTACTGTAGAAATACAGGTATTGGTTTTACCCACAGAGGCACTGGCAGTGCCATTAGGGTACATTGAATGGCCTAAGGGTTTGTTGCCAAGGGGACAAAGCAAACAAACTGTTGTGTTGCTTATGTTGTCACACATGAAAAGCGAACAGCAGCAATGCTTGCACCTTTCCAGGTACTTCTAATTAGTATATATTATACAGTACATTGGTTTATGTTACATTAAAATGTAAACACTCTAAGAAATAAAATGCATTGCATGTTAGGTAAATTTGCAGGTGGGGGGGAGAGAAACAACAATATTTATTTAAAATATTTAATAAGATTGTTTCATTGATCAGCATTTTTGTGCAAATGCACCTGTGGGGCGGATTATATAAAACTGTGTCAGATCTGTAACTTTCAGTTTAACAACAGTCATTCTGTGCGTACTTTTGAGAGGGTAAACTTGTCTTGTTGTAACTGGATTAGACCTTATACTTATCAGCCTCACTCTCCTCACCAGTTTACTTGAAACGACGGTTTTGTGTGTGTTTTAAAAATAAGTCCCATTTCACGTTCACATTTAGTTCTTTCTGTTTTGCGTGTACTGTATGTACGTGTGTGTTCTCTGTTTGCGTGCAGTGAGTGGTGTCTTACATACGTGTGTGTATTAATAGTCCTTCTGTATGTCATCATTTGTACCATACATAAATATTACTACTCAATAACTAAACTATAACTTTCTAAAGACTTTGATAAATCTTATCTGCCCTATTTTTGAAATGTTTTATTTTAAACTCATACTGTATATAAATATTTAGTAAAGACTGTGGGGATATTTTTGAGTAGGCTGTTCTAAAATGGTTTCAGACTGTTTTAAATTACAGACAGAATGCTAAGAAAAATATTTATACACAAAATTATTTTTTGGTCTTTTTACATTTTTTAGAAAAAAAATAAATCTGTAATTCAAACTTCATTCAAGCAGGTTTTGCTCCAGGCTGTTATGTTTAATACGTTTATTTGCCAGTTATGGGCTCTCTCTGTTAGTCTCTCTGTCCTCTTAACAATTATTTGTTTCTTCTTGCTGTCTAATCTTGCCGTTCAGCAGGCTTGACACTATATAGCTCTTGTGCCCTTTAACTTGCATATGGCAGTATTATTGAGAAATAAAACACACAGTCTCACTGTGATGATTCTAATTAAATAAAACTCTAAGAGACTGTACAGTAGACCACTGTGACCACAGGGTTTCACAGACACATGTAAGAGACATACATGAGGGCTCGGCTTATTATGTCTCGTTCTGTCTGGTCCTGCATTATAGTTTAAAATAATAACAAACAAGTACAACTGTTATCGTGACACACCCTAATTTCAAACTTTTCGTCAGCTCGGAAAATGTTTTTCTACCCTCTTATGAGTCATAATGTTGATTGCCTTCTCCCTGACTGAGTTGTCTCATTAACCCTTTGTGGCCCTCTCCATCTTTTACGGCCTTCCACAAAACCAGGATGAAATGAGGGAGAAAAACAAGCCCAGTTCTGAAGGCCCTCAATAACCTTTTATCACAATTTAGCAATAACCTGAATCAATTTGATGTCTTAAGCAATAAAATATGCTGTTGCACTCCTATTTCTGCTGCTCCTTGGATGACAGTAAATTTACATTTTTTAATTAAACTAGCCGGAATTTTTATTAGGGGGCTGGGCTATGCTAATGGGAATGTTGTGTACAGCAGATTAACAGAGTTTTGAAATAAATTTAACAGGGACACATTTGGAGGAAAAAAATGCGAGTCATTGTCTTTAACCTCTTTCATGCCGATTTCTCCTGGGGGATTCTTGTATTCTAAGGAGCCTTGTCAGGGAAGAGTGCTTCTCAGCAACGAGGTGATTAGTATCGCCTTGTCAACCGAGGAAAAACACTCACATTCTCAAGATTTAGTTTTTAAATACCCTTTTCAAATGATACCAATATGTATGATTTTTGTTATCACTTATATATTCAACTGAATATGCTGACACAATTAACATCACTCTTTGAGGTAGTTAAAAATAAGCATTTATGTTTTCCTTTGTTCTTTTTTTAATGTCAAAAATAGGAAATTGTGTTCAACATTTTTATTTACATTTAAAAACATCCCCTCACCAAAGGATTCTTCCTTTTAATTTTCCTGTCAAAATTAATTTGTTTTCTATCTTTAAATTTAGTTGTCTGATTTTACACCTAAATCCGAACAGAACTATTAAATAAGTGTCAAATACGGTAGTTAATGGCAGCGTATATGTTTGTGTAGTTTTATGGTCCGCTCTCAGTGTTTGATTGATGTTACGCGAGGCTGTGTGTGTTATGCCTGGTTTTAGCAGAGTGGCAGGGGGAGAGAAAGGGGGAACATAGACAGCAGACAAGGGGAGGGAGGTGTGTGTATGCGTGCGTGCGTGCATGTGTGTGTGCGTGTGTGTGTATGTGTGTGTGCGTGTGTGTGTGTGTGTGTGTATTTGTATGTGTATGTGTTCAGGGGGTAGACAGAAAGAGAGGGACAGCTGAGTCCTGATTGAGCATGTGCCCAGTCATCAGACACAAGCCACCCAGCACCATAATTACCTTAACCCCCGTCTTTTAATACCCAAATCACACCAACTGGCCTTTTTTTTTTTTTTTTTTTACCGGTAGAAAGAGGAAACATTAGAGATCAAACGTTCAGATAAACTCCAGATGCACGTGGGCTGCCATGCATCTTGCCGCACTAGCCAAAGTGTTCAGGGCTACTTGATATGGGCCAGGAGCAAGGCAAGTGGCATCACCACCCCCTTTCTTCAATCCTGTGCACTCATGCAGTGGCCAGCACCTAATTAAAACCTCAAAGCTCCCCGTCACCAATCTGGAGTAATGGCCTAATTAATACTCGGTGAAGAAATATTCCAGAATGATAAACAGGTTGCACCTTGGGTCTTCATTGCCTTTATTATCTAAAATATAACAGGCCAAGTTTTTTTATTATCACAGATAATGCATGTTTGTTAAACTGCTCTACTAAAAATGGGGAATGTGGAAACGGTGAAATATCCTTTTTAATTATACTATCTTAAAAAGGATGGAAATGAATTATAAATTGTATCATTAATTAGAAAAAAAAGTTTTTATCATGTATTGTTTTCTGGGCAAAAACATGTCTTGTCTCAGTGTAACGAGCCGAAAAGAAATCCTGCTTTTAATCTCACAGCTGAATATGCCGTGTCATGTATTCTTGTGTGTCAAAGAGAGAAGCTTCTGGTAACTTTTTTTTTTTTTTTTCAACTTGATTTCCTAATCTTACATATGAAATTATAATTTCATGCAAAGTAAGGGAGAAGAATAATCTCTAGTCGTTGATATGCTATATAAGAGGGGAAAAGGGGAAAATGAAGAGGTAATTAGCAGAGTGGAAGACTTTGGCGCGTTTGTCTGAAAGCATGGTCTCCACTGGCCATGAATGAATTTGCATGCTTCGCTTATCGAAGCACACTTATTAGGCCAGCTGAAAGAGAGATTAAGCCGGCACAAAATGTGGTGACTAATCCTTTTAAATGTGGCAGGGGGTCTTTAAGGTATGAACCAGTCCGTACATAGGTTAGTGGGTATGGAATGTGACAGACCACAACTTTCATATAACTGAATGTGTGTGAATGGAAGCAGCGGATGCAGGGGTTAACTATTTAATGACAAGGACAGTGATTGACACGGGTAATAAATTGATAGTTTATCTCCTGACCCTCTTATCTCTGGAACAAATACAGCAGGTGGGGTCAGGTTGGGTTGATATAATGACGGAAACACTTTGTGCGGTCCAACATCAGTGGCTTTGTCTTGTTTTCTTATAAATCAATAATTGTTGGGGAGTTTAGTTAATCATATGTTTAAGGCAAAGGCGTAAAAATGAGCAGAGTAGACACTGAAACAAATCTGTCTTCTCACTTAATCACTGACATTAGTTGTAGTTTCAGTTTTCTGTCACCTTTTCTTTGACAGGAATTCACAGCAAGCTGTACTGTCTTTGGCTTTATTTTTGATAGGAGGAAAGAAAAAAAAATCAACAAACAAACACGGAACCTCTTTTTTTCTGTCACCTTCACTGTGAGCGAGAAAATGTTTGCTCTGCCGAGTTACAGAGCCAATACCCCTGTCCTCGTCCGTAATTGACTGCAAACAGGAACGTAGTGACGTTTAAACACTGCCCTCCTCTCTCTTCTGTGTCACACACACACACACACACACACACACACACACACACACACACACACACACACACACACACATCTTCCACACAGTCCCCAACCCGGCACCCCTCAACTTCAGGTTCCCCTTCTGCCGTGTGTTTTTTCATGTGACATTCTATTCACTTGGGTCAGTAGCAGGCAGCACCAGCAATAATTACTGTCTGTACATGATAAATCTGAAGCCCAGCTGTTCATTTCTGTCACTGCCAACAGAGACAGAAAGCGAGGGAGAAAGATAGAGAAGAGAAAGGAGAGAGGGGGAGAGAGGGGACGAGCCCAGGAGTTTGCAGTTTGCCGGATTTCTTTCTTCCTTTTTTTTTTTTTTTTTTTACTTGGTAACTTGATAGGATTACATGGTTCTAGAGCCCACACCTGTTAAGAGGCTGTTAGCAGAACAGTTGGCTGTCCCGTAGCCACAGCTTAGCCTTTTTCTTCTTTTGCTGCTGTCTATTCTGAATCCCCTTTTGGGGATTTCACCCACATGTATGACGAGAGTTTGTTTCTCCGGGCTCCTGCCTCAGTCAGGGGTGAGGAGGGGAGAGCGCTTCTTGTGACACGTGAGCGCTGTGTGTGTGTACCCTATGCTTCTGTGTGTGTGTGTGTGTGTGTGTGTGTGTGTGTGTGAGGCCGGGTCGGCTGACATCTCTTTTTCCCTCCCTCTCCTGAGAGACATTGTCTGCCATCAGTTGTGCTTCCCTCTCCGACCTCAGTCACACCGGAGCCGCCCCCAGAACAACGTATATATACAAGCAACACGACAGCAAACAAAGAAAGAATTCAATTTAGTTTGTTTTTCTCAAGGGTGGGGGACAGGTGTTGGCATAGTCATAAAATGCCCAAATACAGGTTAAACCAGACGATTTAAATGATTAAGGGTTAGGTTGAGAACGTTTGTGCATATTTTAGGAGTGCCAAAGCCCTGCTGTCAATTAGAAATACTTTTGGAAGGAGTGGTAAAAATGAGTAATGCATTAAATTTGTTGCTTGTTTTCTCTTGTTCGGCTATTATTAAAGTGGAAAACAGCCCTGAATATTGTCTGAAGAGAGAGAAAAATTGTGTAGAAGACAGTTTGTGGAGGACTCGGTGACAGTCATCAGACTTAGAAAATCGCATAACAGTATGTTGTTTTGTGCCTTGCTGCAACGTGTCTTGCTGCCTTATTTGGCATTCAGCAGCAACCCAGCTCTTTGGCTTCGTCACTTTGTATGGGCCCTCAGCACCTGTTCCCCCTATTGTGCCGGAATTTTCTATATTTGGCAAGAAGTTGGACTCCCTCGATTGGTGTGCAGGTCAATGTTTCTAATAGTTTGAGACAGATGAACTTTTTTTTTTGTGCTGATGCTCAGTTGTTCGAAAGACAAAATTAGAAAACATGATTCAACTTGGGAGGACTACGAAACATTTCTCACCAGGGCATCTAAATGTCATGTTGTCCCTCGCATGTTATTGACACGTTGCATTGCCAGGACTGCAAATTATCTTCCTTCTGAAGCACAAGAGAAATAAAAAAAGAGCAAAGTTAATAGATATCGCAGGCTAACTTTTAATTGTTCTGATATGTAATCACTAAATGACAATAAAAGAAGGAGCAGGGCCACTTTAAAAGCTTTATCTCTTCTGCTCTGTGCCCAAAGTGTCATGTCCATAACAGCACCACCTGATCTACAGAGTAAAATAACCGCTAAGGCTTATTGTTTGGACAATATTGGAGGCCCCCCACACCCCACTCCCCTGCTCCCCCCGCTGCTTCCCTCCCCTCTCCCTTGATTCATTTCACCCACTGTCCTCGGCTGCTGGAAAATGGCGTTAATTTTTTTATTACCTGTTTGACTCTCCAGCCTTATTACTGTAGCCCCTTAATGTTCTCTGTAACCGTGGAAACCAGATGAATAAATGTCCGCCAAAGAAAATGAGATGATTAAACAGGTCACCCTTGCAAAACAAATTCGCTTGGTCGAGCGCAATTTGTGTACCAAGCGGCTGTCTTAACAGTTTGCTAACAAGGGGATTGTTTGCCAGACTAACTGACAGAGAAGGGAGGGGGAAATGAAGATATCTGGGGAAAAGGATATGATTGAAGAGATAATATTTTAGATCACTGTGCTATTTGTCTCATCTCTTTATTCTTCATGATAATGTGGTGTTTTTATAAGATGTAAAGTTCTATCTTTCCTTATTTTGTATTCCTTAAATAATGGAGCTAGACAGATACTTTAGAAATCTCTCTTTTCTGGTGTACTGTATATTTAACCAGCATTTACAAGTAATATTCAAGTTTAAAGCAGCCATCCATATTATTGTCATAGGCATTTGGTCTGTGATTATCAGCAAGTGCAGTAGCAAATAGAATTTTCCTCATTTATGTGGCAACCAATCATTACTGCTAATTGTCCTTGAGGCCATCTGTATAGGATGGCTTGTCCTCTATTGGTGTTGGAACAGTACTGGTCATGGATTTACTAGTCCAATAATGATACTTAACTCCTCCAACCTCCATAGTCAGCGCAAAAGAGTTCATATTCACCACTGCAGTAATAAATATAAAAGAGGGTTTTTTTTCTCAAATTAAACGGTAGCTTGAACAGCATCCTGGTTTTAAAGTGTCACTAAGTTTCTTTCCCATGATTCCCCCGCCCTTCCCTTCCTTGTCCAAGTGTAATGTTCTCATATGACTTGTTTTAAGTAAAGCTCTGTGACAACCATATGAAACGTCTGGTGTTTTCATCTGGGAAAATAAGAGACTAGGTTGGGCAGATTTAGCCATGTAACGATAGGGCAAACATGCAGACTTGGATCGGAATCAGGCCTGTGTTGCCATTCTGACCACAAATCATAAATGTCGGGGACACGGCGGTGGTGTTGTTTATGGAAGGATGCCACGCTGCGCCACTCAAGGGTGTTGCCTGTTTGCATTGATGCACCACCACCACTTACCGCCTCTTGCTTTAAAACAACTTCCGCATCCCACTCAGCCCAGCCATTTTGTCCCGTTACCAAAGCAGATCCCAAATGTTCACCACAGCTTTAGCCTCAACTTTAAAAGAAGGGGGGGTTGTTGCTCAAAGCTGGGCCGTGGCTTCTTCAAGTCGTTTGTGGGACAGAAGATGGCGAGCAGAGTTTTTCCACTGGTAGACGGGGTATTTCATCCCAATACAGGGACACTACAGCTCAAAACTGAAAAGCACTTATGCATTATTGATGTTTTAATTTGTGCAAATGCCCAAGTCTTTGTTAAGTGATTATAGTGCTAGGGAGATAACAGGGGAGGTACTTCTCTATGAAACAAGAGCTTGCTTGCTGGCCGCACTGGGAAGCCATTGGACTAAATCTAACAAGTCCGCGCTTCTACTCAGCTCCATGCAAGAGAGAGAGAGCGGAGGAGAGAAGCGAGGTTTGGAGGGGGTGGAGTGGAGGAAGTGAAGAGAGTTAACTCAAAAATATCAACGTGCCTAAGATAAGGAAAAATTCAGCCGTTGATCTTTTGTCCTTATTTCAACTACACCTCTCCCGTTTATGATGTTGGGTTTATAGGTCTTTTACATCCCTTATCAAAAATTATTTGATGTAAATACAATGGAACTGACCTGAAAAGCCCCATGTGTAAATACTCCTCGTGGCACACTAGAAACTGACCTTGGGAGAAGAATGCAAAGTTATAATGCTTGCAAAACAAGCCAATAAAATAATACCCCGTTGAAAGGAGGGAGTTTGGGTAAATATAAAAGAGAAGAGAAGAGAAGCGGTTTTCTTTCCCTGCAATGATTAACTCAGAACAAAGGTTATCATGGATGACATTTTTTTAAACTCTGTAATTTATGTAATTGCCCGCTACAGCTACCTTGCCAGATAAACAATGACGGTAGGAAAGGTTGAAACCTTCCCCTAGAAAACAAACAAGTGTGTATATGCAGACTATGAACTGAGCTAAAAAGATTTTGTTCCATATCCTAGTTGATCCAATCTTCAACTACATCTCAGATCATAGTCACCAGTGCGTAGAAACCTGTGTTTCCTCTATTGTGCCATTTGGTGTCTGTGATGGTTGTCCAAACTCGGCCTCAGCCTCGCTGCTCCCACAGCTGCAGCTGTTCACACAGCCTGCCTTCCTCCAGCACCGAACGCATGTATAACCTGTAAATTATGCTGTATTCATTTAGCTCAGACTGCATTAATATGGGCTCTATCAATGTCAACCCATGAGATAAGTGTCTTAGTTTTGGCTTTGGTTTAGGTATTAGTCATTCTCTTTTGTTCATTGGCTTTATTCTTGCTTTATTCTTTGGGAAAATCTGCTTGAGTATGGAACCAGGCTTTGCCTTCTGCTTTGAGGTCCCTGGTGGAGGTAGAACACGAGAGCATGCGTGTGCACATACGAATAGACGTGCCTGTACACACACACGCACACACACACACACACACACACACACACACACACACACACACACACACACACACACACACACACAGTAGGCTCTCAGGCTTCCCCAAGCATTTACTGCTTTATTAAGCTGTCTCATGAACCCACTAGCAGAACATGAGAATACAGGAAAAAAAGAAAAGCCCATATTACTTAGATGATTTGATGTCATTTGTGGACTACAAAACACTAGGCTTTATTGTGTGCGCAGGGAGAAAGAGCGGGAGCAGGGAAAAAAAGAAGTTGGCTTAGAAATTCAGAATTTCAATTAGCGTACGTAATCTGAACCTGCCGGCTTTGATAGAGGCTTTTTTTTGACTAAGAATACAGCAGCACTTGTAAAACATTAATTAAGCAGACTTGTTTTTTTAAAGGATGGAGTAAAGTGTGCTTTATGCAGTCCTTTTCAGTGAACAAAAGGCAGTTACCTCACATAGAAGACCGCTTCACCCAAACCATTTGGAAAAAAAGGGCCATTTAAATTGGAGAAAAACATAAAAGACAAAAAAGGCAAGCCATTGAGAGTAATGTTCTAAAGGAGATGATATCATATGAGAACACAGCCTTTTGCTGAAGAATAGAAATGTATCCCTGCCTCAGTGAAACCTAAGCTTGGCGCAGGAAAACGAGCCCCTATTTTAATGACTTTCTACCTGACAGATGACTTTAGGTCGCCTTTTGGATCACATTGCTCTGACTTTGTCTCTTACATCATCAAACCATTGATTATTAATAGTTTATATGAATTGTTAATTGATGGGTAATATGAGTTATGATGGCAATATCCTTTTAAATGTAAATGGATGACTGTTTGGTCTGTGTCTTGAAAGATTCTCAAACTTGTGCTTTTTTTCCGTGGTGATGGTTTGTGGCAAAGCCGTGGTATGTCTGTTTATGCTGCACAGGGGCCTGAACCCTCTTGAAATTTCTACTCTTTTCTGGTTAGTGTGGCCATGTGATACTGTAAGCTGAAACACTTGCTCTAAACAACACTAGTTAGCATTAAAGGGGATTACAGTTCATTGACACACTGGTTTTATTTTCCATGAACATATCAAGATAAAAAATGATTCACTTTATTCCCAATAGATAATTTACCAAGGTATATAAAAAAAAGAATGTTAAAGGTTATTTTAGTTGCCACCTATTATAACCTATATAATGACATAAGAGCTTTTATGGGTTCCACTTCTTTGAATATAATGAAGAAAAAGACGACAAAAGGAAAGTCCCTGTCTCACATTTGCACATGGTGTTGTATATGCATTTTCCACCTACTATTGTAAATCCTGTTGCAGTGGGTGATGAGTACACATACAGATGATACATTAAAACTGCCATAACTCGCACACCCAGCAAAGCTAAAAATCAATTGGAATGGATAGTTAAGCTGGCCCCTAAAAATCAATGAGCAATTCATGTCCTTGATCACAGAGTGTCATTCCTCTCAATGTTAGAGGCTGATGAGGGCTGAACGTACACACATATACTCACATTCAGCACATATATACAGGAAACTTGCAGACACGTTCACTGTGCTGTTACAATACGTTAAGAGTAAATTAAACACACAGGACAGGAACTCATATTTTAATATACTTTCTTTCTAATAACTTCTCTGTAAATGTGTTCAGTATAACACAGTGCTGTCCATTTTAGTGTATTCTTGAGTTTTTAAAACTGAATGAATATACATAAGGTTTTGATAAAAATGTATAGGCAGTGTTAAATAAGGTTGGGGTATTTTATCAGGGCCAGCTGGTGAATACAACGTTGTAGTCAATCTATCGAGAATAGCAGGGAGTCAAATTTCAAAGCTCATGTTGTTGTTTTTAAACCGTGCAAAATGTTGCAATCCAACGACATTGTACACCAAGCCTGGAAAATAGAGATGACCTTATAGCCATTACATGGTGGGGGCACAGACGCACTCGAATACACCCACACGCACACATGCACATGTACAGTGGGCTTTGATGTAGGAAGAGGAGAAAGGCGATAAGGTTAGCCAAATGAAGAGGATGAAAATTTTGTGTTTCAAAATAGCAATTTTGCCCTTATTAATGCCATTAGTGTAACAGTCATAATAGATCAAATCAAAGGATGACCGAAGCAACTCCTCTGTCTCTGCGCTATGACGGGATCATGTCGGGAACAATTTGGGCATTTTGTGTTGATGAGTGAAGTTTCGAGTGCTGTAGTATCCTGCAAACTGCCCCTAAATTATGCCTATAGTTTCTCTCCTATCTGTTAATCCTTTTACTCCTTTCCCAATTTCTCTCTTTTTCTCTCTGTGTATACATTTTAAAAGTCATTTTTTAGTACCTTGGAAGATAAATTTGCTATTGCCACCCTTCATTTTGGCCAACTATCAGTAGAATGACCCTTTCGTCAGGAACCACTGTATTTTTAACCCAGATTTAGATAATGGCATCGTGACAGTCATTTTTGCTCCTGGGCTATTCGCTGCTTTGAGGCCGTTCGTGTCACTCACACTTTGTACCCCCCCCCATTACCAATTATAGCCACACTGACCAATTCAGAGCAATGCTACAACAAATTATGACTATGCTAAATTCAAATCTTAATTTCTGTTTTCTGAACCTTTTCTACAAACTGTGTTCTCCCCATTTGTCTATAGAGTGCGTGGTATATTAGTTATGAGTTAGCAGTTGCTTGGCCTTAACAGGTGGTCATCTTTTACGGTCTGTTACTCTGGTAACATTTGAAAGGGTCATTCAGCCCACTAGCTAAATAGCTCAGATTTGGGGAGAGGAGAGGGCCTTCGAAACAGTTGTCGCCTGTCAGGAGGAGCAGAGAGTCAGGAACGACCAGTCGAACACTTGCTCATCCCCGCGTCGAGGTGAGAATTTTCCAGCAGCTGTCACTCGGCCTCTTTACCTCATGTGTTTTTGGTGGGGTGTTTTTTTTCCCCTCATTTCCAATAAAGCAGAAATGAATGTTTGTGGCAACTGGAGGGGGAGGGCAAACTCCAGTGCTGTGCCCTGTCACTCACAATCTCGCCCGTGTGTGTCCTCCTCTAGAAGGGTTACATGTCTCATCAGCCGCCAATCATGAGACGCACGTGAGACGAGCCTAACGGCAGAGTCTTCATTCTTGTTATTCAACTGCTTAAAAGGCTCTGGTGGTTTTATTTTAATGTTTGGTGTCACAAAACTCTTTCCGTTTGGCCGTGTACAATAGCAAAATTATGTGTTTCATTTGCCACTGTTCTGGCTCTCCTCGACTGCACTACCCTTCTCTCTCCCATTCCCTCTTCTTTTCCCTGTCTCCCTCACTCCCCCTTTCTCCCCCCCCTCAATCCATCTGCATCATGTCGATCTGTCAGACTGCCAGTGTCTGTTCCAATTAGATTCCACTTAATACACGTAACCTCGATTAACACGCAATCAAGCCCAGATAAATCACGTCCTTTAAGTCCCCCCCTCTGCCTCTCCTGTGTTGCTTTGCATCACTCAGTTTTTCCCAACAAGCTTTCTTCACCACAGTCGTTGGTCACAATGTATAAAATCACACAGTGACTGCACGAGCAGGTAAACTTAGAAAATGTCCTCGGCGGTGACATTTTGCTGTAGAGACAGGTGAGTTTCACCTCTAACCAAATGCTCTGTCTCAGTGTGCATTTCACTCCTGTTTCTAGTAATGTGAAGTTCCTCTTGTGTTTCCCGTAGACTCTTGTTGGTGCCCTTCTCACCCCTGAAGATGAAGGTGTCTTAATTACATCTTTGGTTAAAAAGCTACAAAAGACACCCTGGGCTTTCTCTACATTGCGGGAGGCTGTGTAGTCTATTGTCTCGGTGACCTTTTTAGCTAGCGGACAATTGGTTTGACTAGATTACAAATTAAGACACAGCACCAGGCACTTAGAAAGCAAGTCTGTTAGAGAGCAGTTCTATTACTACCAGCCTGTGAAAGCCACTGGGCCATACATTTTAAGCATCACATAAATGGCCACAAAGTCAGGCATCACGTGCACATTGTTCCATATCTATAAAATATAAAGTTACATTTGCTTTAATGATATCTGCAATGCCATAGTGCCTCTTTGCCAGTGGCATAAAAGGAAAAACACTCAAAGCTACTACAGAGCTAAGGATTCAGGACCGATTATAATTCTTTTAGCAAAGTTAATAATTTACACTGTTTATGCTAATAGGAGAAAAGAGGACTGTTGAATTACCAAACAGCGAAAACCACTAAAAACACAAACCAAATGAAAACAACCTGGGGCACTGAAAAAGCACACACAGCACTCTTGGGGTCTTCTTTTATTAATCGCAGCTAAAAGTGCTAACATTGACATGTTGAACAGATTAGCCTCTTTAATAACGGGGCGGGTCAACATGGCTACCGCTGCTGATCCATGAGGATATCCTGTCGGGAGGCGGATAGCCTGTGTGTTTTATATCATGACCCCGGCCTCTATGGGGCTAGCCCCTGTACTAAAGATACACTGAATCTGGTCTGTGCATTCACTATATGAGAAATATAGCACTCTGTATCTCTATTGCTCATTGTAGTTTTCTTCCTTTTTTCTCACATTTAGAAAGGTCTGGCAGTTACGTTATTATTATATGTATATTATACATCTGACTGCATGGTTACCGTTTTTGTAGCTGTGCTGTGTTCAAAAGTAGAAGCTGTGGCAGTTAGAGATCTGGCTTTGTTTCACACAGCGACAGCTTGTGTCATACACGCTCAGGCTGCCGCTGTACAGCATTAATGGTTTTAAATATCTCAATGCTAGTTGGAGCTGACAAGGCCTGCCGGTGTGCAGTGTGTAAATAGGGCTTGGATTTAAAATAAATTAAGCTATGAGAAAGGCTCACGTTGATCCATTTCTTATCTCCTTTGCTGCCTTGTCAGCCCCAAGCCCTTTCAAATTGTGTGGACAAGTCAAGGGACAAGCCGTGCTCATTCACAGTTTCTAGCATGTAAGAATAGCCTATTATTAGTACTTACTAATGAAGAATGTATATGTATAACTACAGTAGACACTATACTTTTTCAACTTCCTTGAAACGGTTGATCTCTGTAAAACCAATTAAAAAGTTGTGCTTGTTTTATTGAATTAGTATTGGGTGCAAACAAAATGAGTATTGAATAGACACCCAATAGACCTCTGCCCTGTCTTTTTCCATTTATAAAATCTGTCCACAGCCACAACAATGTAGCACTGTCTCTTTAAAAGGGGTGACAGTTTTGACTATAAGTTGAGCAAATTTTTTTTCTCTTTCCCAGAGAAAAAAATGGGAATAACGCTGATGAGTTTTAACAGCTTCAGCCAGGCGATGGGCAAATATAATAAGTGTTTTCGTAGACGTCACCAATGATTATCTCATCTGGGCATTTTGGGTGAATGTAGTGGATTTAGAGGCTCGTCTCCCATTGTGCTGACATCACCCTTTAACAAACCAAATTAAATCATGGCTAAAATAATTTGAAACTCTCCCAGAGTCTGTCTCATATGGCCAAACAATGAAAGTCTGGGAAAAATTTAAAGGGAACGCTGCGCGTGTGTGTGTTTGAGTGGGTTTAGTCGTGGGGGATGGGAAGGGGTCTACTGTGGAAATGGGGACAAATTAACCCTCACACTGAATAATGGGATAAGGAAAGCCAATATTTAACACATTCTTAAGAGAAAAGACAGCATTGTGACACAGTACACAGTACTCATTGGCTTTTTTTGTTAGAAGCATTTAATCATTTATATTTTTTTATTTTCTGTATTTAATTTTTCTGTGATTTTTAATTGTATTTGAACTTATGGAAAAATCTCACAGCCATGGAAAGTTCTCTGTAAGGAAAATCTTAGAAGGCATATAAAACACAGCCTAAGTCAGTCTTGATAGCTGTGCTTTTATAGATTGAAAGTCAGATTAAAGGGCATGAGTGTCCAGTTTCCACACCCAGGCTATGTTGCATGGAAAATGTGTTTTGATACTGATACCACTATGACACACACTACAGGCAAGAAAAGACAAAATGACACCTGTATATTTTATAAACACATTTTGGTGCCGTGCCTTCATAGTGAGTGACATGCATGCCAGCCTCTTACAGTAACAGTAATCATTAAAATGATATTCATATATAATCACATTGCAGACCTTGTATGCAACTTTGCAAAAACAAGTTATAAAGTTGCTGTAAATCTGCAATCATGGTTTTTATGCATTTATGATTTATTCCATATCACAGAATGTATTTGTGTTGAACGTTAGCCGTAAGATAAGGTCTACTTGCACGGCTGGAACACACAGGGATTCGTCAGCTGTCCCGTCTCACCACTCGCGTGCTGTAGTCGGCCACCCATGACCTTGTGAAATGAACAAAGGAGTAAGAGTGAGAGAGAAAGTGAGTGAGTGTGAGGAGTCAGTGAAGGAGTGGTGGCAAAGTGTGGAGGTGCATGGAGGTGGGGGTTGCTGCTAAAGGCCTCAACTCAGCCAACGTGGCCTGATGTGACAGGATTAGCTAAGCCCCGGTGAGCATGGCTGGTACTGTGAGCTTGTGTGTGTTAGTGTGTGTGTTAGTGTGTGTGCGTGTGTGTGCGGCAGGCAGGCAGTGTGCACAGCAGACTGGGAACCCAGAACTGCTGCTCGCCACCAGCCGAGCCAAGACAAGACATGGGAGATCAACAGTGTGTCGGCCCATCGCTGCCATCAAGCCTTAGCCCTCATCACCCTCCCTTTCCACCAATGGGAGAGAGCCAGACCATAGAAGATACAGCCAAGGGAGTCAAGATACAGTGGGGGGAGACACAGCGGGGGACAAGTGGGCGGGCAGCTGGGGCTAAAGTGAACGCGAGTTGGAAAATGATCCTATTAAATTGAATTAAAGAGGCAGTCTTCATTTACCCCAAGAATGATGGATTTGGATAATTAACAGTGTTAATGGGGACTGGTTAAAGAGGGCAAGGGAAACCGGTGATTGCAGACATAGAGTAAAGGGGCCAGGTCAGACCTGCATTGTATTCAGACATGCTGCCCATAAGGGATTTTTTTTTGCCTTGCACCAATCCAAGGTTGGGGATTATTTTATAGGCATTTCCAGACTGTGGCACAATGCTCGGAAATGCTAAAATCCCCCATACCCCTTTCCTTTTAAAGGTCTTCCCCCCCCCACAGCTCCACCTTTTTAAAAGCGCAGTGGCTGTAAGATGATCTAAACACAGAAGATCAAAGGCTGTTGTGTTGTGTGGTTTTGCGCTGGGCCTGTTGAGTAGCATACATGTGAATAAGGAAATAAAAGCAATATGAGGGTGTCACTGATGAGCATGTAGGTTTAATGTTGCTATATTTTGTGGTAGTGTACTGCAGCAGTGAGTGCATTATACCAGTTTAATGCCCTCATCTCGGGACCTAATTATGGCACTAGTAGAGTGTGTGAAGTGTACGTGTGTGTGCACGCACATGCAATGGTGTTCGTGTGTGCCTGGGTTTTCACTTTGGTCAGTGCACAAACCCTATCTGCATGTCCTTAATTCTTGATGATGTGTAGGCCTTAGGCAGTGTGTGTGATGGAGAGGATGTCTGTGTGCCAAGTTGAAGTGATCAGGCGGCAGGGCATGGGCCCTCACCCCTCTGAAAAATCCCGTTGCTTTGCTCACAGCAGCCGACCGGCGGTAGTGCGCCGCTAGTTTCCACAGCCTAGTCAGGACTAGTGACACCCTGCCACAAAGGAGCCAGATTTATGGGACACTATGTGTCACCGGGTAATCTGTAGCTATTCTATTGCTTTGGAAATAATGGCCAATCCTGAAGAATAACTAGTTAGCTTAATTTACATGATCTTGGCCACTGCCATACTAACTCTGTTTATCCTTTATATGCAGCGCATATTATGTGCTGTATTGTTTAAGGTTGAGCAGTTTTCCTTTGACTCTGAGTTGTGGATGTAATCAATTTCGACAGTTGTAGACGCGCACACAACTCTCCATTACCTTGGATGATGTGCACCACAGCTTACCTGAACCCTGATTAGGGAGAGAATGTCTTAAGTAAAGGGGATCAAATAATTTTATGCTACTTTTCTCCTTTCAAAAAAATTAACACCACAGTTGCACGCATGTGGGTAAGCGAGAGAGTGATAGAGTGTGTGAAAAAAAACAATCTCATCAAGCAGGAGGCCGTTTGCTTAGCAAGAGCTGACAGTCTTTGTGTATGTAAATGAAGAATTTAGACTAATGGAGTTGAACCATTTCTAATTTTGTGATGGCAAGAGGATTTTGATTGAAAGTAATTAAGCAAGCTAGCTGTAAAATTAATTAAAGCAAAAGGAGGGGGGGACTTTTATTGGATTGGATAGCGATATAGCTGCTGTCAGGCAGGGGGACAAATGGGGGTGACCTGGATTCTCTGCCCTCCCTCCTCCCACTCGGGACTTTTATGTCACTTTAATCTCCTTAGAGCGGCTGGTGTGCATTTGTTCGAAATAATCAAGGAAATATGGTCAGAAATTGTCAGCTTTCAGATCTAATTTACCTGACAGCCTCGCAAGTGTGTGTGCACGCGCGAGCATGCATGTGACAGTGGCAGGTCCTTTTTTCCCTTGCCCTCTCCTCAGCTTTGTGGAAAATGCTTTTGACAGTCTTGAAGCATCTTGGTTGTCGGAGGGCGGGGGAGATGAGGAACTTGGGTGGCTTTAAGATGGACATTTCAATGAGGCGTATTTGGCCCGGCTTAACACCTCTGACACTGTTATGTGCGTGCACACACACACCAACATGTTTAATTGCCTCTGTAACATATTCAGACTCAGTTTGGCCACTGTAGCAGCACTTCTCAGCCTCTGTTGTCTGCAGGTAGCCTAAACGAGCAGAAGCAGATTACAGCCATGACAAAGCCTGTTACAGCTACTTAACCACTGACAAATACGATTGGCCAATCCTGCACAAATAGAAATGGAACTTATTGTTCTTTTAGTTTAGAAAAATAATAATAATAAATAAATAATCTAAATTATATTTAATTTTAAGGCTGATTTTAGAATATTTTTCCTTTGGTGTTTCAAACTTTCATCTTAAGGTTGTAATTGAATGACTGTGAAGTTGTTAAAAATATCAACCACCTGTGCAATTTGTGCTAGGATAGACTAATAACCAGTCATAAAATAGCCTTGCTAATGTCCTGCGACATCTATATGGCTTTGAGCTGTATGGGGTCCATATTAAAGCTCCACAGGGTTTCCCACGATTCCACAGTGGGTGAGATGCCACTTCCTCTTAAAGCTTCTCATTGCTTGCTGGCGTTGGTGACATAGGGTCTCAGTGTGGCCCTCAGTACCCCCTGAAGAGACAGTTAATTAAGGCCTGGGCCCAGACAACGCTGCCGGGACTCTCACCCACCACACCATCGTCTGCCCCTGCCGCCACCACTCCCCTTCTCAACTCTGCAGCCGCCGGGGCCTCTGGGAAAGCAGAGCGCCAGTGCCGAGCCACCAGCGGGGGCCCCTAACGGGATTAGGAGTCCTCTGAAAATAGGACCTCAGCTCCGAAAGCCTCTCACACACCTTCATCTGCCCAAAGGATCCCCCTCAATTCACCCCCAGCCCCATCCCCTCCTTCTCCCCCCTATAAGACGGCTCCACCCGAGCTCCGTTTTATCAATTAATGTAATAAAAGGTGGAACAAAGAGCTTTCTTTCCCCCGCTCTGTAATTAGAGGGGGAGATCTCCTGAGGACTGGCATTCCATGCGCCCGAAAAACATGATTCTCACTCCCCCCTCTACTCTGCCGGCACCACTCAAGCGGAACATGGCTCCTCGATGTATAAGGGTGATAATGTAAATGTAGTGTAGTCTTCCAGGCAAACCCGGCACAACCTATTTTGCAGTAGCTTTATCTAAGTGTGAACAAATGAATGTAACATTTGGAAGAGTGATACATTATTAACTCTAATTGATTCCTTTATAACACTATACATTCACTGTCACCTTCGCTTTGGCTCGCACGAATACATGCGCTCTGAATCACTCCTGTCGCTGTCCCTATTCTAACACGTTACGTGTCACCACACACTGTTAACAAATGTGATAAAACCACCTGAATCGAGAATATCAGGTATGGCGTCTGCCTATGTGTGTTTTTGTCTGTTAAGGTGAGATACGGTAGACTTTACTGTGTGTCTGCATGTGTGTGTGTATTTTCTCTCTCTCTCTCTCTCTCTCTCTCTCTCTCTCGTGCTTAACTGTGTCTACACGGGTGTGAAAGTAAAAGAGAGAGACAGAGCACCCGCTTTCACAGCCACTGGAGCTTTCGATAGGAATTAGTTTTACAACATATGCAAATGTTCCCCCTTGAAAAAAAAGGGGGTCTTTAAGTGACAGGTTGATATGTGATTAAACGACAATTAGAGTGCTGAAAATAAGTGTCGGCAGTAGGTCAAGCACTGGGCGGCTCAGCTAAAAGGTAGCAGACTATCGAGGAGAAAACATTCCCAGGCGGAGGCCAGGAACAGGACCCAAAACAAATTAGAGAGGTGAAGGGGGAACAAGGTTGGCTCTGTGTTCCAATAAACCCACAACAAAAAGAAGTTCTGTGTTTTGCCTGGATGACAAAAGACTATTTGTGATTGGAGTTGGATCCTGTTTTTAGTAAACCAGTGCTAAACAAAAATACAATCACAGAATCTTAACACTGGTACTGATTGTATGGACTGGTCAAGTGTTAAAGCTTCGTACTTGACTGCCATACCTAACCTTTAAGGGACTCAATGTGATGATGATGCCCTTCCCCCTTATTTTAACCTTTAGTGCCCCTAGCTCAGATTAAAACCAGTTGTCCACCCTAGTGTAGGCTGCACCCCTCTCCTCTGCTGCCCTTTAAGTTAAAAGTACAGAGACATGAAGGATTCTGTGTCTTTCTCTCTCGCTGTCTTTCTCTAACAAACACATACACACTGAAAAACACACACACATATATCACACACACACACACACACACACACACACACACACACACACACACACACACACACACACACACACAACCATACAGGCAGAGACATAAAAGGGCTCACGCTTATTCTGGCAACAGATGGCCCTGTCCCTATAATCCCCTTTGATGCTGCGGTGGGCAGTGGCTCCTGAACATCTCTGAAGCCAAAGCCCCAACAAAACTTGAGCTACTTTTCCTTTAACTGACCCCAATTGCCAAGGAGCTGTCAGCTGTCAGACCTGGTTAAGAGCGTCTTTACTAGGGGAGACTGAAGGGCACAGGTTTCTCTCTCGTTCTTTTTCTCTCTCTTGTTCTCTCTCTTTCTCTCTCTCTCTCTCTCTCTCTCCCTCCCTCTCTCCCTCGTCTTTTCAGCTTCCTGTTTGTTTTCTGTCACAGACAGTTCATTCCACCTCCACAGCACGGCTGTGAAGGCAGGTTGACCGTGGTACTCTGACTCGTAGTATAGACAGCACTTATTTCTTCCCAGTTCCTTCCAGAAGGCAAAAGAGTGAGCCTCCCCGAGCCCTCTAATATCGGAGCCACAGATGGCAGGAGGTGGGCTAAGAGGCTTAGACTTCATTGAAGAGCTCACCTTAATTATTGTCAGTTGTAAGAAAAGAGGGTATTTTCACTGCTTGTATAACCTGTATGCTACGTATAGATATAAAGTGAAATTAAAATCACAGCACATCATCAGTTATTTTGTAGAAACAACTTTTCTTTGACTGATTTAGATTTATTTTTCACTTATCGTTTTTTGGCTGTCTTCACAGGCATCAGTGTAAGTGGATGCTTCAGTTTAGAGAGCTGGCCAGTTGATGCTGATGAAATAAATCTCCTATCTCTAAAGAAAGTGGTTCAGTCTCTGATAAGATAAAATCCCCATGATAGTAATGAGCTCACTAATGGAGTTTTTAAAAGAATTTAACAAGTGCCCTTAACCCTTTTTCTCACAACATTAGTAAAAAGTGACTGTAGTTTAATTCTTAACATTGATAGTATAGCTGGCATTCTACAAATTTTTCAGAAGAATAGTCTTTTTTTAATGTTGTTTTAATACCCTTTTATAATCTCTGATTAAGGCACAGAGTTGTGTTAAACATCCCTGATTAAATTGAAGATCACTCACCCAAATGTTGGAGCAAACCAGCACTCCGAAGCACTTTGCTTTCTTATTAATTTTGCACTGTAAATAGAATCAAATGTGAACTCATGTCTCAACCTTTGTCTTAAATAATTTCCTTTTCCTAATGTAGGGAGCTCCGTTCTCGGGCCCGTAATTGGAGGACAGCAGTTAAATGTCTCCTCGGGTGCAGAGGCGACTGATTGCAGCAGTCTCTTCTGTTTCGTTTGGAAAGCACTAGATTCTAACACAAATGGGGAAACACGAATTAGTGCTCGCTAGCTATGTGATTTCAAAGAAATCTTCTGTACTGTTCGATTATGTATTATCATTTGAGAGCTTTGGGGGATAATCATCTCTGAGATTTGCTCACGTTTCCAGCAGGTCTGCTGAGATGCATGTACGTAGCTAATGGGATTGGGATTGGACTTTTTTTTCTATCCCTCTCCTGTGGCGTTATGGAGCTGGCAGCTGAACTTGAACGGATGCGCATGGTGCTGAGTCGTGCACAGGACTATTTCAAGACTGAAATGCGATTGTTTTAATACTTTAATCCACCTGTCCTTGGCATTCAGGATGTTGCAGAAGTCGCCTAATTATTTCAGTGCCCTCTATCCTTCCTGGTTGAAATACAGCAGAGACAGCAGCACCCTTCTGTTGATAAATAAGTCCATCCTAAAGGAATTTCCTCTTTGAATTGTTCTTAAAGGAAAAAATGGGTTTTATTTATCTCAAGAAAAAAACTAAATGTTGAGAAAGTACCAAAACATAAACTTCGGAATCTTACTTTAAAAACCTATAGCCTAATTGAAATTTTAAAAATGCATGTATGCAAAGAGGATTTGAAATACCCCAAATCACTTTAAAGAGCGAGCCATTAAACAACCGGAATTCTCGGAATTGTCCCAGGTTCCACCCGCGATAGTATGCAAACACAAATATTTTCTTTTAATTAAAAAGGCCTCATCTCGCTGTATCCTCCCCCAAGCCTGCTGCCAGCTCTCAACGACCCCCCAATGCACACACACGCACACACACACATACACTCTTGTAATGCTTTATTCAAATCCAGTCGCACACGCAGTCAAATACATACAGCCAAATTTGAGAAAAGTGATTATTTTAATTGTGTCCTGGGCCATGGATTCCTCTTGACTAGCTGCTAATCTGTCAGAGCCTGGTTGTCAATTGAGAACCAGGGACACCAGCAGTGACGGCTGCCCAGTTCACTGATAGCCCCCTGAGGGACAGTTAACCCTCAAACACCCCCACCTCCAAAAAAAACCCTCCCCACTTCCACCCTTCCCCCAGAACGGTCCATCCTACGAGAACCCATAGTGGCACTTAAATTTGTGTATGTGTACGGGTGTGTATGCTGGTTTGGGACAGTGGCAGCGGTGCTGTGTTTGTGTATATACGTGTGGTTTGGCGGGGGGTGGCAGCTTGATAGTAATGCATGTTGATGGTTTCAGAGATACTTCATTTCAGAAACAGGGGCCTCATTAACCGTAGTCTTCATCAGGCCAGCGAGCAGCGGGCACATTAGGGGTCCACAGGAAGTTAGAGTACAGCAGGAGAGTGCATTAGGGAGGCCTGGGGAGACACACTCCCTCAGTTCCACTTCCACCTCCAGCTCTTTTCTATATCTTAATGTACCTTTCAGAGGAATTCGGATAGAGGTCAATAATTATGCTCTTTAAATTATTCAGTCGAGGTCCTCTGTAATTGTGCTTTTTAGAGCTCGGACATTGACAGCATGGTTTACTGCACCACGTTTGGGGCACGGCCTGACCGGATGAATCAGTATAGAGTAAGAGAAAGAGTGTGTGAGTGTGTTTCACTGCTCTCATCTCAAACTTGTGACTGAATGATTTTCATTTCTGAAGGGTCAAAATGTTTTAACACCAAATGAACAAAATCCCTCATTTATTGAGCATATTTGTCAGCACATGAAGAGTGGATCTCTTTTTAAACAGGCGTCAGGACTGTTGTCTGTGCTGGGCATGTTGGTGTCAGAGACCTAACAGACTACTAGCCACTCTGTGGGAATGTTTAGTTTGGGACACAACCGTGTTATTTTTGTTACATCGAGGAGAGGAAAGCACAAACTGCAAGGGTAGCAGAAAAAAATCACCAAACTTTCTCTACAAAGCCGGCCCCTGCAACGTTTGACTGCACACGATAACATCGTCCGTTCACACAACAAGTCCTCTTTCAGCTACAGATTATTAACACATCGCTGAAAGCGGTAGAGAGCAATTCACTGTTGTCACAGGGTCTAATATTTATATTTATCTAGTTGGGAGAGGCATTGACAAACATGTCACACACCTGCAGTTTTGTAGTACGTGCTACTGCAGTTTGGTGTCAAAGAAAGAGCCTGTACAGTAGACTTTTGTCGGGGCGAGAGGAAGGCTGTAATTACTGTCTGACGATTCATCTAGTCACTGCATAAAATAGTGTTTATCCAGTCGCCCGTGTTTCTGTCGTGGCTGAGGGAGGGGAGGGTCATGTTTTGCACAACTGAGACAGCTAGGGCAATCAGGAGAAGAATCGTGACTCCAAAACATTCAGCCTTTCTTTCTTTTCTCTCTTCCTCTCTTTGTCTCTCTTTTTCTCCCTTTCTCTCTCTCTTTCGGGTTGAGAACGGGTGCCTTAGAAAATGAGATCTCCTGTTCTCCCCCCTCTGACACACCCACACACAAATAAACATAAAAAGCTAATTTGTTAGCGCCCTCATTTCAGAGGCCTGAGCAGGAGAATATTGTTGGGGGGAAAAGTAATGCTTTGTCAAATGTTGACATGTGTTGCAAACATGGGGCCTTCAGCAGCAGCAACAGCAGCAGCGTTTTGTAGAGCAGCTCAGGCACATTGTCGGCACATGAAGAGAGGATGCTTTGAAACAAGATTAGCCTCCAAATGGCCCTGCCTGCCCCCCCCAACCATACCCCTGTGCATAATGTGTGTGTGTTTGTCTGCACTAAGATGCTAAATGATCAGATCCACTGAAATATTTGTGGGCCTGTTTTCTCACAGAATGAGTCTGGGTGTCATGTGCTGTATATCACTGTACAGCTGAAGGTGTGTGTACACATTTGTCCTGCTGCAAGGCCCCATTGTCTGGGACATGGTTTGGCTTGGTTTTGTGGGCCAGAAAGCACACGTCCCTGTCACTGAGGCTACGTCCCCTTGGCTTTGGGTCAGGGTGACACTGGGCAGGGGGAGGAAAAAAAAAAAAATCTATCACCCCCGCACCCTGCCCCCACAAAAATGAATCAAAATTGGAAAACAACATGCAAGGTCCGCCTAATACAGGAACACTTGCAATATGCTGATGTTTTCTTTTGCACACTGTGTTTGCTAAATTGCCTTTGACTGCGTGCATCAGTAATGAAACTTTATGTCCTTGTGGAGAGGGCAGCAAGTCCGTTCCAGTTAGGACCGGGACGATCTCTCCTGTCTGGCTTTTGTAAGACTTTTTTTTTTTCTAATATGTCCTTATGAATAAATGAAGCCCATGAAGTCATTTTTTCCATATTTGTGTAAATTGCTTTAAAAGCATTTTATCATGTCATAAAAAAGCGCAATTGATCTGCTGGGCTTAGCCCATTGGACAGCTGTGTGTTTTGTTAATGGCCACTTTGCTCCAAGCAGCTTATTAAAAAATTTATATATAAATGCTAAAATTGCATAAATTATTTAGATACAGTAAGCATTTTTTTGTTTTGGTCAGGCAGGGAGGGGGCTGTTATCAGTATGGAAATTTACCATAGTATATTATCTGCTGAAATATAGTAATATATCTGCCCAGACACATATGTGTCCTCCTCACTGCACCCCCACACATGCAGAGGCGCAGGAAAAAAAGTATATATTTTTTGATGACTTCGTTTCAGCAACCACGGAATGTCACCCATATCCTGGTTGATTGTACTTTCGAGTTTTATGATGTTTTTCCATTGATTTGTTTCCCCGGCGCAGCTGCCGACCTCTATTGAGGGACGAACGTAATCAGCGCTGACGCAAATTAGATGGTTATTCGTTTCGAAAATTGACAGAAAAACAATAAAAAAGATGAAATGCTCCCAAATCAATAGATATAATGAAATTCAAATAATCCGAGAGATGAGGTCTCCATGGCAACTGATAATGTGGAAAAGAAAACAATTTAATAAAGGACAGACACGCTTTGAAAACAGATTGGGGAGGGGGGTGGCTGTAAAGCGGGGAGAGGAGAGGAAAGCAGAGCAGAGGAGAAAGGAGGTGGGGAGATGGAGGGATAGAGAAAGGGAGGGAGGGAGGGAGGGAGGGAGGTGGAGGGGTGTTTGTGGCTGTAGTGGTTGCTCTATAGCTTGTTTCCCCCGGCGTGTGAAGGATCTGTGTCTGTCCCAAGGACACCGGAATAATTAGAAAAGCTTTCAGGCCAGAAAGTGCAGATTCAGGTTTTAATACACAAAATTATTTCAGGGGCAGTGAATCGGAAAACCATTTGTTGGTGACCTTCCTGAGAGGCCTCCCCCTCCCCGGTACAGGGCAAGATGGAGGCTATGTGGCAGCACTGCCTGAGTTATGGCATATTTGTGTTTTTATAGAGGCAGGGGGAATGGAGTTGGGGAAGTTGGGAGGGGGGATGTGGGGGTAAATGTGTGTGTATGGTTGTGTCTCTGTGTGTGCGTGCGTGTGTGCGTGCATGACTTTGGGGGTGGGGTGGGGGGGGTTCATAGTGAGACCTTCATGTTGTGTGTGTGTGTGAGAGTGTGTGTGTGTGTGTCTTGGTCGGGCAGGAGTTTGGGCAGAGGGAGGGAGCGCAGAGACGAGAAGGGAGAGAGTGCAGCGAGAGAAAGGGGGAAGTTGCAGATCCGGCTGTATTTACAGATCAGTTGTCAAAAGGAACCATTTAAGGGGAATGCGCCCGTTCCTGCACTGTGACAGGCGAGGTGCCTGTTTAAAAAGCAAAAGACAACTATGAACCTGAGAGGGAGATAGTCAAACACAAGCTTTTTCAGTTGAAGACAGACAGAGCAGGGGGTGGCGAGGGAAGCGAGTGGGTGTTAAGTGACTTCATTTGTAGTCTATTTAAGGTATGTTTTACTTGTCCTTGTGCTGTTCCTCCAACATCTAATACAGGGGCTGCGTTCTAGTTAGCACAGCAAGGGAATAATGATTGAGTGCAACGTTCTTATTTCCTGTAAATACAAATGACTTTCCTTCATCTGCCTAAAAACCTATATTTGATTTCAGTCTTGCTGTCAAGGGAGATTTGCTACTGATGCAAACAGTGATAAGAGTCAAAACCAAAAGCACAGCTCTGTTGCCCTCATTAGCTTATCACGACTAAGTATGTACACTTTCTGGTGGCTTTATTCAACATCCGTGTCCTGCTCTTTTAACATCCTATTTTCTTTATTACTCTTTGTCAACGTTTTGAAGGCAGTCTGGTTGGGCGTTGTAGCCTCGTCTGTCAAGTAGTGACTGCAATTTTTGTGTCATTAGAAGGCTTTGCTTAACTCAAATAAAGGTGATCCACCCTCTGTTCAAATGATACCAGCAGCAGGTCCAGGATATCACGTCTTGAGTGTAGATACCCTTATCCTGTTCCAGACAGCAATAAATGGAAAAACAAGTCCTCACACAAAGCTTGGCCTGATAATTACTGTTCTGATATTTTAATAGCATTGGATCCTGATCAAGATCACTGCTTTCCTGCAATATAAACTGTCGTAAAAGGTTGGGCAATATTTGATAAAAATGTAGGATCAAGTTCCACATAGTGTTAATCTTAGTCCTTTCTCTTTCCTAGAATTAGTTAATATGCAATTACGGTGCACAAACGCTGAGTCCTCACACTTCTATCTTTTTTTAAACAATGGTTTTATTCCTACTTGATTTTTCAAAAGCTTTTTTACAACTTTAATTCAGTTGTTAACATGATGTTGCGCACAGAAGATAATTACAGGCTTATTGAGACACTGATAGTTAGATCTTCCTTTATTTCACTCAGGGGATTCTGCCCTTATTCAAAGGCAAGTAGAGAACTGACATTCTTCAGCAGGACAGCTAATACTCTCCAGTACTGATATTGCAATGTGAAAAGTGGCCCACAAGTAGGAGAGAAACTAGAAATTCCCCACTGTACACTAGCTAAGAGCCTTCAAATCTAACATGCCAGTGTCAATGAAAACTGTTTGTTTTTTTTAAATGAAAAAAACCAACCTCAAAACGGATAGAATAGAGACTTGAAATACGAGAGCCGATAGGCATCCGCTGTGTGTTTGTGTATGAATGTGTGTTGCATGCACACTGAAACACACACATAGGGCACAAAGCACATGTTATCACTGTCAACAGCAGCAGTAGCAAACAGCAGCAGTTGTTCTGTGTGTGTGTGTGTGTCTGTGTTGTGTATGAGTGAAAGTGTGTATACGGCCCACAATCTCTCTCTCTCTCTCTCTGGCTGCTGGCTCTGAGGGACCCACTGTAAGTCAATCTGTGTGTTCATGTACCCGCGTGTGTGTGTGTGTGTGTGTGTGTGTGTGTGTGTGTGTGTGTGTGTGTGTGTGTGTGTGTCTGTGTCTGTGTCTGTGTCTGTGTCTGTGTGTGTGTGTGTGTGTGTGTGAGTCACTACTGTACTACACTTCAGGGGCCAGGAGCCAGGACCGAGTCTAGCCGAACAGGGCTGATCGGGGCTGGAAAGGGCCGAGGGCCAGCTCCCTGTGCACACCACCCACTTCACACCTGTCTCTCTCTAACACACACTAACACACACAGCTCATACAGCCGTGCTGCTCGGCACAGGGCTCTCATTGTAGCAGTGACAGGAGGGCGCCCGTTAAGTGGCTCTCTCTTCCTGGGGCCTGTTTGTGTGTGTGTGTGTGTTTTGTTCCCCCATGTGGCTGTGGGGTGGAGAAGGGCGATGAAGGACCCCTACTGGTAAAGTGGGTAAACTCGCGCAGCCTCGACATCTGTGCTCAGAGAAGGAAAGGGGGGGGGTGGAGAAAGAAGGAGAGAGGGGGAGGGTAAGGAGGGAGGAGAGATAGACAGCGAGAGGAGAGGACAGAGTGGGAAAGAGGAAAGGAGTGAGAAGGAGAGGGAGGGAGAGAGAGACAGAGGGAGAGGGGGGAGAGAGAGAGAGCAGAGCCTTGGCAGAGAGCAGTTGAGGAGAAAATGCCTTGCTTTGTGGAGAGAATTCTTCCAGGGCAGGAGGGAGAGGTGAGACAGAGCGCAGAGGGCGGTCTGCTCCCAGGTAAGACACACACACACACACACACACACACACATACACACACACACACCTTTCCTCTCTCTCTCTCTCGCTCCCCCCCTCGCTCACGCTCAAGCACACACACACACACACACACACACACACACACACACACACACACACACACACACGCACGCAGGAGTTGAGTGCTACCTCGAGTTGAACGGGTCTGCTACTAGTTGCAGTTGGCATGAGTCAGGCACGCATGTGTAGTAATGTGGTGGGTGGTGTCAGAGTGTGTGTGTGTGTGTGAGAGAGAGAGAGTGAGGAAACAGAGCAGGTGTAATGTTTGCTTTCTGGAAAAAATTTGTAGTTTCTAATTACAGATGCATATTTGTACTTATAGTGCACTGGATGTCAGTGATGTGTTTAATTAGTTTTAATGGTGTGCTGCTTCCTCAAAAGTTCTGTTGTTGACTTTTTGTATAGTACTCCACAGTTCCACTCTTTATATTTTAGAGTTACATTTATGACATTTTGTGGTGAAAAGTAACTACATTTATATAAATACTGTACTGTACAATTTTCATGTACTTTTACTTTACATTTTATGCTGTACTTTTTCTCTTACTACATTTCAGGGAAATGTGTCAATGAGGGAAATATTGTATTTTTTACACTAACTAGTTACTTAAAAGATATTTTACAAATAAAACATATGATCATCTTATAAATTATGATCCATGGTTATAGATGAAACTACCCAACAGTATGTAAAGTAGTTTCAAGCGAGGTCCACCTCAACCAGTCACTAAGATACTACACTGAAATGTTGCTTGCATGTTAATCAGGAATAATATTCCAATAATATATACTGTATACATAATAATCTAAAACTCTGAAACAGGCCATTCATTATAATGAGTACTTTTACTTTTGATACTTTAACTGATAATACAATTTCTATTTTATTTTGAATGCAGAACTTTTACTTGTAATTTAGTTTTTTTTTAAATTGTGGTGTTGCTATATTATACTGTATCCAACCACTAATTATACATTACTTAACTTTATAGCAAATACGTTTTTATTTATTATGAAGCGATGTCAGGCTTTTAAAGTCATCAAAGGCTACACAAATACCCTTTATGGGACTTTACAGGAAAATAAAATATGATGTAAATGCACCATTCCGCAGGCTAAAAATAGAAATTATTAAAAAGCACCTAAAATCCCTCAGCTCTAATGTCAAGTGCAGATGTTTTCGGATGCGACATGAGGTAATTTGCGGTGTTGGTCGAGATTGATTTGGCTGTTTAGGTGCAGATGTTGTGATGGAGAGGTTTGTCATCGCAGGGATTTTCCACTCTGCTGATGTAAACAGTGTCTGTTGAACAAGGGCTAAAGAGTCCTTTTCTCCCTCGTGGAGACACGGTTCTGAGAGGAATAATCCTCCTCGTGTACAATTAGATTTTCTCCTTTTGGTTAAATAAATACTGTGTCTGTGAACATAAACACAGATTTACATGTGGCCCTGTGGATGTCTTGTCTCTCAAAAAGCCTACTGCTACAGCCTGGGCCTGATATTTCTTGTCGAGGCCCAAAGAAAAAAAGAAAAGAAAGAAAGACAGACGAGGCAGAAGTTGGCCAGCTCTAACTTCACGCTCGCTGTTTATTTGTTTTTATAACAAATGGAAACAGCTTCCCGAGTGAAAGGTGAAGTCAGAATTGAATTTGGCTTGCGTTACCGTGGCGATCTGGCAACCGCTCCCATGTCCCATAGGACTGCTCTGGTTGCTGTGTGCCGGGCGCGTGTGTTTGTTATTTAACTGGTGTGTGTCAGCGCTACTGCTCTACGTGCATATTGTGTGTGTGTGTGTGTGTGTGTGTGTTTGAGTAGTGGGTGGTGGTAGCAGCATTCACGAGAGAGACATTTTACTAAGCAGACATTTCCCCCTCTGTTTTCACTCTGACCTGGTAGGAGATTGATGACTGAATTGTGGAGTACATGTTAACAGTAACTGGTGATTTATGAAGATACTTAGGGTAAGTGAGGCCGCACAGGCTGGAGGGGAAGAAAAAGATATAGCCTTTTAAGTTAATGCAAAAATATAGCCTTTTTAAGTAATAATTGTTATTACCACTGCAGGGTTTGGAGAGAGGTTTGAGTTAGAGTTGGATGTGCACAAAGTGCAATGTGAAGCTTTTCCTTTTCTGTTGGCCATGTGCCCTCCTTTGTTTTCTGGCTTGTTTCTTTACTCCATGATTCAACATCAAAATTAAAGGAAATTTGTACATTTAGATAAATATATGGATAGACATATTTAGATTCATTTAGATAGGTAAATTCAAATATTTGAATTGAAAAAAATGACTTTCCTGGGTAAACCAAAGTGGAAAACTTCTCTTGGATGAACCCTTGCACTGCAACAAGTGCACTGTGTGTTTTGGCAGCCCTCCTTAGCCAAAGATCCCTCAGAAAAATCCGCATGCAATTTTAGAAGAATCAGATTCTTTCCCTTTCCTTGGCTCGTGAACTCCCTTGATATTATGCACATGGAGAATCCTTCTCTCTATTCAGATATGAGATTCAATCCACTTGGATGTGATCTATAGCATTTTTAAGGAATAAAGCAATTTTGGGGAATACGGAATAGTGCTTCCCCTGGAAGAGGGATGGCTTTCATTTTTTTTTTCAAGGCACCTCTTAGACTGAGTGAAATGTTTCCCCTGTTCGCTCAGGGACGACTTTATTTCTTACCAGGGATTTAACACTCACTCAGTCCCCTCATAAATACAGCGTCCCTCAGCCCTTCGCTAGCCATAACTCATGCACTAACTCTCTAGCTAACTAAACTCATATAGCAGAGCCAACACTTGTTTGTCTTTTACCTCAGCCTTTCTCTCCCACTCTTCTTCTCTGTCTCTTTTCCTCCTCTCAGCTGATTTATACATGACAGAATCTTCTCTGACTACTGTCTCACCAAACTCCTGCGCTGATCTCCTTGGCCCACTCGTGGAGTGGGTTTTAGAAGAAATGTGCATTTGAATATGAGCCAGCCTGATCTCCTTGAGGCTATTTAGAGTGAGCCTAATGCTCCAAGAATGAGCGAGAACAACACCGGAGAAAATGCGGACATCCCTCTCAGCATGTCACAACACAACTCAGGTCTCCAAAGAACGAAGCAAGTCTTTGATTTGCTGATGCAAATCTCTCTATAAGGCCACTGACATAAAATTCCTGCTTTCAAGGCACCTGTTGAAGCATTCAGCCTTCTTAGAAAAGTCTTTGTGTGTGATTTGTTTGTTGTCTTTTCTGCCTTTATGGCACCTACCTGTGGAATTTTTACTTTTTTGTGTGCCATTACAATAGTACAATAAATAGCAGACACACAGCAGCTGATAAACTTCCAAGCCATTTCACTTTGAGCAGATGAAAGTGCTCAGGTGGTATATTACAGTATGGTGGAAGCCTTTACTGATCTTGTGCCGATTGGCATTTTGGGAGGAGACAGTCTTTCTGGCGTGGTTCCCGTATTGGTTGTTAACAGCCTGCTGGTACCTTCTGTTCTCTCAACTCCTCAAGCATCTGAAGACCCTCTGAAGTCAAAATCGCCCATTTTGATGTCTCATGGCAGCACCCGGCGTTTTGTTGTATTTGCGTCTGAAAACACAGGCCCTGCTTGGAGGAATTACCCTCAGCACTTGGTTGGTGTCGGATGGGGGAGGAGGGTATCATTTCTCTTCTCTCCCCCCCCCCATCTCCCCACTCTCCTTGCTGTCCTTCCTTTCTTTTTGATCTCACCATCAAATCTTCCCCGCTTTTTATGAGTGACGTTTACCCGAGAGCGGCTTGGGAAATGGCTGGATGAAGAAGACGTTTGAGAAAATGCGCCTGAGCAAGCTATCACCTTTGATAAAGCCATAGTTCCAGTGGGAGAGGAAGAAGAAAGCCAGAGAGTAAGAGCATTGTTGGTAATGAAAAATGCCATGCCAGAGGGAGCATCTCTCTGATCCCAGCCTGTTAAACCAACAATGTATGGTACAACAGATACTGCAGTGGTACATCAAGCATTTCTCTGTTGTTGTACCACAATGAGTGTTTGACCCAGAGGACTGATCTGAATCTGGGGTACCACACTGTGCCTTTATTGCACATCAGCTGGGCACCAAATAATCTCATAATACAGCACTCACACATACACAGTGAGTCACACTGGTGCTGCCATCAACATTGGCATACCTTCAGCTGTGTCACCAGTTGGCTAAAGGCTGGCAAGGCACTTGAAAGCACTGCAGAAACAGAAAGAAATAATGGGGAAGTGGAGGGTAGTCGGAGGCACAGAGAGCAAGAAATGTTAGCTTTAGTAATTACTACCTCCATAGAGAAGCAGTGGAGAGGACAGTGAGGCAAGCAAGCGCACGAAGGAGGCCCCGTGTGCAGATAATGAAGGGGTATCATTGTAGCTCTGACAGCGTTAATCTTAGAGTGCTTCACAATGTGTGTGTGTTTCTATCTGGTTGTGTGTATGCTCTGTGCAGCATATGTATATACTGCTGGGGTGTATGGAGGTCGTGGTACAGTAGACCAGTAGACCCTCCAGCCCACCTGACAGCGCAGTTTATCCAACCATGTTGACAGTTGCCGCCTCTCGCAGCTTCTTGAAGACAATTCTGAAACTCTGCAGCCTCCCGCTTATCCTCACAAAAGCACTGGGATCACCTATCAGCACCCGAACTTGTCTTCTTTCTTTAGAAGAGGGAGGAAGAAAAGAGAAAAGCGGAAAAAAGGGGAAGAGCAGTCCAACTTTCTTTGTGCCCGGCTTTTTCTTTTCTTTTCTCCTCTTCCCATTTGAAGTTGTGAGACACTCATTTAAGCCTCATTGCACACCAACGCTCAACACACGAGAAAGTGTTATGAATATGTATCAACACAGCATATGGCAGCAGTAGCGCTGGGACTAGGTGTGTCCAGAAGGGTAGAGTGCTGCCGATGCATTATTCTCCATTCAAATTACTACAGTAAGAATGCAGCGGGGAGCTGAGAGGTGTTCACCACCTCTTTAGACGGGGCAGGAGAAGAACTTGGATCATGCGAAACAGCAGGAACGGAAGAGCTGTGATGAGCACGGTAGTAGGCCAGCTGAGTTTCCTTGATTTGGTAGATTTTTTCGGCAGGTTCAAACCCAGCACTCGCTGACACAAGCGTGATTAAAAGTGATATTTCTGACACATTAGGATGCGCACGGGAAGTAACCTCCTCTAAAGCGTTCATTATTAGATGCATGACAGACCTGAATATTTATAAAATAGGTTTTAATAATTAATAGCAGCAATCTGCTCCCGTAATTCATCAGATTTGCACTTCAACAGAGTATCCGTTTTCACTTTAAAATAATAATAAGAGGAATATTAATGTTGGAGAAATGTAAAACGGGCAGCTGGATACAGCGCAAATAGGCAAGCACTCCATGTTCACTTCTGAGGCTTTGCTTTAACCTGTCACTTTTCAAATAAAATTACATTTTAAGCCGTCAATGCTGCACCGTTTGAAAACCTTCAGTTGTTTATGCTTGACAATTTAGTGAGTGGCTTCTCACAAATGTGGCAAGTCATGAAGATAAAGATGCAGGAAACAAAGTGGGTTTGGTATAGAATGCAAAAGTAGTTGCTGTGGTTTTATCAAAAGCAAATTTATTTGTTTGAGTCAACTTAGCAGCACTTCCTTTTGTATACTGAGACCCAAAATAGACAGCATTCTTTTTTCCTGTAAAGCAGCTTTGCTTGTTTCATCGTTTCACAGTCATTTTTCTTTTTCCTTTTTTTTCTCCCTTATTGTGAGTGTTGTTTTATCACACCTTCAAATTCAGTCACGGCACATTCCTCCCTCTACTGAACTCCCAGAAACAAGAATGTTCCTGTTTTAGGTGAAAACTGCCACGTTTAGTTCCGCCTCCACTTCACATTGAACTTTTTGGTAAAGCACACTGTTTTAGTGCTGTCACTGATGCAGTGGTGTGTTTATCCTCACTGTGGATCACTTTTTCCTGAGTGTGTAGAAATGTCAGTGTACGTATTTGAGTGTGTGTGTGTGTGTGTGTGTCAGAGCAAATGACGTGACCTGCAGCCACTAGACGGAGAGGAGCAGAAGGAGAGCATAGAGCACAATACCCTGCTGTCTACAACCCTGCAAGCAGGCGCTCAACAAACAAACACACACTTAATATTGGCTACAGCCACTTAACACGGTTAAGTTTACAATGTATTGTGCACATATCCACAATTTCTCAGCCACACACGGACACACATACACTTTAAATTGTCATATATCATTTCAGACCTATTGTCACTTTCATCCTGCTTATCAGAAAAGTAAAACTAAAGTTCTGGTAGCAGAGTCACAGCCACAGGGTCTAAAAAATGCAAATATCTGGAGCAGGAAGAGACATTCTCATCACTTCCTCTGCTAGCCCTACAAAGAATGTGTTTTGATCAAAATTTAATTGTACTTCATAAGAAGAAAACATTGAACATTGAAAGTGTAGAATGTGAAAAAAAACCTGAATGTGTTTGAAAAAGTGATTTTTAGCAGCTATGGGTCATTTTTGGAGAAAGAACCTGCCCAGGATGACATTTTAACGGGCACCTGTGATTCATTCTACCGCATATAAAGTCTAAAAGAGGAAAAGTCTGTCAGGCAGAGCAAATTTTTTAATGGTAGCCAGGGATCGATGTTGTCAGCGCAGGCATCCTGTCTGGAAATACATGCTTTTTTGGGTAAATGTCACCTCCTTCTTTCTTTTCATGGAGAGATAGGGTGGAGGAAAAGAGCAAAGGGTGGCAAAGGAGGAGGTGGGAGGAAGGGGTAAGAGGTCAATGAGATCTGAGGCAAACATTCCAAACCAGGCTGAATTTAGGGAAATTGCTTGAAAAACATTGACTCGCACTCTCATTCACAAGGCCCCCATATCTGAAAAACAAATTTGAAACGTAACCTTGGAAATCAATTAAGAAGTCCCCGGGAGCTTGAGAAAAAAGAAGGGAAAGGTCCACCCTTCTTTTTCCTTTTCCCCCTCCCTACATGTCTTTTCCTCTCCTCCACTTAACAGGGACTTGGATCTGCCCATCAGAACACTGCGTTGTGTGAGGAGGCTTTGTCAGCGGGGGCTTTATTTAATTTTTTTTAACGGCAGAGTGCCTTATATGCTGTCAAAATGTCTTAAGAGTCTTATTAAAGAAATGCCACAGCTCATTTCCTTGTAATGCAATTCATATGCTGGTGAAAGGGGGCATGTCTAAAGATCTAAACAGCTTTGCTTTTTAGGCTTCACATTAGGGGTTATCTGTGAGGGCTTGTCATTGATTGACATTATCTGGCCTGACAGGGCCTCATATCAAGGTTAACCTCATGGACAAAAGTGCCACCCGCATGGACACACAAACACACTCTCTCTCCCACACTCGTAGTCAAATAAGGCACGCTCTCTTCAACTTCCTGTTGAGAGGGGTGCCACAAATGTGTGGCAGCTTCGTCTGTGTGTGTAAGCCAGGTGGAGATTTCCAGACTTAATTGATAACTAATGGAGCGGCGTGTGCTGAGTTTACCCTGGAGGATTGACACTGTGTGTGTTTGCGTGTGTGTGTGTGTGTGTGTGTGTGTGTGTGTGTGTGTGTGTGTGTGTGCGTGTCCTGTGGAGAGAAAGAGGGGGTAGGTGATGGTAAGAGGATGGGGATGACTTACTCAGCAGTGTAGCTCCAGATTCTGGTGAATTAAATATGGCCCCAAAGATAATGACATGGAGTGACACACACCAGTCCAGCGGCTCCTGACCTCTTTGGCCGTTCACCTTGCTATAGCAGAAAGTGTGTAACTAACACTCGTATGACCACAACACACACACACACTCACACACATCTCCCCTTCTCCCTCCCAACAAGCCACAAAGGCGAAGAGAGATCCCCGTGACCAAAATACAACTGAAGCAGTTAATCTGTACAGATATTAGCTCAAGGGCCCTTGAGAGGTGCACCGCTGAGCCCCTTCTCCACTGTACTACCCACACTGCCTTGCTGCCGCACCAAGCGCAGCAACCATGAGGGAGGGACACAGGGTCGTCTGCTCATTTACCATGGTGGTTGGCTTATCAAATTGCACTCCCGGTGTCTTGAAACTGAACATGGGAGCTCAGCTTCAAAACAAAGCTGCAGGAATAAATTTCCCTTGTTTGAGTCTGAAGAAGCATGGGACTGTGTGCAATTGTGTATTTTTTTTTTAAAGGAAAGTCTTTGCCTTCCGCAACACAAACACTTGCACATAAATTAAGTCGTCATCTGGCGCCAGCTGTGAGTCCAGATTTGATGTACAATTTTAACAAGTTAGCCGTGTGTCCCATGAATTACCCTAAGCAGCAAACTCAATAAAAGTTGGCTGTTTTGGTACGTAGCTGTCAGAATGGTTCTTGTCACTCATGTCAGATTGTTTTTTTTTCTCCCTTAGACCATTTTAGGCTGCTTGTCCTCTGTTCTGGAAAACACCATAATTACCCTGTTTGTGATGAAGCCGGAGGGCGTATTTGTCCTTAGATTTCAACTTTCCTGCCTGATTGCCCCCAAGTTCAACGTCTTTCCTCTTCCGTCTGCACTTGAAATATACATTGTTTTCTTCAGCCATTGTCCTGTGCAGTCAGTGTGTGTGTTACTGGGGCCGCTTGTGTCTGCCTTTGTCCTGCAGCGTCTTCTTTGTGTTCTGTAGCGGTGTGACGGGAGCGTGGCACTTGGCTGAGGGCTTGTGTTTGATAACAGCCCGTGGACTGAGCTGAAGTGTAATAGTCCAAGCGGGTCCTTCAAGGTCGGCACCCCCAGAAAGACAGCACACAATGTGCAAGGTCACATTCTAGACTAAAAGCAATAAGTGCTTTATTGATAGAAAAAAAAACAACAAGCAGGCAGATGTGCAACCAACTGATTAATAATAAAATACATTTGTGAGAGAGAGAGAGAGGGACAGGGGAGAGGGTAGGGGGCAGGGAAGAGAAGACAGCTACCTCCTGACTGTATGTCTGTGTGTGTGCGTGTCTAATGTATGTGTGTGATTGCATGCATGCATGTACAGTATGTTTCGCAGCACAACATTGATCCTGTAGTGGAACCTAAAAAAATCTATTAGAAATCCAGTGGTTAAAAAAAGAACAAAATGTGACAGATTGGTGCTGGTGGCTGGTTTCCCAGGCGCACAGTCTCTCTCTGTTCATGCCTGAATCATTTCCTATCATTACTGCAGTTTGTGTGATGTGTAAAGTACAGTGTGAAACTACTGTTTAAAAGAAGATCACAAACAACTCACTTCTCCTGTTTTGACAGTAATCTACATATCATATATATCTCATCAGTGTCATGTTTTATGACAGAGACAACAGTCAGTGTAGGTTCCTTTTTTCCATTCAGCCACTTTATGAACAATGTGCCTTTTGTACTGCGCCTACTGTGCTATTATCTTTTTATGAAAATAAGCAGAAGGTATTGGACTGTCGTCATCTTTTATGTGCCTTTATCATTCTTTCTCTCGTGCTTTCTCTATCTCTTGTTCTCTCTCTTCCCTAACCTGGCAAACCTGCCAAGTGAGTAGAGCTCCAAAGTGGATCAGTTAGTGGCAGATTTAGATTTGAGGTGGGGAAAACTAAGTCCCAGTCGCAGCCAAACCTGTTTCTTTAGAAAGACTCTAAGGGACCAGAGGGCTGGGAGATTTCCATATGCTCTGCCACCCTCTTCCCCTCCGTGATCACCTACAGTGAGTCTCCCCCCACCCTTTTTGCTCCTTGGTAGTGTATACCCACCTTTACAGCCTGCTTTCTAAATCCCTTCTCTACATAAACTTCTCCTCAGATGTACCCACCCCTAAACCCCCATCTATCAACTAGTTGGCAGTGGCATTGTTTTTAATCATCAGAACCTCAAAATTATTATTATCGCTTCTGATGCGGCAATTAAAACTTCAGGTCAGAGGCACAACGAGCGGTGATCAGCAGCCGAGCTGAGAAGTTTTAATTAGACGATCAGAACCATTAATGCACAAAAAAAAGGTGTGCGCTGGGAAATTAACGGGAACGTCTTAATCAGGGTTAGCGACTCCGAAGAGGAGTCAAGTGAACAGAGAGCAAAAAACAAATCATTTCCGCACCACTGGGACAAAACTCAATTAAATATGCATGCGGAAAAATGGAAATTTCTCAGCATCGACTGCACCGACTGTTGGAAAACTGTGGCAAAATCTCACGGCGGGGTCGCCGACCTGCTTATTGTTATTCTTGTGTAATAAAAATGAGAGAGGGGCCAGATGCTGGGGTCTGGGTGTCGTGCCGTAGTTGTCCATCAGTGGCTTTCCGCTTGACTTCCTTGCGGCTGCCGCATCCTCTCTACCATGCAGGGGGAGAGAGAGAGAGAGAAGAGGAAAACATTCTCTTCCTGCAAGCCGTAAATTTACAAAAATAAAAACATGGTAATTTTGAAGTGTGTCTGTGTATGTTTGCCTGTGTGGCTCAGTGATTTCACTGAAACACACATGCACTCACAAACTCTCTCACACATACATCTCCCTTGAGAGCCAGAGACACAAAAGGTTCACTGAGCTACACACACGGAGCTGCAGCCTTGTCGATTAATCTGCCAAAGGTTCATAAAGTTATAACAGGGCTTTTTTAAAGAGCTACAGCAACTCTTGGTTGCATATTGTAAAATAATTCTGAGCTAAACAGACATCTCCCAGACCCTGTTTGTATTAATTAACTCCTGATATTGCAGGGGGTTTGTCCCAGTGTCAGTCATGTTGGAACTCAGCAGGAATCTACAACAAGCCCTGTACCTGTGTTTGATTAGGTGAAGACATAAGCTTCAGTTTAAACAGGTAATATCTACCTCTCTTATATACAGACCCTCCTGTGTGCTCGTTCCATACAAACTGCAGGGAGTCAGTGTGTTTATGATGCAGCACTGCACTTTGAATGAGCAATAAAGTCAAGTTATTCAATTTTCTATATGTTGTATATGTGGCTTTACATCTTCCATAAGATGATTACAGGAGCGTTTTGGACATAAGATGCCTCATCTTGTATGTCAGAAGGAGGTAAAGCCGTGACCCTGCCAGTCACAACCACTGTAAACTCCCACATCCTTTACCCGTAGCTGCCTTGATTACAGTCTGTGCACGTTCACACAAATAATGCACTTCCAACAGCGTTATTAGGATTTGAAACACCACTTGATTGGGCATGATATCATTCTGGCACACAAACAGAGACTCTGCATCAAAAACCAACAAGACCTGTGGGGCTTAGAGCTGTGGAAGAGTACGTTTGTCAGTGCGGAGGGCTAGATTTGAACACAAGCTGTGTCATCCAGCGCTGAGAAGAAACAGGACCCGAAAGAACTTTGATGCACTTATTTTTGACTGAAGATGAAAAAGAACCTGACCTCTTCCAAATGTATTCAAAATAGTTTCTTGACTTTTTCCTCAGGTTTTGGCCTTATACAGACAGTACATGGCGCTCCTTTGTGGCCCTGCACTGTTTCCAGTAAAAATAGTGTCACAGTTAACATAAGCAGTTGGAAAAATTAGTTTCAGCTGTTGTGTTCAAATTCAAACCTGTCTATTTTTTCCAACTCCCAGTGCTTGCTGAGGTGTCTCCTCCTTGACAATTAGCACACCAGGCTAAAACAGACTGTAAATAATGTCCAATGCATGTGACAGTGTTGTTTTTCTTTCTGATATTCATTAATAAGGCAGAATGCTTACTGGACTCTCGGGGAGGTGGGGGAGTTGGTCCCAGAGGGAAAAGTTGTTCTTTCATGTAGGTCCCCACTGATTTTATCTCATTGTACGCTATCATGCACACAAACGACTTGAGGTAAACAGCTTAGTGTTACCATAGCGATCCCTATTGTAAGCAATGGCAAAAAGCTGCTGTGGACAGAAACCCTCAGCATAAATAATAGTTTAGACAGCTTCCATAAACCATCGAACCATAGCATGTTCCTCCTCAAGGGGAAGCTCACAATATTAAATTTGTTTTAAAGCACGCCTTCCTTTAAAAAGAAAACACTGAATATGTGCTTAAGATGTCTGATAATATAGTTAGAAGCCTACTTAGATACTCAGCCAGTAGCACTTGGTCATCTACTCACGCTCCTTATTGTTAACAGAAAATCATACATAAATACTCACTAATGGAAAGAAACAACTGTGTAGGGGTCATTTCCTACAAGGAGCTTGAGATTGCAATGCAAAGGAAATCGGTAGTTAAAGCATGAAATACTGAATGCAGTAAACAGAAAAAATGACCTCCACTGCAACACCCAAATGACCTCAATCTTCCTTTGTAGAGTATTTCTGAAAAAAAAAACTTGAAAATTTATGTCTTCCACTTCCTAATAGTTTTTCCAGCTGATTCCTTTTTTTTTTTTTTTTAAATTGCTGTCTTCTAAAAGGTGACCCTTTCACCCCCGCCTGCAATTGTCTAACACTAAATTGTACAGTAATGTGCAGCTGATATACGGCCCACTCAAAACTACATAATTCCTGAAGTCATTGTTTTGGAGAGGAAGCCTGCAATGTAAATACAGTAACTGAGAAAGCATGTGTGGGGAGCATGAGGTGCATTGTCTGGCGGTGGGGTGATCTGTAAACTCCCTCAAATTGTATATCCTCTAATGATTCCACAGCTTTGCAAAAGAAAATGAAAACAGGATTTTATGTTGCACCGATGTGATTTACATAATGCTGGCAATGCCTCACACATGATTGTGCTTGGCTTTATGGCTGAGGGAAAATGAAGAGGCTCGTACTCATTGTTATAGAGAGTGAATTGAGTCTTTAAGATAGAACTTTGTTACCTCTAATATCACATATTTTTGTCTGCTGAAATGGTGTGTCCATAGCTCAGTATAGTATATTATCTTAACCACAGTGTGGCTGAGTTAAGATTCAATACAACTCCACACAAGAAGAAATATGTCTGCTGTGGCGGGCTCTTTAACTGTTTTCACAGAGCCTCAACTGACAAAGCTTTACATACTACCAAATAAAAACAGAATACACGTTAACATGCTTGTCTGATCCATGGTGATTTGACTGCTTTTTTTTTTATACCATAAATACTGTGCTACTCACGGTCACCTCCTCCTTGCTTTTTAAATGTTATTTACAACTTGATAAAGATCTGGACTTGATTTTGAGTCCGGAAAATAAAGTTGCAAGGTGAACTTTGGTGGCTCTGGAAATAAAGTGAAAGGTACTAGAGTGCATTTTCTGCCCTAAAAAGGCAGCTCTGGATATGGAATGCCACAGGCAGCTGTTCCTGCCTCATCAGAGGACATGTTATAAAGATAGCCCCACTTGGGTTGAAATAATGCCACCCATTCCTGCCCCAAAGCACACTCTATCATGCTCTATTGTTCATTGAGGCCGCACTGGGGAAAAAAATGTTGAGACTGTGCAGTATGTCTTGTGAAGTAAATATATGTAAAACAATGTAACTACAACATTTTTTGTTCGATGTACCCATGTTACTGTCTTGGCTAGATCAACAGTAAAAGACAGCAGAGGGTAGAAAGAGCTTATATACACGGCTTATTATTTTCTTTTTAATAAAGTTAAACCAGCAGCTTCTACCGAAACAGTTATTGAGTCTAATCCCGCTGAATAGCCAACATGAGAACACGGCTCCAAAAAGCCCAAAAGTGCTCAGCATATTCACTCCACATCCTGACAGCTTTAATGCTCTGCAGCCCCCCACTCAGTGGCAGGACCACAGCCTCTTGAGGTGAGAGTGAAGATAACATTTCACAGTGTCTCTATGCGCTGTCATGTGAAGGATTATGTAGCCGTGTATTTGCTGCTTGTAGTACCGTAGGGGGTCTGATACCTATCTGCCAGTGATTTCAGCTGCGTGCGCTTTTTTTCCTCCTTTTTTTTCTCCACCACTGTGTTAAACTCTGAGCTGACCGAAGAGGTGTGACTTAGAAAGATATGTACAGTATCTCTGTGTGTCCTTCTAGTCTTGTGCTGTTATTGTTAAGTGCTTTGGGTGTTATTAATAGCAGCAGTCACTGTTGTTCTATGTTGTTTTTCCATTGTGATTTCTAAAGCCAGTACAAGTTACACATGGAAAAGCTGGTTCAAACTTTGTTTCTGGTGATACTGAAAGCGTAACTGGCCCTCATTTAAAAAGCCTGCTTACTGAGTTAAAGTGAAATTAAACCTTAACGCAGATAACTGTGACACTGAACAACTTAACTAATCTCATATCTTTTTTTTCTTTGTTCTTGTTTCCATCAGCTGAAAGGAGTTTATGCACTGAAACGACCTCAGGAAAATCCAAGATGGCCGCCAAAAGGAAAGGTGGCCTAAAACTCAATGCTATCTGTGCCAAGCTGAGCCGCCAGGTGGTGTTCGACAGCAGCTCCCAGAATGCAGAGGGAGACCAGAGTGTAGCAGACAATAGCGAACGTGGCAGTTCCCACTACGATGACAATGAGACCAACTTCCCTGAGAGCCTGAGCCTGACTCAGAGCCTAGAGGAGGACCAGAAGAGACGCGAGGCCATCGAGAAGTGGGTCAACGGCGAGTACTGCGACGAGCCGCCAGTTCCTGATGATGAGCAGGAGCAAGAACTCAAAGTCAGTACTGACGAAGATGCCCCTCCTGAGGGTGTGTACATGGTACAGCCCAAAGGTTGCAGTGATGATGAAGAGGAGGCTGAGCCTGTGGCGGGGTCTCAGGATGGTAGTTTCCATGACAACAAAGAAGTTGAAGACAGGCCTCCAAAAGATGACACCTACATGCCGCCAAGCGAGGCCCAGAGTCGCCAACCACCTTTCTCCTCTCCAGGTACATCTTGACTCTCTGTCCTCCAATCAGTTTCCTTCTGATGCCCCTGCCATACTCTGAGTTATACTTGACCCTTTTTATACATCTTAAACCTGCACTACCTTTGCCCTTTAAATCATTCCACTCCATAGCATTAGTGGGCAAAGGCTTAGATAGATGGTTGGTGACATTACCACATCCACATAAGCTTAAGTGTGCCCGTTGCTGGAAAGAGACGCTCTAGGGTTACATTAGGAATAGCCAGTGACATTATTACCCTAAAGACAGATTCAACTGGCAGGCCAGGGGCGAAAACAGGAACTTGTCAGTGTGTGGTTAACTGTACGAAGAAATTCATAAATGGAGTAGGCTTACAATGTAAGGCCGTTTATGTACTCTCCCAGCAGCTGTGGGCCAAGAGCGCATGGCAGGACCAGGCTAAGCTTCATATTACACCCAGGATTACACATTGAGTCTTTGATTTTCTCTAAGCTCACTAAACTTAGCCATTGCTTCAAGCTCCTCTATTACATGGAGTTGTAGTCTGCCGTGGAGGAGTTCATGTTTTTTTCACAGTTGTCAAATCCAAGAGATCTATTGTCAGATAAAGTCAGAAGTTATATTGCAATGCCATATCACACTTAAGTATGTTATTATCTCCTCACAAACAACACTGGCTCCATGTATTTATTGTTAGCAGACATGAACATATTTTAATAAATTCCCTAATACTATGTGCTCTTGTAAATGACTCATTATAACCCCTGTTTAATTGTGACATGATGTTCCCTGGGTATAATTCACTGATTATCAAATAGATAAAGCTGGCAGAGACTTCCAACAGTCACTCTGAAGTAGCAACCGTATGTGTTAACAGCACAAACAGTGTTTTAAGAAAGTACCGTTTACAGTTATATATGCTTTGTGACCCTTGAAACTAGACACATACGCACTACAGGAGAGATTGGCCTTTGTGTAGCAGAAGTTAAAACACAGAGCTGTAAAAAAGGAAAAAAAAAGACATTGCTCGGTTATATGAATAGATAAAGCCCTTTTCACAGACACCCAGAGAAAAAAACCCAGCAATTTGGAGGTGAGACCGGTTGTTGCGGTACAAAACAAGTTTTGTTTTGTGCTTGCTCACCTCAGTTTAACAGTTTTTTGGTCTTTCATCTAGGTTTAGCTATCTACCTCACAGTCATGTACACATGCTCTTTTTTGTCTACATTTCTTTTTGTTTTCACTAACTGCACAGCAGTAGCTCTGGCCACATACAGAATTGGGGGCAGGGTCTTCTCAGAAAATGAAGCAGGTTTCATTTCAGAGGCAAATGAAAAAGGCTTTGTGGTTTTAATTAGTCATTTTGTGTTTATTTCATGGCCATAAAAAATCCTGTCTGTAAATATGTATTACTGTTGTGTAGCAGGCCTACACCTTTCCCTCCACTGGCTCCCTTACTACTTTACATCTCACAACAAAGCCAGACTGTTTGAAGACTGCAGGGAGAGCACACTGCATCAGTTGCAAATCTTGTCTTTAGAGTGTTTTTTTTTTTTTCAGAGTTGCTCTTTGTTGATTGTAACTAGGGCATCTATATTGCCATGTTTCTGCTCAGCTCACAATTAAAACATTTTTTTCCCCTCTCTCTCTCTCTCTCTCGCCGCTGTCTTTCAAAGGCTGATGCGGAGTGCACGTAATTATGCATATAAACATAGTGGCTTAATTATCTCTCACAACATCAGTGACAATGTAATTAACAAACATTGCAAGATCAATGAGAGAAACTGCGACCTTCAAAACATTTAACTCCTCACATTGAGGCATCGTGCGGATTTCCTATCAGTGCAAAACCCCAGAATACTTTTCCTAGATAATTTAGATGTCGCATTAGAGCCCTCATAAGCCAGTCAATGGAAAAACCAATGAATAAAAACTATGAAAGCAATGACAGAGATGCTCATAGCGATGGATCAAACAGGCTTGACCATGACTTCCATTTGCAATTCTGGGTTCACTGTAAAAGGTTATTGTTCATTTCAAGCTGTTTCAAAGCCCTCTCTATTTACTGCCTGTTAATTAACTAACCAAACAGCGAGGAAGTTTGAAGCTGCGTACAATTTTGTGTGTGTCAAATTAGTCCAAACAAATGCACATAATGTCATTTATTCAAAGCAACTTTTTATTAGGATACCACTGTCCATTTAAACACAACACACTTAAACTAATTCACTAACATGAACACAAATTGCTTTTTAAAACTCTATTTAAATGATTGTACCATATAAAATAGTTCTCTGTGTTCTCCGCACTGCACTCCACTGAAAACACTGCATGTTATTAAAACATTTTTTTTAACCAAATGGTTTACATTGTGCATGTGTGGTTCAAAACTGACACCCTTTAGAGGGTATTCAAACTCTAGATTAGTCCATATATAGCCACTAGCATGCACCTTTATCATCAGCAACACCTCTGCCTCTCAGTCCTGTGAGCAGAGAAGCTATGCCACACTGATGGCCATGTTTGGTCACCCAAAAGGAGATATAATACCCATCTGTTATCATATCTGGGAGGGAAAATGTGGCCTAATTGCCTCAAATATAGACAAGGCAGGTCTGTGTCGTGTGCTGGATTTTGCTTGCCTGAAGTGTCAAGATTAGAAACCACTTCTTTGTAGATTTTCCAGTGACATCAGAGAGAGTGTAGAGGGAAATCTAGCAGGAGAGAAAATGATTAGAGATAAGGAAAAAAGGTTTAGTTTTTTGTTTGTTTTTTTTGGTTGAGTGTGGGTGGTAGTATTAGTGGTGGGGCCAATCCCACCTTAACCCATACAGAGTTTCCAACCCGGTGTCACATGACATTATTAAGAGGCAGTCAGATAGGACTTGAGTAGAAAACTCATTTACATCGTGTTTTAGAAAGGTTATCTCCTGTCAGTCCCAGTCATAATCCTTTCAAGTCCAATCATTTGCCTTTCATTGATAGCACGTCACATGGCTCCGCTGATGAATAAAGAGACTCGACTAATTTTTTGAAGAAGGTGATGATAATACCCTACGCAAACAGAATATGAAAAAAGGGATATCGGTGCTCCCATGACAGAAACCACTAGTCTGTCTGCAATAATTAGCAATTGACCCAGTTGACCCACAGAAATTATAGATGTTTTATTTAATTTGATATCTACTGCAAAACAGCAGTCAATAGGCATAAAGCTATTCACAGTCAGTACAGAATCAACTGTGACAATTTTCATATTAGTGATCAGAATGATTTATATTTTCTTTATTTGGAAAGCTTTTAATATGATTCCCATCCAATGATGTTTATTCTACCATGCTCTTTTTAAATATCATTCCTCCCTCAGTAAAGTGTAGTTCCATTTTCTGACTCATACTGGTGTGGGCGGGTCTGCCCTAACTTTAGAGCTATATGATATACCGTGACCTGAGACACCCTTATAAATACAGTAGCAGTAAAATCCAACCAAGCACTAAGGTTATCAACACCTAAATTAAATGAAAAGAATGTTCAGCCAAATTACATTTTACACGGACATGTTCAGATTTCCCTTCAGTGATCTGTTATGTATATCAGCTAAACAACTTGATGTACAGTATAAGGTAAATTGTAGTGTACTCAGCAGTAGGTTCTTGTATATACAGTATGTCACTCTGTGGTTTAAGCACATGTAAAAACTTTGATAAAACGATCTGTGGCAATCATTCAGGTATTTCCTCTCAAATACCTGATCCATTTCTCTTAAATTTTTCATGCCCTTTCGATCCACCAGATACTCTTTCATACTGATCCACTGCGCAGAGGAGCAACCCCAACACAGTGAATGGAAATTTGGGGATTATTTTACATGCGGCACATGAGATGTGAAAAGCAGGGCACAGCGACTGATTTAGCAATAACTGAGAAATCTGAGACAAGAGCAGAAATATTTGTGTATTAATTACCCGGGTGGTAGGTGGTATTACCTCTCACCACCTCATCTGTTTTCTGGTGATGAAAAAAGCAGTAAAACAATTTTTAAAAAAACTGTCCCTGTGACTGTGCCAAGGAGGAGTTAAGAAGGCCAAGGCTTTTACATGAGCCAGGTAAAATGATCATCTGGTGCATTACTAGCATGTCTGTGTTCTGGGTCCTGCCTAACATGAGAACTGACACAACAGATTTTTGGAATTGGGTTTGATCAGCAAACACAACTGTCTGGGAAATGTTTCCTCAAGAGTCTCTCTAGTTTTCTGTCTCTGTACCTTTTCCTGTCTGTCCGTGCTCCTCTTTTTTATGCAGAGGTTTGTCTCTCCACTGCTTTCAGGCCAAATCATTTTTCCCTTTTCCCCACTCTCTGACCCCTTGCACTAACCTGGATGAAAGTTAATGGGCCAGAATTAATCTCTGCATAATGCAATTAAACTATACATTGACTATATTTCGCTTATGTCCTTGGGGAAGTTGTCCAATTTAATGGACTCTTAAAATGAAAGTGATGTTTCAGTTCACAAATGTGTAAAAAGACGAAAGGAGGAAATAATTTGTTCTTTTCACTCTTGTAGGTTACACAATAATGATCATATTTTCAAATACCTTACACCAAGCTTCAAGGGAGATTGTATGAATTGCATGCTATAATTCCTCAGCAGATAGTAGTTATAACTGTATTTTTCAAACCGCAGCATCAGTCTATATATATATATATATGTATGTATATTTATGTGTCTATGTGTGCGTGTTAAAATTTGCTGTGTAAGAAGATTTTTTCTAAAGCTTCCCCTATATATTTTTGTCTCACATATGGTCTCTTAATGTGGTATGTATTTCTGTAAAGGTTATTCTGATTAATTTAGAATTGCTGTTATTACAGTAGCATAACATTATGAGCATAGAAAATCAAAGGTTTGTTTGTTCAGTGTGTCTTTTGGTACAGTCACCCGCAAATTCTGCAGGACTGACTTATAGTGCAACCAAAACAGGAAGAGCATTGCCTCAGACTGCTTGTCTGTAGACACATGAATACACAGACATGTACAGGTGTTGTTGTAGCTTGCAGTGCAGAATCACTTTTCCTGTTGTTAAATTTACAACAGTTCTGAAAAAACAGCAAGTCAATTATAAGAATTTATTGCTATATCATGTAGTAGTAGTTCTACTAGTTTAGCAGTCTTCCATTGTCACAATGTAGCAGCATGTTTGCCTAAAATGTTGAAGTGAGAGAGCATTGTTTCATTAATTGGGCTGACAAAATATATTCTCCACTTGTAACACAAAACTACTTTGCCAGATTAGTCCATTTGTAACAAATGTATTTGATGCCAAACAAATAAATAAATTATCAAATATAGACTCTTGCTACAAAGAATTGCAACAATGTAACACTTGTCGACCAAGCATCAGTCAATATTAAGCAAGAGAGAACCATTTGGTGGACTGATCGAGTGACATGAATTTGGCCACTGATTTGGGTTCAGTTTCATTACTCAAATAAAAAACAATCATACCAATATATGTTGTTTTAGCAAGTAAAGACTTAATTACAGTAATGCCAGACAGCACCGATGAGGGACTTTACTAAACTCAATAATATTTTTCAACTCTGGTAGCAGTATTAAAGAGAAAAATCTGAAAGTAGTAAGATTTATACATCTTACATAGGAGCTCACGTCTCTTTTTCTCTGTGCAGGAGAAGCATCTGCCCTGCGAGACTATGCAGCCAACACCATGAATGAATTTTTGGGAATGTTCGGTTATGATGACCAGCAGGTAAGGGATGAGCTGACCAAGAAGATCAGCTTTGAGAAGCTCAAAGCCGCTACCTCAGACCCCTCATCCCTCAGCAGTGAGGAGGCCTCACGGCGTGCCCGCTTCTCTAAGTACGAAGAGTACATTCGCAAGCTAAAAGCCGGCGAGACCTTACCTTGGCCCATTCATGCTTCCCCACCTAAACCAGACGACCTCAACTCAAAACTGGCCCAAGACAAGAGCGCTACCATGCTCCACCAGACCTCCGGGTGCCTCCCAGGGGCCGAGGCACAGATCTACCCCTCCCGCCTGGACCACAAACAGCCAGGAGGACCTCAGCTTGGCACTTCTCAGCCGCCAAATCCCGCTCACATCCAGAACATGGCATCCCGAGCCTCCAAGTATGACTTCTTCATTCAGAAGCTGAAGATGGGCGAGAGTCTACAGCAGCAGAACGGTAATGCTTATAAGCGACCCTCCAAGTATGACTTGGAAAATGTCAAGTTTCTGCACCTCTTCAAGCCTGGTGAAGGCAACCCTGACATGGGCGGTGCCATCGCCTTTAAGACTGGCAAAGTGGGCCGTCCTTCGAAGTATGACATCAGAACAATTCAGAAGCTAATGCCAGGAAATCCTGAGGCCTCACTGATGCCCAATGTCCTCGCTACAGCACCAGGGAACCCAGGAGCTCCTGGTGTCCCCACCGTAGCCGCAACTGGGGCCAGCATCGCCCCAGGGCTCACAATGGACCAGACGGGACACTTAAGCTTCAACGCCTCTGACTACCTGAAGTCCAGCTTTTCCAAGACTGACTCCATCACCACAGGGACTGTGTCCTCTGTTAAGTAAGTCAACTTATCATATAAATCATCATCATATAAACTAGAGAGACACCTCCGCCAAGTTTTTAGTCTGTACTAAAATACAAATAGAGATAGATAATACATATTTTTTGAGATTTAATAAATCTCTTCTATGAATAATAGAGTTGTGCAAACTTATAAGCAAGTCACAAGCTTATAATGTGGCCATAGTATCACCCATATGCGAAATGATATAACATTTTAGCATTTGTTAGATTGGTCAGATTTTGAGCTGATTGGATTAAATTTTTAGCTTGATTGGTGAAATAAATGTTAATAAATGCGGCATGGCCTATATGAATAGATACATGTTTGACCAGGAAATCCAGTTAAAAAATAAAAGTTTGTTCATTTTAGTTCAGCAGAATTGAGCAGAAAGTATAGTGCAACAAATTGATGGCACTACCAAAAACTAATTCTAACTTCTTATGGCTGAACTTCCGACTAAATGTCATTGAAATCTGTTTAGTGTATCATGAGATATCCAACTAACAAACAAACAGACAAATAAATGGTGCAGAAAAGTTCTTTGGCGGAGTCAACAATAAGGTAATAAAACTTTTGGGGAAAACTTGCCTCGCATCCTTTCTCTTATTGATTATTGTGTGATTTGTGCTTATTGACAAAAATACTGCGTGGCATACTGCATTAGTTATTTACATCAAAACAATGCATGCGGTTTAAAAAGTCAGCTTATTACTGGTGGATTGAAAAGATTCCAAGTTCCAGTGGAACACCTTGGAGCTAATGTGAAGCTCACATACACTTAACTGCTACTGTGAGTCAGTTAGCCTAACGCAAAGGTAATTGCTACCTCCACAGCAGCCAACAGGAATGTAGTGTGAAATAGCGCATAGCGCCCAATAGATCCACGACATGATGAGTTGCGAAGGCACATGAAGTGTTTACTCGCTGTAGCACTCCGTGGAGACTGATTTAGCACAGTCATCGCAAAGTGACTGACTTCTTTCGTTTGGCTAGGGTGTAACAACTCTCCCTTTAATTACTTTGGAGCCATGACTAACCTCCCGGCGAGTCACAGGGGCCGACTCTACACTGCCTGACGAGTGCACTTTAAAGGAAGCAAACGAGGGGTTTGGGGAGCTAGCCTACAGTCGTGTGCACTACCAGTAGGAAACAGCTCCCAGAGTCTGTTTGATTGGTTTTGACCTTGTCTCTAGTTAGTCAAGACCTATCAAAGACACTGTTCAAGAGCCCTCAGGCACCTCTCCCTCAGGCTTTGGCCTTTGTCAGGTTGGGACTCAGTGGAGCTGCAAGCTTGGCTAACTGACCCAGTCTGGTGCTTGTATACAGAGAGGAGAGGGGGTGCTAGGGAGAATGTCTGGCAGTGCATCCTCCCCTCCGGGCCAGATTAACCTCAGGTCATCCCCCGTGTGGAGCTGCTCACATGGAGCTAAATGCCATTTCTGAAAGGGAGCAAGCAGAACCAATACTGTATTATGACTGTCATTCTACAGACAGTACTGCTACCAGCTTCACATCACAGGTGAGAAGAAGCCCACAGTGTTCCTCAGCACGCCTCTGTAATGTGATAAATTCCTCTTGATTTCCTGTTCAAGAACTGAATCTGATTGAGCTTAAACTGGTACTGAGTCGATTAGTTTGATCCATATGTATTTAAAGCTGCAGTGTTGTCTTACATCTCTGTATGAAGTGAGTCCAGACTGATTGGAGACAACTTGACATCAGTATAAGAGCCAAGGCCCTTAGAGATTATTAGAAAAGACCTTTTCAGAGCTTTTCTTCCACATCCCCATTATCCAGTTTTGCATATGAGCACTCACCAAAATACCCCCATAAAAGATTAATGTCCCTTTGCTCTTGCATTTTGCCTTTCATTGGTTGGGAGACCATGCATCAAAGTGTGCGCCTTCCATCCCTGATTCATACGGCACATGAAAACGCTGTTATGCCACAAGAAAATGTATATTGATAGTCCAAAGTTTGGGAGCGGCTTGTAAGTAAATATTGTGTCAGTTTGTTTTTATTAACAACAGGCAGCCCAACCTCACCATTAATCCTGTCTCTTTTGTGTTTGCTGTTGCATTAGGAATGGCCTGCCACCAGATAAACCCGCCAGCGACGACATCAACCTCTACCAGAAATATATTGCCAGGTATGCAAATCCTTCAATGTGCTACCCCAATGAAAAAATATACCCAAAACAGAGATGAACCTTTTTTTTTTTTTATGTCTCTGATGGTGTGTTTTATTCAGTGATGTGACTAGACCGTAGACTGGTATGAGAATGTTCTGTGTGCAGTAAATTGATTAAGAAAAGTCTCCAATTTATATGCTGAGAGGGAGTAGAAGGATGAGGGGTAATGAAAGTGAAATGGTTTGATGGTAGCTTACTGTAACTGGTTGAATAAATGCTCATGGTGTGTATAGCACTAAAACATTCAGGGGAACATACAGTAATTCTGTGCAACTCTGTATTGTTAGCTGTGACTGACACAGAGAGGATATGAGCGTAGGCTGGGTTCTTCTTGAACTCTGCCGTTTATTGTTGAACACATGAGGAACTGACTGATCTAAAAAGTCAGTCATTCACACCAACACAGACAAAAACATCAGGGGAGGGGAGGTATCTTGTGTTTCAATGGACACAGAACAATGTCCCCCATTCTGGATTCATTTTGAGCCGACACTAGAAAGGTGATTATCACTTGTTTGTTTATTCCATTTAAAAAGAGAGAAAAACAGCATTTGAAAAGCCAAAGTGGCTTTGGCGTTAATGATTACTTCTCCAAGCCATAACATGAAGGGCACAAATCAAAGCCTTGGCACTGACAGGCACACACACACACACACACATACACACACGTCCTCTTCTGCACACACATACACATCGACACACACACACACAAAACCCCTTCCTTGGACTGATTACATTTTGCAAGAAGATTTAATTAAGGAATTTTTAATGAGGCTTCTGCTGGCACTGCCAAGAACTGTTTTGATATTTGCGCTGCATAATGCATAAAATTTGTCTAAACATCTCGGCAGTTGATGCACGGGGAGGCTGCAGATAAGCCCAGATACAGTTTCAATTTCCGTGTTGGGGTTGGGAAAAAAAGAGAAAGGATAGAAGAGGAGGGAGGAAAAAATGGAAAAGGAGGGCTCATAAAAAGGGCAAATGTAGCACCGAGAGGGGAGGTAGAAGCGGGGGAGGGTCCTCTTTGGAGCTAGGGCTAATGAGTGCACACTAATACTAAAAACCAGCTTTGTAAACATGTTCGTACTCAATCCCTGTGAAAAGAGAAAAAAAAGTTCTTCATCTCCTCACCACACTATAGTTTGATGTTTTAAAGAGCTTCCCTCGTACTGTTTAGTTGCAGTTTTCACTCTTTAAATGCTTTCATGCACCCACTATTGCCTCGGCACTTTGATCTGTGTATCTCTATTGTAACTGGAGATGCGCTGCAATCTCTGTATCGTGGCAATATTAATATTTAATCTGCTGCTGAATAGCAGCGGCCCATTAGGCCCCCTGACGCGGCAAGTGGGAATTGTCCAGAGGCAAAGTGATACAGCTGGGCAATGAGCAGAGGGGTGGGCCATAGTCTCAAGGGGATGGGGGGGGCTTTGTGTGTTCATAAGTGTAAATGTGTGTGCGGATGTATGTATGTGAAAGAAGAGTATAGAAAACACTAATGGTTAGGACATATGTTGGCTTTATTGTGGGCACACACGTAGTTCGACTTCTGCTTTTGTCTTCTCTAAAAGAGCCATCAAACCTTCCCAGAGCCCCCTCTACCTCTATCACCACACAGACACACACATACACTCACACAGCCAACTTATAAAGAGTAGTGGATATGCCGTTCAATTAGCTTAATGAACTCAGCAAAGTGATCTGTAAATGCAGCTCTGGGATAATCCTAACAAGGAAAAAACTGAAAGAGAGATGGAAAAAATATTACTTAGCCCCCTTTTCCCCCTCTCCTCTGCACTAGCAGATGGAGCTCTTGGCAGCAGCAGTGCAAATGTTTATTTGTGTGTTTTCACTGGTAATTGGAGGATTTTAACAGTCATCATCGTCAGGCTTATAATCACCACCGTAAAAGTGGCTGTACTGTAGCAAGCGGCAGCCTTTTTTTTTTTTAAACTAATGCCAGACTAAAATCTGTTTTTTTTGGACTCCAGATGAAAGAGTGAAAGGGTTTGGCGTAAAACGTAGACAGAGCTTTTCCTACATCCCAGGATACCTGACCCTTTTTCTCACAGGGTAAAACTGTGGTTAACCTGAAAGAACTGTGCATTGATTTGACAAGGGTTTTCACAGCGTTGAGAAATAAAGTAGTCATGGGGTTCCCGATCCTTGAGTGGGTGTGTGTATGCGTGTCAAGGGACAGGGTTTCAGTGTAATAAGTGTCTCTTACGGCTGCTTTGGAAATAAATGGAGCTAATTTGGCTGAAATTGGTGTGACAGACGGGTAAATTGTTGCAGCAGTGTGGAAAGCAGAAGTCAGTTTGAAGGTGTGAGCTGTGTTACTTTGAAGGTGAGAAGAGCATAATGTCTTTGAAAACTCCTTCAGTTTTTTTTTATTTTGTGCTGTTCCTGGTATTTCTAATAATTTCTTCACTAATAGTTCTTGATTTGCTTTTGATTATTTTAAAATCACACTGACATCTTTCAGAGCTGCTTTATCATTCAGCTTTTTCATCCCTGTGACTGGTCTCGCTGCGATAAGCTCTGATGTGTTCCCGGGTTTTGAACCAGTCTCGATGTCATTTAAATTCCCTGCTCTGTGTGACGGTTAAAATGTGTAACTGTTGAAATGTGTCCCGCAACTTGGTTTTCAGGTTCTCTGGAAGTCAACACTGTGGACATGTGCACTGTGCATACCAGTACAGAGAGCATTACCACTGCATGGACCCTGAGTGTAACTACCAGGTGAGCGTGAGTATTTTATCACTTTTTTGAGCATCACCCAAATACACATTTAACCTTTTTCTCCTGTATGTTAAAAACTTCAGTATAACTTCAAGGTCAATTTAAGTTCAGAAATGAGAAAAAGAAGACAATGGTAATTTTGTTTAAAGTGCCAACCTTCCTGGTTACTAGTCAACGCTTAGGTTTCATTTTTTTTATTCATAACAAGGTTCGGTTAGGTGACTTAACGCTAAGCATCCTCTTTTTCTTCAGGACACGATGAGGATGTGGTGATTATAGGATAGACAAACAGTATAATGTGTCATCTTTTCATTTGTGGTCACACCCAGCCAAAGTCTACTTGGATGAAAAGTTTGTTGGCCTTTGGTTTGCCAAATATACTATGGGTGTCTATATCCGTTCAGTTTGCAGGCTTCTTCCGGGCACAGTTGGTCTTTGACAGTTGGCCTTTTATCACAAGGGGTTAATTGTAAATATGCTTGAAATATGGCTCTTTTTTTTAATCTATGTGTTCTTTTTTCTGAAGACATCTGCCACTGACTCGGGGCCTGCCTTTAATCCCCTTTCACATTATTAATCTTGTCCTGGTCCCAGGAGTTGTCATGTATGGCACAGGAAGGAGAAAAAACACAGAGCAGATCATAATACAGGCCTTGTGTTTGCTGTAGCATATGGCCTGAGAGAGTTATACAAACACGGGAAGATTTGTCAAAGATGTCAAAAATCCATGCACGGCTACGGTTGTGTGTATTTTCCTTCCTTTCCTAACAATTTTCTGAATTAAGCCATCTTCAGCTGTAATCTCCTTTGTCTGCTCCTGATCAAGAGAGATTACCGCTCGATAAATATTGTTTATGTGGTGAAAAGCATTACAGATCCACGCTTTCATTTTCTGCATGAGTCCCACTTCGCAGTCTGATGGGACACATTCTTGGAGGAATACAAAGGAAAATCATTTCGTGTCATTATTTAGAGTGTTAGTTCAGGTTATCATGGCAATTTCCACGGTCAGGTCCACATTTCTCTGTTGCTTTTGTGTTGCGTGGAAACACAGATATGCTTTGGAAGCCAGCTCTCTGGGATGTCAATACCCTGAAAAAAACAAGCAGGCAGTGATGAGCAGCCCCTTTCGAAGCGATAACTCATGAAATGTTACATGACACACTCTCCTGGAATATTATCCCACTGCCAGCCTCCGGGCGATTGGCTGAGTCTTAACATTCTCCTTTCATGGGCTTGTACATGAGGGAGAGTGTGCATCTTGCCACACTAGTGGGAATCCTAAAATAAATGTAGCAAGTGGCTCCCAACCTTCTCCACCACTCAACTGAAAATGAGATCTTTTTCCCAGTCAGCTCTCTCCATGGCCTATTTTGGACGGCTTGATGGATCGAATGTACCATGACCGCAGTTCAACTTATCTTCCGGTCATCATTAATCACTAGATACCAGAAAGTCCAAAGCCCAGAACTGAGCTCTGGTCTTTTCAGGAAAATTATTCAAAAAGTGATGAATCCAAAGCATTCATCAATTAAATTAAAAATCCTAATGAAGTGTTTGCTCCTGCAGGAGTCAAACATTTCAGAAATATGCGTTGGGAAACAGGCCAAGAGCAAAGGAATGAACAGCTGTGTGAGATCTTAGCTTTTTACTTGTGCGCGAGTGGAACACATGACACAAAGCAATTACCCTACTTTGTACAGCAATTAGTTGCTTTTTAGAATACTTCTTTCTGATGTTTTTCCCTCAACTGGAGATAAATATGGATTGAAGACAGAACTGTCTCATTGATTTGCGCTTCTCCCGTTACAGTTTCTGTAACATCAGCTTAAGCCCAATTACAGCAGATTTGGTTGCTGCAAGTCTCTGTGGAGTGACTTTTCTGTTTTCCCTTCCTGACTCCTGGGTGTGGGAGGGATTTTTATTTTTATTTATTTATTTAATCATTTTGTAATTTTAGAAGGCAGGTCTCTTAGCATATTCACTCATCATTACAGGCGAAGGCTTCACCAAAAGCGAGTGTTAATGCTTTAATTAAAAATGGAATCATATCTCAGTGAATTGAAAGGGAAAACGTTTTTTGGTTGGCTTGTTTGTTTGTTTGTTTCTCTTGTCTTCTGTTTTCCCCTGTGCACGTCTGAGAAACCATCTGCACGGAACATAATTTTTCCAGAGCCAGAAACATCAGAACTGTGATCTTGCATGTCAATTGATTCATCTTAATTAAAAAAATACATTTTGGTGGAAGGGAAAACATAATGTAGAGACAGTGGGTGTATGGGGAACATACTTCATGTTCCATGTGGAAGCTTCTCCTGTGCTCAGAAAGTCCCAGAGCCTTTGGTGGTGGATTTGGATTGGACACAACTTTGAGATATGCAAAGTAAATCAATAACCACAGAACCCGTCATCTTTAAAGACATCTTGGCCCTCTCCATTGCAGTGCGTACAGCCCTCCCCCACTGCCAATTGGCTCCTGTACGTTGCAGCTGCTGCTTCCACAGAGATAAAGTGACTTGTTGCTGATTCTGTGACTGGTTTAAATAAACACCAACCTGTTGCTGTACATTTTTCCCCCTCCCCTTTTGCAGAGGTTTACCAGTAAGCAGGATGTAATCAGGCACTACAACATGCACAAGAAGAGGGACAACTCCCTGCAGCATGGCTTCATGCGCTTCAGCCCTCTGGACGACTGCAGTGTCTACTACCATGGCTGCCACCTCAATGGAAAAAGCACCCATTACCACTGCATGCAGGTACACAACAGAGACTCACATCTCATCCTCCACCTACACACGTACCCACAAAAAACCCACCCCAAACGTATAGTAGGCATGCAAACACACTCACACGGAAAATATCTGCAAATATGTCCACACGTGCTTATATAAAGTACAAATACCCCACAACTCATTTGTGCTGTTAAAAAAATGTGAAATATAATGTTGCATATAAATACATAATTCATCATTCAATTTACATTCATGAGCCACACAACAAAAGTGGTTGTCAGTACACCAGATCATACACTGTGCATGTAGAGTATAAAGCCGGGTTCTGTGTCCATTAAGAGCACAGCAAAGACATAATTTAATGACAGTTTAAAACTAGATAAGGCAGGTAAAAAAGGAGTTGCAGAACACTGTGATTTAGATGATGCCGGATCTGAGAAGTCATGCCACATAATAAGGCATGTACAACTTCAGGATGTTAGAGTCACACAGTTTACCCACATCTGTGAACTAGAATTAGTCTTCCACACCTTTTTCATTTTGACCAAAGTGTCTTTAAAGAGCAGTTTGGCAAAACATGTCTTAAAGTAAATAAAAGAAAATTGAAAGGGCTGAATACACGTGAGGCTGCTTGTTCTTTCCCACCTCTTCGCTCTCTCGCTCCTTAATTGGCATGGATAAAATTCAGTTAGGTGTTTATATAAACTACACATTTTTCATCTTTTAGTACCAAGCAGCCAGTTGAAGATTATTCCCCCTTCTGGATTTGTTTAATTTTTTTACATCTGCTTATTTTCAATGTGTCATTGTGCCGAGAGCGCTCTCGCCGGCAGGGCAGCAGCGCAGCGGAGGATGGCTTGAGATATATTCTTTTTTAAACCCCTCTAACGGCGTAATTGTTATTAGGACATTTCAGCCATTGTTTTAACAGTCCCTGAGAACCTGCAGATGTTGGCATCGGCTCTCTTGATTTAGGGGGAAAAAAAACAGTGTGGCATTTTTTTCATTGTTTGACTCAATATGGAGAAGTTGCCCGGTTTGTACGGGGGAAAAGTGCCAGGGATGATATACAATTGCTGCTTTTAATTCAAACATTACCTGTTTTTTCCCCCTCTGTTGGCTCTGAGGACTCTTGAGTACCAGAACATTTTAAACTAAAGACCAAGACAGTCATCTTACTCTCGTCTGCTTTCCTCTGCCCCCCAGCTTTTGAAATTCATTCTCAGAGTTACAGTAAGTTTGTGGTGACTGCATTGTCACCCTCCAAATATGAATTTCATTTTCTAAAAGGCAGGTTTGCCAGGAAGGTATTTTAGTTTCAGCTGCCTGCTGTGGCCACTGCCTCTTTCAGTCACTTTTTTTTTTTCCAATTGTCACAATGACAAGATTGTTTCCAATTCACGGGTTTGACTTGAAACTTGTACAGCTCTGGTGTGCATTACCACAAATTAAATTGTGAACGTGTGAAAACAACCTTCTTCCACCCATTTCTAGGCCACTAGCATTTTCTTAACCACACTGAGCTCTTGCGTGTAGTGCTTGTATAGTATATCACTTCTCTTTAAAGCACTGCGTTTTAGAAGTTTGCTTTTTTCAAACTAGTCTTGCAAACTGAAACTCTCATATCTGCTGTGGGCCTAGATCTTGTTTTTGATTGCCATGCTATGTCTATGCTTTGCAGGTGGGCTGCAGCAAGGTGTACACCAGCACCTCAGATGTCATGACCCACGAAAACTTCCACAAAAAAAATGCCCAGCTGATCAACGATGGCTTCCAGAGATTTCGCGCCACCGAGGACTGTGGCACAGTCGGGTGTCAATTCTACGGCCAGAAGACTACACACTTCCACTGCAGGTGAATAGGCCTAATGTGGTGGATATTTCTCATTAAAAAACACTTTATATATACTTTAATTTTTTTCATCATTTTAAAATTAATTAAAGCTGCAGAGGTCTATAATAGCAGCAGATTAACATAAAAATAAAAGCCATCAAATCAGCAGCAGAAAAAAGGTAATATAGGCACGGTCCTTTATAAATGTTTCTAAATAAATGATGCAGCACACAGTCTTAACATCAAAACCAATGGCTTCCCTTATGCTTGGTCTGCACCATTAGTATTTTTGAACATCACAGAATCACAGTTGAAAGGAAAAAGGAAAAACAATATGTATATATTAAAAAGTAATTTTGAATTTTTTAATTGAAAGGCATTGCGTTTTGTAAGTTTGCATCAACCTCTTATTTTGAAAAGCATGCACTACAACTATTATCAATTGATGTAGAGAATCACTTGCTTTATTCAAACTCCCTCCCTGGAATGTATCCCTCTGGCAAAGGTTGCAGGTGGCAACGTGTCAATGATCTGCTGCTGTGTTACTGAACCGCCTCAGTTATCATTCCTCCATTGTGAAGTATTTGAATCATGTGGACCCACTCCACAACTCCCTTCCGCACCGAGTTACTGAGGTTGCTTTGTAACAGAGCATCATAGCTAATTATGTTTTCCCTTTGTTTTCCATTCTTTTTTCAGGCGCCCAGGCTGCACATTCACCTTCAAGAACAAGTGTGACATTGAGAAGCACAAGAGCTACCACATCAAGGATGATGCCTATGCCAAAGATGGCTTCAAGAAGTTCTATAAGTATGAGGAGTGCAAGTACGAGGGCTGCGTGTACAGCAAAGCTACCAACCACTTCCACTGCATCCGCTCAGGCTGCGGCTTCACTTTTACCTCCACCAGCCAGATGACCTCCCACAAGCGCAAACACGAGCGCCGGCACATCCGCTCCTCTGGTGTCATGGGCCTCTCTTCCACCTTCCTTGCCCCGAAGGATGAGCCAGAGGAATCGAGCAATGATGACCTGATGGACTTCTCGACCATCAGCAGCAAGAACTCCAGCCTGAGTGCCTCGCCTACGACCCAGCAGTCCACCACTGTACCACACCTGTTGGCCACACCCACCACTGTTGTCTCTTCCTCCTCTACATCAGGCCACACCCTCAAACCTGCACCCTCGCTGCCCAGTGCGGGCCAGCGTATGTCCAGCCTGCTGTCCCAGGCCCTGCCCAGCAACATGCCAGTGGCCCTTGCTCTTTCCAACAGTGCCCTGGCGGCCTCCAACCCATTCTTCCCTCTCATGCCCAGGCTGCCTCTCCAACCACCTCCACCGGCAGCAAGCCTGATATCAGCCGTATCCTCTGGTGCCCACTCCATGCCCACCGACTCACTGACCCAAGGATGCTCCACAGTTGGGGCAGATGGAGCAATGGCATCTACCCCAACCTCCTTCGCCACCTCCTCCATCATGGAGAAAATCTCGGCAAGCAAAGGTCTAATATCACCCATGATGGCCAGACTGGCAGCTGCGGCCCTGAAGCCCTCCAACAACCCAGACATAGGTCAGTCACTTTACAAATAGTCATACTATGTACTTATTCTTTTTGGATACACAATGGAAAATAGTTCATTTGTGCTTAGATGAGTATGAAAAACAATTTTGATAGGCAAATTTCTTTGCTTATAACTCTATTTAGAGACAATTGTGTATATATATATATATATATATATATATATATGACATAAAAAAAAATATCACAAACCAAAGCTTTTGAGCTATGTCATTGTCCATAGACAATATATTGTATGTATACTAAAAGCCACATCCTTTTTCTGTGTGTGGACTCTACTACAGCCAGAGAAGACAGAGTGCACTCAGAGGTCACTTCTATCACTATCCCACGGGGGAGAGAGAGGCAGAAAAACTGCCGCTTTCGGGCTTAAAGGGACATACCGGAGGCATGGTCCTCTGCTCTTGGCTTGTTATTGTGTTGATCGTTTGTTAGATACCCACAATCCATTTGGAGATAAATGCGCTGACAGGGGAGAGTAGAGCCTGTAAAAGTCTCTTATGATGTTCAGAGTGGGGGCTCCTGGGGCTTGTGTCGAACATGTTTCCTCATCATTGGTCTCTTATCTATGTCTGCGCCCGTTCCAAGCAAATGGAGGTGGAATGAAATTAAGTTCAGAAATTGCGAGAACAAAAAAATGTTGTTTTTTTTTCTTTTTCCGTATCCCTCTATGCAAAACTGATAATAAAAAAAAAAAACAGAAATTGCTCAGGCAGAAATGACTCAATGCACCAGAGCTGAGAAAGAGGCTTTTTCTCACTGATACAAGAACTCAGACACACATGCATGCATCAGCAAAGACACACTTTTTGAATTTCCAGAAATCTTCTGTTCCCACAAAAACATGTCAATATCTATTTAGCATAAACACAATTCACATAAATTTTGGAGGTAATTGCCTTGTCTATGTTTATCATATTGCTCTAAACAAAGCTTCTGAAAATGAAAATGAAGTTAAAGCATTAAATTGATAATGCACTGCAGAGCACAGCCTTGCATTCAGTAGCAGTTGGGCCTCCTGTGCTGAGCCTGAGCAGGTGGGGAGCGGATTGTAAATGGGGGTGCAAGGGGGAGCATCTCCGGATGTTGGGACTGGGAAGGATTACAATTCCTGGTGGTGTTCCTGGAGCAGGACAGGCCCTGGGAGAGAGCTGGGGCAGCTGCTCCGGGGAGCTGAGCTGAGCCCAGGCTGTCAGGCTGAGCTCCACCTCTGGGTTTCCAGCAGGTAGTCTGAACACGGGGGAGGCCCCCACTGAGGGTGGGGCCTCCACAGATGGTGCCTGCACCACCCCTCTCGTTGTCTTACTGAGAGGCTGCATCTCAGATCTCTGTGTCAAATAACAAAGCTAGTTTGGAATAAGCTTGCGTATCTCAATCACATACTTTTGTAAAAGTTCAGTGCGCATACAGGATGGAGCTGCAGTTTTGTTTCTCATATTTGCTTCATAAAATGTGTGAACAGGACATTTGGGGCTAAAATGAGGAGGAAGTGGTTTGTGCTTCTCTGTCAAAAAGGTGTGAGAAAAGTCACAGTGTTTGTGGCTATTTTTCACAGTGTTTATTTTTTCATGGGGTTGTGAAACTTCATCTGTGTTGTGGTGAATTGTGCATTTTTCCTGTTTCTGCTTTCAGTATTTTTTTTTATATTAATGTTCCGCTCTAATTTACCCGTAAGTGTTTTTCCCAGAGATTCAAGCATCTGAAGGGTTTACTAATTAGACACACAGTACAAATGATCTTTCACAAGCTCTGTATCTTATCCGGAGTAATTACATGGTGATACATTATTCCTGGATAATTTCCAGAAAGAAGCTGCTTTGAGTCAAACTCATTTGTTCTCCCTCTTTGGGAAGTGGATAAAAAAGAAAATAATGTGATGTGCAACAGAATAAGAGACTTATACACTATAATCCACCTTAAATAGCCAACTTATCCTCTTGATATAGTGAAGGAATGCTTAAATCTGCCAGATGATCATACTGTATGTAGATCATATAGTATGTGGCTACTCTTGATATAATGTGCTCTCATTTGGTCTGAGTGTTGATTTAATTGTCAATGACAAGGCAGGATCTGTCTGGCTAGTTAATTTTGGGTGTACTCTTATCAAGTTGGGGGGGCACTGTACGTAGACTTGGTTAGCATTCAGTGACCTCAAACCAGAAGCAAAATTGTTTGACTGCTGTTTTCCTTTAGCCCCACCCCGACCCCACCACCAGCCCCTCCAACCTCAGCCATTGTCAAACTGACACTGACACTTCCTCATCTCCTAGCTTTCAGCTGACAAGGCCCAAGACTGGCTTTTCCACTCCTATTCTGCCTGATATGTCTCTGGGTCATCTTGTAGCAGGGGGGAACTCTGGTCGTTTTCCCCCTTACGTAGGCTGGTCTTGTTTTCGCCCCTGCAAGAAAAAAGGATAGGGGCCTCACCAGGCATGGGCAACCAAGGGCATACACTTGGTTGCCCATGACCTTGCCTGTCACTATCCCTCAGGACCAGTCCATATTCCTAAACAACATATTCTTCACCAAACCAATCACAGCCGCTGGTGCTCTCCGGTTTTACAGTGTTTGAGATGCTACACCAGGGTCACCCCTCCCACTCACTTATCCTTTTAAAAATAAAACAGCACTTATTGTCTACCACAAGCCCAGCTTTCTCTGTGTAGCCCCAGGACAAATTAATATTTCAGTCCCTTGGGGGATCAGGGGGTGGGGCAGAATTCACCTTCCTGTCAGCATTTTTACCCCACGTCATTCCCCTGGTCTTTATTTATTTCATTCCAGCGCTCCTGTCCTCGCTCACAGCATCCACTGAATACCTATTTGGAGGAGAATGTGATCGAGAGGTCACGCTATTTGAACCAATCTGATTGGCTGTCAGCTCCAATCTGACCGACATAGCACCCCTGTTCCTTGTGGGTATGCTCAGTGGCATTGGCTGCCGTCCGTTGTCAGGCCAACGAGGAGCCTGGGAAGGTGGGAAGGGAGGGGGGTGGCCAATCTGAGACTGCCACTTTCCCTCAGCATTAGCATCTCACTTAATGACCAGTTAAGAGGCAGCCTGGCAAATGAGTTGTGACAAGTGCTGCAGAAAAAGGAGTCTTTTTCCCTCATATCTCCCGCCTCTCAATCACCATTTAAAAGGCTTGACGGCCTGACATAATTCCGCAATAATTATCACTCGGAGTATTCTTTTCAGGCCAGGACAGAAGTCAGATTGGATCTCGTCATAGGATAATAATGCTGACCAACAATAACTTTGTTGTCTCTTCTCTCCTCTGCGTCTATGGCTTGATCCTCAGGGAATGGGCAGCCGGCTTCAGTCAGCCAGTTCAATCTGGTTCAAGTGAAGCAGGAGCCAGTGGACGCCAATTCTGGGGCTTCCCAAGACTCCACGCAGGAGCACAGCCTGGACCTGAGCAAAAAAGAACACAGGTACACTACTGCACGGTACACAGTGGGTTAATGCTACGTGGAAAATGTTGATTCTTGTTGTAAATGCACCTAATATATTCGCAAAATAAATCAACAGGGAAATAAGGTTTCTCTGATTGATAGATGATTCCTACACTCTTGGCAGCCAGGGTTATATTCACAATTATTTATCAAAAATATCTCATTTATATACGTGTGCATACAATTATAAAATCCACAACATATTTCTCAATTTTTGTGAGGGAAGGATGTTTATATAAACCTTCAACTCCAATTTTCCCTCCAACTCACAGTAGATCTTATTTCTTAAGAAGACAGCATTTTTCTTCTTCATTATACAGGCACACCTTGTGTGATAAATAGTAATATTTACTGTTCTCATGCAAATCTTGACTAAACATTGTTCATTTTCCTTGTTCCAGTAATGAATCAAACGGACACCCTGTACCAGGGAATACATCTCTTTTATCCTCGCTTATGAATAAGGTAAGATCCATCCATCAAACGCCTTTCATCCAAAGACAAATTAGCGGGACACGGAGGGGCCTGTTTGTTTTTTAATGTTTCACCGCTAATAAGATGAGTTTGTATCATTTAAATTTTCCAGCCATTTTTCATACAGTGTAATTTTCACTGCACCTCTCACAAATTAATATAATGAAGCAGTAGCTGGCTTCCATGCCAGATATATAGAGATGTTTGTTTTTTGATGAGCTGTTTTGAACCCACCGTCCATTTTTTCTCCTCCTTTATACTTTTTCTTCCCCCGCCTCGCTCTACATTTATTTATAGAGTTTGTAAATTATTTGATTAAAAAATCAGAGGAGAAAAAAAGCAGGCAGGCGCTGCCCTCATTTTTTACCAACTCTAAATGTTAGCGTATGGAAATTTAAGTGTATTTTTTTTTTTACGAAGATTAAAATGGACATTGTCTTTATCATACATCTTATCTGATTGATATAAATGTGCTAGATGGTTTCCATCACACTGATGGTGTACTGACAAATCAGCTTCCATTTTTTTTTTACCCCCTCCCTCCATCCACAAACATGTCATCTTATTTAGCCTCTCCCCAGGAGAGCTTAACTTCAGAGTTGCTCTCCTCAAAGCAGTCATTAAACCCAGACAGTGGAGGAGCTTGAAGACCTGTTGTCCAACAGCTCCTCGTGTCATGTCATCTTTTCGGGGTTTGTTTCAAGCCACCACATCACATAAAAGGGTTAACAGTTAGTCCCAGAGGACGCTTGGCAAACACGCTTGGCCTGCACTCAAGCAAAAGCCTGGATGTTTGTAAATCTGGCTGTGCTATTATGCTTCGCCAAAACATTTGCGTGTGCGTGTGTGTGTTAACTCTCACACTCTCACTAACATATGCAAGTGCCCCACTTACGTATGCTCAGCTAACCAAGCAGCTGGTTGTTTATGTGCTGTGTGTTTTGTAGATGTCACAGGTGAACCCTGCCCTGTTCAACGCCATGAACCTGAAGACAGAGCTGGAGGCAGGCCAGGGCGGCAACACCTCGGAGACGGCGCAGTATCTGAACAGAGTCCTGAAGAGACCCATGCCAGAAAAACCCAGTGAGATCTGGAGGACATATCTCCGCAGGTATAAAACATGCAGGAAGTGCAGAGTCACTGTAGTTTGATTCACTTAGACTTGAGTCATTCATTTTGATAGTGAGAAAACAGTCAGAATGTTTAAAATGAACTGTACAAAGAAGACCTTTTTCTGTAAATACTATTCCTCACATACCGTATCACTGGAAACCCCCTGAAACATTAAGAATCCAGTCTTGCAGGAAATTGTTGACTTTTTACTGTTAATGAGAAGTTCAACCAGTTTTACTTTTTAGCATTTCTTGTTATTTGAGAAGCCAGTAAATTACAGTCTTCGTTACCTGTCTATGTTAAGGTTTGACACGGATGACTTCTGTGAGGCTCAGTGTGACTTCCTTCAGAAGGTGCACTTTCATTGCCTGGTAGAGGACTGTGGAGCACTCTTCAGCACCGTAGATGGGGCCATAAAACATGCTAAGTGAGTGTCACACTGGTTCATAATCAGAAAATATACCCTTTTCACATTTTAGCTTTCGGCTTTATTGATCAACATAAAAATGAGCTTCCATCTTGTCTTTCAGCTTCCACCTCCGAGCCACCTTGAAAGTGAAATCAGAGCCTCAGTTCGGTGAGGGCAAAGACTCGGGTGAGGGAGCCCCGCTGCAGCCTGCTGCACCCATCTCTATGGCCAACAATCCTTCCATGGATGTGGCACACCTCACCTCCTCTGGTGGCTACAGCTCTCCTCCTCCCTCCCTGCTGGCCTGGAAGCAACTGACCGGCAGCATCCCTCAGATGCCAGCCTCGATGCCCAACCTGCCGGCCAACTCCCCTCTGGCCACCACCTCTCTGGAGAATGCTAAGCCACAAGTCAAACCTGGTTTCCTGCAGTTCCAAGAAAAGTAGGAGAAACATTTATAAGTGTCTTATTACATTACAATCATTTATTTTACTCGTTTGAGCCAAGTGTTGATTAAACTGTATTTTCCATTTGTATTCATCCAGTGATCCCTGTTTGGCTACTGACTGTAAATACTCAAACAAGTTCCATTTCCACTGCTTGTTTGGGAATTGCAAGTATGTGTGCAAGACGTCTGGCAAGGCTGAGTCCCACTGTTTGGACCACATCAACCCAAACAACAACCTGGTCAACGTCCGTGACCAGTTTTCCTACTACTCTCTCCAGTGTCTGTGTCCCAACCAGGTGAGTGTGTGCCTTGATAACTCAGCCAGGAGCTGAATCACCTACTGTCATCTCCCAGAGTTTTCTAAGCATGAAGTATGCTATCTATTACACCAGTGTTTGAGGTTATTTGACTCAAGGCTTTCACAACCGCTGCTTCCCGTCTTCCATCTCTGCTGAAAAAGACAGTCGACTCACCCCAGTAATGCCTGTTTATATGTCAATGATGTCATTTTGACTGCCGCATTCTCCTCTCAGAAAAGGCCAATTTAGCTGATATTACCCAATAAATCATTGTCACTTGCACAGTAAACAAGGCTGTCTGGAATAGGGCAAAAATCAGGGGAATGCTTCGCAAATGAAACCTAAATGGCAGCCCTTGCCTGCTCTCACGAGCCCGTATTTGGAAAACCGTTTAAATGAATTCATTAATGTGTCGAAAATCACCCCACTCACAAAAAGTCCCCCCCTCCCTCCTCCTCCTTCTCATCCTCCTCCTCCCCTCCTCCCCTTAGTCTCCATCTCCTGAACTGAGCAGATCTTATTTGGCCCAGTCCTTTGGGATCTGAGCCTCACAAACAGATGGTGGTGTACAGACATGTTAGAAAGAAGGGGTGTTTGTGGGAAGCCTGGAAAAAACAGTCATCATACTTAGAAATGTGGGATGTTCCAAATGACCAGAAAGGAAAGAACAGTGAGGTGTTGATTATGTTTTTGGAGAATCTGTGTGTAGAGTTCGCTTTAACAAAACATCAGATAACTTATTTTGGCTTTCTAACATTCACCATATTTGACTCATGACATTGTAAATAATGGGTTCCTTCTGCAGCACTGCGAGTTCAGAATGAGAGGCCACTATCACTGTCTGCGGCCTGGCTGCTACTTTGTCACTAACATCACCACCAAGCTGCCGTGGCATGTCAAGAAGCACGAGAAGGCGGAGCGCCGTGCTGCCAATGGATTCAAATATTTCACCAAGAGGGAGGAATGTGGGAGGCTTGGTAAGAGAAAAATACTTCTGATCCTGTATACGTTTTGGCCCGCTGTATCTCTTCTTACCTTTTTGTCTTTGCCTCTTGTTCCCTCCACCATCCCAGAAGCCCTCCATGTCAGCCTAAACACCCCAGCTTTTCATAGTATCTTACCAGGAGAGATGTGTGGATTAAAGGTGTTAAATTGAGAAAGATGTAGATTGATTTTCAGTGGCTGTTGCAAGAGGATACTCTCTGTGTTTACAAAGGGAGAGAGACCAGTGTTGGCAAACACAGTGTCGTGCTATGTGAGTTGTTTAAGAGGCATGAAACAAGTCTGCCTCATAGGTTTTGTTGCTGTGTTTTGCATATTCACAATGGCACCTCAAGTCCCAAAGGTAGTCTTGCCTGTACTATATGAGCAATAACGTCAAAGGGGGCAATCACATCCAGGTTGTTTTCTTCTTCCTTTTGCCCCTGTCAGAAATGAGCAATTAGGTTTGTGTTTGTTAATTATCCGGCTTGTCTGGTTTAGCCTGTTTGTGTTCTGAAGCTGCGCCTCACAGCCACCGCTGCCATCACACAGAAATGAATTAAAAGTGATCTGTTTTTTTCAGGCTGTTACACAAGCTTTTCAGAACACAGAAACAAAGCAAACAAAAACAGGCCCTAAACAGCTGTTTTTTGTCCCCAGCCTGATCTGCTAACTGTATTGTTTGGGCTGGGGAAAAACAGAAAGGATTACCATCGCTAGCGCTCCAGTCATAAAGAATTGATGGGTTGCCAGTATCCATGGCAGCAACATTAAACTGAACACCGCTGATGATGTTACCTGGTTTCTGTCTCACAAAAGGCCCTCCATGTCACGCGGGTTACTGTTATTTGCTCAACTTTGCGTGTTTAAAACATTGTGTGTGCAAAAGCTATTTGATGACACAGACGTGTTGTGCTCTTAAACCGGGTTCCATGGTTACTGACATGCTAGCACCTGCCCAGCATGTTACTCTTTCAATTATTTCTGCCTGCTTTTATATAATGCTATTTGATTAACAGACACAAAACGGAACATTCATTTAATTTGAAATCATAAAGCAATTAGAGCTAGACCGGTTAAAACACTGGAAAAGAACAGAAGAATATGAAGCAGACAGCAGTACAATGGAGAACAAAAGGAAAAATGACAATGGAGATACTTTGAAAAATGAATTTAATATGTTAATAATTGTATATTTACTTTGGTTTGCAGGGGTGTGTGCATTATTGGCCCACAGAAAATGAGAATTTATTTATGTAAATTCCTAATTGAATAAAGCATGTCAGTGTAATAAAAGAGCTCCACAGGTTTAGTGCACAGAAGCCTTGACTTGCTCAGTGTGACACTGGAGTGATCTAATATTCCTCCTACATGTACACTCTGAAACACTTTGAAACCCGATCCCTCTTTTGTCAGAGCTATATCATGAAATTAAAAAAACCTAAAAATATTTCACTTTGTGTTTGATCTAATCATAACACCGTTTCACTGATGATATTGCGTTTAGTGCGCAGTAGCTGCTCTCAGACGCTTCTCAATGAGCCAAAGATAAATTAATCTGCGAATGGAGAGTTTACAACCGTTACTGGTTTCTTTGTGCAGGTTGTAAGTATAACCAAGTCAACAGCCACTTCCACTGCATCCGCGAGGGTTGCCAGTTCTCCTTCCTGCTCAAGCACCAGATGACCTCACACGCACGCAAACACATGAGGCGGATGCTGGGCAAGAACTTTGACAGAGTCCCATCCCAGGTAAACACACACACACACACACACACACACACACACACACACACACACACACAAACTGTGACATGTGACACATGCCATTCTGAAAAGGTAATTATCTGAAAATACATGCAGAACACCTCCGTCAACTAAAACAGGTATTGAATAGATTATTGAAACATATTCCAACAAAGCCAACTACTCACACACCCTTTTACAGAGAGATTACATAAGTATTTATCCAGTTTATATGTTCGGTCATGACATCTAGTTTCCTCTTATTCACTGATTTAGTTTTTCCAAAAAAAATACCAAGTTGTTTTAAAAGGAACAGATACATTTAAATGGACTTTCACCCACATTTTACGTTCCCTCAAACACATACAGTTGTTGCAGTGTCCGCTGCAAGAAGATGATGAAAAACCTTCTGGTTATAGATGAGGATAAATGAGGAGAAACAAATGTAAATTAGCTACTAAACTAAAGTGTTGCACTGCAGAAGGTGTTTTCTAGAACCGATTTTCACTTTCATTTTCAGAGTTTTATATTATTGGTTTAAAGAAATCTGACACGATTTCACCACTTTTCTTTCAGCTCAGAAATAATGAGGTATCTATTGTTTGTTAGTATCCAAAGTCTCTGTGACTTATGTACCTGCTTTTTTTTTTTTTTAAACCGTGTTTCCTGCTCTGTGAGTCAGATTCAGGGAAAAGAGTAACAAGTTCATTCGGTGTTCTGTAAAAAAGAGAGTACTGCTCATATCCTGTCATACCAGTCAAAGACAAATCACTCATGACATTCTTTTGATTAATTTTTTACACTGGAGTGTACTCTATTTCCCAACTTCACCTCTACGGTACATCCTGTACCGTACATAAATTTAAACATGTGGATTTTCTCGTTTGGTTTGCTTTTTTTTCTGTTTTGGAGCCTTCATGTAAGGCAGAAGTGAAGGGTTCATACTTTCAGAATACTTCAGAAGAAATTCTTGGTCGTACTCCAAGAGCCAACACCTGCATTAATAACACGTTATATCTTAAGATGTTTGTTTCAAATGTCCCTTTACAATGAAGTTTATTTGTTCCCTAGGTGATGCCGCTGAGTCAGAGGGGAGATGAGATGCAGCATGCATCCGGTATGATGTCCGGGTCTGTAGCGAACCAGCCCGGTATGAACTCCAGCTTCTCCTCCAACATCATGGATGAGACTGATGAGTACATGGACTACATGGGAGGAGGGGGCAGCCCATTGGGCCTCTCCTCCGAGTCCTCCAACCAGGACCGGAGCTGCACCAGCACACCTGTAGGCAACGATGGTTCTCCAGCAGGTGAGAACATGTTTTAAAAAAAAGACCTGACAGTTGTCAGTGTCAGCATGTAGAGCTTTAATATAGTTTAGTCAGGTTTTCTACTATTACACTCAGTATCATACATCATGCTTCACTTCATTTACCTTACCCAGGAAACCAGCAACTTTTCATTTCATACATTCTTCAATCATGTGTTTCATGATTTAGTAGTTTGACTCACAATCAGTAGCATAATGACACATCAGTCATATTATATGAGGTTGATGACAATGCTGTATTCTTATGTTCTGAGTCGTGGACAAGATCTTTTGCAGTTTGCCTGGTCATCCTCATAAAACATCCATTTTGTACATCAGTAGTTTGAGTTATTGCACTGTATGTAGAGCTTATTACATTTTCCTTTGGCCAGAGATCATCCCTGTGGCTTTATGTCTACTTTAGCACTTTTAGTGGGTTGAATTGTGGGAGAAAGGACAGGAAAGGAGAAACAGCCTCTTTTCCCTCAAACTTACTGAATAAATGGGTTCTCCTCTGCTTTTTTCTAAATCTGAGCCTGCCTGTGATTTTCACATTTCTCCATGTGTTGCCAATATTATCCACTCTCATCATTGTTGTTTTGGCTGGTGTTTGGGTTACTTGTCTTGAGTGGACCTCATTTTGTATCATTCTCTTATCTTTTATCTTTCCCTTTTTACCTCCCATCCCTCTGTGTGTGTGTGTGTGTGTGTGTGTGTGTGTGTGTGTGTGTGTGCGCGCGCGTGTGTGTGATTCGGCCCCTTTGTTTTTGTGTGTGTACCCGTCTGTGTTTCTTCCCCTCTTGTCTGTCCTTCACCCTCTCTGGTCAACCTGTCTCTCCAGGACAAGGCTATCCCGCCACCACTTCTGCTCCTACCACCCCTGCTGACACTAGCGCAAATGCACCTCCTTCTTCCCCTCCTCCTCCTCCTCCACTACCACCCCTTCCTCACTCTGCTCCTCAGCCTGGCCTCCAGTCCCAGGCCCCATCCCTCTCTCCTGCCCTCCTCCGACCTCCTCTCCCCTCACTCCCATACCTCCTCTCTCCATCCTGTCTGTCATACTCTCTGCTCAGCGCCTCTCTGGGAGCCACTCGGAGTGTTGTCATGCCAACCAACACACCAGCTTTCAGCCCCATCATTGCCACTCCGTCTCCGGTTAAAAATGACGTCCCTATAGTTCAGGATGCTGCAGGTACTTATCCCCGGCGCAAACCAACACTGCAGCTGTCAATTGAGTCCTGTGCAGCATTTAACTGTGTGATCCAACCTTTCTCTGCAGAATTGTTTTAGAAAGACAAGAAAATAAAAGGGGCTTTCCAGCATGCAACATTTGTTTATAACTGATGAAATGTGCATGCTTTCTGAGTGGATACAGAACAAATGTGTATAATTACTTCTCTTACAAATTTCCGTGTTTTCACTTTTAGTATTAGTAGAATTTAGAGACAGTGGAGTAAATTTGACACCTGTAGTCTGAAGCCTGGGCCTTGTTTAGCTTCCATTAACAAGGCTGCATCAGCAGCCTCTTATTTTAATCACGCCTCAAGTTTTATCGAGGCCCACTGCTTCCTGTCTTGCAGAACAGGGATCACATCATTAGCAGTGACCCCAGGGTGTTTCAAAAGGTGGGTGCCCCTCATAAAACAACATGGAGATAAGAGGGTCGGTTAAGACCCACAGCTCCGCCTCTGTTTGGACGCTGGAGACACCCTGTAAAAGTGTCATGTTCCAAAGTCAATCTATCATTTTCCCCCTCCTTTAATCATTCTGGGAATTAGGAATAAAAAAACTGTGTGGCTCTCTGTGCTTACTCAGCTGTGAACCACTTCTGGCTGAGTAAGGTTGCACATTAGAGTTTTAAGTAGGGCGGTCTCGCAATGTAATTTGCTTGTAGTTTGTGGGTTTTACTTTGTGAATCAACTGATCATTCTTTAATGTGCTTCCTTCCTTTCTTTCAGGCAACACCATCTCCATTCCCACGGCTACTGGTTCAAAGAAGCGCTTCTGGATCATCGAGGACATGTCACCTTTCGGCAAGCGCCGCAAGACCGCATCGTCACGCAAGATGCTGGATGAGGGGATGATGCTGGAGGGCTTCCGGCGCTATGACCTCTACGAGAACTGCAAGGACTCCGGATGCCAGTTTTCTCTGAAGGTGACCCACTACCACTGCACACGTGAGAACTGTGGCTACAAGTTCTGCGGCCGCACCCACATGTACAAGCATGCACAGCACCACGACCGAGTGGACAACCTGGTCCTGGACGACTTCAAGCGCTTCAAATCCTCACTCAGCTGCAACTTCCCTGACTGCCAGTTTTCAGGCAACAGCACCCACTTCCATTGTCTGCGCTGCGGCTTCCGCTGCACTGACAGCACCAAGGTGACGGCCCACCGCAAGCACCACGGCAAGCAAGATGTGATCAGCGCTGCCGGCTTCTGCCAGTTCAGCTCTAGTGTTGATTGTGAGGTTCCCGACTGCAAATATAAGCTCAAGTGCTCACACTTCCACTGCACCTTCCCTGAGTGCAAGCACACGGTTGTGGGCATGTCCCAGATGGACTCCCACAAGAGAAAGCATGAGAAGCAGGAGCGGGGTGAGCTGCCGTCTGTGTCACCCAAACAGGAGGCAGTGCACCACCTGGGAGGAAGCGTGTCTTTGGTCCCTCCAGTCTCTATGGGTCTTTCTACTTCCTCACCTGGTGGCCTCCACGGGTTGTCCCACGCTATTAACAGCAGCACTCGCTCCATGCTCTACCCAACTGGCGCCATTGTGTCTGAGTATACCCACCCGTATCCACCGTCCTCCCTCAGCCTGGACAGCTCCCTCAACCTGAGCACCGACACCAGCAGCTCCCTGTTCTTCCTGAAGAACGCAGCCGGTCTGGGTCTTAGCGACTCACTGGACCTCAGCAAGAAGATGCACCAAGATGCAGCGCGATCTGGCCACAACCCCGCACCCCCACTTAGTCTGCCGGCAGCTCAGGACGACACCACAGGAACGTCCGGGGAGGCTGAAGATGACCTGTCGCCAGAGGAGGAGGCGCATGCTGAGGAGGAGGAAGAAGAGGAGGATGAAGAGGAGGAGGCAGAGGAGGATATCAACACTGACTCAAATGATGATTCGATGGCGGAGCCTGACGCTGAAAAGGACAATGGCGAGAGTTTTGATGCTTCCGTTAACCACACTGATACTTCCCAACTGGAAAAGCAAGACGTTGACCCATGAAAAAAAAAATAACTACCAGTGACTGTAGGAACTGAAGAGAAACCCTGTGTACTTTGAACAAACAAAAATGAAAGTGGCCTCATTTATCATGTTTAGAGACTTCAGATGACAACAAAAAACAACAATAGCGTGGAGAAAATGATGGCCCAAAATGATTTATTATGATGTTTACAAGATGACCAACATTATTAATTCAATTATGCATTAAAAAATATGAACGGAGACACACAGAATTAGGCCCTGTTTTACACACGGGGCAGCAATGTAAAGCATTTTACTACACATCAGTCTTTTTGTGTGCGTGCATGTTTGACTTTAATTTATTTTTATTTTTTTCACTTTTTTGTGTGTGGATAAAAAAAAACGTTAGAAAAACAAAAACAAATCTCTCTATATAACTATATATGTAAGTGTGTGTGTGTGTGAACGATGATATACAAAAGGAAATTGCTGGCACAGGCGACATGAACTGCAGGGCCGAGGATAAGTAGAGAAAAAAAAGGGATGTGAATCACTAAGGGGAAACAGGATGGGTTCAACATTTGATCTTTTTTTCTGTATTAATATTATTATTATTAATTATTATTATTACTATACACTGAGAGAGAAGGGAGTTACATTTTGCTTGTTCCCACCTCTCTCAGATGTTTTTCTTTGTTCTCAATGACGTGGAAATGACCAGTACATGTTTGGTCAGTCTCAGCTGCAGTCGGGCATCCACCAAGCTGCCAGTCTCAACAGTTCTCTCTGACATTCTGCTAGAAATGTTCGACTAGCACCAAAACCAAGCTCAGCCCTTGTAATTGTACCCCCCTACGGAGGAATCAAGTTTGTGTGTGGATAGTGCACTTTTATATTAGCTGACCATGATGATTACGATGATGATAGATAACTCATAAGCATATTTAAAAATATTTTTGTTACCATTTGCATCTTTGCATTACAATGTCGTTTAGTTGTGTTGTTAGTCAGAAGCATATCGATCTGTAAGCAGGCGATGTCGTGATTAACAGTCAGGTTGAAGAGGGGTGGGGGGTCAGACTGACCAGAGGAAACGATGAGTCGCTCAGACACAGCGAGGAGGACATCAGAGGAAGCGACAGGGAGTGTGTTTTATGTTGAAAATATACAGACCGAAAATGTCTAAACGGCATTTTGTTTTCCATTCACTATGGCTGTGGTTGAGCTCCTGTTGTAACGGTTTTTATTTAATATTTATGTGACTTTCCAATGAGAAATTTTAGGGTGTTATTGCACTTTTTAGGTTCATTTTTACCGTCTGAAAAAAAATATGATATATATCTTTTAACAGGGAATTTGCTTTAAAGATGTTGTTTTAGTTCACTTTTGCTTTAATGCACAAATAGATGTTAGTGTGACAAAGAACTGTCGTTCTGTGATTTATTTAAAGACTGGTTTTATTTTGCTTCTGTGATTGGACAGTTTTAAAAAAAAAAAGGAAACTTGTGCGCCAGAAAAAGCAGTGCCCTGATAAGAAACACTAATACGGACTGTGATTTTAAATTAATTCTTAAGAAGTTCATGGCAATGCTCACTTACTGTAGTACTAAATTACAAATCTGTCAAAGCCACCCTCTGGTTTATATTGAGCGAATATGTACGACCGAGACACACTGATCATGACTTATCTTTTGAGCTTGGCATTGGAAATAAGTGATCATAATATAGGGAATTAAAAATGTGTGTAGATGATATTCCTCCAGATATTGTTTTGAGAAGAAAAAAAGGTTGTACAGTATTTTCCTCTGTAAAAAATAACTATATATGAACAAAATGCTCTTTGATGAACAGCTTCCTTTAAAAAGAAAACCGTTAAAAGGAGAAATGAATAATAAAAAGTTAAAAATTCAAATAGCCTCATCATAGTTTGCTTGTGTGCGTGACCTTTTTTAATTACCCCAGATTTTTGGAAAAAGTTGTTCATACAGTAGCATTGGCAGTTTCCGTTATGATATTTGCAGTATATATTTTTTTTCTTTTTCCAAAGTATGTCAGAAGCTCAAACTAAAATACACTGATTTGAATTCATTCATCAATGTTTCTGTTTTATTTAACGACTCGTTTTATTCATTGTCATTTTTCTATGTGTGTGCTTTTGTTTTATTTTTTTCTCATTAATTGAAATTCTTTGTTTATATTTACTTTGCTGTGGGCATGCCTCGTTCACAGACTGAACTGTCTCCTGGGAATCCGCTGCAACGCAGAGGCGACGTTTGTTTTGTTTCCTCATCATTTGCTGAGATAACTGTAGAGGCTGGGAGACATTGTGCACTTGAATTCAGTTTGTGTGTGTGTGTGTGTGTGTGTGTGTGTGTGTGTGTGTGTGTGTGTATGTGTGTGTGTGTGTGCGCGGGTGTAAAATAGCAGGATTTGTAAAAAGTTGAAAATAAAGAAACTATTATTATTATAACAATACACATGTAGTGCTTGATAGTGCCTCAGCCTTGGGTCACATGTGGAGGGGAAAGGTGCTGCTGGACAGTCTGTCTCTTTTTGTATCTGTCAGTGACACTACTGAAGTATGTGTGTGTGTGTGTGTGTGTGTGTGAGAGAGAGACAGAGAGAGGGAGAGTGTGTGTGTGTGTGTGTCTCCCCCTGAGAGAGACAGATAGGCCACGGCTGTAAGAACACAGACCTGTGGCTCCGTCCCAGCTGCTCAGAGCTTCGATTCATATTTCATGACCTTGTGCGACTTTTCCCTGCTTTGTTCCGCTATAAATCCAAATGGGACACTTTTTTCTGTCACAGAATTTGAATAAAATAAAAAAAGAAAAATCATCTGCATTCATGCAGGTAGAGGAATCAACAATATTTGTTGCTGGGGTCGCCCGTTGTTCATGCTTGACATTCTGGTGCGAGGACGAGATCAGAGCTGAGGACCATTAGGGAGATTTAGAGGCCTGCTACTGCTAACAAGATGGCTCTCTGTGTCTTGTTCAGTGTAAACAGGGCACATTTATTTTTTTTCGTAAGTTCATTTTCTTCTCCTTTTTTTTTTTTTTTTGCCTTGAGCCATGTGCTGGGTTCTCCTCCCACTCCCTCATGTCACCCTGTGGCCAGTGTGCTGGTTCTGTCTGTCCCTTCGTCTACAGCTGTTCCTGTCCTTCCTTCTTCTCTTCCTTGTGATGTTTTTTTTTAATAAAAAAAAGAAAAAAAACACGGGTAAAGGCATCACCATCTGTCAGCCAGCTGGCATCCTGTATATAATCTACCAGAAAAAAAAAGAATAAACATGAAAATTATATTACACAAAAACCAGACGGAAACGACCTCCAAATCCTGCATAGGCTGCTGCCGAAACGACAGATCATTTTACTGTTTTAATTAACAGAGTAAAAAGGATGGTATAAAAAAGTGGTGGGGAAATAAACTGAGATGTATTTCTACTGCTGGGAAAGTGTAATATGAAAGCCTCCTGCTTACTGCAGCGTAGTGGATAAACAGAGCAACATTTTAGACTTTGTAAAATATATTGCACTTTTGGACTAAAAGCCATCTCCCGTTAGCGTTCAATTTGGCTGGATTCATGAGACATTTTATATGAAAAGTAGACAATGAAGCAATTTTTTAAAAAGTCTCTACTTGAATTTGTTGCCCTCAGCACTACTATTCATTCTTGTCGTATTGCTTATTTCCACTTGGATACAGTGCTGTTCATCTTCATTGTGCTATATTTATGTTTCTTCTCTTCTGTTTCTGCATGTCTTATGCAAAGATTGAGCTTTTCACTCAGTGAAATAAAAACGTACTGAACGACTTTAGGCCTGTTTTCAGTGTCGATGTCTTTTTCAATGTCATAGAAGAGTACGACACATATTTCAACAGATACTACCTTTTCATAAAAACACCTCCAAGTCATACGTATATTGTGAGTGTGGTGGGTATGCATGCGTCACTGACATGCAGTCAGTTGATGTGCCAGGAACAGGTTGAGTGAGAGTGTGAGCAGAGTGGAGAGGCAACAGTCGGGGCTGGGAACACACACGACAGGTGTGCACTGCATATGTGGTCACATGATGCCTATAAGGCAGATTAGGGCCCAAACAGATGAAGCGCTGCTTAATGGCAGCTTTTATTAAGTTCACAAAGCGTGGAGGGAGGGGGGAGAACAGAGGAAAAGCAGGTGGCTGGGCCTGTGCACTCTTAGATGAAGACAGATATTGTACAGTGGAGTCTGAAGAGGGTAGCCGCTGTGGAAGGATTTATGAAGATTTGCCCGCCCTGGACTCATCGCCTGCCTGTTCCCGAATCCTGCAGTAATAGCCAGAGAGGGAGAGCTGGAAAAGCTCAGAGAGAAAAATGTGCCAGAGAGCGTGATCATATAAGATGAGATGAAACTATAATAAAACCTGTGTCTATGGTCTGTCACTGCGACAACGAAAAGTAGAAGAAATAAAGACAAATTGAATATTATTCATACCCAACCAATGATGATACTCTGGAATATTTTATGTAAAGATGAAAATAAAACACACAGATTACATTTTACACAACAAATTTAACATGGATTATGAAATATGTGCAAATTTTAAAATATCCGTGCATTGCAATATGACAAATGATTATAAAAAAAGCACCCAATATATATCGTGCAACTCATGTTTAACAAAAGCAGTGAGACATGAAGATGTGCACTGTGATATTCAAATATATACCTAAACAGTGTATATTCAATTGTAGATGTGTGAAAGATAACATTGTGCAAGTTTACATATACCCAATAATACATATCCATTTAGCAAGAACTATAGGCGCTACATGACGAACAGAAAAGGGTGATAATGTGTGTCATTATGTCTGTAGTTATTATCACTATGTGAAAAGAAAAATGAACAAAGCTGTTCCAGATGAGTATAGTCATTCAGGGCACAGTGAGTCTGTTGGGCTATATTTTACGGTGTGATGGCTGCCAACATGACAGAGCACCTACAGAGCTCTTTGTTGTTGGACCTGAGACAGAGATACTTCAAGGGGAGGTGATGTCGACGGTACAGTTCAGTTTGGTCCACAGACACACTGTTCACTGTTTCTGGGGTTCACTAGTTGTTAATCTGCCCCTCAGTTTGGGGTTGTTGATTCTTCCCAACACACATGAGTTTCACAATTTTAGTTTTTCAACCACAATTTCACTGTTTTGGTTTATTCTCACCACTTGTTTTGGGCTAAGTTCTGATAAACCCTACCACACACTTCCTCTCTGAGCACTAAACAACTGACAGACAATGTTAGCCACTGGCAGGTGAACAGGATAATTTAGCAGCTAAAGATCAAAATATTTCCCTCAGGAGTTGGTAGAGACCAAAAACAGAGCTTAAAAAGAGAATGAATATTCATCTGGTGAGCAGAAACATGAAATTGGAACCTTTATCTCCCCCTCTGGCCGTGCGAGTAATTACACACACACAAAACAGGAATGACGTCTACCACATTGTATTAAACACTCAGTGCTCAATACAAAAACCACAGCTCAACTAACAATGAATGTGTCCTTATTGTAACAAAACTACTCAGTATAACACATACAACCGCTGGCCAGCGAAAATAAAACCCAAGTGAAGCCTCTTGTCAAACTTCGCGATTCTCCGACTCACTTACTTTCTCCAGCAATGGCTCGAATGTAATGGATGTTCATTTGTTAACATTCTGCACTCTGCTTTAAAAGGTGATAAGTTAGTGTCATGTTTACAGCTTGTTTCCACTGCCCCCAAATGGCCAAAATAATTAAAAATGTCATTACTTTGAGGTCCAGGGTGGAACATTTGGGAGGCTACATTGGCAGAAATGGAATAATATATTTATAGGTATGTTTTCATTAGTGTATAATCGCCTGAATATATTAATTTAGTAATAATAATAGTTTTTGTTTCCTTAGAATGAGACATTTTTATCTATAGACACAGCGGGTCGCCTTCCATCTAGTCCATGTTTCTACAGTAGCCCGGAAAGGGTTAAACCAAACACTGGCCCTATATAGGGGCGTTCACATTTTTCACGGGTTTCACAACTGACGTAGTTTCACCTTCGTGCATGGAAGAGGAGGGTGACTGGACCTTTAATGACAACAGCACTTGTGGCTAGTTAGCTGCCTTACTTGTTATAGCTAGTGCTGCTTCAAGCTAGACCCCACTTCTCAGCCAAAGTCCATAGTTCAATGCGATAAAACCTAAATGTTACTAATCTACGTGTTACATTGTCAATTCATAGTATTTTAAATCTTCACTCCACAAACTCTGAAATTATTTGTCTTTACCTGATGTGAAGTCTAATGAGAATAATTTCCATTTAAAAACTGCAGAACAGAAATGCAGAAGATGTGTTTGAGGTAATTCGAATTTCTTTTTAACTGTGAATGTCCCGCTCAGTACATCCTGGTCACCATTCTTTGAAAAAAAAATAGAAAAGGATCAAAAATGTTTTTTTTTACATTATGCAGGAATGTAACAAATGAATATTTGATGATATATAGTTATTTGATTTTTTTTTAAAAACTAAATATGAAGATCTGTATCATTATCTGTTAGGGTCTCTTCCACACCTGTGAAAATCATGAAATACTATACAAAATATATATAACAACTTGTTGATCGTGAGAACTGTGGGACTTATTTAGACGGAGATATTATTGGCTCTGCCAGTTGACGTTGAACTCATCCAGTGAGATTATTTCTGCCACCAAATGTGGCAAGAAAAGTTTAAATAACTAAGCTCTGGAGAAAATGAAGCTCTGGCCACAAGTAGAAAATCCTTTTGCATAAAATAAATGACCTGGCGTCTCTCCTATCATATCTTCGTCATCAGACACTGTCCAGCTTGTTGTTGATAGGCCCCACAGATTTAAAGTATATCATGTATCACGAGAATATGACATGGCTGCATTGCTCATTTTACTGCTTCATTGGCCCATTTATAGTTCACGTTTTTGGATGAGATGTTTCCCTCGTCTCTTTCAGCACTCTGCCCCAGTTGCCCCTCTCTTTAAATCCACTGCCCTTTGCAATAGATGTTCATTTATCTATTTTTGCATGTGTATGGGCCTATTTTGGAAAGACCTCAGTCACACGGCAGAAAAGGGGGCTGTGTGAAAAAAGCTGCTTTGCCATTGGTAGCAGCTGTTGCTGCTGAGACACCTCAGAGGAAATGGAGAATTGGACACACACTCATCCAATTTACCATTAACAAGACCTTATTGGATGCAGGGCCATAGGAGCATGCGGCTTTGCCTTATGTGGCTCTGTTTAGATATGCTGCTTTTCTTCTTGAACGTGTGTGACTGGGGTCTGTGATAGTGTTGGCATTTTTGTGTGGGATCAAAGCGTGGTGTACGTAGTAATCTCAAGTCTGTAAGCAGACGTTCGGCTTCAGGCAAGGTGCCCCGCTTTGTTTCACACGTGGTTACTATACCAAAAACAAAGCAATTATTACAACAACGATTTATATTTAGGCCGGAAAGTGTTGCCATTTAAGAGTAAAACTAAGGGGAAAAGAATATTTTAAGTACATAACAGTAACCAAAATAAGAATTTCCATGTCTATGGAAGAGTTGCTATTAAAACCCTTCGAAGGAAAGTCTGAGTTGTAACATGAGATAATTTCAAACATCAAACACCAAAGCTGGTCTACAAAGATCTGCAAAAACGAGAGATTTCCATCCGTTTTTATTTTCCACATTTAAATCCAACCACACGAAGAGAACTAGGTTGTTGTTAAGCTTTTCAACATAGCAACCGCTGGTCAGGCGAGTATTGACTTCATCTTCCTCCAAATATACAAATATATAATTATCTTTTAAAGATCCTATGCTACATGAAGCCCCAACTTACTTCAGTATTTGCTCAGCAGGTTTTGAATCATATATTCCTCTCTTGTGCAACACCTGTGCGTTTCGTTTCTGGCTGGGTAACTTCTTTTTTTCTCTCTCTCCTTTTTCCATAAACACACCTCACATTCTTTAGAGGGTGGTGTATCTAGAAATCTTTGTCTTTCAACGCATTTTTTTTTCTCTTACGACATAAAGATAACAAAGCATTCTTCTCACAGTTTTGCTAGAACATTCAGTTAGTGAAAACAAACAAACAGTGGTATGGTTATTAACCTCAAAAACCAGAAAAACTGGATTCAACTCCGGCCAGTTCACACAGAAAAGAAGTTGAGCAAACCGTCCGGAAACTGCTGATCAGATCGTCACGGTAATGACCCACATAACCCTTTTTTTTTCTTTGATGAAGCGTCATTCTGGTTTTGTTATTGTTTTGATCTCTGCAGAGAGGTCAGGGTTTATTAGAACACAGGAATTCAGTATCTTTCTCAAGAACAAGAAACATTCAATTCAGTAAAAAACGAATCTGAGCCTGTGAGACTTTCTCACAGATGTGAAGTTGTTGCAGGGTAGTCAAGGCTACAGCTTTTCTTGAGAGACACTTCAGCACTTTACATTATGAGTCTGACCTTTAGATGAAGTTATTTGAAAATTAAAATTCATTATTTCAACACACTTGACTAGAAGTCCTCTAGATGAGACAATACATCAGGCACTTAACACCTTGTGCATTTTAAATGTTGATGGATGGGATGAAAAGTGCATTCGTGTTTTCGACCACGAGTTAAAATGTGGCCTTCGTGCTCAAGATTAAACACGGTTACTGTGAGTTGAGGAGAAACACAGTTCCTGTATTTCTGTGAGCTCTGTTTGAAGTGAACACATTTCGAAAAAGGCGGGGGGAGGAGGTGAGGCGGGGGTGTAACGTTACACGGGAGATGTTATTTGGTAAACACGCAGTTGTCATCTTACAAACACAAACAGAATCCAGTGGAAAGATTAGCATTGAGGCCCTTTAAACAGCTTGTGAAAAATGAGCCTCCTGTCAACCCTGTTACATAAATGTTTACTAAGAAATACCAAACATTGTGTTCTATTTGTTTTACTTTGCCTCAAGTTTGCCCATTGCCACAGATTAGTCATCCCCAGAGTTAAACACGACTTTGCCAGCAGAACAAACAACTAGTAGCAGACAGCAACCAGAAACAAGTGAATAAAACGGTTGATCCACGCTGGCTCGTAGCCACACGGCCATTACCCTTCAAGTAGTTTGCTTCAGAATTGGACCAGAGGTCTCCGGAGTTGAGTGGGAGTGTTTCATCACTTTATGTTAAGTCTTATCCAAAAGGAGAGAGCTTGGAGCAAAAAAAAAATCTAATGGCCCGACTCTCTCTCAGGAGCCAGAGCAATTCTCATTCCACTTCAATTGCCACAGTGCTGCACCGCTAACTGGCAAGTGAGGCCTGCTGCTGCTTTCTTGGCAAACGGAGAATTCTTAAGTGCTAAGCTGTAAATTTGCTTAATTTGACGTGAGTCCGAGGGGAATGGGATCGTTTTCTTTCAGGGAAAAAGCCTGGCATATTGGCTGACAATAAGCTGGAATGGTCCAACATGGTGTTTCTGCTCTGCGATGATGGCTGGAACACACAACGGACAGCGTTTGACAGAGTTGTAAAACCGCTTGACTCTGGCACCAGCGCTGTATGACTCACTCTTTATGTTAATGCTGTGTTAGCTATTCAACTGTAATTTCTGTGAAAGAAAATGATGATTTTCTCTTGAAGCGGGTTAAAGTGGTTTGTCTGTTTGTACATACTGACTCACACACACCTGTTAATGACCCGCCTTAATAAATTCCTCATATTCTGAACCAACACGCACTTGCACATCGAGTCTCATTTACATGAAGAAACTGCCACATTTACAGCCACAGGATGAAGGAAGTGTCAGGTCATTTCTGACTTTCGTGTAGGAGCAGTCATAGGTCACAAGTTGTGGTCACAAATGCAGAAGCAAAACAGAATTCTTGTTTTTATACGTGGGAACAGGTCAGTGCTGTGATGCTGCGTCATTAGAGAATAGAACAGTTACTGAAATAAGAGTTTTTGAAAAGAAAATGTAAGATTTGCTATTTTGTACAAACCACAAAGCACATCTAATTGTTGAATAATGTGATTAAACATATGATCTAAATCCACAACCTTAATTCACTTCCTAACTGATATCCTTAGTATCTATTAAATAAATGTAGAGACTATTATTTAATAAATCTAATCTTTTGTTATATGGGTGCATTATATTAATGCACTGGCCATTTGCTGGATTGTTTTTTCATTAAAATTTATCAATTTCAACCTGAATGTGCAGTGCATAAACACAGACACTACTTTAGCTTTGACAGCGAACTGTGCAGATGGTGAATGATTGTTAAAAGAGATGTTAATGTAGTTAGCTGTGGTCAATGAATAATATCCTATTGTGGCGCAGGCTTAGACGTAAAAGTAAATGTTTGATACTGATTACCTTACCATATAGTGGTGTTGCAAGAGACCACTTGAAAAAACTGCATTTCGTGTGACCTTCTTTGGGGATTTACAAAGAAAAAAATATAGCAAAAAGCATTAATGTCAGTGCTCCCACGTGGTCGACAGCGGCTGGGTGGGAATGAGGGTAAACTTGAAATAGCGTGGGCTGAACAGAAATGTGACAACTGTGGCATTTGAAAGACAGCAGGTTGTAGCAGATTAAAGTTTACTGTTGTCTCCAGTTGGTCAAACTGGTGCAGAACCATTGCAATACATTTTAAATGAAAGCATTACAATCAGCTTTATTTCTGTTGAATGACTCTTGAATATCACCATCCCCCCCCCGAACATCACGAGAGCCTTTAAAAAGACCGGTTTCAGTATCACAGCTGTGACCTTCATAAAACAGAGCTGGGCAACAGGTGGGCATCATGTGTGTGCTAATCTTCCACATTATGGTTGTTGATAACAGACACTGCACAGCCCCGCTCAGTTAAAACTCAGTAATTTAATATGGAATACATCAGCAATGTGATATTTGTAGCATGGAAGAAGCAAAGGTTGGGAAGATTCTGCTGATGCTAATAATAGAAAATGTCCATCATTCACTATGGGTTTCTGTTACCAAAAGAATTCTGTGAGTACCGCAGACCCTCCAAAACAAGACATTGGGTGTCCACTGAGGGATTTTGGGATTATTTTTTTTCACTCGCTCTCCTCCTCACTAAGGGCATGAAAATGTGGATTGTATTTCGCTATGACAATCCATGCCAATTTGGGAGGACAAGGTCGGTGGATGTACAGCCTTCCCCTTTTTCACAGACCATCCTACTTTACCCATTAATTCTCACATGTGGCTTATGGTGGCTGAAAGTTGGGGCAGCTACAAAAAGAAGTGATTCAACAACAAGGACCCGGTCTGGTGAATCTTAAACTCATTTATTGTGTAAAGGTTAAAAATGGTCACCACAGACCTGAAAAATAGATTTAAAAAGCATTTATTCTGCATACAATCAGAGATACGGTTTGACTGGCAGCCGTTCAGGAAACAATGTGACATTTCTCCTGAACTGTTTAGAGGAATACATTAATTGTGAGCACGTTTGGAGAAGCTGCAATACTGATTATTATCTAAACGTCCTCTGATTGGTCTGGTGTGTATCTGAGCTGGCTGAACTGGATATTAGACTCTTTTAATTTGCATTTAGTCATGGTATTTTGTGTATTTGAAATCTTTATTTACACATTGTTTTTATTAGTGTGATTTTATCATCTCACTTAAGTTCCTGAGGACTTATTTTGTTATTGCAGTTAACGGAGTTCATGTCCCCTTTAGGACAAATTGTAATAACTTTATTGATCCTCTGACTTTTCATCCAGCGCCTTCGTCTGGTCCAAATTTGAATTTGCCATTTATGCCCAAATCCCTGAAAAACTAATGACATTCCCATCAGCCTCAGCTCTACTTAATGTTTAGTACTGTTTAGCAATTGTTAGCATTCTAACATGCTAAACTAAGATGGTGGACATGGTGAACATTGTACCTCCTAAACACCAGCACGTTAGCCATTATCAATATGAAGTTGTTAGCAACAGCCTGACAGAGTAGCTATCATGGCTGTAGACTTGTAGTCTTGTAGCTGTGAATATGAAGCCCACTGAGAATGCAAAAAGCCATGAAGAAGACAGTGCTTAGACTCTCAGTCCCCCTTTATTTTCTACTCCCTCCCCCATTACCCCCCTCTCCTGCTCGCCTGGCCACTAGCATGCTTCAGGTGTTCCACAGTCAGGCCCTGTGATTAGTCTAATTTGCACAAACGCTGGCGAGCACCGCACCTGTTGCCCCTGTGCCGCCTGCAGCCGCGGTTCCTCAGCAGGCTGACAGGCCTTCCCTTGGATAATCCAATCTCCTCGCAACGGCGTCGCTGCTCTCCACCAGTGCAGGACAAGGGCATTCTTTTTTTTTCTACTTCTTGTCTCCTTTCGTGTTCTCATGGCCACCACGCTCCTGATGGCTCATTATTGGACCATTCATAAATACTGCCAGCCAGTACCCACCTAGCTGCTTTTTTGCCTGCTGCAGCTTTCCCTCACTGCTCCTCACTAGCACCTTCCTTCCTTTACCTGCCAATAAGGTGAGTAAAGCCTTCCTACAGGTTCAAAAGAGGCCCAACAGCCTTCCACATGACAGCCTTCCAGTATCCACATACTCCATTTGGATTTGAAACAGCGCCAGGAGAAAATCAAGTGACACAGGCCACACAGAGTGGGAGGGTGGGAGGGAGGGAATGTGATCCCACTTGATTGTTGAGAGTTTATATAGCGAGTGATGACAAAGTGCTTTATGACTTTGCAGTGTTCGCTGGGCCCTGCGATTGAAGCCTTATACAGGCAAAGCCCACTGGTGACCTTGGCTTGTCAAATGTTCTCATTTTCACCAGGAAGGAGCCGGTGTTCAGCGGCTGCTCAGAGCTGGTAAGCTGCTTTTAGAGAGACAGCCGTCAAGAGCTTTTGGAGGTGACCCATGCTTCCTTACTTTCACTGCTGAAAACACTGCTGAGGAAAAGCATCAGTCAGAGAAAGGTTGATGCCTACTAACCCATGGAATTATAATCCCATGTAAAAGATAAAACCAGGAATATTTTAAACATAAGAGTCTACAGCCATGCTAGCGGCTCTGTGAGGCTGTACTTCCACACAGCTGTGCTTTGAGCTAAATGCTAATGTCTACATGTGTATAATGTAATGAAATTTAGCAGACATGTTTATGTGGTTAGTATCTTATTTGCTAATCAGCACTAAACACAAATTTCAGCTGAAGCTAATATTATCACTAGTTTTGCAGGAATTTGCTCATAATCCAAAATGATGAGATTCTAAATTGCGTGATTGGATGTTTGTCTCTATGTGTCAGCCATGTGATGAACTGGCAACCTGTCTAGGGTGTACCCCACCCCTCACCCAATGTCAGCTGGGATTGGCTCCAGCCCCCCTGCGAACCGGCAAAGGTAAGGCGGTTATAGATAATGGATGGATGGATTAAAAGTTAAGAGATGAACAAACTTATTGCAATTCATCCTTTGGGTGTCAATAATGTGTTAACCAAATTTCACAGCAATTCATCTAATAGCTGTTGAGACACAAGTGTCAATCTCATGGTGGTGCAAAATCACATGATACATCACCTGGGAAGCATGAAGATACCAATCCATTAAAATCAATGTTGAGATATTTCACTGATAAATTAAAGCTTTAACTTGATGGTGATGCTAGATAACAAGTCAGATGGATCACAAAAGTCTTTACGATTCATCCTCTTGGCACTATGAATGTCTGGAGAAAATCCCATGACAATCCATCTGATAGTTGTAGAAATATATCAGTCTGGACCAAAGTGGTGGACTGACCCACTGATATTGTCACACCACTAACATGGCTAAAAACTGCACAGACCCCAAAAAATATATAATATACAGGAAGAAACTAAATTGTAGGATTTAGAACATCTTGAAAGAAGGTTAACAGAATTTCATCGCAGATGGTGATAACATCAGTCCAAATGAGGATTCCCGAGGAGTAAAACGATATTTCCAGAGGGGCTAAGCAACCGGTGGAGTTCCTCAGGCCTTGTCACACATCAACTATTACATCAGATTGCTCCCAGCTGCATGCCACATGCATCCTATCTCACAGGGAAGAGAAAGCAGACGCATCTCATCCTCCTCTTCCTGCATTGTCCGTGACCTTTCCTATGCAAATTTTTTCAGGACACTTCCCCTTGGAGAGCGATGTCTGGAAGGCACGTTGGGTGGAGCTTGATGCTTCAAGAACAGGACCTATGCTGCTAAGGATGTGAACTATCCAGAATCAGTGTGGTGAGAAAACAAAAGCTGGATTGGGATCAAAGCTCAAGGACTCAAGGAGGAGTTTTAAATGAGTAGAGATGATGTGTGTATGGTGCAGACAGAGTCACGCTAGCCCTCTGACTGGCTGCAATGGGCTAACAACCCTTGCATTGATCCAAGGAGACACTCAGCCCTCTAACCTGCTGAGTGCTCAGTTCCAGTGAACAATGGAGTTCAGAGCGCGTCGATACACTACCCTATTGAGTGCTCTCCGTTTAGCAGCAAGATTGATGAGGTTAAGGCTCCCAACTGGGGAGCCAAATGGTGTCAAAACCAAGGTGTTGCTTTGGACAAACAATCCTTCACTGCACTACCACACTGAGAGGCCCTGGTTACTGGCTCATACTCCAGCTCTGCCCAGGAAGTGTACTTACATAGGCACACGGTTTCTGAAAAGGTATACAGACTGTGGTGGATGTTGTTAAGACTTTTAAAATGTAGATGAGAATATGAGAAAAGGATAGATGGTGCTTTCTGGACAGGAATGCATTGCAAATCCCCAAAGACACTAAATGATGTACAAGTGGATTTATTACTGTAGGTCCTTATAAATCTAAGGTTGGCCTGAACTCCAGGGAGAGGTTAATGGATTACAAAGGGATGTGGTATCGAACCTCAGAGAAGTTTATACACCTCATCAATATGTGAAACGCTATTGATCATTTAGACATTGATAAATTAAATTCATACACTTGATAATGCATGGCAATATTCAGAATGCCCTGTATGAGGAAAAATTGGCTTTTTCAGCCCAGCATTTTCTAGGCTGAGGATGTATGGTGGGGACCTTATATTGGCAATATTGCCTATTAAGAAAACAAACTGTGGCAGGGTGTAATGTGAGCTGTTAATACTGGGAACCTTGTCGAATTATCAGCAACCCCACCTGTGTGGGCAGCATCCACCCATTCTTGCTCAAATCAAAGTGACAAATGATTGAAGCTGAGATTCTGAGGATTGTTACTCAATATGATATATTACAGTTTCATCAACTTTGATACATATTTTGCCACCAAATAGATATATGAGCTAGGGCACATTCACTTTTTAATGGGACAGCTATGATTTTTATCTGGTATGGATCTACGCTATGTACTCTATATCTCATAGAGCAGTGCTTCCCAGCCTTTTTTTCAGACGTACCCCCACAGTCCTGTCAGATGAACTCGAGTACCCCTTTATCAACACCACCAATCATGTTCCAAATGGGTTCCTTTGATTGATTTTAACCTGGATGTTATTTCACACTATTGACTATATGAGGATATTTTTTTTATACAGTTGAACTGTCAGTGTTCCAGCTATTTATCCAATTATTTATCATTACACGTTGCTATTTCAACAATTTACCATACTTTTAGCTATTCATCCATTTCAAATGATTTTCAATATTAATACATTTCTTCTTCAACAATGTATATCTGTTACCTTACTTTGCTCGCTGTTTAGACGTCTCTGCCCGCTCAGGCCTTCTATCTAGTTTTCATGCTCTCTGTTGTAACACCGGGTGTCGAGGTGTTGGAGGTGACTCAATATGTTGACATACATTACGTAATTAAATTGGAACGTCAAATTAGTTGATTTACTCCATATTTGTTACCACAGACCCCCTGTATGATAGCATTTGGCTAAATCTAAAGCAATATTCTATCAGGATATAGCTTGTGTAAGAGCTGTTCTAGTAAAACACACTCCAACCGAACTGTCAGCAGTCAAGTTGCATTGTTGGTAATGTAGGTGCCAGGTTTTGACAAGGATGTTTTTTGATCAGTTTCTTTATACTGTCCATGCCTTCTCTCTAGCGCCACCTCAGACCAACCGTCACAATTTTTTTATTTAAGCACAGCAAAGCAATCTCTACATTTTGCATATATTAAGTGTTTCTGTTTTTTGGTCTGAGCATTACAATCTCACAAGAAAAAGATAAACTGAGGTGACATCAGATTACTGTGAACAATCACAGCTTATCTTTTATCTCTGCAACTATTATACCTACTCTCCTTTCTCTCCCATCTCTCTACCTGTCTTACTCTGCCTCAGAGTTTTCTGTACTGTTGGACTAAGAAAAAACTTAGTTAAGCATGAAAAAAACAAAAAAACCCAAATTTTAATTAAATATAGAATGACTATCTGCAACATTTTAAATGTATTCAAAATAGAATAGGAAACCCTATTTGAGAAAGCACTCCCACAACAGAAACCAAAAGACTGAATCCACCTACAGAAATAAACACAACTTCACACATACAATGTATAACTATGTCACTTACTCATTTCCAGAGAGAAAGCTGAAAAAAGGCTGAAAGTCCCTGCCCAGTCATGCTTTCTGAAAATGCAAGTACTGTACAATTCTCATCTGTATCTGGTCTTACAGATACATTACAGCTGGTTTGGAGATGTGACACAAAAAAACAGAAAGCTTGGAAACCACAAAGATTAATCAGAAACTTTGAATTAAAATGGTTTCTGAATTCATAGGCCTCTGGATCTGGATCACTCAATATTCACATCTGGATTAAATTGTGAAAATTTACAGTGCTGATGTTATTGGATGTATAAAACAACAAAACGTTGTCTCACAGAATGGAAAGTCTGCCATAGTTTGATTTTATTATTAACAACATTTTTGCCAAAAACAAAAATGCCTTGATATGAATGTTACAGAAAACCCTCCTGCACCTGAACAGACGACCACATTCGCACAAACATCTCAGAGAGATTGAAAATAAAGACAAAAACTGTACAACCCTCAACTTTTGTCTAATTTGAATGTTTGTTTGTGCATTTCTCTTTTCTTCAATGTAAATTAGGTACATTTTAGTCACTTGTGATTTAGAGTCAGCACCCTGATCTTCACTAGAAGTTTAATATTTAGCTGAGCTTCAAAATGTTTTAAAATATATACTAAACTCTTTGCACTGTAATGTAAAACAGTAACTGAGTTCAAGAAATATAAAATATACATGGAAACAGACATCCCATTAATACTATATTTATCCTTTAATAGTAGCATACAGTAGTATTGTGTGTCCAGTTGGTTTATATAATAATGAATATAACAGTGATTCTACTTGAGATAAACCAAATTTATTACACTTATATACACTTTTGACAGTAATCAGCAGGTTACAGCGCAGACCAATCACTGAAACTACAGTGGCTAAGAAGCATAAGTTACACCTCTTGATTCTGTACTTCTTTAAACAACCTTATTCATCCATACAAATTCATTTTACATAAATCAGAAAATATATATTTTACAGCATACTGCAGTATTATTGTCACATCATTCGACACTTTTAACATAAATTCAATCAGCATAACTAAACATAATCTGCAGGTTAGGACTGGTGTCACAGAAATGTGCAGTGACCCTCTACCTTTCTCTGTGTTCCTATGACGGCCCTGTGATGCAGGTGGAAATGGCACGAGAGCTGATATCCCTTCTTCTCACTCATGGACTCTTCTTGTTAGCTGGAGACAGAGTGAGTAATTCAATAAGTCAAGTATTCATTTATTACTTTCCTTTTCAATCATGGGGCAATTTTTTTTTTAACTTCCCCCATCCACCTCCACACTGAGAAGAAAAAAAAAGATGATACAAGTTCTGCAACTTCCATCTGTGGCAGCCCTCGTTGTCTTACTGCAGCTTAATTACAAAATATTGGCGCCGTTTTCTGTAAAGATTACTCACTGTAGGAGGCCCTACATAATTTGGACCGGAGGGTTTGTCACGGAAAATAATACAATGCAACTGGGCTTTCTGTATTAGATTTCCGCTTTTAGCCTCCTTGACATTTCAAGCTGCATGAACTAATACATCTGTTATTTGTTGATCATTTGATTATTAACATACTTCACAAACCAAATCAGCTGCCCTGCTGGAGACACAGATTTGGCTCAGCAGACAGTCTGGGTCTTTTCTCGCCTGCCACGCGCAAACACACTCGCAAAGATCCACAATTCAGCCCTCAGTGAAAAAGGAAAGCGGGGGGAAAAAAACATTTATCTTCCCCTCCTTTGAGCGTATGAGCACTCTGACACCGGCATGGAACAAAGCCCGTCATCACATTCTAATCTCGAATTTCAGGGCTTTTATTTCACCCAAATGCCACCCTGCTGGCCTTGTGAATTATTGACAGACTGACACCAATGCGAAAGGACACATAAAAGAGGCTAAAAGCTCCGGCCCTGGAAGAGCTTGTCCTCTCCTATTGCCATCAACAGGGAGACAAACTCTGCTAATGCTTCTCTGGAAGCTCACGGTAACTTTGAGAGTGAAGTACCAACATATGACTCCTGACCTACAGCCGCACTATACAGGAGAGATAGTCTGTGCAGCACTGCCTCTTTGGTCTGTATAAGAGCCTTAGTACAATTAAAAGGACACCAAGGCAAGGCTGTGAATTATCTGATCAAATCATGAAAATTAAAAGCAGTAATTCACATATGGTAAGTACTGCATAAAGCCTTTTCATTCTGATTTGACTATTGCCCGTCATTTCTCCTTTCAAAGAAACGTCACAATGTGGTGCTTAGCTCGGCATGCAGTCATTTAGTTTGCTTGATGAAAAGTAAATCGAGGTAAGCTGTGTGTCAACTAGACACTCCAATATTTGTCAGTTTTGCGGCTTCTCACGCCCACACCTACTCCTCATTTTGTTCAAGATTAACATGTTACAGAAACAAGTGGAGACAGACAGCGCAGATGGATTTAAAAAATAAAAAAACAGAATGAGAGCAAGCAGAGAGAAGCAGAATGAAACGAGAAATTGTGTTTGGAGAGTGTTTTTGTGCTTTTACTGTTGTCTAATCCACCTCGCTCTCATTGCTGGCACCCTCGGGCCGCCTCAGTTTGTCCACCTGTTCGTTAATCTGTCCATCCCCACCTCGTCGATCTTCTGTCTGCATGCTTAGACCGTCCTCCTCCTCCTCCTCCTCCTCCTCGTCTACGTGGCTGACATCATCCTCCTCTTCCTCCTTTTTCTCCTCCTCCCCCTGCACCTCCATGCGGACCTGGTCCTTCAAGTCCATGGGCAGTGTTGCGCCAAGGCCCACAGGGCCGGCATCTCCGTTGATACCATGAGCTCCATCGGGCCCTCCCAATGCATCCTGGGGGCTGTGGTGTCCGTCTTTGACGGGAGAGGAGTTGGCCGACTCGTTACTGACAGGGGAGATGTCACTGCTGCTGTTGGTGTGGTTGATGGAGGGTGAACCTGGTGCCGAAGGCGGCTTCAGGGGGATCTGCCACGAGGGGATCTTAGGAATAGTGGGAGTGGAAGGGAATTGTTTCCTGTGTGTGGGGGGCAGACAAAAGAGAGAGAGAGAAAATGAGGCCCGATTACAATATCAGGAAAAGAAAAACAAAACCTCACCGTGATCAAAATATGAGAAGAGCTTTCTCACAGTGTAATCAGCCAGAATTGAGCATACTGCAACCACAAAACTATATATAGCTTCCTAAGTCAGGTGTCAAATGACACCATATCCTTAATGCTAGTTTATATTTTAGCATGCAGCCACACACAAAGCACCCTATGTAATTCTCATAATTACAGCAGAGAAAATGCCTTTTCCCCCCTCAAACAGCCAGATGTTCATCACACCTGGTAAAGAAGCTCTAAGATTTTTTTAATTACATCCACTGCAGCTTTTAAGATCAAAAAGACACCGTTGAATCGTAATGGGATCAGCACTTCTTGGTGGTTAAAAAAACAGTTTGGAGATGATTTGGATCATTTGAACAGGAAGGGAACACGTTTGGAGACAGATGGTGATACAGAGCCTTTATTTTGTGATTCAAGCCTTTGCCAGAAAACTCATTGTGAGAGTCAGGATGAAGTCAAGAAAGCAAATGACAAAGGGATTATTACTGATTAGAATGTACGAGGGGAACAAAACATGCTCAACTAGACAGTTCTGAGGCAATTTTCGTCCTCGCCGGTTTTCTGATGTACACTCTTACTTCAGGCTTCATTATAGACACTGATACATAATCATGCATGCTAATGGGCCTGACTGAGCTGGGCTGTGCCTGACTAGATTGAGGAACAAAGCTGGAAAGAATGCAGGGAAATACAGCAGTATACAATGAGACCTTAGGCAACAGTAACACACAGTACTTTGCATTAAGATGTGGTAGATACAATCACATTTTACTCTGACAACAAATAAAATGATTGACAGCTGATTTCATATATATCATTGGCTGTGCTTTTATGGTCATGGATATTTTGCTCTCATAAAATGACTGAATGTTGAATCAGAGCAATTATGCACATGTGGTTATCTTGCTTACCAATAAAAGCATCAAAACACATAAGAACAGCTGATGCCTGCAGTATGCTAATCGGCCGAGGCAAGTTGCGAAGTAAAAGAAATGGTGCAATCAGTATTATAACCTCTAGTGCCTGTGAGATTAAACATATTTGAGATTGATGATTATGTTTAAGTGTGCAAGTAATTTGGAAGAGCAATGTGACAGTATGTGTTTGTTATTTTATTTATTCATACACAAACACAAACTTTCAGGCCATCTATAGCAGTACTGTACTGTAGAAGTGGGTATGCAAAGGTGATTGCATGAATGGTTGTTTGTTGTTGTTGAAGTAACTATATGTAATTGTTTGTGAGATCTCCAGAAGCTCTAAATGTACTTGAAGCAGCAACAAGGAACTGTTGTGTTGAATCTGGAGGCCCCAGTGGACAAAACTAGTAGTGTTTCTCCCACCTTGTATCATCTGATTTATCTGAAATAAAAAACTCAACAACATGCTTCTTGGCATTTGTGGCCCTTCTGACACATGAATTAAGTGTTTAATTTCTTTGTGATATGTGCAAACCAATAACAATAGATAAAACAAGTGCAATTAATGCAAGCAATTTTAAAGAGCAACATGACATTATGTGGAACCGTTATAAGACTATATGAAAATCTAATGTCACGATTATCCTGGCCAAAATAACTGCGATTTATGATATTATGCTTCAAAATCTTAAAATGGCTCTAAAACATACTGGGCAAAACGAGCTTTCCACCATGGTGACAGGCTTAGAGATAATTCAAATTCATACTCAGTGTTTTATCTTGTTACATGATATCATATTATTCCTAATGATGTCAGCTACTATTCATATTTTAATGTGAGGTGTAAATAAAACATGGCCAACGTGAACATGGTATATTTGAGTATATGACATATCTAGTTGGTGGTGTTTTATTCCTGTTTACCATTGTAAAAAGGGTTCAAATGGACTGCATCCAGGAACTCAAAAGTGCATGAAAACAGTGAGCTGTCCACCCTTAAGCAAACACACACACATCTGAACTGTTTCATGTGATGGGGGTCTGGGGACTTTGTTACCTGCTGAGCAGTAAGCCCTTCAAAGAGACGATCTCAGCCTTCAGCTCTCCAACTGTTTGGTTGTCCAGGATGCGGCTGGTTGAAGACGATGCCTATAGGAAAAAAACAAGTGAGACACACATACACAACTGTCACACACACACACACAAGTACCGTTCAGGTCACATGCAGGGTTGCAGCACAAAGTCAATATACGCCTTTCAACAGTTCCTCAATGCTCATTCTCAACAATGTGAAATAATAAAAAAGCTTTGTTTAAAAAAAAGGACATAGGGTACAAGGTAAACAAATATGGCAAATGCAAATGCAGAAAGCCACATGTTTTTGTGTAGCCAGGTCATCCGTCACCATAACAACCTCACAACTGCCTACTGCTGGTGACGACAGAAAGGAGGACAAACAATCCTACTACAGTCACCTTTATGGCCTCAGCTGCTCAGAAAGTCCAGTGAGCGTGAATCATGCTGTTTTTACATAATTTTCCATACTATCTAGAAAAGATTAGGGCAGTGTCCAATGTTTTGGATAATGACTTTATCTTGAACAATGGCCACATTCATGAAGGCAGACCATAGCTTAGCAGTTTGTTTTGTTCTTTTTGTCTTTTATCAAAGGCTCGTTATCGCACACACTGGTGCGGCATGAAATGCTACAGGGTATTTGAATGGCAAATTGTTGCCAAAAATCTGTCTCTGCAGCACTTTTTTAGGAATAGGCACAACTTTGACAGAGGGAGCTATAAAATGACGAGTTTTGATAAAGGCTGAGAGAAAAAGAAAAAAACACATCACATGGTATCAGTCAAATGTAATGATAAAACTGGACTGCGACTGCTGCAAAGTCTTGTAAACTTTTGGGTCTCTGGGAAATTAATAAAAATCTTACAGGCCCTCAAATAGGGAAAACCTTAAAGGCCCAACATGGATAAACAAGATAAATCTGAGGGGTTGTGAGATGATTAAAAAGATAAGAGAAAAGAAGAAAAAACATCTATGCTACACACAACATTGTGTTTATTTTTGGTCTTCTCAAATCCTTGCATTTTTCTTCTGAAACACCAGGGACCTCCTCCTCAGAACATCAGTAGTTGAACTGCTCATAGACAAATGTGTAATGAGGCGTCATACCAAGGCATTGCTTAGCTATGAAGGGTCTCAAGCCAAAAAAGGTTGGAAACCAGTGGTGTACGTAATTGCTCCCCATTCACAGTCTATTCCCGATATAAGAAGCACAAACATGTGCGAGAACAGGAGGATAGACTGATGAGACCAGAGGGAGGAGAGGGAGAAGACAAGGGAAAAAAGTGTGATAAAAGAAAAGTAAAAACTGTAATTAAGACTCTCCTGACTCACCAGAGGAAGCTTGTTAGGAAACGTGGACCCCCTATCGAGGGGAGAGGGATAACTTGGACTCTTTTGCTTGTAATTAAATCTAAGAGAAATTAATTGAATCACATCTGAAAGGGATCAGACTCATTTACAGTGGAAGGAGGGAGGCAGAGGAGGAGAAGTTAAGGGAGACAGAAAAGGAGGCGAGGAGGGGAAGAAGGGGTGGGTTTTTTTTTGGCTCTTATCGACTCCTAAACCTCTCTGATAAGGAGCCGTGTTTTAGAGGTGGTGCATTGGAGGCCGGCTGAAGACACTCTTATTACAGCCGTCACCTCATTAGAACCATCTTAATCCCTCGCCTCCCCAAGGCACCCGTATAATAAGGCTGGATTCTGCTTCTCTCTCATTTTACATAGAAAAAAATTAATTGCTGCATGGGCTGAGCTAAAAGACTTCCAAGGCAGAGAATTAACTAAAGAAAAATGCAAATTGCACCAAAATAAGTGAAATGTGAGGTTTTCCATAATCGTATTTAACTTGACATGATAAAAAAAAGGTTTTAGAGTAGAATTGTTAACCACCAGCTACATACATAATGTGCATTAGCTACAGAGCAGCGCCATATAATATCTCACATCAAGACTTGTCACACAACACTACCACTGACATATGTCTTATTAAGTCTGAAGAAACCTAATTAAATGTTGAGCCAGGACTGAATTTCAGCTTTGAGATACATTATGTGAGTGTGTATACACACACACTGTGTAAGAACCTTGTGTTAAGTGCACTAGCTGCTTGGGTGGAGGCTGAGTGGAGGGGTATCAGTGACTGCAGCGATTGAAAGAAACACCGCTGACTTTAAAAGCCCCACCTGAAGTGCTGACACATATCCAATAGACCACATGCGTGTGTAAGATGTGATGTTTTAACAAACTGCTGATCAAAATATTTAACTTGAATGATTTAGCAGCTTTGATTACAAAAGCATCATCCTGAAAATGCTGCCAGGTCTGTAAATATATATAGCACATAGTTCAGTCACTTAAGATTCTTGTTTTTTGCTAGGGTTCTTGACTTTAATATTTTCCATGTGAGATTTATGCATGCTGTTATGACTGGTATGCAATGTGCTTTCTTACATAGTGTATAACTCATTTTATATAAATCCTTGCAGTGTTTTTATATTACACATATTTTTACTGATTCTTTATTAACTAATAAACTAACAATCTTTTATTTAATGCAATTTAAATATTGCATGTGCATGTGTGACTGAATGCATTTTGTATTCTCTTGTAGTCTATTGTATTTGTTGGTTCCTGGGATGTGGACATGTGATGTTAAGCTGCATGCATGCTACCTACACGTGTGAACTCTTTATAAACTGTTATTCTGTTTAATGCCCCGCTAACCCCTAACCCTTAACCTAACCCTGTCCTGTAGACTGCATGTGACAATTTTACCCTGAAGAAGGCAATAATATGTGCAAAAGTGAATCATACATTTTAAAGTTAAAAGACTGCCAGTTATTTGTGCATCTCTCTTCTCTTTCCTCTGGTGTTTGACTTATCATACTTCCTGGTGTACAGGTGCAGGGCTCTAAAGGCTCTGTGTGGCCTAAACAGTGGAGAACACAATTCTCCATTGGCACTGCACATCACAAAAAGCATCACGCACAAGTAAACAACCAACAAAATGAACCAACCAAAACCAACATAACTCTCACAAATCAACCAATGAGTGATTAGCCACCTATTACATTATCAACCACCACCAACCAACCACTGTGCTGGCTGGATGTGTTTTTTTTTAACTGTGTAAATACTGCACATAGTATTTCCTTTAACTAGTTTTAAAGCCTTGTAACTAATATGTCTCGGGTGGGTGCCTGGGTGTGATAGGGGTCGGCCCCTTTCTGCTGGTTAACTAAGTGCTTCAAGAAAAAAAGAGAAATATATATTACAAGCAAAGAAAAAAAAATACTATCAACTCTAGCAGCACCCAAGGACGGCAACGCATCTGGCTAAATGAAGATAAATGCCTGTGGACCATTAGCAACAAGATAAGATCTTTAACAAGCCTTGTTTAAGAGTGTCTGAAGGCAAATTAATTCACAGTTACTCCGCCGGCAGACAGTGTGTTTTCGTGTAACGCATGTATATTTATGATGGAATTAGTTTCAAAAGGAAGTCCCCAGAGGAGTGTTTTTGAGTGGAAACACTGGTACAGTGCAATTGATTTCACTCTATTTATGCACTTTCCCACTGGCAGTTCGTCTCGCACAAGCAAGGAGGCGGTTTCTAATCTTCTATGTAGTATCCACTAATAAAGAGAACGATCAGTGAGTTGAGACAGCAGAGCAAACACAGTTAACAGGCAGATTTGTAATGATAATGGAGCAGAAATAGACTTGGCTGTTTAACATCAGGAATGAATCATCCTAAGGCAAATCTATCCTTAACTGTATTCTCCTTGGGTAGAATACAGCAGCATGTCTTTTAAGTCATGATAACTGAGAAAATAGTGAAAAAGAGAGGAACTGTCTCAGCTTCTGAAGTCTGAAAATGTGCAGCATAAGCATGTGCTCTGTGTTGTGTGTGTGTTGTATGTGTGCGTGTGCGTGTGGACATGAGTCAGTCGGTCTAAACTCACTTCCATAATGAGGTCCCCAGTTTGGGGACAGTAAACGCACTCCGCAATTGAGTGGTTTCCAAACTACGAGAAATGTTTACTTAGCAGCTGAGGAAACAGAAGTCTCCATGTGTTTCGGGTTAAAGGCACATTTCCGTGTTGAGAGGTATAATTGCTAAGCGTGGCGCACTTCGAGCGGCGTGGTGAGGCAAACCCAGAACGCCGCAAACGGTGAATGATAAGTAGCTCACCAGCTCCAACATGTGTTTCTCATCACACATCCCGGACCTGAAAACAATTTCCCAATTTCCCCCATGGCCTGAGACAACAGAGGGCCTTGTGCCGACTCGCAGGGAAAATTTAAGATCAACACTATAGCAATAAAGCAGAGTTTATGATTTGTTTAATGGGTGTTTTGATGTGAATTATACTTTTTATACACTACCGCTGTCCAACAAGGCACTCATAGCAAATGAAGTAGACACTTTTTAATCCAATCTGTGATTTGGAGATGACGACTGAAAAGAAAAAACATCCCTTGTCCCTTTAAGCAGGAGGGAGCTCATTGTTTAAAGTGGGCCTACAGCCTGCCTGACAGAAAACCTTAGACAGTTCTGTTTCAACATGGGATCAAATCTGATCATCGCTCCCATGTACTCACAAACTGATTTGCCTTTGACACCACTCAGAGAGACTGTGCCGCTGAGAACTTGAAACAGCACAAAATGAGCTATTACTTGTAAGGTTTTGATGAACCTCGTCCAGGGAAGAGATTCATATTTTTCTTCCTCGTTTGTGCCGAAGCAGATGTGTCCGCATATGTTTTCCTGCGATATCCAGATGCTACAGTGAAACACCCATGTGCTTAACAAGCTGTGGACATAAAACATTGTCTAAGATTGTCTCTTCCAAGGCACTTTTTTAGAGCCCAGAGATCATAAAGCGATTTACGAGCACCGTTATAAAAAGCAAGCAACATTTCATCCCTGCACATAAGTTTTTAGAACAATCACTCAGTCCGATTCACCTAAACACTTACAATTCTGAGTAGATTATGAACACAGTCTATAAAAATCAAGGCGAAGAGGAACGACAATATGGTTAAAGATTATGGTCCCATGATGAGATGCACCATACTTTTTTGCAGCTTGTGTTCTGATGATATACAGTATAATAAGACTGTCCGTCTTGGGTAGTTATGACTCAGGCAGCGCAACAGATTTTAGTACACAGAGGCCTCGAGAAACCTTTTCTCTCTCCTCATCAATCTGGAGATTTCAACCTGCAACTTTACATTTACTGAGCTCTTCTGTAATTTCAGAGTTACTGCCTGTCTAGCTTTCCTCAAAAACATCAATCATACATAACAGACCTTAAAAGTGCAGCCCGTAACTTTCATGTTCAATCTGCAGCAAAGACGCACTTATTGACGGCTTTGTAAAGTTGTTTCATCTCATTGTTGTTAGTTTGCAGTAAATATATAATTACACAAAGATGTCATTTAGTGAAATGAATAAGTTAGATGGTGTTTTCAAACAAACAGGTGTGACTTGATAAACCAAATTTTGGAGCATCACCAATGCGCCAAAATCTGCTTTAACTCAATTACAATAAAAGCTGCTAAAATCTTGTGGTTGACGAGTAAAACCAGTGAAAGGTGATGCCTAAAAGAAATAATTTTTTAATGATAAACAGGTCGAATCTCAGAGGTTTCAGAGAAATCCCTGATATTCTAGCAAATTATTTGGTAAGTGAAGGGTGCTGAGTTTCTGATGAGGTGGTATCTACCTCTGCTGCAGCCAGTTCCTGAGAGAGCTCCTGGATCCTCTGTTGCTGCTGGATCAGGAGCTCCTGCACAGAAGCCAGGGTCTGCTGCAGCTGGCTGACTGTGAAAACAAGCAGAATAACAGACGGTAAATTCAGCACAGTTCAAACAAACATAAAAAGAGGAAGTCAGACTGTCTGTTAAGGGTGTTTAGGTGCCACAGAACTGAACATTTTCTTTCCAGAGACGATGACAGAACTGATGAGACTCAACTTGTGTCACACTGATCAAAGCTGTCCTCTAAGAATTGTAATCACAGCTAATACACGGTAACTTTAGTCGCAGCTTTTTGGTCCGAGGTGCTGGGGGTAGAGGGTGTGAAGGGGGGGAGGCACATAGGATGGAGATATTAATCTCTAGTGCCTGAACTTAAATCAAATAACAGTCTCTAACCTTCCATTATCCACCCAGACACTGCCTTCTAATGCATCTTAAATCCTCAAACGATCAACAAAGGAAAAAACAAGGCTCTCATTTGGGAGGAGGCTGCCAGACAAAATGTCCCTCCTAATCCTAATAAATATTGTTCTTTTTCCATTGACTTTGAAGATTGAATTAGTTCAAGTGTTGGTGTTGGACGAGGGTGTATGATTTCAAATAACACCGGGCACAGTTTGTTGCCCCCTGCTTCCAGTCACGCGTGTATTACCAAACAATGCATTAAGTTTCCCCGAGCTGATTATATTACAGAAAACCAATAAACATTCATATAAATCATGGGCGTGTAAAGTGTTAAATCAAGCCTAATAGGATTAACATCAACAGATATTGTGGCGGTCCACTGCTGAGGTTGTCAGGCCAATGGTTAAAAGCCTGAGCTGCAGCCGGCTGGACGGGATGTAAAGAACCCTCTCACATTAACCCGGGCCAGGACAAAAGACAGAGCCCGGCATGGAGGCTGTGCTTCTTTTGAAAAAAACCAACACAGACAAAATATTTGATCTTTCAAAGAAGCTAATATCTTGTAGCGACACCTGTGTTTAAATGGGTGGAGTTGTATCAATATAGGTGGGGTGCTGAAACATTTGATCTTTTCATGCTTGCAGAATCCTACGGGATACGAGTTGGAGCAGGATCGTTGGTGGGGGCCAAAGACCATTGTGCAAACAGTTTGAGTTTGTTAGTCGGTTTGTGATCTAGAGTGTGACCAGCCTTTCTGAAGACTCTAATAAAACTTAATTAGCACGGCCATCCCTGCTTTAAAAAAAAAGGTGTCACTACTGTATGACAGGGTGTGCATGCTAAACCAAGAGCTGCCCTATTAGTCTCTGATTCCACCTCGCCACAAAACAGCTTATCCAGATGTGTGGGTCAGTCTGCCAGCCTGTGATGCTGTGCCTCCTGAATTACCACTGGCACCACTTTTTCAGCCGCTTCAGCCAAATAGTCCGATTCTTTTCATGTCTCTCCACAAAGTTGACTCCTTTGTACTGTTCAGACACTTGACAAAAATGCTTAACTTCTTATCCCCAGTTATCACAGATATGAAGCCAAGAATAATGAAGTCAATGACTTTGGCCAGGCATGAATCAGAAGGAGGCTGTAGCGGCAATATGTGTGTGTGAGTGTGTGTGTGAAAGAGAGAGAATTGGAGACAAGATGATGTGTGAGGCTTGCAGCTGCTGTGAGGAGGGTGCACATTGTGTATTCAGTAAATTATTCAGTAAATACCTCGATATAATGTACACTACATATGTCCAGGCCTGTCTCTGTCTTTAATGGCCAGCTGGTCACCAATATGGCTCCCACCGACAAAGAGTGCCCAAACAGCCGCACAATTCCATTACAGCCTGGGTGCGCTGAAGTAGTTCCAAGATCCATTCATTAATTGTCTGTGTGAAGTTGTAGGCAAATCATAATGGGAGTCAAGGCCCCTACTCTCGAGCTGGGGCTGGCGAGAGAGACTAATGTGGTCCCCATTCAAAAGGATACATCACCTCATTGCGCCCGGCACTAGAGAAATACATGAACTTTAACAAAAGGGGGTTCAAGCAATTGGCAGCAGCGAGGCAGTTGGTCGCTATTACTCAGTGCAGCGAGGAGAGAGGGAGTGAGAGGGAAAGGGAAAGGAAGACAAAGGGAAAGCAGAGGGAGAAAACTCTCAGTGTAATTGCAACCCCTCTCCCCAACTGTTAACTACAACAGTCATTAACTACAATAGCAGCTTGGCTACTGCAGTCATAGCAAATTAGTTCCCCCCCGAGTCTCACCTACTTGCTGCATAAAACAGGAGGACTTTTACTGTAAAATCCTGTCTCCACCGACAAACAAAACAGGGTTTGTAAGCTGGCAAATCTCCAAAAAGTGATAAGTAGAACAAGAATGGGCAGTGAAATAGCCAGAGGAAATGTGTTTGCATAGTTGGGAGAAAATGACCATAAAAGAGCATATATTTGTTAATCAGATTCCGAGTGGCAGGCCTCACACGCGATCTCACACAGTTGCTGTCCTCCACCTACCTTAGCCAGCCAGAAAACAATAGCATGGGTGTGACTGGATAAAATGATAACAGCCATATTTTCATCTACACTATGCAGGTCCGTGACAGGCGCTATAAACTCAAACACTTCATTTGTTTTAATTTGGAGACGAAGGGACAATCAAACAAAGGATGCTTGTATTTAAACTGACAAGGTTGTATTCATGACTCAACTTAAAAGAGCAGCCTGTGAAGAAAACATTTGTTTTGGCTCCTCTTTGTCTCTTTAAATATCATAACCCCAATAACCACAGGCATGATGGTAACTCACACAGTTTGCTTTAGTAACACACTAATCTTAAAGTTTATGGCATAAAGTTTTGACCTTTTTTGATATCTCCTGCAGACAGGTGCACATACTCATACAAATTAATTTGATTAAAATACACATTTTGAATTACCAACTCATAATTCAAACAAAAGAGTTAAACAAGGACCTAAATTATGAAATATGCCATTGAAGCTCTGTTTTTTTTAACTGTCATTTCCTTTATTTCTGCTGGGCCATCTCTCTCTAATAGGGATTGGTACCTTTCAGGTGAAAACACACTCCAGTTCAACGCTACTGCTAACGAGACCAAACTTTCTCAGAGTGCCTCTCTCATTTACGCCTCCCTGGATTTTTAATTATACTGACAAAGAGCTAGGAAAGCATCTCTCTCCCTGCCTCTCTCTCTCTCTCTCTCCATGCCTGACAGCCAGGTTGAGATTCCTCACCTGTCCAACATGGGAGCCGCACCTGTCACCGTGCACTTAATCACACTAGGGCCAGCGCTGAGCCCAGACGCCACACAGTGCCACGCCGCACGCACATCCTGCACACTCACGCGCAAATACACATACATGCACAGAAAATTAAAATGAACTTTCTCGCCACCTACGGGGAGGAGGGTGGATGATGATGATGGCAGTGGAGGTTTGGATGGGGGGTGAGGTTGGTGCAGGGGGAGATGGATGGAAGGGGGGAGTGAGAGAGGATGGGCGGGGGGTGGGGGAGAAAAGTTGTCATTTCCCAACTCCTCATTAATATTCCGAGGTTAAGAGCTTTTCAGCGAAACGTAATTAATTGAGCCCGAGCCTGACAGTAAACAAGCAATTTCAAATTAAAGCGAAATGACAGCAGCGTCATTTGTTAAAAACGTGCGGGGCCCCCCGATTTTGGCGACAGATAAATGAGGGAAAATGTTAAGGAGGGAGAAAGTGATGAAGATATTAATCTTCACCTGTCTGTGTCAGCGTGCCACTCATTGCCGCAATGTTGCTCTCCATCCTTTGCAGATGCTTCTTGTCCTCTCGGCTGCCCATAATGAGGGGAAGGATGTATTTCTGCAATTAAAAGCATGGCACAATATTACACTTCTCTCTGGTGAGAAGGGGTAGAAAGATGAGGAAAAGACAGGGCCACCTAGACTTGGCGGTGGAGGGTCAAATGCATTGTTTTATTGGACAAGTGTCTCATTGTCTAAATGGCCTGATTAGGCGCAATGCATTTATGCAGCAAAGAAAACTTCTCCTGTTGAAACATTAGTAGATTTAAAAGTCAATCAACAATTTTCATAATCAATTAGTCATTTAAGTTAGGTTATCAAACATAAATGTCAAATATAGTTCTATATTTGTTGCTTTTCTCTATTTTATATCATTGTATATTAAATATCTTGGACTCTAGAAAAAGGAAATCTGAAGTTGCAAATTTGGGTTCTGAGAAACAATTAATTTGTAAATATATAAAAATAATCAAACTCATCTACAATAAAAGTAAGTGGTTGCAGCCCTAAAACATATTTCCAGCAATATAAATGAATGAAACCCAGAAAGAGACAGTAAAAAGCAAGAGGCCTACTGGGAAAAACATGGTGGTGAACACTGAAAATAGTCCAAAAGCCAAAACAATGTGATGTTGTTTATTGTCTCTCTGCCACTGAATAAACAGAACTATACCAAAATGATATGTATGTCTGACAGCCAAATAAGGACATGTTATCCAGTGTGAGTGTTAACCAGATGCGCAGCTTGTGAGCATCTCACTGAATCCCTTACATGTGTGCGTGGAGTGCAAGCTCACCAAATAAAATCAATGTCCATGTGACCCTGGACGGCACCACTCAACTGCGTTCAAAATCATAATTTATTTGTTTTTAGTTTTAAGGCTGAATAATGATCACTTAATCTGTGGCAGCCGGTTTGCAGCTATCTGCTGCCCGAGCCGGGTTTTCTCTCCAGCTCAGGTGGCAAGAAGCCACACCAGCGCAAGTAATAAACACTTTTTAGAGAAAAAGATTAAATGAGTGTCAACACGTGGTAATTAATAAGTGGGTTGCTGGGAGTGTGGTGTTTACAAGGTGCACCATAACATAAATAAAGTATGGGCAGAAGCCTGGACATATGGTGCGACTGGCGCTACGCTCCAGTGACATGACAGCAACCTGTGCCGTCCCGCCAGGGAATCCCACCTCCCAGACGACCAGTGGCTGGCAAACCCTGCTGCATGAAGGAAACAGTGGACTGGTATAGTGTGTGTTTTCATCAGTGAAAGATCATAGGGACAAAGGAATAAGGGACAGGAGACCATGAATGTGCATGTACAGCATTACAAAAGGTAGACAGGGTCAGGTAGGCATATGCATGTACATGCTACGCGCTCCCTTTCTCTCTCATGCACACATAGAGGAGAACGGCCTGTCATCTAGGCCAAGAACTACTGCTGGAGCTCCTGTCCTCCTCTAAAACGAGAGTAATGGCTTCCACATGCCACTCAGACTACTACTAACAACCACTATGGGATTAATGTCACCGGGGACAAGGGGCCTCATGAGCTCATGTTCAAGGGCTGCTAAGCCCGATAAAACCCAGGGTGATTATTTTTAGAAGGTGGGACGTCAAAAAAATGGTTGTGTGCTGTGTTAGCAACTATATTTTTTAAAGGAAAAAAATATATCTGAAAGGAGGAGGAAAGGAGAAGTTAAAAAGAAGGAGTTTAAATGAGATCATGCTTTGACGTAAAGCAGGGTTGCTTTAATAACAAGACCAGAGTGATGTTGCATACTGCAGAGGCGCCTTCTATTCTAGCACCATAATTCATCATAAACTGATGTACTTGCTAAGCCCACCAATTTAAATGTAATATCAGGGAGAGGCAGTACCGACAGATCTTAGGATTCAAAGTATAATGTGTATACCAAATTTTAGAGAAACATTAACAAAGTCAGTGAGGAAACATGGAGAGAAACAGGGTGTAACTTACTTTGTAAAGCTGATGAAAGCCAAAGGCCATGCCCACCATAAGGATGGTCAGGGCACCGTAGTCTCTCCATCTGTAGCCTGTTGGACCTGGAAGAGGATAAATCACTTGAACACAGTAAAATACTGATTTGGAGACTGATAATGTGGTTGAAATACTTGCTGGAGACACTGCTTCTAGCACTGGCACATTAAGTACATTAACCTGTGAACATACTGTGACACAAAACCTAAAGAACCATACCAAGGTATTAAATCATCAATAAATCAAATACACAACATTTTTGAGTATTTTTGAATGCTTGATTTTCAATGTTATTTTTTTTACCATTCCAGGCAGTCATTGTTTTGTTCGGACGGGCCTGCCCCCACTGCTAAAAAAAATCCTAGTTGAAACACTGTAGTCCATGAATCCGTTTGTTTGTCAGTGTTACATAATCATTGTGTGGTTGCACAGTTTAGATGCAGATTGGTATAAAAAGTCTGCACTGCATTACCTCACTGTGATAATGTAAATTTGTTGTAGTTGATAAGCAAGTTTTAAGAGTGTGCTAATTAATTTACTGTATAGAAATGGATGGAAGCTAATGGATGCCTGCAACACAATACAAAATACATTCATTCATTCAGCAACACGGTTTGCAGAATTATCAGATATGATGTTAAGCATACACAATTTGTAGTTAATTTAGTAAATGCAAAACCGCTGGTGTGGTCCTTTAAGAGAAAGAAACTGTACACCGTTTTAGAAATGTACGTGTACACTTAATGAGCACAATGCAATGCAATTTATCTATTTGGGATGTTACAATCATCATCATATAATAATCATATCTATTTATCTGTTTAAGCAAATAGTATGAACGACAAAGGGTAAGTCCACAGAGCAAACAAGCACTCTCTATCCTGCTCTTCCAGAAAGCACACCATTGTCTTCCACTTATTTTTGGGGAAGGGCCAAATACAGTGTCTGCATATAAACCTTTAAATGACTGAAAAGGTAAGTGCATGTGTGTGTTTGTGTGTGTGTAGAAGTTGACTGTCTTGCTGAGTGACAGATAATGTGAAAGTGTGTCATTGTGCAAGCTGTCATCTTGGTAGGCCAACTGTCTGTCAAAGTGGAAATTCCCCACATAAGAGAGGCATAAAACTGAAAATGTCACTAAACAAACAGGTCTGAAGGAAATATACTGTATAAGTTTTTCTTTTATTTCCTCTGATGGGGCCCAAATGAATAGGAAATTATTAGAGGCTAGGCCACTAAAGTACACCCTTGATATTCTATTACAGGTCTGATTTCATCTAATGGGTTATGTGGTACATGTTTACTGGCTTGAAGTAAGTAAACCAAATTGATCTTGTGCCTTACCACTTGTGTGATTTGACATGCAAATAAAATGAGAGACCCGCTGTCACACTGGACTATATGGTATATTTTCAAGGTGAATGCTATTTTATTCTCCTCACTCAAGGGCACGTTTCATCGCTGCTGCCGCATTCAGGGATGAACCTATAACCTTTTGTATCGAAATTTTTGAATCATTCTCCAGCATCCATATGGTAACCACATAAATTTGGGTCTTCATCAACATTATAGCTGCGATAGACTGTCACCTATCCCAGAATACCGTGCTTCTGAAAGGCCTGGGAGTCCTTGGGATAGGTGGTTGACCCTGAACAAGCCTCACTGCATCACCAGGGGTCTTCACTTGCTCTTTTCCCCCCCGTTAGGACCTTTCATTCTTCCTCTGTCTCTCCCTTTTCCTCTACCACTTCCACTCTGCCATCTTCCTTTTTTTATTTGGTCACTTAAGCTGTGGAACTGTGGTCTCCATCCCCCGTTTTTCCAATCTCCTCTCAAATTTATTGGGTTCAGTGGAGGCCTTCCTGTCCTTCTACCGCGTGGAAATAGAGATCAGAGTATCCATTACTTCGACAGAGATGGATGCGGGTCCCCGTGCACCGTCCCCATAACAAGGACATCAAAGGGAGGTAGCCCCCTCTTTTCAGCATGACCCCCCATACAAGACTCCCCGCTCTCACCTCATTATGCAGCTCCCTTATAGCCGTTTTGATATAAAACCCCCCACTATGGACGGAGAGCCACGAGTCTCCCTAACTACATGGCCATCCCATCAACATCACTTTCATTACAAAACATGAGATGCCAGTGGAGTCAAGGACAGTGTGGTAATAAATGAGGGTGGAATACATCTGGAATCATTGTCATATGGGTTAAGCATTACGCGGACTTCATTCTGCATTGGTAAATCAGTGGACAGCACTCATAACCTCCTGAGGTAATAAAGATACAGGTTGCAGTGTGGGGTCTTGCCAGGGTGGAACCCCTCGAAGCAGAATGACAAGAGACTTCATGAGCTTCTGCTGTGCAATGTCATATTCCCTGTATCTGAATTCACAATCAAGGCAAATACTGCATATGTGTAACATTTTATGAAGATCAGTATTTGGTGAGCAAAGGATAATCCTGTTTTGTGAGTTTAAATTAATAAAAACAAGAGGGAAGGTCTCTAACAGCAAACACGGACAAGGATCTAACTTTTAAATTAGACTTGACAAATTCTTTTTTTCAGGTAAGACAGTGCACATAAATATTAATATCATGTATATGCACCAGGTATCAAAGGGGAGAAAAGGATGTGTGCACTCACTGTGTGGTGCAGGAACCAGCTGAGTTGCATGGAGTGGATGTGGGGGCCCCACAGGGTTCAGAGGCAGGACTTCTTCTGTGCTGCCAGAGCGCTGGATGGCCAATTCTACCTCCTCATCTGTCAGCCCTGGAATCAAGACACACACCTTTAAGACATTTGGAGGGGGTTTAGTGACTGCATGTTAATGGGAGACACCAAATGGCTCCTTGGCTATCATAATATATGCTTAAATACTTCCCAATCTCCCCACAAATCTTTTAAGTACAATTTAGAGGAAGTATGTCAAATCGCTATTCAATTTTACCTACCCTCTTCTCAAAAATGCATTTTCATTTCATAATTCAAAAATTCCACGGAGAGTTTCTGTTTCAGGGACATCCATCACAGGAAGATGGTGTGAAAAGGTTCACACAATGAAATCTGAAACTCTGCTAGCCTATTAACTGCCACCAAAGGCAAAGAAAATAAGAGTCTGTCCACTTCTCCAGTTATATTTCCCATGTGGAGATTTCATACACCCCAGACAGCGAAAATGCATTATTTTAATTTCTTCATTGTAATGTAAATGTATTACATAATTTTGCAAATGCCAATATAATTTAATCTTCAGATCTTTTTAATGATTTTAGTGATGATTAAATTGCAAAGGGCTCCCTGATGGAGAATCAGAAGGGAGGAGAAAAAAAAATCTAATATGAACATCTCCTTTTGTGGCAAGAAAGGATTTTATTTCAGGCGCCATATGCTGCCATTGCTGTGGGTTTCATCTTTTAATGAGCATCTTAGTCTAAACAAAGGAAAATAATTACAAATTTCGATGAACTACATTAATAAACAACATTAACTAATTTATGGCCAAACGATTAGGAATTGGAAAAAAGCTGAAAACAAAGAACCAAAAATGGTATGTATGAGTTCTTATATGTTGATGAGCATGGTTTACCTTGCAAAATCCATACCATTATGTTGAGTATTGCTCTTTGTAGCCTAACAGATGTCTGTCTGTCTCTCACTAACATCTTACCATTACTTCCTTTAGCCATTTTCCTTGCTTATTGACAGAAAATTCCCTTTGCAAGAGAGCCTTTTACTTGTAATGTTCCCTCAGGAGTTCGAGAATTTACACAAGCTTCCTCCATCCTTAGAGAGAAATCAAGCAATTGGAAAGGGTTCAGTTGCAGTCTTTTAAGAGATGCCTCTACATGTTCATTAATAGTAACTGCACCAAACCAGATCCCAGTATTTCTGATACTGACCTCCACGGTGGTCTTGACAAGAGAAGCATATAGCAACATGTATGTGGAGTATTAACAGTAGAAACTGTTTAGACATCTGAAGCAGAAATGTCAATCTCTTAATATGGATAAGATATAAACAAAAACTTTTAATCAATGATTCCTCCCATTTGAATATCTGTTTAAGTGACTTAATTATGAGTCAGATCTGAATAGCAGGTTGAACTCCTTGATCAGAAATCCCACATTAACCTATCCATGTATCAGCAGCCCAAAAGAATAAAGAAATCCTTTGATAATCTACCACACAGCTTACGCCATGAGAGGTCCCTCCTGTCACCTATTTAAATGCTCCGGGGATTTCAAATGGCCATGAAAATTGTTGAATAATTGAAGGCAAATATTGGCCGGCCTGTAGTCTACAGCAGGTCCTGAGTGCCAGGAAGTGGTGAGCGCCATGTGCTGAGTTTGTGCAGTCAGACTGCACTGTCAAATAAGCAATAATGTGTCCCTGGACTCCTGATTCATCTGACCACAGCAGACTACATGGTGGCAGACTATTGAATGAGACATGCTAGGATCTCAGTTTCACCGAATGAGGAGAAATAAAAACATACTTCAGGTTTTTCCTTTCACCTTGAAATGTAAAGTCTTTTTTAAATAAGCCACATTAAGACTGCTATCAAGCCTAATGTATGCACATCTTAATGGCTGTTTACATCTTTGATGTTGTTTATGCAGCAAATGAAAGGTTTTTTTTTTTTTAACCATGCATTAAAATAAAATACATGGAAATTCCTAAACCAGTTTTCTAGTCAAATTATAGCTTGCTAAGTCGTGTTGTATGCTCTGATCTGTTTATTGTTGAGGTGAAGACAACAGCAAATGAAAGAGCTCTTAGATCCAAAAGAAAAGGGAACAAGGTGAAAGTGAGTTTTACATATAAAAGGAAAAGACAAAAAAGGGATTGTGAAATTTATTACGGGTTCCAAAACCTGTGGAATGACCCCTGGACCCCCATTTCAGATCGACCTGTGGGGAGATGAATTTTTTAAGACATAAATTACACCTAATGACGACACCATAAAAAAGAACAATAATGGAAAGCTATTCTGTATTTCATTATACTGTATTATTTGGTGCACCTGATACACGCAGTGCCTGTTTATGAGTCACCGTATTAGCAGATGCTCAGCCAAAGCATTTGCTTTGACCTTGCCATTCTCATTGGGGCATGAAATTACGGTGCTGGCACCTCGATATTACAGCTATAAATACTGTAAACTGCATATCTGGGCTACGTTTTCTATTGTCTTTCAACATAAACCTGATCGGTATTTATTTAAAGGAAAACCCATTGCTCGTCAGGTTATTTACAGCTCTATTTTCAGTGCCTCATATTCTCTGGGTATTTTTTAAGGGCAAAGAGGCAGCAAGGCTCTTACATTAAATCCATTTCTCCAATTCTGGCACTTCTGGACTTTATGGGTCAGCACCTAGGCCGGACAGCCAATTATAAAAATTGCTTACTAAAATATTTTGGGTGGTAAAAGGTGAATGCCTTTTTCAGTGTCCTCCAAAGCATGAATTATGAAGTTGCCCTTGAGTGAAAATTACTTACATTTTGAATATCGTATTTAGAAAGAAAATTGCATGGCAGGGGTCATAAATAGATGGAGGTCAATGGGTTATTAAGAAGTCGAGTACAACTTCAACCTGTTTCTCATGCTGTGCTGGCGAGAGAGATTCTACATGTCATTTGGTTCAGTACAACTGCTTGAAAATAGCATGCCCTAAATAATGACCACTCTCATACAGTATTCATTTATGTATTAAAAAAGGGGACTCTCCTCTCATTTCCCTGCTTTATCGCCTTGTACTGATGACAAAGTAGGCAAGGCCTAGGCTAGGTGGCGCCGTGGAGTAATTTATAACCACATCAATCCCTTTACCTTCTATGCAGGCCTTGGTCATTGTCATTTTTGTCCGAGAGGTGAGTCACATAACCCCACTTACAAACAGCATCCTATTAATATCGGGATGATGAACCTTATCCTTACCCTTACCTTCATAGCAGGTATGGTAATAGACCAACAGCCTACCTGTGTTCCCTGTGACCCTCGATCACTGGCCCTCTACTCAGGGTGAAATCTATTAGCATTATTTATTCAACTCAATAACAACTGGGACGGTATAAAAAAGAAATAAGTCAAGCCATCATTTATGTCTCACTGACAGAGAATGTACTGTGCCTGTTTCACATGCTGAATTTACCTGTAATGCAATAATGTATGTGTACTCTCTATGCTTTACTTTCCCAAACAAACTGCACTGAAGCTGGTAATCTGGGAGCGGCTGAGTGATGTCAGTTTAGGGGCCACGGTCAAAGTGACATGTTGAAAGCTGGAAAATGTTGTTGACTTTGTCCTGAGAATTTGATTTTTTTGGTAATTATGTGTGAAACTGCTAATTGTCTGGGCTAAATGGTGGTGCCAAAATGAGGCCCAATGCTCTTTAGTTGTTACATCTGTTAATTGTAGAGGACATAGATGGCACAATTTACTAGATGAGACTGTCGCACATTATATTTCAGTCAAACACAATAAAATTTACTTGATCTTGGCAAGGAACAAGTGAAACAAAATTGCTTCAAGATGGCTGCAAGACAGTTTAAATGCAATTCATTTCCCCACTCTCCTGCAAAAGAAAGAAAAAGCATCTCTGGGTTCAAATCTTGATTTATATTACATCTAAGTGACAAAGTTTCAATATTTCAGCCAGTATATTCAACAAGGACTCAAGAAGGGCAGCTAGAAATATTGGACTGCATAATTGCCAATTCATACCCTGAAATTGACAGTTGAAGGAAAACAGAAAATTATATTTTTCAATGAATATTGAAATAAACCACACTATTAGGATCTCTTTGGAAAAAAGGAGATGTAACCAGAGAGGCATCCTTCAGTGCAGATTAGGGCACAAATGTGCTGGGAAATAATATGCACGAGCGAGATTATTGTGTAAAGATTCTGCAACATGCAATCAAAGTGGGCCCTATTTTCCCCTTCATCAGCTGTCCAGCGTAAGTACTGGCAGCAAGAGGAATCCAATTTAAATTCCACTCTACCGGGAGATGGTATTGTTTCATTTTATGTGTGCTTTGACATTTCTGGCTGTTAATATAGAGTAAAATCCAGAAGTATTTACATAAATATGACATTAAACTGTATTAGAAATTAAGACTGACACATTTGCTGTGGTGACTGTGGGAGGAGGAGGATGATTGAGTTTCTAGGTCAAAAGGTTGAGAGGACAATACATGCTGGTTACAGAAACAGAGGAACTCTGAGTATTGGCCTGCTGCTGTGTCAATGCAAAAGTCTACTATGGCTCAAGTGAGACAGAAAAGGAAGCAACCAATTGGCAAGAATCACTACAGATCATATTTTCTTTCTGTTCTAAGTTAACATATGAACATTTTTATGTAGGAAAAATTAATTTCAAAATGGTACCCTTGTCAAGAAACTTACACCAGACATATACTTTGTATACTTTTGAGAACATAAACAAGCACTGAAATGCATACCTGAAATGCTCCATACATATACATATATAATTTACTCTGTTGCAACACCACAAATAAGGGCAGGTGGGAATTCATTTCACTTAAACCTGCTAAAAAAGAAAAAGCCCAGTTATATAAGAAACACTGTATGACGATATAAATATGACTCATGATTTATCGTTTCAAGAAATGTATACGCCTACCTTTCATCTTAGATTAGCAGGTTACTTAATGAGACCGTTAGATAATTACTACACAAATGTTCATGGTGGATGTTAAAATAGCCGTTTCCTGACAGTTTGCAAATACTGCTCTTAGAATGATTGTGTTGAAGTGGAATAGAAAGAACGAGAGAACGTACAGGGTTGTAGTAAAGCACTTTCCCGAAACAATACAGGGAAGCTCAAGTATGAATGTAAAGGAGTTCCACATTCACTGTTGTATGACTATACAATACAGGTCGAGAGTTATCCTACGAGTACTGCAGAGTGCTACTCAAACATACTTTGTTCTTAGTGTTTCATTGCTCTATTTTCTCTCATCTTTACCCTCTCTCTCCCTGAGATCAATGTCCTTATGCAAATCGAGGGTTCTTGTTTAGATCTACAGTGGAACCGACTTTCCAAAATAAATCTGCATTAAAGCGTCATACATATTTCATAGACTTAAAGTGCAGTAAGAGCAAACCATTTTGGATAGCGGAGCTCCGAGGAGTTTGCAACAAAGCAGAAAGTAAGAAGAAAATGTGGCGAAGTATGACATCATTTTGGTATTGATGAGGCCTTATTACATTTGAGATAACCAACAGTAGATTATGAACATGCCTTAGTTGTCAATAATGAGACACAAAGACAAAGAAATTTCAAAAGATATCAAGAGTCATTAGAGCCACATGAGACGTGTGTAGTAACAGCCGGCAACCATGGATTTGGTTTCAGGTTACCTTCCCCTGTCATGGAGCTTTTAGGCTCACTTTTCACTGTTTGGCTACTCTAATGCTGCAGGCAAAGTCCCCCAGCACTGCAGAGGTACAGTCTCCTAAGTACGGGACTGTTCTGCACACAACTGAAATAAAAAAAAAAAAAAACTCACCACCAAGAGTTTATCTGAGGTAAAGCCACATACTCTCTCTGTACATATTGCCATTGCTCAGCCATAGGCTGACTGTAAGAAATACATGCCGTAACACTGCACATTTCCACCGCCGCATTATATTGAACCGACTTAAATGAGTTCAGAGTAATAAAGCTTTTTGCAAGTTTTTATTGCACAAACAATATTCTACCATGTGTCAGAAATAATCTCAATGAATTGCAAAGAAACTGAAGAGCCAGCAAACATTTACACCATCCCTGCATAGAAAACCTCCCTGTGTCATGCCTCAAATTTACGATAACAGTTAAATTAAGTAAAAGGGTTAAAATGCTGGAAGGCAATATTGATAATTCCATTGAAAATGCAGAGGGAGTTTGTCAATATTAATTTTCCTGAACCCAAAGGAGCATCCCAACTGGTGTGTCATTTATTCACAGGGCCTGAATCATGCACTCTGAAGCTAAATCGACCCCTGTTAGGCCCCCCAGGGCAACGAGTTACGGCCACAACCTTTGACCCTTATAGACCAATCTTACCAAAAAAAAAACATGACACAGTATGTGCATCTCTGGCAGACCACATTTTGTAAACAAACACATGGATTATGAAGTTAATACAGTTTTCTGTTAGATAGGTTAGGTTCTGTTAGATATATATTGTATTTTTAAAGGCTACCTGCATTGCATTCAACATAATTCAAGAGCAAACCAAAGATATTCTCTTACCTTTTTTCTTCAAGAATGCTTTTCTGGTGGCCAAGGGACTCTGGCGTACTTTTGGGTTCTGCAGAAATTTTACAGCAGTGGTAATCTGGGAAGAGACAAATGGGATTTAATTCCTCATAATTAGATAATGTGAGAGGAAGAAGATATGGTCAGCAGGAAAGTGATGCTTTTAACAGTATAAACAACAGTCTAGACTTTCTTTAAGAAAAAGGTTTGTTATGAATCCAGACAAAAAAAAAAACATAAATGGATTCCATTTGATAGTTGCTTCTGAGCCCCCACACCCAGCAGTGAGGAAGAAAGACCACCTGACCACTTTCCAGCTAAATGTGGGGAATGACCAAATCAGCAGTTATAAAATTAGCCCATCAAGAGTGCTGGACAAATGGAGTATGGAGCTTAATTTGCTATTACCCTCTTAAAGACAAACTTCCATTCTTAAGTGCGCAGTGGAAGAAAATCTATACTTAATGCAGAGGTGATCATTTGTATCTAATAACTTGAGAATCCTAGGCTGAAAACTTCTGTAATTCTTCCAGTTAAAAACCTGCCATGATCAAATCACCCAGCCTGAATGTTGTAATGACTTGAAACGTTAATGCACTAGAACGTTAAATAGCATCAGAACATCAGTAGTTTTAAGTGCACAGCGTTCATCGATTCTATTATGTTTTCCTTCGAGATGCACCTTAATTTTCCACCCCAGTATGCATTTCCAAGAATTGGAGGGAGAAAAAAAAATCTTCCTCAAATGGCATTAAAACATAAATTTGAAGTGGGCGCCATGAAGTGGCGCCTCCTAAAATAGATAAATATGTAAGAACATAGAGAAAGGGGAAACACACTGGAGGGGAGGTTTAGATGACTTATTATCGCACCTGTGGTCCCCGTGATTCAATTGTAAAAGTCATCCCTCTAATAGGTTGAAAGGTTTTGATTACTCTTCTTTTCTCTTAGTGTTGAAAGATACAAAGTGATTGAGCGCCCTGCCAGTGGTAATTCGTTTTGGGTAATGCATTGCATATACTATGAACCCGTTTCAATCCAAAAGAATTGCAGTTTAAACTTGTCCAAGGGGTAGGTGTGGTGGGGAAGCTGTGTAAGGAGCTAGATTTCTGTGACAAACAGAGTACAGCAGGAGATCACAGCACAGCAACTTCATTGAACTTAGGAAAATGTATTTGACTTTTCTTTAGAAGAATATCAGTAAGCTCAAAAGTCTTTTATTTTAATTAGGTGCACAAGTGGAAATACAGAATCTACAGATGCTGCAGAATTACACTATACTGTATGGCTACTGTAAGAATAAATGCAGTAATTATACTTCAATAGTAAATTTTATCAAAATGTACCAGATTCATCCCAAGAGATGCTGCCACAATTTATTTAGACAATAATCTACCGTTTTACTGTGACACTACCGTGACCTTGATGTACATAAGGGTTACGCAAGGGCTATGGAATTTCCTGTATCTCTATATGCTGAGGGCTTATTAAAGTCAGTCACCCGGAACCTTCATTGTGACAAGCAGATTAAACCATTTGCATGGTGAAAACCCCAACTGATGTTCTGGGCCAAAAGATACAGTCAAAACACAGAGAAAATATCCCTTTGATAACAAGACAAAATCATCCCGCTCTTGGCAAAGCTCTTACTGCTCAAGTAAAAGAGCCAACAAGACTACTTGTGGTAAAGGCAGAAACCAGACATAATAAACACACTAAAATCTAATATTCTAATATTTATTCCAGTAAATAACAGAGTGATGTAGGCCCCATGAGAGGTAATGATCTAACCAGAGGAAAGATATGCTGAATGAGCAAATCTTGTTTACATTGCCTTAAAATTTCAATAGCACAACACTGACACAAAATTGTGTCAATGTTAATAGGGATAAGTATGGCATCTTAGAAAGGACCGCAGCTAGCTCAGCGGCACACTAATGAGGCAAATGTCCATTTGGTTAAAAGTGTAGTGGTAGATCTTCAGGGAGAGGAAAAGTGCACTTCTTAGCAGATGACATAGATGCTTTGCACAAGTTCCACCCAGACATCTCAATCAATTATAACCACATTGCACAGGTTTCAGTCTTGTCTTGTTATTGACTTATGGATCATCCCAGTTATAGTGTTGGGTAGCACACAACTGAGCTTTTAGGGGGGTAAGATGGATAACAGTACAAGCACATTTGGCTGGGCAGTATAAATAACTTTAAAAAATTAAAAAATTAGGTCAATGTCCTTCCTTTTTGAAAACTAGTTTAACATTTTTGGTTAAAAAAACAATTAGGCTCTTTTGTAAAGCTTGAGTAAAGCTTTGACTGCTAATGCACCAAAGTGCTCCATGTTAAGAGCAATAATCTTTACAAACCGGATAACCAATAGAGTGTCAGGTAAAGCCGAAAAAGAGGCGAAAACTCAATCATAGGAAGAGATAACATTAACCAACACACTTAAAGAGAGTGAAGTTGATGAACGGACAAGATTACAGCATTGTTATTGAGTTTGAATTGGACAAGACTTTGCACTGCACTTGTCTGAAAATTACAATTGTGGTACCTTGAATTGTAAGAAATGAGGACAAAATACAATTATGTTCGAACCGCATGGTTGGACGCCTGAGGGAACCCATGTAACCAGTTGTATATTTTTGCTATAACTAGTAATAACACTTAACTATATACGGTAAGACCTATGGATATTTTGCAGTTGTGCATTATGGGGTTTCAGGATTTGAGCAGTTGGGAAATTCAGACTTTCTATACTGAAACAGCAATGCATTGTATGTCCTACAATCATTTCTCTTGGCTGGTTTCAGTTTTAGAAGTTACAGTAAGTTTCATCATTTAAAATAAACTGGAGAACAACATTTGAACCACAACAGATGAAAAGAAGAAACGATTCAAGATTCTTGTTTTCAGTTTTATTTTTTTCGGGCCAACCCAAACCATGATTTAACTAACAACTACTATAAACTGAAGGTGTTATAAGGTTAGAATGCGGTGTTTGCAACTGTGAATTTCCCTTCTTAAAAAGGTTAACTGCATGTTGTTGATCTATGAGCATTTTTCGGAATCAATTTTTTAAAGAAAAATAAACTACCCCATGTACCTAGCAACTTCATAATCCATGACATTTATTCCTCAAAAAGGTATAAGTACACAATTTGTCTGCAACAATGAAGACATTCAGAGGGCATGAAAGAACTAGAAGTTGGGTGGAGGGGTGCAATGGAGGGGCTAAAAGGAAATCATTAGCAAGTATAGGATTAGGTCTCAGTGTGAATCAATTCATTCCAAATTGCCCTGGCCTGTACATTTGTGGAGAAGTGCCCCTGATATAATAACAGTCTGATAGACATGAACAAAAATTGTGTTAGGCTAGTCTCAAATTTCCCCCCCAAACACACGTTTGGAGGACCAAAAGCGAGAGAAAGTGAGAGACGGCGAAAAATGAAGCTCTATATTAATTTGGTGCTTTCATGGATGATTTGCTATCAGGGGTGGCTGTCTTAAATGACTTAACCCAATACCTTTCTGATACCAGAGCCCTGCCAGAAAGGAATGAAGTTTTAATGCAATTATTGTGTTTCCTTTAGTCGCCTGACTGCTTGATGTGGCCAACAGTGCTTTTTAATCTTTTTAAAAGAGCAGCTTTAAATGCCCTTCTAATCGTGACATCTTTCCCACCTTAATGTGACCTTTAGTGGAGGAAGCAGGGTCTCATGGGAGGAGCAATAGGGAATTATTGACCCTGAGAGACATCAGGAAGTGAGGAGCAGACCCGATCATTGAGCTAACCTCCACATCCACACTGGCTCAGACACTGCAGGACATTCAATGGCCCTGCTGGTGAGCTGAGCCATTCTGACAATGACTGTTTGAAAATAACTTTTTTATGTCTTGCCGTCTTCTCTTTTGGGCAGCGCTTTCCAGAGAAGCGACAATGTGAGAAAATTAAATGAACAACCACTACCGAAACTTTATTTCAATCTGATAAAGGAACAGTGGTGATACGTGGGCTTTTTCTTCTTCTTCTTCTTCTTCTCCTGGAAAACTATGTGCTAGTTTAAACCATCTGTTAAAATGGTACAGTACGTAAAAGAGTAAATACAGTGGGTTGGTTTTCTATGTCTTATACTCTCTCTGTGGTCAATGTTTATCGAATGATCGTAACTTTTGAAATTTAAAGGTCAGACTCAACATTTCAATAGATGAAAAAGGGTCATGGAAAACTTCATTGACAGTGGCTTTGCAAAGGTTTAAAAATAACATACAGCATACAGCGCTGTATCAGTGTCAGCTTTAGAGCCATGGGCAAGGCTACAATCATGACATCAAAAGCGCATTATGCAATTTTTGTAAAGGGGCGGGGGTTGGTGGACGGAAATCAGGCTTTTTTCAAGACCACTGCATGTACAGACCAAACTTTCCATTCAGCAGCATTTCCCTATCAGAGCTCTGTCATCACAAACATGGAAAAGTTGAGTAGGTTCAGCGGTAAGAAACACTAGGGGCTAAAGTACGTTTGATGCAGCGAGGACATCATCAAACTGTAAAAACTGTGCAGAGTACACATAAAGACAGATAATACAGTCTTAAAAGTTGCACTAAGGCCATCAGTGACAAAGAAAACTTGCCCCCCCCCCACCACATTCTAGATACAGAAAGCAATTCTTACTATGGTGTAAAATTATATTTCAAAACTGTGGTCACATATTTTATGGTTCAGTGTGCTGGGTCTGCATGATGATGTCATGCAATTGCTTCACTTCCTTCATATTGTAAATTTAAGTTATGAGATGAAAATAAAAAATAGAGACAAGTGTGATGTGTTTTTACAGGTTCTAGTTTCAAAAAATTATTCAGCCCTCTCTTAAGATCTGGATAAACAGGATTAAAAAAACAAAAAAAACAAAAGCACTTTGGTGCAGCGTGAGGGAACATTGGTTCATGCTAACAGTACAGAGTTTCAAAAATAAGATGAAGTAGCAACAAAGTGACACATTTCTTTTATTCTTGTGAGATCTAAACCTGGGGAGAAATATATAGCATCCAGCCTATTCAAAACCAGCTTGAGAGATACAGTGTAAAGCCAAGTCTGACATTTCTTAATGTGTAACTGTCAGTTCTGCTGCCTGGGGTTGCCCTTGCTTAACTAGCGAGACAGATGACTGTTTAGATAAGGACGTCCCCAGCGGGGCCCTGAGAGCCCCGAGAGTCCCGATGACTAAAGATCAGCGACTCCGTCAGTGACACCTCACTTTCACCCACTTTGGACAAAAATACTTATATAGCCCACAAATTCCTTTTAATTCAGGTAAAAGGCCCAAACCATGAGTCTGGAGCTGCTCTGAGAGATGAGGGTCATCAGAGATTAACCCATGGCACTTTAGCAGTGGGGGTGCAAGAGGGGAGTTGCAGTGGAGCACAACAAACTACTTAGCCACCACAAAACATTCCAGCCCCTTCTCAGCTGCAATCCAGTAATGGATACTTCCTCAGCTCCTCGATTGGTCAAAATGTTTTCATACAATAATTTAATTCAGAAACACATTTACAAAGCAGGAGTAATCAATTTTAATTAGTTGATTTTTTTTTCATTCGCATAAAATTTAATGTACTGCCATCGATCTCCTTTGTTCTTTAATGCAGTGCCTCTTTCCTGTAATTCGAAGCTTTTCTTTTTCTTTTTTTCCCTTTCTTTTACAGTCAATGATGACATTCTGTGACAAGCAGCTCCATGTGCTTTTCAGTATGGGGACGGAGCGTTACTTAACACGAGACTGCTCACGATAGTAACTTTAGACCAGTGGAATGTGCTAAAAAAATGTGGTTATAATTTGGTTTCGAAATGTGTTACGAATGAAAAGTGTTGTCAAAATATTTGATATCGAATGTAAGAATATATTAACAAAAATAACTATAATATACTATACTAACTATACAAGAAACTTTGGTCACTGACCTTTGCTTGCTGACTTAAATTTCCGTAACATTGAAAATTACATATTTATGTTATTTTAATTCAAAAAATAATTCTGAACCATTTTGTAAATTAACAAAAACTGTAATGAAAGCTGAATGTCAATGACAGCATTTTGTGGTAATCAGCTCCATGTGCCTTTTATCATAAGTAACCCAATTACCAAACACAATGGTATGTACTACAAATGTGGTTATAAAGTTGTTTGTGCACACATTAGGAGAAATGTTTTTTAAAAGAGTAATAAAAAATATGAAAAAAAAATTGGTTGCTCGCTTGAATTTCCTAAAAACATGACAAATTACACACTTAAAGTCCACTGATCTTAAAACATAATTGTGTACGAATTTTAAAAATGAACACTCACTGCACTCAGATCAGTAAACGTTTTTAGCCTCAATAAACTCATCTGCATGAATCAGTTGAAAGTTCTTCCGTGAACAGAAGTGGGGGACGCAACCGTCTACAGTCACATAAGAAAAACACAAAGGGTTTTCTTAAAACTGCCACTGCTCTGTGTGTGTTGTCCTTCATATCATCAAGGCCCGCAAGCCTTTCACATTCAATTAGTTGATTGAAGCAAAACGCAAGCGGCACCAGCAGCAAACAACGTGAAGCTTGTGTCCAAGCGACACACCACAGAAGTTGTGTTGTGGTGTCACAAGAAGAGCCGCCTCCGTCACGAGCAACTTACAGTGACAAGCCTATCCTCCTCTGTTGATCCAAACTGCTCCTCTCACTGAGCCAGCACCCACCCTGCAATACATACACAGCTAAGAGACTTGAAGTGAACCACTGCGATAGGCAAATAAAGCAGGGAGCTGGAGTGAGGATGCAGCGAGTTGGCATCAGTTTTGTGTGCAGTCCTGCCAGCCTGCCAAATTGACTAATAAAACTAGAATAGAGAAGCCAGCGACAATAGGGAGAGAGGTGTCCTTTTATTGATCAAATTATTCCTTCTTGGGTACACTGTGCCACCGGATGAGAGTATGCTCACAAAGACAACCAGACAGATTGTGACATTCCAGTGACATTATAATCACGCGTCAACCCTTCTCCAGTCAATAGGCTGAATGCACTAATCGTGCGTCTTGGATCAGCAATTTCATGGTCTTCAAAGGGGGCCAGGAATTGGTGGCATGACCCTCCACACGGGGTGAGACCCCTCTTTTCCTCAGCGAGTGCCACAGAGAGAAGGAGAGGAAAAGGATGGTGTAAGGGGAGATGCATCGAAGAAGGAGCGGAGCCAGAGAAGATTAACATCGCCATCTACTGGTCAGGGGTGGTACGGGTGGAGTCAAAGTGGGGGAGGAAAAGCCTGGCAGTTTACCCTTGCGGCCTGTCTTTCCCTGAGACCTGTCAGAAACATTTAGACACACTTGCCAAGACAATGGGCCACACATCTACAGCGGCAGATAAGTCAGACTGAAATCACCATCAAATGAGGGAGGAAACTTAAGGCAGTAGACCTTCGTTTTGGTTTTGGAGAGAAGCAGGCAGAGTCTGTTCCTGATCACACTAAGTGACAAAGAAAAATGTTGGCTAATTCTCCGTTTCTGGAGGCTTCCAACTGCCAGTAAGAATTTAACCTCGAGAGCAGGATAAGCATAAAAAGAGTGTGGTGCTGACAGCATCAGAAAACAACACTCATCAGGGTCACAGAAGTAGCAGTTCTCTTTCTTCTCATTTAACCCGATGCCAGAGAGGATACAAACACGACAGCTCGTCAGATCGAATAATAATTCTTCGTTTCAACCTTTCTGAACCAGTGAGGCTACACACTGGAGATTTCATCGGTTATAATGTCATTTAGTGACAAAGGCATGTGTGACATTTGGTTTATACATGCCACACCTAAACATAATCCACCTCTTCTGAGAAGTTCAGACAGAATTTTCAGGTTTTGCAACATGTTTGCCAAATGCAGATTGAAAGTAACTATATGAGTCAATACAGTGCTGTAAATCAGTACACTTAGTCCAATACTACTCCATCCATCTGCCTTAAATAACGTACAGTGTTCCTACATTTCTGTTCTATGTTTGGATCTCAGATGATACATTTTAAAAAAATGTATTTGACACTTATACAGTGTTTCTAAAGAATGTATTCTTCCTAAGAAGGCAATATATATTATATAAAGAAACAGGCTTCCCTCTAAATCAAAATTATGTCTCAAAAAACACCAAAACTGAACAAAAAAAAAAAGCAGTAATCAGAAAGGAATGTTGCACGTCATTCCTGCACAGCACCCATACTTTCTGTGACTACGTGAGAGGCAGTGGTCAAAGTTTAAGCGTCAACACCCATCTGAACTCTGCATCAACTCACGTGGTGACAGGGAAAAATACATGTTTTACCCGGCTCGTCCACAAGAAAGAGGAGAGGAGACAACCCACAGTGAACCACTATAATGTCACACGGGGTGGCGTGTTACAGCAAAGGGGCTGAGTTGGCAAGCAGCTCAGCAGAAGACGCGCACCTGTTCTGACATTTTCTGTCGACCTTGACACAGAAAACACATGACAATGCCACTCTCTGCATTTCAAAAGTACAGGCTATTTGATGAAGCCCCTTCACTTCCCCATGATACCTAAAACTACTTTCCACATAGTGTCGAAGAGGGGAAACCATGACGTAGTCCTGTAGACGTGAGCAGGGACTGACAAGAGGAAAGTCACACAGTGACAGTAAATAGCAGGGAAAAATATGAGACATACAAAAATCTGATACAGAGTCATATCTGGGAACAACCAAAGAGTGTTGGCTCTTTCTGCAGGACTGAAAGCCACCAACACCACTTTTAAAATCTAACAATTCCATAGTAAACACAATCTGGAAATGACAGAAAAGCCTCTGCCTTTCTTCAGTTTATTCCGTTTCTATCATCTCATTCTCACCCTTTCTTTTGAAGTTCATGACAGAGCCATAATGCATCCATCCATCTACTATTTTAATCAAAGAGAAAGCAAAGTACGGCTGCCAAGAGAGCTGCACAGGAAAACAAATGCAATCTTCCTGTTAATCACTGCATTAACAAGAAGTCGACAGTCTTGACGCACATACCAGGGAGGGGAGCCAGTCCAGGTGTTGGATAATTGTCAGTTGTGCCAGTGGCTATGGTTGCTTTTTTACTGTGCCAACCTCTGTTTCACTGCTGGTCTACACTTCTGCTCCACCTTAATAATAGCTTTTAAAAGTCCTCTTTCTGCTGAAGACTGCATACAGACACAAAGATTGGCACAGGTTTCTCCATGCTGACTGTAGTGGACTATGGATGAAGGTGTAGACGTCCCGCTATAATCAGTGTAGTGTAGTGCAAATATAAAGAGGCATGAGGAATGCCTATTTAAATGAAAGGCCAAAAAATGCTTAAAAACTTGTATAGGCTTTGTAACCTTTCTGAAAAACAAGGCCATACATCCTCTTTCTGGCAAACACCCATATAATAGAAACACATCACAGTAGCCCGAAAAACAACTTGCCAAGACAGCAACTTGTCAGAAATGATTCAAGTGTTTGTTTCGTTCAGAAATAAAACTCTGCTGCAGGTGAGGATAATGTCATTCCGAGAAGAGGAGATGAATTGTAAGCCGGGCTAAACTTTTCATTATAACACGCTGAAAACTTTACAGTTTCCTGTCAACGCACCTCTGTATCACACATCTAAAGTTAGGCTAATTAGAGTGCAATATTTCCACTTAAGTGCTCCATTTTTGTAGGTTTTAAGATAATTTATCTCAGTTTCTGTATTCTGTCACTTTCATTTTAGTCTAGAGAATAGCCCACTATCTATTTTTTTTGGATTCGTCAGATAAAGCCACAATCTCAGGGCGCCACACACAGAGAAACTCTGAAATCCCATTAGCATTTTGCTTTCATTATTTTTAATCAAACCCCGAAAACTGACACATATTAATTAATATCCATTACCAGTTTTTTGCCCCTCTCCCAGAGAAGACGTTGGGGGGAAAAGAAGCAATTAACTTAACAAAATAATCAAAAAAATTGTTTCAGAAATCCCTGATAAATGTCATGTGAGGTCCCGTCTAAATGTAAGAAGTGTAATACATTCTTGCTGTCATATTCCATTAAACTGCTATTACAGTCTTGATAGAACTATTAGTCACTACATTATTAATAACATTAATGTATTTACATTTTTGGTGTACAAGCCTGCTTTCATGCAATAATTTATGAACCCGACTTCAGATATGTTATAATGTTCCCCATCTAGGCTCTTTTGTGTTTATTATTGATTGTGAAAACAGTCAAAATTCCAAGTCAAATCCCCCCCTCCTTAATGTATTGGAGTGGGCTGTTTACATTAAAGGACTGGAATAAAGTGCATTTACATCTGAAGCATAACTTCATAATTTACATTCCAACATTTATTAGAGGTGACAAACGAGCATTTGGTCCACTCGTGCTTTTCCACAATGCAGCACTCATTCAATCCATATAAATTACAGCTGGGCTAGGGAGTGCAAGAGCAAATTATTTTATTATATTTATGCATGTATGACTCTATAGGGGGTTACTAAGACAAACAGGGAATTACTTGATTAGGCCAACTGTGGTTAACAAAGAAAGAAATATGAGACTGAGTGTTGGGCCAATCAAATTTTTAGCAGCATTCAAATGTTTGGCTCTAATTCAAATATCTAAAATACACAGATAATAGTGTAAAAGCTTTAGCTCTATAAGATCTGAAGATGAAATAAGTAAAGAAGAAATGAGAGAGACCCTATCTACATTTTAAATTAGACTGCTGTGTATTTTATACAGCATAGAGAGCTATTTTAAGTATTGCTCTTCCAATAGCTTACCCATAGCTAGAACTAATATTATTCAATTAAAAGAAACTTGCCTAAAAGGCAGTATTATATTACATAATTAGACAGGGCAGCATTTTCAGAAGTGTAGTTACAAATGCACTGAGGGGATCCCAGCATTTGAACAAATATCTGGCGCTGTAGGGGAGCTTGCCGACAAATTAACAGCTAATAACTTACTGGGAAGGCAGATAAAAAGAGAAAAAAATGTTCCCCAAAGTGTCAATTACAAATAATTTTTCCTCTGATTTCCACACTTGTGAAAGCATGATGTGCTAAAAAGCATTTTGAATATTGTGCCAATATTGCAAGTTGTTCATTTCTGTCTTTTTTATTTTTTATTTATACACACTGAATTCATTCAGAGAGAAATAATTCAGCATCGGCAGGCAAGATAGTTTGGGATAGCTCTGAAAACATATGGCTCCCTTGTGAGAGGTCAGAGAGAGACAGACAGACGGGTGCTGGGACAGGGGGGAAATGGAGGGGGATTCAATCAAATTCATGTTCATTAAAATCAGAGGACATCACAAAAATGAGAAAGATGCTGACAAATCAAAGGGTCTCAGTACCTGAATTACCATAGTCATTTACTTATTAAAGCCAGGATGCTTCCTGTCAATCAAGAGCCATCACATTCTCCATTTGCGGCGGAAAGCCAGCGTAATTGCTTCTCATACTAATCAACACAACTTGTGTAATTATGCCTTGAAAGTGACATTGGAGGCTGAGAGCGATGTGAGCAGTCTTGACAGCGGAGACATCTCAGATTCATCGGGAGATTTCCAGCCTCGCTGCAAGGAGACAAGCCACTCTCAGACCAAGTTACTCACTCGAGCAGTTTACAACCATAAACACAAAGAAAAGACGATAAATCAAGCTGAAGTAATTACAAAGCAGAATAGAGAGTATAAAGGAAGCTCAGCTCAATAAGGCCACTTTCCCAAGTATATTGAGGCAAAATGGCTACGCTGTAATTAAACTGGTGTCGTATTTCTATCATTTCTTAAGTAAACATATTATGACAGTTCACTAAATTGTGGGAGAATAGGAAATTACAGCTCTGTTACCATGCTGTTTACATTAATATACTTGCTGAGACGAAAACCCTACAAATAAAGTCCTAAGTATTCATTAAAGTTTATTGAATTCGGCTTAATCACAGACTTTACATGTGTCTCCAAAATGAACTTTGCGTAAAACTAGCTTTAACATTCTTCAGAGCATTGGAAAACTATCCAAACCATATTCCCAGGCTGCATCTGTCACTAGTCACACTGCGGCGCAGCCAGGAAGGTCAGAGCGAGGTCAAATTACTGCAACAAATCAAGAGCCATGGGTCACGACATGAAACTCTATCTACATAAAATATGTGTATTATTGACATACAGTGACAGCAGCTTCTTCTTCATTTGCTATGAACTTTACAGTGAATTAAAGGATTTTCAACGCTCTCATCAAAATCCAAGATAAAAGCGCTATTGTCGGGGTTGGCAACACAGATCTGGTCCGGCTCAGCACATGAGGCAGAAAACCACAAAATAAATAAAATTTATAAAATGGGTTGGACTCATCTGTGCTCATCATTTTCAAAGAGGTGGGAGGAACCATCAGAAAAAAAAAGTCACCAACATCAAAAAGAAGTCAACTGATAATTCTGGCATACTATGAGGGGAATAAGCGTAATGATTTCATCTGCTAACAGAAACGAAGATGAGAGATTTATGGCTCATAAAAAGTTCAAACGACAGAAAAACCAAAAATCCTTGTCTGTGTCATTCCTCACTCATGACCTCCAAACTTTTGCACATGTTGAAGACAAAGTAAAGAAATTGTCTTTTGTGGCCAAATATGAGAAAAACAAGTACAGTTACTGACGTAGAAAACAGAGGCTTTTACAGGAAAAGCGCGTGTGATTCACCCACTGCGTTCAACTCTAATGAGTCAAAAAGTGTGACCTGCACTTAAACAAGAAGTCACAGCCAGAAGCTGTAAACTCATTTTCCCCATCTGAGCCAGCAACGTCGGCAGGACCTGGAAGATGTGCTCCGAGCATGCACGATAAATCTGACGTGAAATCATAATCATAAAAGCAATTAGCTGACCCTGCGCCACTCGTCCTTGGACATGACAGTGAGAATTCATACAGAGTCCTCTAAGGAGGCTAGCTGCCGGGTTGGGCGAGGAGGGGAAAAAGTGCAACACAGCAACAATAAAATGGAGGGCCCTTCCTGTATCATTAACCACCGAAACAAACAGCGCATGATGCACAATGAGTGGTGTGCTGAGAAACAGAAAATTGAGCTTTTATGCTTTTCAAAGAGAAAACTTCACCACGACCACTGAAACAAACTGTGGTGTGCAGATGTTTCACATGTAAACCTATGGGCACAGGAATCTAAATACAACACCATAGGCCTACATCACTCTGCCTTAACTCACACTGTGAAAAACAGCACTCGGATAACATTCAAAATAAGTTTACTTATTTCAAATTAAACATGAAAATATGAAGATAGATGCTCTCCACACACGCCTTTGTTCTGTGCGTCTGTAGAGTGTGTAGCATGTTTACAGTCAATTTGACAGGATACTGAATCTATTGACTGACACGCCAGGTGATCAGATTTATTCGACTTTTCTCTTTCAAAGAGCGTGTTAGAATCTGAGAAATCTCTCTTAACACACCCTTGCATGCACATAGACAGACACACAGACACACAGACAGACACACAGACACACACACACACACACACACACACACACACACACACACACACACACACACAGTTTCTCCCCATCACTTCCCACCCAGTAATTACAGCGAGGCCGAACTAGTGGCTGCCACCTAGTGACCGTCTTCTCCAATAATCATGAAATATCTCTATGGCTCGCGCCCCCACTCGGACCATAACTCTCCTTTACTGCAGACAGCTCCAATAAAGGATTACAATTACAATTAAAGTAATGAGCAAAGAGGAAAAAAGGAAAATCTCAGAGAAGGTTCCCTTGACTAACTAAATGGTAGCCTAGTTTCTTGACAGAATGGAGTTACCATACCAGACTCATTACTGGCTCCCATTTCTTATTCTGCCCCAATAATTAATTTGGAGCATGTTGAAACCTGGAGTCCTCAAAAATTAAAATAATGGTCTTAAAAGTGATGAATGTGAAATGAATTGAAATATGAATTATCAAATAAGAGATTAACTTCTTGTTATTTTTGCTTTATGGTGCTGGAAATGTAAAAAGGTTCAAATCACTTCAAATGTATTACAGTCTCTGACTTTTATGAAAATTGCGCAAGTCACACACGGAGCACAGATTGGTGTTAAAAAGGACATATCTTTCCACAAACACATGTCCCATGCAGAAAGTCATTAATGACAAAAACGTAACTGAGTCAAGACCCGAGAGTAACCTCTGACTTCCTGCTATCACCACTGTGTTACATTTGTGTTACACCCACGCATAAGTGAAGGAAAAAAAATCTCTTTTTTGAGCTAACATATGAGGAACATCTGTCTGCCTGAGACTCATGGGGCTCAGCAGAAGATCCGTCAGGGAGGGAGAGGTGAAATGAGGAGAAAGAGAGCCAGAGAAAGACATAAGGGGACAGTAGCAGCGGTAGTGCCTGCATGTCACTGGCTGGACCGATTACTGTCGGCACATCCTCTGCCAACCTGCCAGGTCTCCCACAACTCCTGCACTTAACACACTGTTCCTTGCCCCCCTCTATAGTACGGTGGCTATTGCAGAGCAGCTACGGAAATTTGGAGACTGCTGAGCCAAAACAGATCACTTCAAAGCGGCTTATTTAACGCTTGCTAAATTTTTCATCACAGTCGCTTAATATCCTGGGGAAGGGGAGCTTTTGAAGTTGCTGTGAGACCGGGGATGTTCTTCTTACAATTCTTTTTCCCCTCCCATTACCACCCTCCCTCTCTGATGTACTAAAACCCCCAAACCTAAACACATACACACACTCTGTTAACACTATGTATGTTGCATCCCCACACACAAATACATGTTTTTTCACTTGGGGCCTGTGACGTTGCAGTGTGAGCAAAAGGACAGACCTAATTCTACCAGAGATACCCCAAGGAATTAGAATCGTATTTGGCAAGGGGTCAGCGCTTCCGCAGGTCAGCTGCACACCCGCACGACCCTTCATATATACACACATACTACAACAAAAATTGTTTCTTTTTGATTGGCAGCGGTTGTACCTTTTTCATGCTGATTGTACACAAACGAGCCATTTCAATCACTTTTCAAGCAAAAAAAGATACTCATGTGAGGATTATCTTTTATTTCTTTCTTCATATATGATACTAATATGAATATTTTTGTACTGACTCGGATAGAACAAGAAATTTGAAGACTTTTAACTTTTTCCATTCCTGTCTGACATTTTATAGACAAAACAATTCATAGATTAACAGTTTCTGAGAAAATGATTTAGTACTATATATTTATATATTATTCTTATTCATTTATATCTTTATTTACATATTTAGTCAAAGTAATGTGGATATGATGGCCAAACAGACTTAATATAATACAAATAAATTAGAAGATTTTAATTACTCATATATCAAGGCTCATATCACAATATACTCCTACACTATTATGTCAATGTATTTTCTGGTTTCACATCTGACCCTGTTCTCTTCTCATGTGATCAAAGGGATTCGTACACATGTAATTACTGTTGTGATGTGTTTGGGGGAATTTGAAGGCAATGAGGGCAGAGTGATTGGAGGAGACGAGGGGGTGAGCACAGAGTGTCACTGCAGGGAGAGAGCACAAAGACTAGGGAGACACCGGCAAGAGGCTGGCAGGGGTGGGTAATGGCCATGGCAGCGATGAGTGGAAGGTGGGAGGGGGTGGGGGTTATAGACGGAGTCGAAGCAAGCCGGGGTGAGAGCGAGCAAAGAGCAGCGCCAGAGGCAACAGCAGCGGCTGGCAGCGACTGGTATACCAGTCAACTATGGACACACACACACACACACACACACACACACACACACACACACACACACACACACACTTGCTGTCCAACTGCAGGTCCAGACCTGCCCCTTTAGTCTGGATGGTGGCAGAGGATGTGGCACTGGCCCCTGAGCTGGGCCCTCTTGCCACAAAGGAGAGCCCACGCCATGCAGTGTGCCAGGGCCTGCTGATCTGGGCGAGGTGAGTCAGAACCTGTTAACATGACTGGTGTCCCCAGCCTGACACACTGGCTTGTCTGACATGCACATGTGCACATAAATGTTATACAAACGTGTGTGCGCACTCTCTCTCTCTCTCTCCCTTCCCTACCAACCCTGCCAGCACTCCCTTTCCTCTCATCCAGATAAAATCCTTTCAGACACAAATTTCAATTATTCACCTCATCCAAATAATGCCATGTGACAAGAATTATCCCTACTGTAATAATCCACTTAACTGGGAAAGAGCAGCTCATCAAAAAGAGAAAGGAGAAAAGGGGTTGGAAGTGAGGGTGGTGGTGGTGGGGGAGACTTGTCAACCAGTCTCGAATCAGGACCCTCGTAACAAGAATTTCTTCCCTTTTTGAGAAGGCAGTCTTGAAGCGCACTGGGATGATGAAATTGAAGTAAATTGAAAGAAAGCCTGGGAGAATGCTCCCACAATCAATAACCCCAGGATTAAATTAGCCTTGGCATGAAGGGATGATGGGGGGAGGATGAAGAGTGAATGGTGGTGAATGACATTGAGACATGTAGGCTGAACAATACAGCGCTCCCCTAACCTGGATGCTGTGTCCATACAAGGACAGAGAATGTACCTGTGATGTATTCCATCCCACTTAGCAGTAAGACAGTCCCGGCTATAATCATTGTCATCACTTGGGCCGAGCATGCCTTATGAACACTTTCCTTCACACATTATTGAAAAACAACTGATGTTTATTGTCATTAAATGTTGCTGGCTTTGCGTGTATTCGCCACTTGGAACAACTTATGAGGGACTGCAGCGTGCATAGCAGACTACCTGAAAAAGAAACTGGTTTTCATCATTTTTCTCAGCTACTTTACTCTAGATACCCGGAGTTAAAGGGGGAATCAAAAATATTTACATTTCATAATATTTTTATCACTGCTTATGTATAACTTTACTACAATAATGCAACAGTGAAGCAATATTATCAGTTGCTATGACATCAAAATATTCTTTTACAGCATTCCACACCTTCAAGTACGAATAAGGAAACTTTCTTTTGCTTTTTTGGGGCACAAGGAGGATTGCAGGCATCTCGAGTGACTAAAACACAGTCTATAACTGACAAAAGTTTGTTTATACAATATATTCTTTTTTTCTGTTGGTGACAACTGACTTTTTAAAAACTAATTCAAAATCTTCCTGGAACAACTTGTGGGTCATGACCCCAACTGAAAAACAATGCACTAAACGAAGGACCACAAAGACACACGTTTGATACTAAACATGATTAAAGCAACCATGAAACCATTGTGACTGCTAAAACAGACCTTTTTACTCCCCAAACATCACAGTACATCAGTGTGGTGCGTAAGTGACTGGCTGCTAATTGGAAGCCTTTAACACTTGATCTCACTGGGGAATGTGTAATATCATCTGATTAGCCAGGGGAAAGGATATTGTTGATGAAAAGATGAAAAACAAACTTCTTTAAGTCATCAGATCATGAAAAAACAGACACAATGTACCGTAACCACACAGCTGATTTCACTGGTTAGCGCACAATCACGGCAAAGACACGGACAAGTTAAATCAGCTGAAAGTGTTTGAAAAAAAGTACATTCTGGGGCACTGATCCTACATGGTTGAGAATCGTGGCATTCAGAATTTATCAAAATCAGAAAATGATTATGTAATAAAGATGGAATTTAAATTATAATTTGATTTAACCTGCAATATCCATTTGATATGCACTTACATCAAATAGACATACTTGTATTCCTTTGTTATTCTAGTCCATATCAGTCAAGTCATTTGTATTAAATGCTCCATCCTTACCAGTTCTTCTCTGGGGGGAGCCACTGCATCATGTCCAGGTGGAAGGCCAGGCTGAGATAAACAAACAACTTGTGTTAGAGTGCCATCTAGTGGAGGGCAGAGGCTATGTGTGTTTAATACAGCAATGGTTAGATAGCACTTACAGTGAGCAAGTCGATCCTCCTATCTAAATATATTATTATCTATCAATTTTACAGATTAATATTACTGAACTGAATTAAAGACTAATTTAAATAGTTTAAAACATTAACATCTCTAACATCATATATCTGAAGCCTCAAACTCCTACCAACTAGTCTGGACAGTAGCATATAATGTGTCATTTGACTGTGTTTAACAATTCCTAGGTAATTTGCTGAATGCACCTAAAATCTAGTTATAGAAGTGGGAGAATAGAGTAGAATCACCCATTTGCATTGCATGTTTCCTTACTCTGCAAAATGTCCCCATCTGTGGCTTCTTTATATTAATGCTCAATAAAGAATGTTATTTAAGTCTACCTTTGAACTATGCACATTTAATTAAATGAAGGGCCATGGCAAATACGGGGTTGAGTGCTGAAATGAACAGCATCAAACAGTCAATTTGGCCATGGCGAGAAGTGTGAGGCAGAACTTTCTACAACATGTTTCCTCGGAAGGATCCATGTTTGTAGCTTTTTTTTTTTTTTTTTTTTTAGCTAAACCAACATCGTGTTAGCAAAGAGCCACAGAAGAACAAACCACCAGGCTTGTTTGGCTAACAGTGACCTTTCCACATCCTCATTAACTGCACGTAACAACACACACACACACACACACACACACACACACACACACACACTAGGCTACATGGCCAAATGGAAGGACTCAGCTTCATTTAGTCATGGTCAAGCAAGCCACATAAGTTTGGGCAACGTGTGATAAAGCGAAAGAACGTCAGCTTGGCCCTTCGTGTCCACTTGTCAACACAAACAAGTCTGGGAGGCAACTTTTCAAACGTTGAAGGAGCTAGCTAAAAAGCTACTTAGCAAGCATGCTAACCTTCGCTAGCTGAGCATTTATAAAAGTAGCACACTGAAATGGCTGCGTTCAAGGATCACGACGTCTTAAACACGTTATAGGAGCTCGTTGTCGTATGTGGACATCAATAGGTAAATGTTTTAGTTGCATAAATGTAGACCTGTGTTGGTGGATCAGGTTGATCGGTGGATGCCATCTTCCTATCCCTTGTTTGCTCAGTGGCTGCTCGAGTGAACCGCGCTCGATTACTTTTCCTGAAGGATAGTAACGGTCAGAGTGGCCCTGGTAACGGTCAGAGTGGCCCTAGTAACGGTCAGAGTGGCCCTAGTAACGGTCAGAGTGGCCCTAGTAACGGTCTGTGTCCATCACAGAAAGTGACAGTTTTGCTCATTAAGAACAGGAAACACACCTTTTTAAAATGGCTTTTAAAATCTAGCTCAGTCTCATGTGTTTTTAATGTATGTAATGTACTGTTTTATATTGTTTTACTGATTGATGTTCTTGTATTCTTCTTATATTATATTGTACAGTGTCTTTGAGTATTCAGAAAAGCGCTTTTTAAATAAAATGTATTATTATTGTTATTATTATTATTATTATTGTTATTATTATTATTACAGCAGAGTTCACATGAAAGCTTAATGTTTACAACCAACACATGTAAGGACAGTATCAACTGAATTAAGTCTTAATCATAAGAACTTGATATAGTACAAATATTATTGGGCATTATTAAGACTATCTTTTTTATTTTAAACATGGCCTCTTAAGAAGCGTATTGTTTCAAGTGGTAATTTCCTTCACATAGGTGTGATTAATAAAACAGTGGTACCGGGGCCATAGGGGCCCCTGACCATCTGGGGACCATAAAGCAGTTGTCCCCCTTGTCCGTCTCATATTCCAGCCCCCTCTTGAAGTCTGACCGCTCTAAGACTGCCCTATCAATCAAGGCCCATATGGCTGATAATATCCCTTTGTAAACTGTAATCATTTATTAATGGGGCATTAACCGTGACTAAATTACACATTAAAAGAAAATGAGTTTGGTACTGATTGCAAATGTCTTGTGGACAGAAAATATTGTCTATTTATTTCCAAGAAGTTAACAGAACAATTTTAAGTTGAGGACAGTTCGGTTGGGTCAGTGCATCTTAAAGGACTTCTGGCTTCAGGTGGCTGGTGCTAGCAAAGCGAAGAGTTATTTGGAAACAGAAAGCGTAGTATTTCTGTGTTTGCTGTAACTAGTGCTAGTGAGTGAAATGTAAATGGCTATTAGTGTTACAATGCATTCACTTTTCTTGTTATTTTCTCTAATATATGAAAAACTACATATCCCAGAGTCCCCCACCGCTTGGAGAGAGTCGAAGTCGTCATAGTTGCGGCAGGTTTGAGTTGTTTGTGTTGAACACACTTATAATAATTTGTGTGGAAAGGACAGGAGGCAGAGAGAAAGCAAGATCTGAAAACATGGAGGCCTTAAAGCTGCAGTAGGTAATTTCTATAAAAAATAACTTTTTGCCATATTTGCTGAAACTTTCATTGTATCCTGGCAGTAGTACATGAGACAAATAATCAGTGAACAAATAAGCTTCCTCTCGCTCATCCTAGTAGCCTACTCCTAATGGTATTTTCAAGAATCCACCAGGCCGAACAAAAACAACCAATCAGAGCTGAAAGTTTCAGCAAATATGAAAAAAAGTTAGTTTTATAAAAGTCACCTGCAGCTTTTAAAAGGAAGATACTGAAGGTGAGCAGAGTGCCCCATTTATTTTGAGTGTTAGGGCATGAATAAATTAATGAATGTTAATTGAAAGACTTAAGCTGTGACAGGACAAATGTCATTGCGTTTATGCTGTAAACAGCTCCTAGTCAACTTTTGGATGAATCTGAGATATCGTGGAGAAAGTATGGCCTATAATCCCTGTGTGATTACTAGAAACTATGCTGGTATATTTGTTATTTTTATCTTAAGGCAAGAAATAAATGTACAGATTTATTCAATGAGATAAATAATACAGATATGTAGGTTTTCACAGATGCATTAAAAAAAGTATAACAGACAATATATCGATAGCCAAAGTGTTGAAATACACAAACAAACTTCAGTTTTCTTAAGCGGGTATAATGTTGAGTTGTACATCATTTTGATTGTAGAGTGATGAGAGAGTGAAGCCTAACAAGAAGAAAACATAGACATCCGAGTTAAACATTATAGTCTTTATATTCATCATAGTCTTTAAATTCTCTATTATATCTTAATAATATTTTTGTTTTATTAATCTTTATTGTATTTTTACACTTCTGCACTTTTAGCACATTTCCCCTGTGCTGCTGTGTCTCTCACGTGGGATCAATAAAGGAACATCTCACCCTATCTTATCTTGAAAAAATAGAGTGAAATCAATAAAGACGGGCAACAGTGTTGGGATAAGGAGCGAAGGGGAGGACATTTACATTAAATTCAAAGTAGTAGTGGTTGTAAAGTTGCAGGAAGTATATATCAGATAGAAATGAAAACACTAGGTCTAACAGGAGGAGGATTCAAGAGCACTGGCAGAAGATATTTGGTCAGTTTCCTAAAGAGAGCAGGACAAACCGGACACTGTTGGAGTTAACCACCACCACTAGATGGCAGTGTTGCAACAGTGAGGATGCCAGCTGCCGTTAAACCCTCAGTAGAAGAAGAAACCAACTCGGCGGTTCCGTGTTCGAACCTGCTGAGTACAAGACTGTGGGCGAGCACTGGTGTTGATATCTGTCAGTGGTAAGATACAAAGAAACAACACATTCTCCACATAAAGCCTAGAATGACAGATAAGAGACCGTGTAAGGTGTGTAATTTCACACGACAGAAGTCCTATGGGTTGGTTGTTCCGTCCTTAGACGAGCTGAAAGCAAAAGGTGAGTTGTCAAAGACTGGCTTTAACTCGTGTCACTGTGTCATTGTAAGGCTTCTAGTTTGATATGTTAAAAAAAAAAAAAAAACACTGCGTATATACAAGAAGACACATTTCTGAGTCAAGTCTGACATTAAAAGTGGAACCCAGCCTCGTGTAGTCTCTTATTTTGGTTACCTGTATTTATCGGTGTGTTTAGTTGTATTGGTTTGTGTGTATCGAAACGTTAAGGGTGCTGTGTGATGTGAAAGCGAAACACAAATGTTATCATATACAAAATGATCTTCAGCACTCTGGTCAGCCCCTAGTGTTGCCGCCATTGGGATTTTTCTGCACAATTGAAGCTCACTTATGATCATGGTCGAGCTGTGTAGCAACATTTTCATCGTGTTCAAACTTGCAGGAACTAAACATGAAAAGTCAGGCAGGAACTCCTTCCTGTGCTGCTCATTCCTGGGATGCTAGTCAGCACTGCAGGCGTTGGCCAGACTATGGCACTCTTCAGGGTGTGTGGCCATTGGAGGAGTGCTTACAGCCTGTGTATTAGATATTATTGATAGATTTAGTATATCTGTAGGGGTCTACTGTTTGATCTTGATAAAGTCCTATCACTACAGGTGACACAGTACCTGCAATGTTCACATTTGAAAAACTTTCATGAAAAAAAAAGAAGTTATAAATTACAACAAGGGGTGACGCAGCACAACCATTCACCTGCACCATACTGTGTGACAAATATGAACAGCTGTGATGGAAGAGGAGGTGACAGCTTGTGGATTGACTTGTTTGAGGTACAGAAGTCATTGGTATGTGCTTGAATCAGCTAAAGATCAGGTGGTGTGTGAGTTGCTATTACATATATATTTAGATTATTTATATTTCTGAATGCTTTGCTATGGTCTATGGCTATATAGTAAAAATGCTTTTAGCATTAAAATTGTCTTTGGGACTGTATATTCTCATAAGATCTGTAAAGTCTATTATTTCTCCGTTCTTCCCACAGGATGTGAGTTTCTCGGCTTCAGCCCCAGTGCCCCGGTCACAGTGGTCCTAGAGGATGATGGGACCATAGTGGAGGATCAGGCCTACTTTTTGTGTTTACCCTTAAACACTAAGTTCATGCTGTTGCATGAAGAAGAGACATGGTCTCCACTTCGTAGGAGTAAGCAAGTTTATTTCTGCCTATGATTTGTCTACAGTCTACTATTCAGGGGAGTGGACTGATTCTTATAATTTAAAATGAAAGTACGGTTGAACAATGTGAAGAAAATAAATAAATAATTCAGATTTTTTGACAGATATTGCACTTTGCCATATTGCAATATCTATATTATTTCAACTATAGGTGTTCCGTTAAAGCTTTGTGTTTTGATACTTATTTACCTTTCATTGTAGTGGATGGTGGCACGGCCTGGATGGCCAGAGATTCTGTGTTGCTGGAGACTGATGCTGTGGACGCCTCTACTGCTGAAGCACCCTGGTTGGACCTTGCTCAGCAGCTGAAGCAGGACCTTGCCAGCATCATCCTCATGTCAGAGGCAGACTTACAGGTAGCAACATTGTTCCTTTATTTCACCAACAGTTTTTACTGTCATGCCTATCCCAGCATACACTGGTGAGAAAACAAGGCTGGTCATATTCTGTAGTTTTCTTATTTTGAACAAATCTCACGGAAACACACAAACTGATTATAAATTGATTCCTCTCTTGTCTTATTCCTTTTTGCCATATACCTCCATTGTTGTGCTAAAATGTTAAAAAAAAAACACATCAGTGAGTCCCACTGGGTGACATATTCCCTCACTAAGATAAACATGGCCACTGTTGGTTATTATTGTCAAACTCGCAAACACTGTCCGCGACTACAAATAGTCCCCAATAACCAGTTAGTCCTGTTTGAGAAATGCACAGTGCCCAGCTGTTAGATAAACTGAAAAATGAAACTCTAGCTTTGCTACACATTTGAATATTTATGTCATCAGTAGGAACCTATGGATTTTGGTCTGAGTGTCACAGACAACAGACAGGGTATGGAAGTGTGAAAGTATTGAGAGTCAAACTAACATTGGTGTTGGCCATATGATTTGCTGACAGTAAGAAAAACATATTGTACAACACCGCCTTATCCTTTACAGCTAAAATATGGAACTTTTACCTTGTGGCAGAAAGCTCTGCTATACTTTTAGCTTTATTGTTCATTCCTTCCTTTTGTTGGATTATTTGTTGTTGCTGTGACTTCGAAGCACTATATAAGCCTACAGTATAGTATATTATTGCTTAAAGTATAATTTGTGTCCCCTGCTGCTCCAGATGTTAGTGGATGCCCCGCGTCCTGAGCTAGCCTTTGCTCTGGGCTTCCAAGAGAAGAAGGCAGAGGATCTCCAGGAGACGCTGCAGAGGGTTTTGGACCGACGAGAGGAGGAGAGACAGTCCAAGGAGTTGCTCCAGCTCTACCTCAAAGCTGCGGACAAAGAGGACAGACAGCTGGAAGAGCCAAGCCAGGGAGGTACGGCTGTGTCATTATGTGGTGGCTTTCATTTTTACAATTTGGTTAAATGGTTGGTAAAATGGTTATCCTAAATAAAGATCTAAGATATTTCATTCTTGGCTTACCCTCTCATAGTTTGGTTTCATAGTTTATACTGTGGCTTTCTGACACAATGTGAACTATGTGATAAGTTGCTACTTTTGGTTAGAAAGTCATTTTTGTCTGTGTATCTCAGCTGGGTTAAAGCATCTCTACAGAAACCTAAGAGTATTTTGCAGTAATACTAGCTCTTAAAGAAAATAAGATGTAATTTTAGAGATATGGTCGCCTTTGGATTATTGCCTCTCCAAATTTATTACAGCGTCTTTTAAGGGAGCCAATAGTCTGTTGGATAGAAAGTCTCAAGCAGCCCTCAAGAGCCTGTTGATAACATAAAAATCCCTGTTCTCTTTTCTTTCATTTGATTTTAAGCATTATTGTAATGTTTAGGTGTTTTAGACTTAAAGTAGTTTAGAATAATAATGTAAAATGTATTTTTATGTAGAATGTTTGCTGTAAACAAAATACAGTCTATGAGTCTTTAATTGCCAGAGGTGCTCATATATTGAATTTCCCTCTGAATAAATAAAGTATGTATCTATATATATTCCTCTATCCTGAAACAATCCAAATTAATAGTTGTGATCAATAAGCATACAGCATCTAGGAAAATAATTAATATTATCCTATGATGGTGTATCCCTGCAGGAAGGTAATCACCCAAAAATAGTTTGTTCTATTGACACTTACAGATAAGAGGAGAGCTGTGCTTGTGCCTTTTGGTCACTAGGTGGAACCATTGTTGCTGCTGAATAATCCCACCTCTTGTAGTGATTTATTATAACTATGCCCTTACGCAACGAATGACCCTGAAACAGAACCCATTTTAATGTGTCAGGGGCTGGAGACGTGGATGTGCCAGACGGGATGGAGGTGGACTCTGCATCTGGATTCATGTCCAGGACACTGATGGTCCTGAAAGGCAAAACAAGCCCAGAGACCAGACTGTCCACTGAAGATCTGCAGGTAGTGCACTCACACTACTGATCCAGCCTTTCTTAAAACATCTGCAGATAAAAAATACCCAAAATATGACCTTTATACATGTATACATACTGTATATAATCAGTTTTCTTAGAACCTCCTAAAAAAAATGTATACAGTAGATTTAGACAGACCTGAGCAACTGAGGTGCATTGACATGTCACAACAATGTGGGGCCAGTATTTAACTGTCCTATACTTCATCATAGTCTTATATAGTTCTTTCTGACACAAGGCTTTTGCTGTAAGATACCCTATCAAGTCTAACAAGCAGCTGTAAAATGTATAATGCAGTTACGTAAAATCGCAAGTCCTGACACACGACTTCCATACTTTATTATTGCACTGTTCTGTTATATAATTCAGAGGCCATTTACTTTAGCTAGAATACAACTCTCATTTGCATAAACAAGGAGAGCAAAATATTAGAAACGCCTTTCAATATAACTCCAGTCCAGTTCACCAACAGCACTAACTACAGCCTGAAGTCAACTCTTCTCCGACACAGTGGCAAGCTTCACAAATTATAGTGTATAGTGTGTTACGGGGCTGTCTGATTGGATTAGTTTGTACAAAAGTGTCACATCTTCACATTTTCAGTGTTTGAAACGAAGCCTCTCCCATGCTTTTTTTTAGATGGTAGTGAGCAGAGGGGTGGAAGCTATGGAGCAGGTGCTGGGCTGGGACAGAACAAAGACGTCGGCACTGCTCCAGGCCTGCAAAGCCGAGCTGACAAAACGTCTCGAGCAGATTCAGGCTGTGCAGTCCATCAGGAGCAACACACTGATGGACAGCAGCCAGCAGTCCAGTGAGAAGAGTGCGGAGCAGGGCATAAAAACGGCAGCCCAAGGCAGCAACTAGGCCGGGGCTTCACCTGAGCAGAGACTGATAAGAATTTACACTACCTGCCTCAGGGTCAGTGGAATGGGATTTATCCTGTGGTACTGATAATATCCATAATGCGGGAATCCATGAATGTTAATGATGTTGATGTTTGCATCACTTTGTCAAACTTGCTAACCACTTGAATGCTTCTGCCCCGAGAGGAAGTTTTGCACAAGTCATGTTTATCAAAGACAGGTCTGCATTAACCACTTGCATCAAATTTCTATTGGCTCCCTATTTTGATGAGTGCCATGCTGTGAAAATAATCTTAGAAAAAAATATTCATGGGAAACTCAAAGCAATAGAGCCAGCTAGCTTAGCGCAGCATAAATACAGGAAATTGTGGGAAACAGCTAACTCTGTCCGAAGGTAACAAATTCTGCCCATCAGCACCTTGTAAGCTCACTACTTAGCACCTTTATATCTTCTTGTATTCTCCACTGGTTGCCTGGCAACCTCACTGTGATGACAAGAGTCCAGGAAGTGCTCGACCAAAACATAGTCCTGCACAAAACCCCCCAGTAAAATTACAGCATGTCGCTTGGTTTTTGATAATTAAACATAAAAGATATAGCATATTAACTAATGAGCTATAGGGGTGATAGTGGTGGATTTTGGGATCTTCAGACAAAACCAGGCTTGCTGTTTCCAGTCTTTATGTTAAGCTATGCTGCTGGCTTCAGCTTCATATTTAAGTGCACAGATATGAGAGTGGAATCAATCTTCTCATTTAACTGTTATGTGTAATTATCGCCTTATGGTTAAACTGTTACTGTTGAATCAGCTTCCCAGTATTGTTTGCATTCTGCTATCCATTTAAACACTGCCACGTAAGACAGAAGCTGTGCACTCCATTCTATGTTATGTTATGATAAGTAAGAAAATATATAGTTTGAACTAGCAACGGAAACCCTGTGGATCTCCAGCATATGGTGAGGGACAAAATATATAATTTTTTGTCTGTTTTACATTTTACATGTGCTATCACTGAAATTACATTTACATCCTTAATATATGGGCTCTTTGCTCTTTTGGGAAGTTTAGAGTAGCAGTGTGTTCTTATCAGGTTGATGCTGCACCTCATAACTTGTTCCTGCTTGTTCTCATCCTCAGTGACTACTGCAAAAAGTGTTCAAATATGATGTTCCCAGTACAGTGCCATAGTTTTATAGTCCACCAGTAGACTCTTAATGTGAAGCAATTTATAAGTTGTGATGAAAACACCGTAATATAATAACAGGTTTCCCTTTAGTGAACTTAAACATTTTTATAAATATACGCTTGCCTACATATGGCTTTTTTCTTTCTGTTTTTTACCACAGTCTTCATGTATGTGCACCTTGGTGTGAAATGTCACCATTAACTGGTGTGTCACCATTTGGGGAATCACTACATTGAAGGTAAAAGTACCATTATATGATGAACGCAGAAACTATCCACCCCAGACACAATGCCATAGTAACTTGTACTGCACCAAATTACAGAGAGAAATGTTCTTTCTGAGATATATGCAAATGCTGACATGGACCAAATAGATTTGTGTAAAAGATGTGTTTGCATTAGTAACTACATCTTTTTGAATGGGATACACAGATCATTATTCTAAAAATAAAAAGTCTGACCATTTAAGATGTATATCACTTCATACATGCAAGCCTCATTGAGCACATTATGGATGACCTTATGGGTAATAATGACATAGCTTCATCCTTGAGTTACATAGAACCAATATTTCTGGATGAGAGCTCATTTAAGACAATCTATTATATACTGTTATTGAAGTTATGTTTCAGTCTGGTGGCTGTGATGTAAGACAGTGTGTACAATGTATGCAGGTCTCTGACTCATAGGTCATGTGGATGATAGCCTTTGTCATGCCTGTCATCTCATCCCCTATCGCTTGAACATGGACATAAATGATGGTGGATCTGAATTTGCAGAAGGTTCATCTTTTTGTGTTGTGGTGAGATTGAGTTGTCACTACTGGCTTGTACTTTTAGTAGATACAGAGAAAGTGGGAAGATCTGTTTACTCAGTGTTTTGTGTATGTTCTAAACTGAGATTGACTCTCGGCACATTGCGAGGTTTCACCAAAAGTAACCTCTCACTATTCTTTATTTTAAACCCCTGTAAGAATTATCTTGTGAGTTCCCCAACACATTTGCATTTTGTATTTAATTTAATCATGTACGTCAAATGTTACAAAAGGAAGTTGTATGTAAAGTATGTGATTTAAGGTGCCCTTTATAAACATGTTGGTACGAGGGATTTTCTAAAATAAACCAGCCCTCAAACTTTTGAAAGAGCTGTTGCTCCACCTTTTTTTATTGCTGTATATTATATGCATGTAGAATTATGCACTGACAAATATCACATTCGGTATTCTTGAGACTCCACTTCCTCTTAAGACTTAACCAAAAGCCGAGCATTGTGTAGTGAGAAAGAACTTTTGGTCGTAAAAATAAAATGTAAATACCCTAAAGTACTGATTAACAAATGCTTTTCCATAGTCAGAAATAACAGACAAATATTTTTAACACAGTGAACCTCCTTTTATATTTCCCTTTTCACATACAGTAAGTTCAAGCTAGAGATGCAGGGTTGTCAACAAAATAGTGATGGGCATATTAGCTGTAAGCCTATTGGCTGCATGCTGCCGCCAGATATTTTCCAACTGTTGGTTAATGGGTTTCATAGTGTGCGTAATTCCTGTGGAATTGGCTCCAACTAGGCTGAACAGTTAGGAGTGAGTGGGCAACGGGAGCAGTCGATTGTGCTTTCATGTGTCACGCTGTCTTGGTGGATTAGATTATGAGTTAACAGCGCACAGGCAACAACTGCAGGTTTGCTCTGTAAGCACTCAGTTGCCCTGAGGACTGTCTGGGCTTTTCATGGTGGAAACAAATCTTATCCCATATGGTCAGATGACTTTCAGAGAACACATATCCACCCAAGACCTTACGATGCTGTTGGTTTGCAAATGCCGAGGTGATGTATGGGTCAGTACGTACCTTGTTTTGGTACATTGTGGTGGCCTTCAAAGTACAACGTATGTAGTACAGTTCAGTTAAAGTTAATGAGGTTTTAAAAAAGTCACGAGTTCACAGAAAAGTGGCGTTTGCTTAATTGTAAGAGACAAGGAAAAAAAACTGAAACAGTACAAATAAATCAACACAAGTGCGTTTCTTTCTCACATCCACACAGACAGGCGTGCTCTTTTGCCCCACTTGTGGGGCACAGATGGAGGAAACGTTAGTGAGTGAATGCAAAAGTGTCAAATGAGAGGCAATTTCATGGGACTGAAGAACCCTATAATGACTGTTTTGATAGAGGAGTAGAGCTACGATTGCTGAGAACAAGCTGCATAATGTATGAAGGTTAAACGTCTAGCATTCACTGCTTCTTAGACCAGACTGACAAACTGGAATACTTCACAGAATTAATTTATTATTTCTGCCTGAGCATTAAAATGTGTTTCTGTCTTAAGCTAGAAAAGAGCAGATTGGTTTGCATTCAGCTACAGTGGTTTGAGGAATACTTTATTTTCTTTGATTAAAATGCATGTCACATATGGCTGGTTGCATTTTATGGTCACAAAACATTTACAGTATTTTAATGAACTTTTTTTCTAAATTAATAAGTCAAAGTGTCTTTTGAGTCATTTGCACAATTAACAAAACAATAAAACAGAATACAAAGTGATTAAGAGAGGATTGTGCTGGTGAGATTATAGCAGTATCTCGAAATTTACAAAGAATGAAGGATTAGAAATTTGTCATGATCAAAAAATATTTAAAAAATTATGGTTGTGTTAAGTTGCCACTTCAAAGTTACTGTGTAAACTACACATACAATGTTCATGTCAACAAGCCATTAGTCTTTAGTTAATATGAGAGACTCAGCCTTGTTACTGATGTACTTGATCTTCCATCCCTTGTTTTTCCCACTAGCGTCAGATCTGAAGGCAAGATGGACCTGGTAACTTCCTGTGTCAATGCGACCTGGTGGCACTGGTCCACAGAAGGGTCCATACTCTTGTCCAGCTGTTGAAATCTTGTAAAAGAGGGACATCAATTAAAAAACAGAAATGTTGATTCATTAAATGCCTGAATGATTTATGTATGGCCAAACTTAAATATGCAGGAAACGGCATGCCCATACAGTATATCACCCAAGGACGACAAGTCTGTAATATACTGCCTCCACAAGCATGAGGACGAATACATTGCCTATTTATCTCCCTGTGTGTTACATTCTGAAGTCACATGACTGACCTTCAACATATCGTACGGACAAGGGACCTCTGGATGTCCCTCTATGTCAAAGGGTTCCAGGAAGTCCAGGATTATTCTGTAGCCCTCTGGCAGACGGATGGTGTGGTCACACTGAGTCATGGGTGGGTAGGGACTCGGGTAGCCCGGACTGGTCAGAAACCCGGACAGCGAGGTCAACACCTGGCTGCTGCATGGCACTGTAGGGAATACTCACAGTCATTTAGATCCCACTTAAACACAGCAGGCTTGTTTTAGATATTTTGTCCAGTCCTTAGTGTTCAAAGCTCTTGTATATAAATTTGAATACTGAGGAACAAGTCTAATGTTCTATCTGTAGGCCTGCTTTATGGATCATAAAGCACTGACTATAAAAAAAGTTTTTTGATGAGAAGAAAAACATTTTTTTTACTTCAATTGAGACATTTTCTGGCACCATAAATGATGGGATTAATTTAGGTTTGCGTTATTGCCCCGGCAAGTGTTCAGATGCTGTTACGGAGAAAAACAAATGAGTATCGCAAAGAGGCTGAGTTGCTGTAATTCATATAATTAGTGCAATCTGTAGGCAGATAATCATTTTTGCCTATTCATTGCATGATTTGTTTTGTCACCCTTTTTCCGCTGGCAAAGAAAAATAATTTAAGGCACATCACTAGTAATTGTGATTAATTACCTCATGTCAGTACACTATTAGTGCTGCACACAGGTATCAATTTTTAATGCCATTTTGAAGTTGCTTTTCCCTAAGGAATCGACAGTAATTAACCTAGCCTTACACCAGCTGGCAGAGATCAACTACTTTATGCATCAGTATGCACAGGCCAGCTATGATGGAATGAAATCCAGTCTAGAACAATATCAACCGTGCGCCCTGTGTGAAATATCAGAAAATTGTTTTCTGAAGATTTGTTCTGCACTATTGTCAAATATGGAGAACAATTTGAAATACAGATGGCCCTTTCCTCCTATACGTATGTGTAGTCGTATGTTTACAGCCCAACAATTTTATCTAATTTTCATCAAGCAAAGTCTGAAATTAACAGCAATTTTCCAATACCATATTGACAAATGTGCCAACTGAAAGGTTTGTCCGTTATTGGATTATATCATGAACAAATGCTGAGGAATTCAAACGTGTTGAAGCCAAATGCATTAAACAGAAGTCAATGGGCACTAATGGAAATTACTTTGCTTGATTGCCATCGATATCTGCTGTGTCTGGTAGTGGGGAGCTGAGCAGCAGCGTATTTAGCTTGAGAAACATCATATACCGTATTTACGCAGATCAATATACAGTCAAACGCTGTGTGCCAAGCTCTTAGCACTGCACCTCACTACACAGCTTTTGACGCACTTTGACAGAGCTCAGATGAACATGCCCCTTGAGCTTTAGTCTGCGTGGCTCTTACTTGTGCAGGATCTTTTGTTGTCATGGAGAAGGTATCCTTGTCTGCACGTGCAGTAATATCCACCAATGTAATTGTGGCAAAAATGATCACACACTCTCTCCCCATCTATCTTGGATAGGCACTCGTTGATGTCTGTTGGAGAGTGAAGGGTTAGAGAGTGAAACACAACACAGTAATGTATTTTTCTGTACATGAGCATTCTTTAAATGGGGAAAGCCTTTACATGAATGTCTAGTAAATCCTCAATGTGCCTCAAGTCAAATCAAATAATGTATGATATTTTTTTTCACTTTGTATCTTTCTTGGGTGTATATATCACCACTGCTTTTACAAGTTAAGCAGACACTAAATTAGTCTTGTTTGTCTTAACTCTAGATCACACAATAATGAAAAAACAAAATGATGACTACTCGTTGCCAGCTTAAATAAGGCTCCGAACTCTGATCGTTACATCCAATTAAAACAAGAGTTTAAATTGGAAAAGTATTAATTGCATGAAAACAGAAGTTGTCTTTTTTTTTTTTTTACTTAAGAGTCATCAACAGTTCCCAGAATCTGGGAGATAAAAAAAAGGGTCTGACTGTGATGATCTGGGAGTCACATATTTTGTCCGAATGTAACGACACAAGGGCAGTGAGAGATAGGAACTACCAATTACACTTCAAATCTAAGTTTAAATAACTTGCGATATTACATTTGCATAAGCTGACAGTTATATGTAAATTAAGAGCCTTCTAGTAACATTGCACTTCATTCCAATGTGTGCCTTTATTTTGTCACCGTATTTATGTAATTTAGAATATTTCTGGGTATACATGCAATCATATAATCCTGCTATTGTTTCTCTAGCAATTCCATTTCACATTGCTTGGTGTAATTACACTGCCAAAAATATATCTGCCTTCTGGCAACAAATGTCACTATTTTGTATCACCTTCTGAGGTGTAAAATGCTTGGAAGCCTGTGAATCGGCCCTCGTTAGAGTAGTCACTCCTAAAGACCACTGACATGACGTTCCCGGCTGACAGGATGACTGTGTTCCTCGGGGTGCTTTCATAGTTCTTCTCTTCCTCACCGCAGAACCGCAAGGTCTCATTCCCCTCTGCCAAAACCTGGTGTGACAAGGTCAGAGGACTTTGAGTGAGCAAGTTACAAACTCCAGTGCAGATAATGGGAGTTGGAGTTTCTCCAGCATGTACCTGGATGTAGTCATATTCACACTGGTTTGAGGGTTCCATGCTGAAGTGGCTGAAGTAGAGTTTGACCCTGTGGCCGTCTGGGACAGTGATGTTCCACACTATGTGCAGGTTATCAGGGTATAGCTGGGGGAAGTTGGGGGAGGTGAAGCTGCCATATAACCCTGTCATTTCCACACTCAGCGAGACATGGAGGAGGGAAAATAAGACAAATACAGAGCACCCACTGGGCAAAATTAGGTGTGATGGCAGTAGTTTCAAGGATTATTTTGCACAAATAAATGCTAACTGACACTCACCCGGTCATGTTGGTTTAACAGTCCCCAGATATTTTGCCTGTTTTGGAACGGTTCATTCTCAGCGATCTGAGGGTAAATGAACCCGGCTGGCCGACATTTAGGTAAACAAAGTGACACAGCCACATGATCAGTTTGTCATCGTTACCCACCTCCCTCGGTCACAGAAATCTATCAAACTCATAAATGTCAGAATAATTTATATTCATTCTGTCAAACTAATTTTCTTTTTGCTTTATTACCCAGTCATCTTTTACCAGTGGTAATTGATAGTTTACATGAAGATGACACAAACTACTATTTATTTTAAATCAACTGCATTCACCAAACACAGGAAGGAAGACATGTGGTTGTCCAGATCATCAAACTAGATTTAAAAAAATATATTTTCTGAGGTTTTTGTCACATTTGATTGGTAAAATATTTTAATTTTAACTTAAAGCCTAAAAAAATAAACATACCCGAACATTTAGGAGCCAGGGCCTTTTTGCACCTTAACAAAAGGGACACTAACCCACCAGGGTAACGGTCATCCACTAATCACGGTTTGATCCCTGGCCCCTCCTGTCCATGTGTTGAAGTGTCCTTGGGCAAGACACTTAAACCCAAATTGCATGGCAGCTCTGTTGCCATCGCTGTGTGTGTGAATGAGAGACAAATTGTCAACCGCTTTGTAAGGTAGAAAAACGCTATGTAAGTGCAGTCAATTTACCATAATTACTGTATCAGGGACAAAACAGTGAATGAAACCAGACTGCATCATGCTTTTTTTGGTTGTTTTTTTACACATCTGCACTGTGCCCAATGTTTTAGGGTCAAACTTGATTACAAATGCTTTTGTAATGAGGGAATCGCAGAGTAGTCATGCTTTCTGTTTTGATGGAATATAGATATTGAAGTTATTCATACATAATGGGGCCTTTCAACCAGCAACAGTATGAAGTAAGCTTGTAATAACCAACCCCTATTTTCCCTAACACTAAAGCACTAATGGCTAGTATTTGATGTGAATTACAATAATTATCGACATAAACATCAATGTTAATTTCCCTTTGCAAACGACCTCTCTGATGGTACTCTTTTTAAATGGTGCCATAACCTTTTCCTTTTCGTCTGATTGTGAGCTGGTGGGATGTTGAGCCACAGTATGGCAGATGTTCTCCTCTTGGATATCGTCCAGGTGCCACTCAGGGCTTTGATGTGCCACTATGATGCATCAACAGAAATGACACCCCCGACACTAAATGTAAGCCTCCCTGGAAAATGTAACTTCATCATTAAAAAAAACTACTAATAATGACTGCGGTTCTCTGTGAGTCATTCTGACTGAAGGGTCTCATTTCCGTTGCCTCTGGGAGTGTAAATTAATTTCAAGCTTCTGGGCCTTTATTTCCTGAGCACTCAGTGGGATCTTCCAGGTGAAAATAGAGAAAGATCCTGGGCCTTTTCCGCCTAGGTTTAACCTCCAAGGAGCTGAATCACCCCTTATAACACTACAAACTTTCTGACAGACTTCTTCGTGGCCTCAAGTGCATTTTGCTCATTTGATTTAAAGATATCTCCCCCAGTTTTACTCTTTGGCACAGACTTCTTTAAACTCTTGCATGAAAGAATATGTGCTGTTTTACAAAGGGAATGACAGACTGTTCTAAGCTTTTGGCCATGTCCTTCATGACTTACTGTACCTGCAGACTTGAAAATTGTAAGGGGTCAGTGCCCTTTGAGTTGAAACCTACTCCTTATATATTTTACCTACTAATTTATGCAAGGACAATATTTGGTTAAGAGCATAACTGCCTCCAGGGGCCGCTAGTGGGTTTTTTAGACTTTTATTTTGAAATGTAATACACCTTTTAATGTTTTTTCCTGCTCATACATATGAAACAATGCTTGCAAGCTGTATTTTATTGGGTAAATTTTAAATAACACTTACATAAAATATTATTTGTTATTTAAATATTCTTTAGGTACACAACAAAATAAATCCCCACCCAGCCCACAACCAATCTCTTTTCCTTTCCCACAGAAATTCTGACTAGCTAGTCATAATCCTCTTTTGTAGCTTCACTACATGTATATGCATGGCAATCCCTCCCAGACCTCACAATTAATGACTGCCTGGGTGCTGGAACTGGAGACTGGATGTGACTCAGTGGTACCTCATTAAGTTTCGGGTGTTCATTCATGGCTGGCTGCAGCACACGCTGCTTACAAGGGAGGACTAATGACGCAGCTTGCACCTTGATTCTAGGTCTGTCGTCGTTTTCTTCCCCCATCCTAGCCCTCTATAGTGTGCAGTTTTGGGACTGGAACCTGTGTTGGGTTTGACCTCAGCTCTGTCAGTGCTGAAACCATCTCCTGCTCATCAGCCTTGCTTGCCATGAGCGGCTCCATTTTATTTGTTCCCTTTGTCTGAATGCCTTAAGGACTGTAGGTTCCATAATCTCGCTTCTCATCTCATTGTTTCTCCTATATAAGTTGAATACTGACTGGTATGTGCACTGAAGGGTTCTTATCATCTGATTTACTACACGATGGGGAGTGTATGATCATTGCCCCTCACTAAGTATATAGTCTGCTAAATAACTAGGTCTATGGTTAATGCGTCTTTGATGAACTGTAGGTTCCTCTGCAGGCTCATGCTGATTCCTAGAAACCATCTTCACTGTGGCAGTCTCCAATATCGGGCCTGAAGGACCAGTTGAAAGAAAGTCTTAGGAGCTGACTCCCTATAACCTTTCAATTTTCTAGTTATTTCAGAGTTATAGTTTTTATTATAGCCACGTTGTTTTCCAGGATATTAACTGAATACTGTTGCCACACCAATAAACACACTCCACTTGTCCACCAGTGTATGGTTCTATATAAAAGAACAGATAAGCAGAGCTATAAAGCATATTCAGCCAAAAGTAAATAAACGCTAATAATAATCAAATCTCCATATTTACACAATGGCTATAGATAAACATACTCAGTAGAAAATTAGTTGACAACTTAAACATTTCACTTCAAAATATATAACAGCTTCTATCACTTTTGCAGCAGTTAATATAGGAAATAAAAACTATGAAATAAAACATTTAATAAATGCAGCATTTGTTACTGTTCTAATTTAAACTACCATAATAAAGTGGGAAGGACAGCATACTGAATATTGTTAGTCTTCCAAAAACAGAGAATAAAAAATACCATTAATAATAGAAAAGGTTTGACACTGATAAATAGCTTTGTATAAAAGCATGCAAAAGATTTGATGTCATGACATGAGTACTTATTATGGGTATGATGGATCATAAATGGGCCATGAATCCTATTTTCTAATCACAACATTATTTATTTTATTATCGCTTTTACCCAAAAAATAGTTTGTCACAAAAAAACTGTCAATGAAAAATGCATTAAAAGAACTCACAGTAAATGTTTTAAAGTAGAATTTCTGAAAGCAGTGTTTTAAGGTTTGCCTTTACCGACGCTAACTCTGCTTTCTAAATGTCACTGCAGTGATTGGCACTGAGACGCCATAGCTAGTAATTAGAAATTGTAAGACAGCCGATCCTTCATAATGTACTGCTTGTTTGCTTTATTGACTGGATACAAAACATTTGTTTGGTTGCTAAAGGACTGTTACTGCACTCCCTGCTCTAAAATAGAAAAACCATATCCTCCTAAAATGCCTACAGCTACTCACAACAGCACCTTTTTCACTGCATGCTCTTTGTCGCCGCTCAGTTTTGTAACCTTTTCACACCCTAAGGTCATACCTTTCGCACCATTAGGTCATTACCTTAAGGTGCAAAAAACCTTTCCTTTGATTGCTGCTTGCTGTTGACTGGAGGCAGTATTCATATAGTATCAGATTTGTGTCAATATGATCAAACAAAGCTTCCTAAATGTTAAACAAAAATAAGAATTAGAAAATAAAACTCACTGTAGCAAAAAAAGGACGCCATCTCAAAAGTAAAACCTATATCTTGCAGACAAATTACTTGTGTAATCTTGAACCTATTGGTCTTTTACTTTAATAATATGTCTTTTTGTTTACAGTTCCCGCAGGTTCTTTTTCACGGGGCAGACTTTTGCCCTTATTGTTGGCTCTGTGGTGCCACATGACAGCTCTCTCAATAATTTAGATAATTATACAAATAATTTGTTAGTTATGTTTTACTTTTGAAATTTGATTATACTGACACATACTTACTTCCATATACTTCCATTATACAGATGAAAACAACAGGGACAAAAGCATATTTAACACAAAAAGCACTATTAGGTCTAATTGCTGAGTAGCAGTGAAATGTTTGAGGTGCTTGAAGCAATACTACAAGCAAGGAATAAAACTACACACTATATCTAAAATAAAATAAAATGAATCAAATATAAGAATAGAATAATAATATTCCTGTAATATTGTGCAGTTCAGTTCTAACTTCTGAATCTGAACAAGTTTCTCTTTAGGCCGAACAGCAGAGAGAAGTGATGATGTCATCTGTAGACAAAACCTGGAGCTGCTCTTTAGACGGTGAATAATGGGACATTGACAGCATGGTGATTTGACTGGGATGTGAGGACGTTTTCTGTTTGGCAGCTGAAAAGCCTTCATTCAAATAAAACTAACAGACCTGTTCACTGTGAAAAAAATACAAAAATCCTCACCTGATGATCGAGTAAGAGGGTGGTTTGTAGATATCTGCTTTTCTATCCAAAATCAATGTAATAATGGAGGGGATTTTTGCAGAACTGGAATGCATTAAGAGAGCCTTTGTTTGTTAGTTTTAACCTCATCAGATAAAAATTGATGCAACATCGAGGAGTTTGCATTTGCACCTGCAATAGAAAGAATCTGAATATGAAAAGCTTCATGTAGATGTAGATTATGTGATTTAAAGGACCAGCGGATAGGATTTAGTGACATCAAGCAGTGAAATTACAGTTTGCAATACACAAATGAAAACAGATGCTACACTGCAATTTCCCAGCTTGGGATCAATAAAGGCTATCTATCTATCTATCTATCTATCTATCTATCTATCTATCTATCTATCTATCTATCTATCTATCTATCTATCTATCTATCTATCTATCTATCTATCTATCTATCTATCTATCTATCTATCTATCTACATACTTTAGAATATTATATTCAATTCCTGCCAGTAGATCCTCTTAAATGTTACACACTGGACCTTTAAATTAATTAACTCTGAATCATCAAAGCACAAACACAATATACATTTATTATTCATTATACATGTGAATATTGGGGGCAAGTATTGAACATGTGCGTCACCAACAAAGCATATTTGCAAGACGTTAACTAAACTCAGTGGTATATTTGTGCATGTACAATAGATAATTTGGACACACACGCGGAGCTGAGCATGCACACAAAACGTGCAGCAAAAAAAAAGCACAGGCCGCATGATCAAATCCTGAATGTCCATGTGCGCAAGACAGACGCTGTGCTCACAGAAGTGTTTCACCTGCTTGCTGTACCATGTGGTAATGAAGTGCTTCCTTATAGGAAGTCAGGCAGTCATTAAATAAAGAATAGGCCACCTGAGATCAATCGAAAAGTCGAAAGGACAGTGGCTGTTTGTATCCGTAGAGTCAACAAAAGGCAGTGATGGAGATGCAGGGAGGGAGAGCTTCAAATCAGTGTCATATCAGATGTTGGAAGGAGGCAAAGAGGAGAATTTACATTTTTTCCCCTCATTTTGCACATCTCTACTGTATCTCTCTGAACAGCTTGTACTAACAAATTATACTCCCAGACATACACGTTGTGAGTGCATTTACCCTAACTGTGACATCCCTCTGCCATCTTCATCCTCACTCTCATCCTCTTTCTCCTTGCCATTTTCCGCTGCAATCACAGTAGTCTCAACCACCCACATGCTGTAAACTGTAATTAAGGACTTGAATAGGTGGGGATGTGTCACTTGAGCTGAACACAGACGAACAATGTAGAGTTAATCCACTGTAATTTGCTCGTCCACTGTAGTTTTGCAGAAACGATAGAGTTTAGGCTTCCACAGCACGCTACCTGCTGCACAGACGGTTTAAAAGCACCACTCATTCACTCATTTGTCAGTGTCTGGTATGATGCCAGTTAGATCCACAACTTTCAGTGCAGAAATGTAAAATGTTATAGCAGGAACATCCACATTTAATTCACAAAACAGTTTCAAATATTGTTGCCTCTGGCCCTTCTGAGGACTCACTCTGTTGTTGCCTGGACTTGAGGCTGGAGGCCAGATGTTCATGAGCCAAAAGAAACAGAATTGATTGAATGCCGTCAATATATATTAACATTTTTCTTTGTTCTGTGGGGAGCAGCAGGTTCCATGCCATTAACATTGCCATTGTTCTTGCTCATTGTGCGTGGGCGCAGAGAATACATTACATTGCATAAAACAAAAATACACCTGGAAATGTCTCAGTGATTTCTTGCTAAAGACTCACTTCAATTTACTGCATGTTTTGTTTTTTTCTTGGCAACAAATAGCTTTCTTTAGGTATGGTTTAAGAGATTTTTATGAAAAAGCTTTTTATTCTCTTAAAGCAGCAGCTTGGTGCGTTTGTAACTGTATGTAATCTTTGTACAATTACAGTTCTTCTCTGCATCATGCTTGTTTAAAATTGGGACTTTAAGAATGTGAACATGCAAATGAATGCAAAGAATAAATGCTATTGGTGCTGTGCTGTCATTGAGGTGGACAGACATAATCAGTGTTCAAAGGAATACAGAGGAAGAGGAAGAGGAAAATCTGACAAAATAATATTCAATTTGAGGGTTTTAAATAAATGAAAATGTTCAGCTCTTACAAATGTATTTTAATAAAGCAAGTTAGAGGTTGTTCTGCATGTTTCAAAAGAGTGAAAACCACAACAAATCATTTTCCTGCTGATTTAAATTTATGTTTTTAATCTGACTGCCATATTAAACAGTTCAATTAAATTAAATTTGGGGAAGCTCACCTGCACGAGTCCTTACAGTGGTGGCCCTCTGCTGCATGTCATCCCCTCTCTCTCTCCTCTTTCCTGACTCTCTTCAGCTGCTCGAATGAGGGAAAAAAAAACAAACAAGTTAAATTTATTGTTCTAAAAATAGTTCCCCTTGGCTTTCAAGAACGTATCAGGACAAAATTAATAGTTTGATGTGTTTACTGATGGTGGTGCATGCTGTTCATTTTTTGCAAAAAATAAATAAATACATTTTTAGTAAATGCCATTCATTTTGTTTGTGTCAGTGTATGGAATGAAATATCTTTGCTCTAAAAAATAAATTGATCAGTGTCCCCATTTCACAAACATTACACAAAATAAATATTGAGGAGGGAAATATGTTTAAGGTTGAAAGACTACAGCTTTAAAAATAATCAATTATCTTAAAAATGTTAACAAGGGGTTATATTGTTTCAGCATTGCAATGACTGCATATCATTGTAACAGAGCCTTGGAGCATTTACAACACAGTGTCCCAAACACCAAACCCACATGTTCAGTGTATAATTTATTGCTCATCCTAGTTCCCAGCATCCCCTGATGCTAATAATCAAGAATGACTGCTGATGAATTGATGTTGAGCCTTTTTGTGCTGGATTTCATTCTTGACGTCAGGCCCATTACTCTTCCAATTTGGCCTGGCATGGCTCTTTTTCACAGATAACAAATATGGTCATTTCCTTGCTAATTCAACCAGGCCCCAGATTTAGCAATTCAGTGGACTGCCATAAGGCAGTAAAGCATTCAGTGACGTTGGTGCGAACAAGCAATGATGAGAAATGGCACACAGGTGCTGCTCTCACCCCTGAATCTCTTCCTTCATTATGGTGCCTCACCACGACCACGCTTTCTCCTTCATTATGTTTCAAACAGCTCTCTTTTACAAAACTAATGAATTACAAAACAGTTTCTTGCTCACTCAACATGACTTTGATGAGAAAGAAAATGCCTCAAAGAAAGAATTACTCACCTGTATTAAGTTCTTGGTAAACCTGCAAGTGATCAGCAGTGAATATTTCTCAACAACAACATAACACATCGACTCATTGTGAACATACCCATATCACTGATATGGAATTATATAATAGTGCTGACAGGCCATGACTCAATAACTCCAGAAGGGATATTAATGAGGGGGGTTATTTCTTGTATAATTGATTAAACATTTTCGGGTCTGTTAGGCTTGAGAAAAATGATGGTCACCCTGAACATTAACCATGGATTTCCAATATGAGTAATGGCACGACTCTCTCGTCTGCAGCAGCGAGGACTTCACATGCCATTAATAAACGAAAACCATCACTGTCACCCGTAATGCTGTGGTAACATTTAGATCTCAGTGGCTCACATCATGTTTTTTTTTCTTTTTCTTTTTTGTCTCTGCTTCGCGGCAAGACCATTTGACTTGATTTCGTGTCGTTAGAGCAACTGCAATCAGGTGTATTGCTATCCCACAAGGGCCCATTGTCCTGAAAATAGTCATAAGCAGCACTACATACTGGGAGAAAATAACATTACTTGAGATCCTCATCTGCTGCTGTGGCAACAAATCTATTACAGGTGTAGTACTGAGCCAAACAAGGCCAGTTGTGGTAGCTAATGACAGGAAGTGTCGCCCTTGTGATTAGAGCCCTATAAGGTACACATCATACAGGACACTGCAGTGCTTAAACAAGACAGTCAATATCATCTTAGGTGCTTTTTTCCCTCCCTGCAGTCCCTCTCTTTTAATGACGCTATCATCATGAGTGGCTCCTGGTCATGAGTCTGACTCTCACCGTAAAACCCAAACTAATGAACTGTGACGGTAACTCTCACCACTTTATCATGATGGATGATGTTACTCTGATAGAAGTGACTATAATACAGCAGAATTCAGCGATGGAATGGTATAGATAAAGGCTATATGACTGACTAATTAGTAGTATTTTTCTAACTTTAACTGATTTTTTCAGCCATTATAACCACAGGGTAAATCGTTCTTTGAGGATTTGAAATTTGGTTATCTTGAGGCATGTAGACACCAGTAATTTGCTTGGACGACATATTCTCACAAAAGGAGTCAGAACACATAAAGTGACAAGATTAGTTGTCGGTGTAGAGAGTCATTCAGTTGGTCACCGAAGCACAAAACAATTAATCTTATGTCATCTTATCTCATGTTTTGCATTGTCATCAAAAGTGCAACCACATCCACAAAGTAATGTCTCCGCTGCACCACTTATTTAATACTTTGCATGATTCACAGTGCAATCCTTATGTATCTCATACTGGCCCTTTACAGAGTGCTGCAGGGATGACATATTTTTGTAGGCCAGCTTGAAGTAAAGTTAGCATGGCCATGGTTTCTTTGGATTATTGCAGAAGAAAATAAGGTTGATGACTTTTTGTTTTGCAAGATATTCTTCACAAATGAACACCAGTTTTATGATTTTTGAAGCTGAAATGTGATTGCCAGAAGTAAAAAGCTAACGTTAGGCTATAAACAAACTACACCACAGTTGCACAACTTCATTATCACCACCACTAAAATTCAAACTTCTTTGAGATATAGGCTACTGAAAAACCTCCACAAACAAAGCAGTCAAATGACTGGACAGACTGAGCGGGTGGATGGGCGCCGTGCTGTGCCGATGACCATATAAATGATATTCTGCAACGAGCCAACGTCTGCTTGTCACAAAAATAGAAAAAAACTATTGGAAGCCTATTATTCAGAGCAGTGTGAAGCCTGAGCTTTTTGCTCACTGGGATTCATTTTACATGCTTACCTCATTATTTGCAACTTTGGCCACGTTTAATATGAACATACATTGTAAAGTATATGACAGAGAATAAGGGAAAGCATAATAGGTCTCCCCTTTAACTAAAATTCAGTGGTTTGTGGGCAAAATATTTAGAGGAATATACTGTACAAAAAAAATTGTGTTGCCTTTGTGTCTGACACTTTACAAACTGCAGAGATTTAGTGTTGTTATCCAATCAAGCTAAGGAAATAAACTGATCCAATTGTTCTCGTATCTTTTGCAAATGTAAAATTGCCTATACCAGCAAAATTTGAATATAACAATTTCACGTTGATTTGCCATCAAAATGGTAAGGTTAGGCTAAATTTAAACTGGAAAGGTTTAAAAGGGAAGGTGGTCATAAACTGCACTGAATATTAGCAGATTTGTCTTATAAATTGACTTTTCTTCACTTGCTTTTCTGACACTGTTCTAAATTGGTATATTGTACATTATGGGTTGTTTGGGGAAAAAAACAGATTTTTCAGATTTGAGGCACACTGAACAGATATACAGTATAGTATGTGTTTTTACAAATTAGCTTTTGTAATATTTTAAATCAGGGTGGTGACATAACTAACTATAAGTAACTATGTCCCTGCTTCAAATCCAGCCAGGGGACCTCTGTTGCATTTCATTTCCCTCTGTCTATTCCGACATTTCCTGCTGCCTCTCTGGCAAAAATGTCAGAAGTCTGTTTTAATAGAGTTGTCATAATGCTCTAACCTCTTTAACTACATTTACTGTTTTTAGCCACGTTAGCAACTATTTGATGGATTGTCATAAAATGTTATACAGACATTCATGGTCCCCAGATGATGACTCCTGCTGCCTCTCCCCAGGCTTTTTCTCTAATGAGGTTGAATTTTTTGGGGGGACATTTTTGTAACACTGGTTGGGCTGCCATGTACTTTGGTCCACACATTAGTTAGGATAAATTGTAACAACTTTGATTACTTTTTCATTTAGCATCATCATCAGGTCAGATATTTAATTTATCCAGTATTTTATGACCTCATACATGAGTCCCATCAGCCTCAGCTGTATTTGGTGTTTAGTGCTAATTAACAAATGTTAGCATGCTGAAATGATAAACTAATATGGTGACAATGATCAACATTGTACCTGCTTAACAGTGGCTTGTTAGCATTGTCAGAGTGAGTATGTTAGCATGCTGATGTTAGCATTTAGCTCGAAGCACCACTGTGCCTGCATATGTACAGCCTCACAAAGCATAGACTTGTTTCAACGTAGTCATTGGGGATAATTTACTGTTGTCAAAACATTTTCAGTCCTTATTTTTCTTTATTTTTCTAGTAGTCTTAATTACACTGTGAAAGCACAAACATCTCAAGAGGTAGTTATCATCGTCAGAGCACATTAATGAGCCCTAGTTTAAGACATCTCATATTCAACTGATAAGATTGCTACTTTTTGTTGCAGTAAATGTAACCTGCGGTTTGCATCCTGCAGCACTTAAAGGTCATTGTTCACTGAATCCTCAAAACCCCGTGGTTTGCTTTCACACCACAGACCTGCCCAGCCTCCCAAAGTAGTGGCATCCAGAATGAACAGGGTCACTATATTGACCGGCGTGCAGCATCCCTTTCTCTTGCTGGTGACAGCTCATTTTCTGAGCCACGGCTTTAGCACTGAAAGAGCAGAGGGCCCTATAATGATCAGCTTTTAGCGCTGGCACTGGGCGGCTGAATAAGCCATCAGGCATCATTAGGCCCTGCTGGGGAAAACAATCCCCCATTCCCATCGGTGCTCCCAAATAGGAGAACTCTTTGAGAGAAATACATAAGAGACACTTTAGCCTTGTGTTGTGTGTACAAGAATGCTTTGCTCATTTGCAATTGGCATCATTCCGCAGTCAAAGACTCCCTATGCCTGGTGATTTAGCTCTTGATGATGCCTTTGAGAACCCCCAAAAAGCATAATTCCTTTCAGGTGAAGCATCTGGTTATCAGTTTACCTTTTAATACCTACAAAACTTTACTTATGCTAAAATCTTGATTCAAAGAAACAGGAGGCAGTGACTGATCAACAACAGGAGGACATGGTATCAGGATATTTTCAACTGAAGAGAGGAGAGTGAATTCTGAAAAGGCACTAATGATCTCCCCACTGAGTGATACAAAACTACTGCATACTCAGAGAGACAGGTCCATTATTCCTACAGGGTATGTACTTTCCCTAGAACATTTTTAAAAATGGTTATTTTTATATTTATTTTACATCAAAATGACTCAGCTAGTCAAGCATACTACATTTGTTCAGTGCTCTGGATACAACCTATCTAAAATGTCACCACTAAACAAATTGAGCCCGGCTGACAGAGATGAATAAGACTGCTGCAGGCGCCGTGTCCAGAGTCGCTGGGTTAATAAAGTACAAGTACACGTCGACGGACTGCAAAGAACTTCCATCTCAGCTTTTCAAACAAAACATGCACACCCACTGTATAATATATCAAGTAAGAATTCAGGAAGGGTATGATGAGTATTTTTCCTTTCTTAGCTCATTATGTTGTTTTATATTTCTAATTTACTCTGCTACACATTGAATCGGTACATGCTTTGAGAACACAACACATTCTATTAACAATATGTCAGCCGCAGTAACCTGAATCTGTGTAACATTCATTTCAAAATATCATTCCAGTCCCTTTTATGTAAATCAATTTTGTTCAGCATAATATAACTCTTTGTTGATAGTGTTTGTTGAATACAGAAGAGGACACAGCCTTTTCTTTCAGCGGGGAATCGCCACACAACCTGCCTGTTCACACCTTTCCTCAGAAGCATTATCCGAGCGCTGGGTGTTAATTTGGCCTGTCTTGACCGATCGAGGCCAGGTTAGGGAACCGTTTGATGTTAACCGTTTCTAAATCTTTGCTAGCGTGGGATGAAAATTACTTATGACACATCTGTGAAACACAGAGACAAACACAATGATCATGTAGTGCTCAGTGAGGCTGACACAGCTTACAGTGAAGGTAAAATTATCAAGTATAATATGTATTTGTAAGTAAAATCTTTCTATAAATTAGGACATTGAGTAAATGTATAGGGTAATGCAGTAAATCCTTTTTAGATACAGTATGTGTAGTGTTAATCAAGATTCAATATTGCTCTCAAAAATAATCAGCTTGGTGTTTACCAAGACACTGAAAACATCACAGACAGAGGAAATCTCTTCACTCCTTTCTAGTCTGGTGGGTTTCTGCCAACTCCTTAAATATCATTCTAGGTGACGAGCCTCCAGACAAATCACAGAAACTTTTCCTGAACACGCCTTTAACATCTGAAACGCTTTCATTGTTTTTTTTTTTACCTCTAGGGGACATTAAAACAAAAACAAACTACACATGAACACATGGTCCAGGCATGTCTTATAAAATTGTTATGGTGAATATGTGAGCAAATGCTTGCCTATTAAACATCAAGTACAAACAGCAACTTCATTTGGATTTTCTGGCCATCTGACAAATATACTCCTACTACTAGCTTGGTTTTGGTCTCCATTAACTCCAGAGGAAAATGTATGGATATTTAGCTTCCTAGATATTCCACTTTCTTCATTAGCTAGTTGCTAAATCAATAAATAAGATTGCTGTTTGGTGCTGGGCAGGTAGTTCACAGTGTGTTAAGAGCTTGTTTTCTGAAAACAGTTGCCTGCTGCTTCTGCTGCGGGAAAGTGGGTCAATGAAGTGGTGAGAAAAAATCATACAGAAAAATTGTGGGCCACTAAAACAATGACCTTAAAAAGGCAAAAAAGTTATGTATAAATTATTTGTGAATTTGTCTCTACAAACAGCGTTAGGAAGGTTACTTTAAAAATGTAAACAGATAAAATTACTACTGTAGTCAGTAATCACAATATTAAAGTAACATAACCTGATTACTTTCCATTACCTCAACACCAAATATGTAAATAAAGATAAGAGAAAAGAAGTATGGATGCAAGTGTATTTTATGAGACAACAGAACAATGTAACCTTTAAAAAGAACTGGTGTATTTTAAAATTGTAATCCTACTAAATAATCCCCATTTTTACTGAATGCAACTGTAATCTGATTACGTCTTTTTTTTCTGTAATTGTTATGGATCACAGTTCCCTTGTTTTGTATTCTGATTACGTAACTCAGTTACATGTAATCCATTACTCCCTAGCCTGTCTACAAATGACCAATGTCATATATAGTGATTTGACTAAATATGAATGTAAATGTTCACCATTCCTTTTCATATAATGTGTTAATATAATAGTTACATAATATTTGTGTTTGATTATATTTACAAATATAATTTCAATCATCAGGAGTCATTCCCCAAATGACTTGTGGTCACCATATTTGATCTGATGAAATCAGCTGACGTGAAATAGCCATAAATTCGGATGCACCAGCAGCCAAAATGTATAATGACATCCAACTAAACTTTACCACTATTCTCTGCATTTATGTAACTGTGGTGGGTTCACTTTGAAGTTGTTTTTTTACTCATATGAGGAGCCCCAACAAAACCTAAGTCTTTGTTATTTTTATACACCGGCACATATGAAGTCACATTTAAATTTGAATTACACAGTTCAGCCCGAGCACTCCTTTCCCTCCTCCTTCAGATCAAAAGGAAAGCCAATAAAATGCTTTGCTTGCAGGCATCAGCTTTGATGTTGCTGCTTTCTGCATGCTCATTTGAGTCCAGGGGCATAAAGTCAGGAGTGGACAGCACCTCTACAGATATCAAATTGTTTTGTGTTTATAATCTCAAACCAAGATACCGACTGGCATCAGATGATGCTTTTTTTATGAGTAGAAATCTTTCTTAAAATGTTCTTCATTTTTCAAAAGGGTTGTTTTTTTTTTTTCCTAGCACAACACAGTCTAGTTATTCTCCCAGAGGTCGTAAACCTGCAAATGTGTCATTTTGATACGGTGCTTTTTACTGCTCGGAAGAAAATGAAAGATGCTGCATGATGAACTGTAATCAAGTAAGCCCACAGGAGCCTTTGTCTATTCAGCATCGTTAAAGGGAGCGACAGAGCAGAGTTCCCAGCGGTTGCTAGAACCATGTAATTACATTGCTTTGAAATTTGTGGAACTGTAACTCACCATCAAGTGGTATTTTCAGGGGGATCTTGTTGTCAGGATGGATCATTTAGGAGCTTTTCTCTCCAACTGTCTTGAACAAGTATACAATGACCATCAAGGGAAAAAAATGACATCACTATTGCGTCTAATGTTCCACCTGTAATTGAATCAGCGCTGTGAACTCATGTTAACTCTTGTCTTTGCACCTGTGAAACAAGCACATTTATGAGCCATTATCTCCTATTCATCCTGTTCAGGAAGATAATGAGACAGTTGAGAAGAGTGTATGGAAACTACTCTGAGCTTTGCCTTTCCTCTGCCTGTGTAGGATTTTCTGTGGACTCTGGTGGTACATTAATGTAGGTTATTTAACAATTCACACATGTTGCTGTCTTTCATTAAGTGAGTGCCAAGCCTCTGCCAAACAATGGGTTTTAATTACTGCTGGCAGGAAACTTTAAACAAAACATTTACCAGGGGATAGTTATATTTTGTTTTTATGGATCTAAAGTGAGATATTTTCAATTCACTGATGTTAACAAGAACTACCGTTTTAATATAGAGCTCCGTAAAATAAAATAAAATCTTTGTGCTGTTTATCTAAGCAGTTTTTGCTGTGCAACTGTGATCCATAAGCTAACTCCTCAGCACAATATTAGCACAAGATTTAATCATGGATTCAATTTGGCATTGCCAGTTTCCCCAATTACACCACACGTAGCTTGACCTTATCAAAGTTGCAGTGCTGGGTGTATATTTTTAAATTTTTGTTATATGTATTATATTCAATAATGTACTGAAAGTGCTCTTATGATTGTCAGCCATAATCCTCTATTCAATGCAGAGTGTTGTTTGTTTGCGTGTTTGTTCAGTGGTTTGATTGGCTATTTATTCACAACTATAAAAAACACTACTTATTTGAACTGGCTCAAACAGCATGATATTTCACCTGCATATAATTTAATACATGAAATCAGTTCACTAATGGGGACTGTGGGCCCGGCTTGAAAGTCGATATTTAATTGTGGCCAGTACCTTCTCCGCGCTATACCTCAGTAAGTGGTTAAAAAACACACATATCACACTGGTCGAACATGTCAGAAGGGCTATGAGAGTGTGTGGTAATTGTAGTGTGACTGATTGAGAACCGGGTAGCCAATGCAGGGTCTCGAGAATCAAAAACAGGGGTTGATAGGGTCACATGGTCTCAACATGCAGCAACAATCTCGTCTGTCCTTTCACTATTATACACTGAGGTCAGATTCATATCAGCACTACGCACCTTTTATCTGACCAGCACTGATCTTTAGACCTGTCATTGTTTTCACTGTTTGATTGTACAACAGGGTTTCCACCTTTCATGTACTGCCGACAGCACTGGGTGAATATGTGGAAAGCTTCTGATTTATTTTCTTGCATATCTTACTGACACATTTAACAACCTGTAATAAGAAGCATTTCCCTTTTACTTGTGATTCAGAATGAATCACCAATAAAACACGTACAATGACATTACAGGTCTTTCACATTGCATACTCTTTTATATATATATTATATTTGTAAGCCATTAAGGCACAACATTATTTTGAATTTATAGTTTTCATAAATAAATTAGTAGCAGGCTGTTTATTTTAAGGATCCAATTACGGCACTTCTAATTTCCGTTTCTTCATTAGAATATTAAATATTTATCCATAAACTAGAAAGACAGTTATACAGCAACAAGTCCTACTTTTAGGACTGCAACTTGGTTTTTAGTAGATCTAGAAAAATATTTAAGCTAATATACTGTATTTCCATAATTTTAGTGTAGTAAATGTTCCAATCCACAATGAAAATACAGCCATTATTTTTGGATGAAATGTAACTTTGTATTTATATTGTGGTATTGTGCGTATTTGAAAAAACCTGACCTTTTCTCTCTCGAACAAAAACAATTAACTGTGATTACCATCTCAAATAGTATATCCATGCTTTATTATTGACCCTGAAAGAAACTGTTACATACATAAATACAAACAATAGATACATAAATAATTAATATTCAAACAGACACACTGTCTCAATGAAGTCCATCGGTGCTGCATGTCTGACAGGTGTAGATGATATGTACAGCTGAGGTCTACTACAGTTCATGTGGAGCTGGGAGGGAAGGAGTACAGTAGGCAGGCAGAGCCGGTGGTATTGGGGCACTGTTAGCAGGAGGTGAAAGTTTTCCAGAAGAAGTTTTTACAGGGGGCTTTGCGGTCACGCTGAGGCAGCGATAGCCTGTTGTAGACAGCCCTCTCCTCCAGACGAGACTCCAGTGGCTCCTCAAGATCCACAGGCGCCGCTTCCCCCGGCAGCATGTTGGTGTCAAGAGCTCCATCCAACAAGCCGGACACCAGCTTCAGGATCAACTCCTTGCGTTCTTTGCTCAGCTCCTGACCAAAAATCAGAAAAGAAGAGAACATATTATTACAGAGACTAGATTGTCGAAAATGTGTAAATTCTTTCAGAAACCTTACTCTGAAGTATTTTTATTTGTAGTTTTCTCATTTTAGACAGTATGAATTAACAGGATGATTTAAAAACTGAATACATTTTCTCTAAAAAAAATGTGTAAATGTAAATTAGAAGAATCCATATTATTTTAGTTGATTTAACATGCTATTGTGATGTGAAGTTGAGTCATTCTTTTCAAATTCAAACTATTCAAGCAATTTTTGCAACAACAAAAATGGACAAATCCTTTAATAACAGTTGAAATCAAGTGCAATGAACTACATATGAACAATAAAAATCACGCTCCTCACCCTGTTCACATGGATGGGGCTCCTATCCTCCACAGGAAGCACGGCTGCTGCTCTAACGCTGAACAGAACCCCCATGAGAGCTGCTAACACCACCAGAAGCTGCATGCTGTGACAGGAGTGCAGGTGACGGACCAGAGCTACAGTCACAGGAGAAGGAGGCTCACAGAGGTAAGAGTGTGTGAGTGAGTGTGTGTTTGAGAGAGAGAGAGTGAGTCTGAGCAGCTCAGACTATAGCCAGAGATCCAGAGGAGAGTGGTGGAAAAGTGCAGCGCAGTTGGTGGCAGCTGGTCTCAAGATTTGGAAACCACTGATGATTCTTCTGCTCTACCTCCAAAGTCCCTCACTCTTTTATACGCCTCTCCCCCTGTCTGCCACTGACGTGGAGGGTGGTGGGTGTATGACGGAGGGTGTATGTGTGCGTGTGTTTTGGGGGGGGGGATGTGTACGTGAATGTGGAAAAGGTGGGGAGATGAAGGGTTCAGGACAGAACAAATGAAACCGTTCAACAGTTAACCTTTTTGACAAATTGTGAGGTGGTTGTGTTCATTTGATTCACCGGAACATCTGCAGCACACAACGACGTCACTGGGCTAAAACCAGATTCTGAAATCAACATCTAACTAATGGATTGCAAGTTATGATAGCCAACTCAAATAAGACCTCTTCAGGCAGGTGGACAGACAATTCCACAACTCATCAACTGCATGATATCAAACAAATACAAACGGACCTCGAGCCGACTTATCGTTGATTATTGTGTTTCACACTGCACTTCTGTCAACATCTGATTCCTGTCACAGTGCTTCTATGTGCCTTTCTGACACCTGCAGATTACAATTGAACTGTCTGACACTCACCATGACTCGAGGAAGTGTCTTCAGGAAATAAACACTGCCAATCTAGTGGAGTAAACATAGTTGTTAAAAAAAAAGAAAAGCACTTTTTGTACTGATGGTTAAGTGTTACGTTAACACTGGTTAAGTGTTACGTTAACCATCTGCCAGGCACTCAGTGGGCTTTGGTTCAAGATTGAAACAATTTGTGAGTTTAGGGAAAAGACCCAAAATAATGCTGCTTGTCAAATAAAAATGTATGTTGTAAAAGCTGTTTAAATCCAACTGGATTTACAAAATAAATGGAGTGAAAGTACAATATATTCCATATATTCCAGTTAGACAATAAAGGCTGTAGCTGCAGTTCAATTAAATTCATACTATAGGCTAAGCTGTTTGAATTCAAGTTGTGACAAATTGTTTCCGGCTCCCAGTGTACATTCAACGTGAGTAAATTACTGTTTACAATTCCTACACAGTTTTCTTTGGAGCAGTGTTTATATGACTTACATAACATTAACTGAAAATATTAAAGAAGCAGAATACATATATTCTTTACACAAGTTTTAGCTTATAAGAATGCATTTGTCTGACATAATATGAAGGTTATACAAGAACATATGTTTCAGCTTACTGACTCATTTATATGTCATATTTCTAAGTAGTGTGGCCTTCGCATGCAGCTTGAACATCAGTAAATGTAGTTAAAGCTTAAAAAAGAAAACATATGTCCAACCTACTGCAAAACCCCATTCAACATAATTCTTGTTTCAAGTGTTTGAGGGGCTGCCCTCAAACTCCAGGATATATTGCTGAAATAGCACATATTAACAGAGTTTACTGTTGTGACGTCTTTAGACGGTGCTACCGGCAGTCAACATACAGTACTTATGTTCCAGTAGGCCTTGGTTGATATGTTTGAATGGATTCGTTGTGCATTCTGAACAGTGTCTGAGATATTTTCTTCAGACACTGCTGATCTGAAGAAGGCCCGGAGCCGTTCCAAAGATTAGCTGACTGCTGAAACGGATACATTGGCAATCAATTCAGTGCATTTGAAGAATCTACAACTGGCCTCCTTAAAAGTATCTGAGGTCCAGCCTACAAGAGACTTCAAACAGTGAAAAATCGTCAGCATGACGACTGGTATAGGTGCACCCAGATCTTATTAATGTGCATGAAAGTCTCCATTTTCACCACATCTACTTCATGCATGGCCTTCAGCACTGCCTCAACAACTCTCTAAAAGGGATCACAAAGGAACATTGACTGAAAGATCATCTGAGGATTTTCTGTGGAGTGTTACCTATTGAGCATGTGGGTGTGTCTGTCTATTTAACTGCACCCGAAACATTTATTGACTTGCATAAGAATTTAAAAAGTCAAGTGATACATTGACTTCAAAGTTCTGTAACTGGAGTGCAGATATTATTGATAAAGACATACACATTAAAATTAATATTTATGGCTCATTCTTCACTTAATGTAAGACAGTTGATGTATGTTTAATTTCCTATTATACAACCTTATAGTGCAGCCCAGAGTACAGCCACTGTAACGCAGTTATGTACTGCATTGTTGCAGGTTGGTCACATTTGAACAGAAAACCAGTGAGGACTGAAGTCTTACACAACAAGAACTAGAGTTGATGCAACTGGGGGCAACAGTCACACTTCACATCGCAAAACACTGACTGATGTGGACAGTTTACTGGAGCCAAGGGGCTTTTCATTAAAATTCAAAGACAACCTAAAATATATAGTTATATGCTCTGAATATGCATTTGCTGAATTTGAACAGCATAATTAAAATGCATTCATGTATACTTGTGTGAATGTGTGAAACTGGCTTATACATAACAGGTTAAAGGATGCCATCTTGTGTGTGAATACTAACACTGCACTTGGACCTTGGTACTACAGTACTGTTCATACCAGCACCTAGACCTATTTGCAGTGAATAAGCAGCTGAAACCGCTCTGGAAACACATCACACATTAAACTGTATATGGTTGGAAAGTGATGCTACAGTTGGTAAATATTAGCTCTATTAACTATGAGACAGGTTTTGGACTAGTAGGTTGATATTTTTCCTGCGACCAAATATTGTTTTTTTAAGTACCACATTTTAAAACCAGAACAAAAGTTCTGCGTCTAGTTGTCCTTTTGTGCAAATAAAGAAGCATAGACGTTAGTAAACCCGTCAGAGGCTGAACGCACACAGATCTCATATAACCATTTTACCAATTTATTACAGTCCTTATAAAAACACAAGTCCATTGCTCATGTATGACACCATTTCTCAACAAAGATTCAATGTGGATTTACAACTAATAGGTAGCAACTTAAGATGTCAGCATACAGGCTTATTACAGTACAAGTCTACTACTGGTAGTCGATACCAAATACTGCAAGTTATAATTGCATAATTAATTCACATTTTAAAAACATTTCTTGCATTGCAAAGCTCCAATGCCATACTTGATTTTATTTTATTTAACACCATAACATTAAACTCTTCCATATCAAATGGATGGTCAAAGCTGGGCATCAATTAAATTAACTAAACTTATTAAATCTTCAATGGTGATATTTTTTGAAGGGCCAATTTTATTTTAACACTAGAGCTTTCATCTAGGACACTATCTGCCTGGTACGCCATGATAGATACTCAACAAGTTTTCTTTTTAAACAACAAACAACCAATTTCAGGCACTATAGGGTTCATGTGTACAGGACACATTAGTATTCTGAATATACAGTCATGACAAATGGCAACCGTGTATTTTCCTATGAGCACAAACTGATATTAAACATTACAAATAAAAGTACAGCAATACCTACATATACATACTCTATATGGTATGTAATATATTGCATAATGTATAGATGCAGAGAATCCAATAAACAGTACACAGTTTCAGAGTGAGGTCAGGTTTGATGGCAATGCTCTTCCCACTCAGCCCAGCCCATTAAACTGCTCTTTCAAAAAAAAAAAAAAAAAAAAAAGCTGATAAGACAATTACAGAGTAAAAATTAAAAACCAAATACATCAGAAAAATAAATAAACACAGAGAGCCTGTAAGACTGGAAGGAAAGAAAACACCAGAGTGAATACGAACACTTTATCTGTATAAAGTTCCCACCCACTGATTATTAGTTGCCCACACCCACAAAATCTTTAGGAGGCCACTTTCTTCTTCAGTGGTGCTGAACTGTGTTGAGGAGGTGAAGAAGCCGCAGAACAAGGTTGTTTATCTGTGGTCTAAGGGCCAGGTAGAAGATGAACATGGTGGTGTCTTGTTGCTGGTCATGCTTCACTGAGTACCTGTCAATGATCAAAAAGACAGTGAGTGAAAAAGTAGCAAATATGTGCAGTTTTGAATTGCACACAAATCATACACGAAAATGTATTTTAACAACAACATTTACCTTTCTTGCAAACTCAGGGAGGACGAATGATGCTTTGTGAATTTCAGGGTTGTAATATTTAAGGTTCATAGTTTCCATTTCTTCTTTTGCCAGTGATTTCACTGGGTCCTTGAAATTTGTTTCCTAATTCAAAAAAAGAGAAGAGGGAACGTCAGTCATTTGATGGACGTTACCAATCACCAAAAAGAAAGCAGACAAGTTATTGTGCTATGGGATCGTTTTACAATAAGACGGTGGCATTCATAGGCAATCTGACAACAATCAGGGATGTGGTAGACGGCAAATGGAGAATGACTAGAACACTTACAGGATTTTTACTGCAGAGCATGAATCCAATTTGGCCACTGGGATAAGTTGGTATGGTGCTGTAGGCATATTCCACCACAGGGAATAGGGTCTTGCAGAAGGTTCGCATCTCCTTTATCAGCTCCAAATGGAGCCATTGACACTCTCCTGTGAAAATGACACACAAGCAGATGAAAGGGCATGTTCATTTCCTGTCTGCCTTTTTTGGTATGGTATTACATCCTGAAGTAGTTGGAAGACAGACAATATAAATGGGGGACAGAGGAGTTAATAAAAGTCATGAATAATAACCAGATTTTTTGACAGACTTGACATCATTTAGTAGCACAGGTGTGACTTCTACTCAAGCATCTCCTTACTAAAAATTGTGGTGAAATATAACATTTACCCTGGGAACAAAGAATTCCACCGTTTCTCAATGCTGCCTTCATCAGTTGATAGTAAGACTCCTTGAACAAACTCTCAGCAGGGCCTGCAACCAAAAAACAGAAGTCAAAATAGGAGTGCCTCCAACCACCTATGACAGTTGGCACAAAAGAAAAATTATGCAACATATAAGTGGCACTTACCGACAGGGTCTGAGGAATCGGTTATAATGACGTCAAAGGCATCCTGGTTCTGCTTCATGAATTCAAAGCCGTCTCCAACATGGAGGGTGAGCTTGGGGCTGAAAAACCCTTTGGCCATCCCTGGGAGGAACTTCTTCGCTACATTAATGACATCCTACACAGCAGACAACACCAACATTGATATGAGCAGGCGTCACTCAGGTGCAGTATTAGGAACCAACAGTAATCAGTATAGCTCTCTGTTGTTGCCCCCACCTCGTCTATTTCACACAGGACCACAGACTCCACCAGCGTATTCTTCACCACTTCCCTTAGCACACCGCCATCGCCACCGCCAATAATGAGCACCTGTATAAAAAAAAAAATGGAAGGAAACATGCTGAATGTTGAGACAAGAACCATAACTCACACTGTGAGTGTAACCATACTGCAGATACACCTCAGAAGTACCTTCTTGGGGCAGGGGTGGCTGCACAGGGGAAGGTTGGCAATCATCTCTTGATAGGCAAACTCATCTCTCTCTGTGCACTGGATCACTCCATCCAGCACCAACACATTCCCATAGGTTTTACTGAAAAGTGACAGCAAAGTATGAAGCACATTTGAAAAGCTTTAAACGCCCTCAAGCTTTCAAATGTTTACACAGCTCGGGTGGGATCTATATAAACTGAACAGGATGCAGCAGCAGAGGCCATGCACATTCATTTGCTACCATTCTTAAAAAAAAAAAAAAAAAAAAAAACACAAGAAAAGAGAGCTAGTGTGATTCATGTTAACCTGTCAGTGTCGGTGACGGCTCCCATCCACTGACCCAGAGTTATCCTCACCACCGTTCCCACACTGGCTTCCCCTCTCTATTGAATTCACCACCTAGCTAGTTTTGTTTGTGAGCTAGCTAAAAGTTGAGGGCAAACGTAACAACTCACAGGGAGCTAGCCGCTGGAGAAACTTCAACCCACGGAGCTTCAGTCTGCTCATTCATTTCTCAGTAGTCGCTAACAGCTAGCAACATTAGCCAAGTTATGTAGCTAAAAGTACTCACCTCTTAAAAACCATAACATCTTGAAATTTGGATTTCTTGTTGTAGAGGACCTCTTCTACCTGCAGGCTCATGGCTTGGCCGGGCCATAACGTGCATATTTCTGTAAACCATCCATCTTTAATGTGGTCCATGTCAGCTGCCGACGGCCACAAGTAATACTAACGTGTTTGTAAGTGTGGCGACGTGAGTTACTTACGACAAAGATCTGACACATGACCGTTATCTGACAGCTGAACGTGATGGCTCAAATGTTAGCCAATCGGGTGCCGCTGACGTCAATGATTTGCCGTACAGCGAGCCAATGGGGTCGCAGGATGGACCGGCTCGTGTATAGTTTGTGTGACTGCACACCACCAGCGCCGCCCTGGAGCTCGAGCTGGAGGGAGGCTGTAGCCCACGTGAAGCTACACCGTGGGGTAGCACCACTGCGCCTGCGCGGACCAGGAAATCAGGGAGTGAGTGGTGGGGGCGACCATGATGTTTATTTGTTTTAAGTGAGGCCTTTTTCAAAGTGATCAGTATTTTCATTGGGCCCTCCCCTTGAATTAGAACCAATAAATAATAATAATTTAAAAAATGCAACATCCTCCTACAGCTTTTAAACTCAAGCTTAAGTGCAGTCTGAATTAGTTTATGAACAATACTGCATGATGTTATTAGTGAAACGGTGTGCAAACATACACAAAAAACAAGTTAGGACAGAAGATCGTGAGAAGATCATGTACATCAAAGGTTGTATGAAGTATTTTTATTTTATTTTTTTTTTGGAGGACTTCACATCTTCGCACACATGCATACATATTATCTCCTCCACATGAATTCACTAGAGGCACCATTAACCACTACAATACATGCCCCTCAACCTTAACCACCATAAAACCAACCTTAGAATAAATATCTTTCCTTGCAGGGACCAAGTTGTGCCCTTATATGGGAAGTGAGTACCTTCAGTGTATTCAGTGTTCAGTCTTTTGTCCTCATAATTTGATGAATAGATAGCTATCTCTCTCTCTCTTTCACACCTCTCTCTCTCTCACACACACACACACACACACACACAGGCCTCAGAGCCTATCATCAGTCCTCCAGGTCTGAATGGGAGGCGTGTGGCAGTGGCGGTTTAATAGCAGGATATAACTACACACTGACATGCTGATGCTTACTTCCTGAGCAGATTGAAGAATGCCAAGCACAATTACTAGCTAAGTAAGTGAGACTCTGGGAAGTTACAAGTTAATCTCTGCAACACTGTCACTAGAATTGATTGAGCTTGAAAATGCTTCAGTGTTTAAAAAAAATGTTGACAGTCAGCCAAATGATGTGTATATCTGAATTAATGTATATTATATTGCAGCAGGCCATGTACTCATATACAGAGTAAATATCACCACACATAAATTGGAAACTGAATTTTGTAGTCACATTCCAAGTAAAACAATCTGTGAAGGGTTCATGGGTCCATGGGCTAATCAGTGGAAAACTGTGTGGCGTGAAAATAACAATTGTCCAAAAAGTGGTGCTACTGAAGCACCTTTACTACACCAAGTGGGAATGCAACAAAATGAAAGAACTATGGTTGGGAATTTCAAACTACTGCTTACAGCAAAATACATTAAACATGTAATATTGCGGCTCTGCATGATTATCTTTAACTACCTATATTTACATATATATGTTAAAAAACAAAAATCTGATTAGCAGCAAAATTGAGCATTACAAACAAATAGGTTGAAACCAACACACCAAGCTGCAAGTAATGAATGAATAAACTGAACATGATAATACTGTGTATTTCAAGAAACCAAACAGGACTAACTATTGTGCACAGAACATTTACACCCAGGCTGAAGTTTTGAATGGGAAGCCTGGTCTGCACAAAGACAGAGAACCGGTCTGTCTTGTTTCCTCAACCCACTCCTTTCAGTACTGAACTTGCTGCCAATATTGACCTGGATGAAACAGTAGAGTCTGCCTCTAAACCCAACCTAGAAACAGACTCTGCTGTGGTTCCAGCTTTGTCATCTTCTGTTCCCCCTCCTGATGAATCCCCCGCCATCACTGCTGTCCAGGATGGCAGGATGGTTTGACCATCAGCCAGACTGAACCAGCAGAGCAGCACGCCCCGGAGACAGACTCTGCAGTGGTGACATCCCCACCACCTCCTCTGATCCTCCAGTCACTACATCAGTCATGGATGGTGACGATATGAGTTCAAAGACCACCATAGAAGCAGACTCTGGTTGCTTCTCTGACTCCAAGTCCTGAATCTCCTGCCAAGATCGGCATGGATGAAACAGAGGAGTATTCCTCTATACGCAGCCTTATAGCAGACTCTCTTACGGCAACAGCTCCACAACCTCCTCTGACTCCTCCTGCTGAATCCCCAGTCTCTATATCAGTCCTGGATGGTGAGGCTATGAGCAAGGAGACCACCAGAGAACCAGACTGTTGTGGCTCCAGCACCATTACCTCCAGTGACCCCTGCTGATGGACCTCCTGTCATTACTGGCGCCCAGGATGGTTCAGCCAGACTGATGCAGCAAAGCAGGCTCCACCTACCCTAGAACCAGACTCTGCTTCCGGAGACATCTCCACCACTTCCCATGACTCCCCCTGCTGAACCCCCAGTCATTACTTCAGTTCTGAATGTTGAGGATGTGACCAAGGATCCCAGAGAAGCAGACACTGCTGTGACTGTGGCCCCACAAGCTCTTCCAGTTCATCACGATGAACCTCTTGTCCTAACTGCAGAGGGCAGAGAATGTAATAATGAACAATTTTGAGCCAACAATATTCTGTTAGGCGTCCATTCTTAGGGAAAGGTTTGCTGTGTGTTTCTGGCTATAATGAGACCAAAAGTCCAACTACTGAAACTTTTACATTACACTTTAACCAAGATGTTAACCCTTGACTGCAAATATTATACCATCATGGAAAGATTTGGAAAGAATATATATATATTTAAATTTATTTTTTCAAATTATATTTTTATGAGCACCATTGCCCTATTAGTGAAACACAACGCTAACAAAGGCACAGGGTGACCTTCCTCCAGCAAATATGATATTTAACATGCTGAAGTACATAAATATAAAAGTTGAGAACCCATTACCCAGGTTAAGGTAGTATTTGTTTTATATGTTATACACCGACATAGTTACTGTATGCACTTTTTGTCTAAGGCTGTGTTTTGTAGTTTGAACTAGACTCTTTGGTCTTATTTAAAAGGTCCAGTGTAAAAATTTAGGAGGATCTATTGGCAGAAATTAAATCTTATATTCATATGTGTTTTCATTAGCTTATAATCACCTGGAAATAAGATAATTGTTGATTTTTGTTACCTTAGAAGCAGGGGAGCAGGGACTCAACCATGTTTACAGTGGCCCAGATCAGACCAAAAAAACACTGATTCTAGACAGGGCCTTTCTTGCTTTTTGCCGCCACCGTAGTTTCTCTCACACACTTAGAAGGCTGAGCTGGATTCAAATACTTGCAAACTGCAACTTCACCACTAGATGCCACCAAATCCTACATACGGGTCCTTTAAGGCTGATCTTAATTTTACAGTATTTTAGACAGTAGTGTTCTTCCAACTTTTAGTCATTGGTTTGGAGACGACCCTGTTCTGGTTCAACAGGACAATGCTCCCATGCATAAAGCAAGGTCTATACAGATATATTTTTTAGAGTTTGGTGTTAAAGAACTTGACTGACCTACAAAGCCCTGACCTCAAACTCACCCAACACCTTTGGGATAAACTGAAACACCAAATGCAAACCAGGCCTCATCACCCAGCATCAGTGTCTGACTTCTCTAATGCTCTTGTGGCTGAACAGGAGAAAATCCTCCCTAGAAGTTGGGTGGTGGCTGTTATAGCAGCAGTGCTGGAAAAAGTACTGCAAAATGCAAAATGTATTAAAGTAAATATACTCGTTTAGCAGAATGGTGCCTTTCAGAGAGTTATATTATTATATAAAGCATTTTATTACTGATGCTGGAACATATACTCAGAATTTTAATGTTATAACTGGTGGAAGTGGAGAACACTATACTTTTTGCTGTCAGATAAATTTAGTTTAGTAAAAATTACAATATGTCTCTGAAATGTAGCATAAAACAGTAAGTAAAGTAAAAGTACCTGAAAATTGTATAGTTCAGTACTTGAATAAATGTACTACGTTACTTTCGGCCACTGTATGACAGCATATTAATCAGCATGCTTTTGGAACATGATCTTCAGCAGTCACATATGGGTGTCACGTTGACATGTATATGTTTGGCAATTTAATGCAAGTTTTGGTGGTGGGGTGACCTTTAAGATTATATATTAGTATCACAGAACAGGAGGTTGAACTGCTTTTTAAATAGACAGTAACACTTTTAGTTCTTTGTGTGACTTGCTAAACATTTTCACTTCACAGCACATCACAGTTCACAGATCTTCAAAAGAGTCATTGCCAGTTATTTCTTAAATGTATTCTTTTGACACATTCACAGACAAAAAACCCCCCACCTTAGTCAATTTGCCACCTTGTGAGTCTGTACGCCAAGTTTAAGTTTCCTTGCTATCATTTCACATTTTATTATTTTTTATTAACTAAAATGTTACCCATCATCTTAATATCAGTGTTGATAGCCCGAAGAAAGGTCTGATTATGATACTGAATGATAGTGCTCCACATAAATGATATAAAAAGAACAAGAACCTTTTTTCCTCTAAAATCATTTTAATAAAGAGGTCTGTGTGCCCACATATTTACAAAGTAAACTGTTCCACAGATGGGGAAAAAAAATACACTTTGAAATTCATCAAATATTGAAATACTGAACTTCATTAGCATTGGAAAAAAAAAAATTGTTTCTGTAGGATGAAAAGCTTTCTTAAAAATAACACAGAAAATAGCATCGAAGAGAGTTTATCTTTTGGGCCAGTTATGCCGGAATCCTCTGCAGAGAATAAAAAGACACAACGGTTAATACACTGAGATGTTTGAGATTGCACATAAACACCCTTGTATTGTATATTGTTATGTTTACCTATCAGATTTTCCAGCCAGGTATGACATACTTCTGCCTGCAGCTCCAATATTGGATTTTTGTCCCCTGGCACCCCTCTGTTGCACAAAAGATTTAAATTCATCAAGTACAAAAAACACATTTTTAATGTAATAAAACAGCCTTTTATTCTGGTGTTTGTTTTTCACCCCAAAAAATATATTGTTCAATAAACAAATAATGAACAAACAAATACCTTTTTCTTAAAACCATGGGTTTGCCGGTTTGGATCAAACTGTGTGTTGTCCTTTGCTTTGTTACCTGTAAAAACATAGCAGTGGCACTGATTTGAATAAATTCTCATCATGTACAACAACTGTAACTGAATGTGAAGTAAGTGGTGAACTATCCCATGTGATGAAATAAACAACAGAATCAATTATTCTTACCAGCAAAGACTTTGAGGTCTGACTGACTGTAGTCGAAGGGCTTGAAGCTGTCTTGGGGAGGGGGTTCTGTCTTCTGGGGCTTCTCTGCAGATTTCATCAGCTTCTTACTTGGTTTGGGAGTCGACTCTCCAACCTCACTGACAACCCTCTCTCTTTTCTTTCCGCCGCCCTTTTCAGATTCCTAATGAAATTGGTCAGCAACGTTATATTCTGTTCAACATTTAGAGCAAACATTTTAATGAATGTATTCTGTGTATATTCTTGTTTAACTAACAAGACACTGAACATTGGAGGACTGCCAGGATGTGTGTGCAGTTCTATTGTACAAGTAATCAGTTATCTTTTTGTGATTGTTTTTTGATAACCATTAAATTGTATAAAAGAACAGAAATCAAAGTAATATTTAAAGAATTAAAGGGAATTTGTTGCATACTTAGCCCCATTTTTTTCTTTGTACCCCATTCAACAATTCCATACTGTATGGAAAGAATTGAATTGAGACCTACTCAAGTCAAAATTATATTGATTCATTAGAGATGAAAAAAGTCCAACTTTTTGCTACTAACTCAACAATAAATTATTACACCTCTGTTAACTGAATCTAAACACACTGTTTCACATCTTCATACACGCACATAAAACCCCTTTAACCTGTATGAATCAGTTCAACAATGTCGTTCAGGAAGTTGTGTAATTAGTCTTTTAAGATGAGACTAAAGTTATGATCTCTTTAACACTGTAAAACAAGCTGAGTGCTGTGTGGTTTAAAAAAACACTACAATATTATTATATAACGATACATTAACATTTTACTTTTACACAACTTTGAAAAAAATTTTTGAAGTCTGTGCTTAGTTAAGTTAAAAATTTAGTTCTACAGTCGATATCCAGCCAGTAGGTTAGTGGATGAAGCTGCAGCTTAATGCTGATATCCCAGAATCTACCACTGATCTTTCCTCATGTTTAAACAAAAAACCCTTTAAAAATGGTCTTGACTCATCTTGTAGCTATTCTGCTGTCCCCTGTTTGCATAAGCCTGGTTTTCCTCAAGGTTGGATATGTCAAAATAGCTTTACATTATTAAACCACAATCACAGCACAAGGTGTGAATGACAGCATCAGTGTCACCTCACAGAGGTTTCACCTTCAGGAGTGCTTTGCAGTTAAAACGCTGCCAACTGAGGCTTCAAACTGAAAACATTTGATCCAAATAGAAAAGTTTATCATCCTTATTTATGAGTTTGAATAGAGGATGTTATTGATTTTTATTTATGTCACTTGTTCTAATTAATCACATTAATTTGCTAAAGAATTGTTATGGCTACACCTCCAACGTCCTGACAAATCACGTTTTCTTGCAATCTTATTTCCCTGTGATCATTTCTGATTCACTTACCGGCCATGATTAATTTGACCTGAACAGTTAATCACTTTTTGATTAACTGTCACTAACCAGTGATGTTGGAGCCCAATCACAGCATACACCCATGATGATGTCAATTATAATATCAGTGCAGTATGAGCTTTGGAAAACCACAAAGCTTTCTTTCAAACTGAAATGAGACGAGAGAACTTCACTGCCAAAGTACTGGCTGAATCTGACAGTTAGCCAGCAGAGCCAATACTTGCCTGCAGTTGGCAGGTTGACGAGTGTTGGTTTCAAGTGTCGCTGCCAACATCTTTGACTATAATGCATGCCACCAGACGGTGCCAACGTGGTTATTTGCCGGTTTCAGCAGGGTGCGCCTTAAAAAAAACAACTTTTCACTTAAGCCGTCATCACACAACGGATCATTGTGTTGCACACCGACGATTGATGGCTGAAGGCTCACACAGTGAAAGGCAGAGAGGGGGAAGCAGGGACAGAAGTCAGAGTCAGACGGCGGTGACCTTTATCTCTGTTCTCTTGGACTGCATGGATAGAAGATGAAGTACAGAGACTATTGTCTAACTGAGCATTTAAAACAGAGAGGAAACACCATATGGTGGCAAGAGCACGTAATAGTAACCAAGCCAGGGGGTGCCAGGCAATACCCCAGAGAGATAGAGCTAACAGACAGTGAGCTTTTCAGCAGACAGTAGCTATTGTTGTTCCCCAGGAGGAAAGAGAAGCGTTTGATGAGTGGAGGATGTGTCTCTAATGCTCCAATCCCACGCTGTGTGTTCTTCTTCCCCTGGCACATCATGTGATGGATATAAATATTAAAAGGCCACTAACATGCCGGTGCTGCAGACTGACAGCCATGGTTCACTTGCTTGTGAGTCACCACATTTATGTGCTGAAATCTCAGCCATGTCTCTAGAAAATGGGGGGCACTGCAGAGGGTTAAACTGGCTATTAAAGCACTATCTTTAATATGCTGTGTCAGGCTCTTGGGTGAATATAATTCATGTTTTTCATGAATTTGTACTTTCCCAACAGGGACATCAAAAGTGAAGTTGACAGAGTGCAAAGCCTATCTAAAGTGGGACAGAGAAAAAAGGAAGGACAAGAGTGCAAATGACTCACCGCTGCTTGCTGGCGAACAGTGGCAACGTTCTGAAGAGACTCCTGGTAGCTCTGCTTAGCTTTGGTTCTTTCCTCTGTGGAAATCAACATTAAAATATGATGAGGAGCATTGCTTTTAAATGTTTCAATTTAGAGCAGGTTCGACTCCGTTACCTGCCACTTTCTTTATGTGTTCCTTTGCTTCTTCTTTGGCTTTCCTCTTGGCCTCCAACTCCTTCTGTTGCTGCTCGATACTCTGCAGTTTCCATCTCTTGCTAATCTGTGAACATGAGACGGTACAGCTATTAACGTTGAAGACACGTGGCAGAGAGGACAACACGAATAAGTCTGGATATGCATGACTGTACGTAGCTCTTTGAATACCTCAAATATTTTTGAGGATGGGTCAAACTTGGCATTCTTGTTGACGCGCACATTGCTGGAGGGTAAATACTGAAATGACAAAGAAGATGGAATACTGCGTGTCCAGTTGAATAAAAAGCAAACAATACTGAGGGTTGATCACTGGTCGTAGCTCACCATTCTGAAAGGGTTTTCAAAAGACTCAATGATACGTCTGGCTTTCATTTGAGGCACAGGGAGGGGCTCTTGGTCATTCTGTGTTTCAAGCTCCTTCAAAAAGGAATCAGAGTTCTCACATTAGTTCGCACTATTGCATATAAAATCGACTGGCTGAATAAAGTCAACTAAAAGACGATCTCTACCTCAAACAGTGTGATTTTAGCTGTTGCCACAAGGCCACTTGTTTTCTGTACATCAACATCCATTTTGTGCTCATCATCTGAGAAGAGCATCCCTTGTTTCACAGGCAGTTCTGAAAATAAATACATTTGTTTAAGGCAGTGCTTCTCAAACCGTTTATGGTGTGCCCCCCGTCACAGACAAACAAAGTGGAACTTGGTTGAACTTAAATATTATTGTGACTGAAATATTAAATTTCCAGGATAATGCATGTACGAGGATCAAGCTTACCATCAGGAGAAAAGGGGTGGAGGTCACTCTCAGAGACCCTGGATGTATCATGAGGACCAAATAACAGGACTTCTGGCTGGAAAGTTCAAATACAAGATCACATTTATTTTACTCCAGTCATGGTTTGTTACTGAATGCAAAAACAAAAAAAAAAATCTGGTTTAATCAGTTTTTGACAAACCTTTTTTATGGGTGTGAGTCCCTTCTTCTTTTGAGCTGCAATCTCAGCCTGTGTGAAATGTAGAAAACATTGCAATGATTGATTTGGGGGCCTTCACTAACAAGTGACTTAACAAAACAAACACTGAAATTGCATAACAAAAAAAAAAAAACATCATATCCCTCAGCTCACCTTAAGGAGAGGCATTTCCCTAGCTTGCTGCACTAGCAAATGGAGCTCATTGACCTGCTGCCTCACCAGAGGGGGTACCGGGTTACAGCAGGCAATAATGCCCTGAGGCTCTCTGGGAAGATAAAGACGCAATACTGTGCTGCAGGTTATGAATAAAAACACTAAATTCACCTGCACTGAGGTGAGAACCACCAACACTAAAAAACAAATCAAAAGAGGGAAATCTGATCATCTTACTTGGGCAGCTCCTCAGATATCTTGATCATCATATGGGTAGGCAGGACGTATCTAAAACACACAAATAAACAAATAACACAATATTTAAACATATTAACACAGATATCGAAACGTTATGAATTATTCTGAAAGCAGGGGATGGCAAAATCTGGCTGGGTACAAACTATAAATAGGAAAACAGCCCTAGCAGTTTTCCAGAACAGCAAGTCCATCCATTTCCAAACAGCCTACCCGGTGCTTTCATCTTCCTGCCTGGCCAGCTTGTCCCTCCAGGCAAACAGCAGTCTGAAGGCAGTGAGCTGCTGGGTGTTAAAAGACCTTTTCTGCTTCCTCTGCAGCTCCAGATATGACTCCTCTGTGTATATAGGCTTCATATATTTCTGTATGGAGGGGGTGAGCACACGGTGAATTGCGACAAATGTCGGAAAATGCACAAGATTATAGCGTGGAAATGTAGAAATATGAAAGCAATAAAGAAACCATTAAACTACTGGATGGAGAAGGAGTATAAAGGTTGATTTTTAAGTGCCACTTTAATCTTCATGATGTATGAAGCGAGATTTGTGGTCACCTTCAGAGAAATGTCTTTGCTTTTGTTCCAGACACTCTGCAGAAGGCCAGGCTGCCCATGGTTGAAGTCCAACAGCTGCGCCCTCACACAGTCGAAGATGTAAAGGAGGTAGTGGGTGTCTGTCCGGGCATACTTCAACATCTCATCTGGCAAAGGGCTAAAGGGCCAGATTACAGGAAAGTATTTACTTCAACTGGCCAAAAAGTCAATAATAGTATTCTAAGTTACAAACAATTTGAAATGCATGGTGGGGTTTACTGATAAGAGATTAAAAAGAACTCCATCCCACAGTTAAACCTATACAATAATAAGCATCAAACGGAACACATACCGGATCCTCCAGTCAGCCAGCTGGTAGCGTTTGTCTGAGTCCACATTGCAGAAGTGTTTGAGCAGGTGGTCGAGGGAATGTCTAGCCAGGTTCAGAGCTCGGCTGGCCTGATGCGTGTCAAACAGGTTGACGACATACAAGCCGAAGTCCCTCTGGAGCCACTCAATGTCAGAGTCGGAGCCGTGAAATACCTGAAACCAGGAAAGAAAGCACATTCAGCTGAAACCTCTAAAGGTGAGGTACCCACATACATATATACAATAAAAAAAGAAATTTGACTTGCTTTGCTAGAGAAGATACTTCAACCAAAAAGATTAAAAACTGGGGACACACCATGTGACATTTTTCCATTTGGATTATTTTCAACCTCTCTCAGTAGTTCAAGCCCACGCACCGCACTTTTTCACAGGAATCCTACGGTGCATGAGTCATGGTGGCTCCCACACACCAGAGGACACCCGCCAACTTTATTAAACATGTTTGAAAACTGTGAGGTGCTGAGACAACTCCAAGTTTTCAAGATTATGAGTTTACAAACTTAATATTACTACACAGGTGGAGATTTTCTTCTCCAGGTTACTTTGGATGGTTCAGATTCAACCAGTTCATAAAGTAGTCTGAGCCCTCCTAATTTCATATGCTTAAAAAAATTAATTATCTAGAGGCTATTTTAAGGCCATTTTAATTGCTGAGATTTGGGAATATGATGACACAGCTTTGCAAAGCAGAAAGTCAGACTGCCACGCAGTTTTTCCTTAAATACCTTATCCTATCCTTATACCTTTTATTTAGAAGTAAAACCCAAAGGGATTGCACAAGAAGTTCCTATAACTGTCCACAGCAATGTAAAACTCCTTGTTTTGGACATGCAGTAGGTATGTCCACTTGGTCAGAGTTGAGTGAGGAGGTAGCGCTGCAAAATCTAATGGATGTCTACAACTGGCAGTTGTAATTTAACATACAGTACATCTTATTTCCAGACAAGCGGTTTAGTTAATGTAATATGTGCCATTTCAAATCTTTGGCGTGGTTACTCTGTGCCTTCTGTTGTAAAGTGTTGCCATATCCTGATGAGGCTGCTGAATAAATTGTTTAATTATAATAGAAAGCACAAAAGAATGTTGGCAAAAACAGAGGAAACCAACGATAAAACGGAAAGAAAACTTCCGTTCCACACACACTGCGCAGTTCCCCATTTTTGGAAAACCAATCTGATCAGACACGTAATCTCATCTTCCCTTTAGACAGTAAAAGCTGTAGAACAAGATACACGATACAGGATCTCTGGAGCGGTTCCATTACCTTGACAATAGCCGGGTCAGTGAATGCCTCGTTTAGGATGTAGATCTCGCTGCGGAGCTCCAAGGTGTCGATGATGAAGTCTTCCTCTCGGGTGGAGATCTGCATCAGCGAGGTGAGGCCGAGGAAACTCCTGTAGGAGTGGTGCTGCGATGGCAAACAAACAAAACCTCTGCTTAAAACACAAGGACCTACAGGTTTTTAATAACAGTCTCAAAATTTACCACAGAATTAAATCAGTGCCTTCCTTACAAAAGGCACTATGTGTTGCTTGGCTGTAGTACTGATACTGATGCCCACCCCCCTGTACATCCAAGAACTGTTCCTAATCCCATACCTCAAGGTCCACTGCAAATTCAGACAATTTGCAGAGCTTCTCATTCAGAGCCACCAGATCCTCCAGTGTGTCAATGAAGGAGCACCTGGTCTCATCCATTGGTTTGTACATCTAAAAGTAATCCACAAGCGACAGATTTAGGAGAGGCAAACCAACAATCAGAAGATCATATTGTAGGATCACTAGAATTCACCTGTGCCACTGGCTTACACAGAAAGCTTTCTGGTATTGTAAGATGGTCCAATTCATATTGGTATGGGTGTGCAAACCTACAAGGATCAAAATCAGACACTTAGATGGATGATAGAAATAGGAAAAGACAAATTGTTAGTATTACATAAAGGAAAAGTCTTACATGTCTTCAACATGTTCCTGAGTTCTCTGTTGGTGAATGAAGTCAGCGAGGGCAGCCGGGACATCAAGGTCCTCGGGTCTCTCTTTACGGATTTGTTTGTTGGTGAAATCTATGATTGGAGAGCACGAGAGCTAATATGTTAGAGATGTTAAAGAGTTAAATTTATAGGTGCAGTGAATGTTATGAAAAAAATAAATGGGGAAAAAACATGAGTCTTACAAGAAGGAAGAGGCTTCGTTGCGTTGGGCTTGATGAAGATCTTGGGAATAAATGGTGTGTTGCTGTTGTCAACTTTTTCCTTGAATTTCAGCTGAGGCCTCGTAACATTCTTGGCGTGGAGCAGTCGGAACATCTCAGAACGACTGCCAGAACCTGTACCCTGATCAATGAAAGCATTGTTTACCACAACGTGTGAAGTGCTGGTATGACTATTTAGCAAGTGTTCCAAAAAAACGGGGCTAGGGCTTTAGATGCTTGAATGGCACATGAAGTTTCAGCTTGAATGCGGCACAAAAAAAACCTGGCATCTGCAGTATGAGAGCTGAGAGGTTAATTAGCCAAACCTTGCGATTCCAGCTGGAAACCACGATCTTGGGAGGCTGAAATCCTGCAGGCATGACAGGCTGCTGGCTCCTGTTCACCCCATCAGCTTCATCAAGAAGAATCCCCTGGAAATCAGATACAAGAGCTTGGTTGGTTTCTCAACCTTTTTCATGGAGAAAATTGTATAACACCAAAGCCATAGGTCATACCACTCTTTCGAGGATAACGTCGTTAGAGTCCACAACCAAGTCAAACCTCTCCTCCTGTCCTGTCAGCTTGTTCCGGTCTCTCATGTGGGATCTGCAGCCGTGGTGCTGCATTATCTGACTCATGCTAACACAGGGACACAGTGACAAGAATATTATTCTATTATTGAGAAACAGAAAGTGGCAGGTTACTCAGCCAAACCACTCTTGTGTTGGCTGAGTAACCAAGATAAGCTTATCTCCTTGGTTCTGAGCAAAGGCTCAGTCAGACTTAAATTGCCTCGATCTCAGCATCAAACAGGATGTGATGTCATGGGTCTGACAAGGGTAATCAGGAAATCAGGATTGTATATCAGAGTGATGTTGCATTGTGTGGTCTGGTAGCGTACTATTGGCCAAGCAGTGCAAATTCATATCTACATTCAACAAATATGAACTTTGACTTGCAAATGCACTGGAGGTCCACAGCTGCTTACGAAAGAGCAACCACATTGTTGAATTTGTTGAGTTTCATGGCCTTGAAGGTGGCGGGGAGACTGGTGCACATCTGACTGAGCCCAAACTCAAAGGAAGGCAGCAACATAACATATACTCACCAGTGCAAGAGCTTATCTCCCTGACTTTCACAGAACTCCTGGAAGCCAGGGAAGCTCCGGTAGAAATCATACTCATCTCCAGCTTGAGGCAAGGCGGCGGACGCTTTGGTGGCGGACAATACAGCACCCAATCCATACTGCAGAGGAGAGACAGGCTGAGCTGTAAGTCAACACTTTCTAAAGGGTCTTTTAATCTAATCAATGTAACAACAATGTAATGTCTAATGTCACAGTGGGGGATTAAACACAAGGTTGTTACTCCTACACAGTGAAACATGGATACTTACATAGTTTACCCTAATGGAATGACTGGAAATGTATCAATAACATTTCGGATAATAACTTGTTTTAGCTATTTAACAAACTACAAAGAACAACTATCTAACTGGCTAGCTGGTGACAGCCTCTAAAAATGTTCACATTTGTTTTCATTTCTCCAAACTTCTTCGCCATCACTTCAGCTAGCTATAGCTCTGAGCTTTGGGATCGTTGTTCCTAAGTAAGTGATCGATTTTAAAACGCTAATATGTCATATGTCAATAGTTTTGACGAAAGCATTCATCTACACAATCGATAGATAAGTCGAAAGTGCAAACATACTTGCAGCCACACATGAAACGTGCATGAAAACATTAACAGTTAGCTATCGCGCACATATTTTAAAGCTAACTAACTAGCACAGCAAAGAGGCTCAGCTCTCGTAATATCGACCATTCCCTCGACAATTACATGGAAGTAAACACCAAATCAGATGTCATGTCACCAGATAGCTGTGCGTGTTTTATACCAATACCTAACTTAAATTGTGATTACAGCTCGTAGCCAACAGGCACATCCACGTTGCCCATCTGACTGCTAGCCTGAACTCAACAACTCCAGGTGAGCTAGTTTGCTTACTTTAACAAAAGCATCCACGTCTTTAAAACCGGGACACAACTCGCCATTCTCGTCGTCGTTAGTGTCTGAATTCATGTCTTGAAGGCGACTGTTTGAGGACTGATTACTCTTTGAAGAAGCCATCATCTAGTTTGATACTGTGTACATGTGTGAGCCGCAGGAAGCAGCCCTATTTTCCTCAATGTTTTCTTCTGAGCAGGTCTGGGGGGAGCTGGGGGAGACAGCGCCACCTAACGGCCTGGAGTGGAGCTATATTTTCTACAATTTATTGAGGTCTTATTGGAAATATTGCTGCATGATCATACATAATGCACAGAAAAATGATGATTGAATTTAATCCTGAAATGTAAAACTTTTATGTTATATGACTGCGACATTTTAGGGTTTTCTTTGTTTTAATTCATTTATTACCCCACAGAATCTTGTCATTGTTCCACTGCATAGCTTGGCTCTGGTCGTCAATGTAGGCTACCCACTCAATGCAGGGACATTGCGGACACAGCCTTATCTCCCCCTGTATTGACTCACCCGTGGGGTGCTGCACCAGGATGCCAGTACCATGAGGGGGCAGTATTGACATTTGCAATCTGCAGTGACAAAGCTACAGCATCTGGACTGTTGCAGAGATGTGGGGAGAAATAATACACACCAATCATGTCTTATCCAATATTTGTGTAAGAGCTATCTAAACCTTATCTGAAATCCAAAGCATTTTGCAGTTTTCAGCAATACTAAAAAGTGATACTGTGGGTATAAAAATCATAGATCCCTTCCTACAGTGTCTGTTGTAAAAAGGAACCTAGTGCTGTGATTCAGTGGTCAATAGCATGTGAAGAGCCATTGCCGAAGTATTGACACACCAGCTCATTACGGATGATCTGCGGGTGTGTTGGGAGAAACCTCTCTTTTCTTCACTTCCCCTTCCTATTGATCTCTTCACAGGGTCCTCTCCCTCTTATTATCTTAAAAGCATCTCTGCAACACTGGCTCAATCAATATTTCACAGCAGCTTTCCATGTCATTCCTTTGTTTTTAGTGGAAGGTATCTAAACCTCAGCAGATGCACGCTCTAATAATCAAAAGAAATGAATCAGTATTCTTTGAGAAAGCCACAGAACACTGCCAACTGCTTGATACATGTTAGTTTTAGATCTTCTTGTAGATATTGCATGAGATGTTAGTATTCAAAACATTAGACTATCTGTGATGGTAGTCCTTATTATATGAAACAATTAGTATGTGCAGCAAAAAACCTTTGCATATCTGTTCTTTATCCACTGAATAGGGCATTACTGCTGCCATTTACTCTCATTTATATGCTTTTTCCATAATATTATGCATTTTATAGCTTTGATGGTGCCCCACAGCACCACTCAAATTCCTCCTGCAGTAAAAGACACTAAAACTGCTGATGCTGAAAATGACACCGTGCCACACACATAACTCAAATAAAAAAATCCAAGAGAAGATCCTCAGTGAATTGTTTTTATTAACTCCCTCATTTAGAAAACACAAATGCACCAAACGATATCATACATGCACAGCTTCAGCATATCAAGATCAGCTGATGACTTTTCAATGTGAAAACGTTACTGCCACGATCTCACAGAGATCACCTGGACATCAAAATACTGAGGAGTCACAACAGAAAGGCCAAGCGTTGTCACCCAGAGCTCTAATTGTATTTCTCCAATCAATCTTCATGAAATTGCAAATTTTGGGTAACTTGTTTATTCGTTTTCTGATCAATTCTGCCCTTTTCTGATCTTAAAAGTAGCAAGAAAATTGTAAAGTTGTATTGGTATAAAAAGACAAAAAGTACTAGTAGATAGTACAACTTGTATTATCTACTGTGCACTGGCCGACTACCTTGTAACAGGTAGTGTTTGTGTCATTGCACCAAAAGGCTGTTGTGTGATAGCAGCTGCTAAGAAATGTTACCCTTGGCTCTTGTATTTTTCAGATTCTGGGTTTGACTGAGAATTACAATTGGAAGTAGGACACCGCAGTTTGGTCTAGCAGTTGGGGGCATTGCTTCAAATCACAACAAAATACATACAGTATGTACAGTATACCGTATGAAGGCAAGAGAGATCTCATCGCACTGGCTTTTAAATTAGCCATCACTGGCTCTTAAATGTTATTTTAAAGCAACACTTGACCTTTGTGCAGAATTTTTGGAGGAAAAAAAAAATTAATAAACAATTAGTAACCATATCAAACATTAAAAAAAGGAAAAAAAAGTCAGAATCAAAACATCTCCACAGTACTGATACATTACAAAACAAAGAGGTTGGCAATGCTTCTATGTACCCAAGAAGTTCATAAAGTGTAATGCTGTTTTTTTTCAGTTCAGTATAATTAATAAATTAGCCAGAAAAGATGCGTTTCCTGTGTAAACATTTGTTAGCTTAACAATGACATTCTGTGATGAATAAATGTATACAGGTTAACCACACGTAAAGCCACATAAACAACATAACAGGATTCAAAGACCGCTTTCAGAAAGTTATTAACACTGATTTGGGGAAGAAAACCTTTTTGTCTCCACATTTAATACGAATTGTATCCTGTGAGGTGCACCTGACCTGGCCTTGGATCCTGGAGTTTTTTACCGCTTGTTCCTTTGCACTGGCAATCCATGGTAATGTGATAAAAAAACAGACATTTCAACTCAAACTTGTTTTTTTTCCTTCCTCACATATTGACCTTGTATTACCCAGTTTGAGTGTCTGAAATGTTCCAGTTGCCCAAAGCCCTGAACCATGTTAAAGTACAAGAAATACATTTTAACATTTTTTTTTCCAAATAGCAGAATGGCCCCTTTTGAAAACTATTGTCCATGACACCATAGGGTAAGTTAACCACACCCACACACACGCACACACACACACACACACCCTTGAATCTTCCTGGTGTCATCTTGATGGGATTGTCCTGATTTAGTCCTCCCTAAATCCTGATATATTAGTCTTGTGTGGGTGTCATTAGTACCATTACTCCTATGCCCTTTCCCATAGAATCCCCTCAGGCTTGCTCTAATTTACTAAGATATTTTAATGTCTGCTAAATCACGGCACATATCAGGCTTTCCATCCGTCAAGTCAGACTGTTAAATAGACCCTTGTGTCGGGTGCTGACAGATTTGTGATCTATCTGCTCCCACACTATAGGGCTATTGAAAGGTAGGATGGAGCAGGTCTGAATACCTGAGCAGTGGGGTTTTGCTGAAATACATAAATAAACAGTGACAACACTTACCACATAAAAAGGCCAATACAACTGACAAGAAAGGACAGATTCACAAAGTATTAAAACACAGCTGACCATAGATTTTGCCAAATAATGTCTAAGCTGGTGGCTAGATTTCAATCATCAGACTGGCACAATTGGCAACACTTTAAGCCTCTCGTCTCGACTGCAATGACTGACGATGCACATTGACTGGCACAACTACTCTGTGTTCCCCAGATGGATGAAGACTAGCGCTGCAAATAATGATCAATTAGTCAATCAGTCTATAAAATGTCAGAAAATAGAGAAAAATGCAGTTTCCACCAAGCACAAGGTGCTCTTTGTCTTTAATGTCTCTATACCATGGCCACTGAGGATTCTGATTGGCTGGCCCGGTGAGTATAACCAGGCACTTCTGACACACATGTTTGTTTGCTACTGTAAATGAATGCACCAGTGTCAAATTGATTTGAAAAAATAAAATTAACTCAAGGTAAATGTGATATTTTCATATTTTTCAACCACATCTCAATAGTTTTAATCAGCAAAATTTGCTAAGTCGCATTGGAGCTGGTTCAGCTGACATAATCAAAGTCACGTGACCGAAGTGAGGAACTTCTGAGCAAACTCCATTTGCGGATATAGATGAGGCTGAAAGCTTAAGATAAAGCTAGACCTTAAGCTGAGATTGTTTTGTTAAACTATTATTCCAGATGTTCACGCTCAAAAAGTATTGAACTACTATTCTCTATTCTCATTCTAAGAACAGTTCGACATTTTGAGACATATTATTATTTGTTTTCATGCTGCGAGTTGGATGAGAGCATCAGTAAGACTCGTGCTATGGGGTAGAAAAGAACCAGCCTGTACATGACCACATCAACAAGGATGAAGCGAGTAAGGAGAGGCAATAACTGTTTAAAGGTCCAATGTGTAGGATTTAGTGGCATCTAGCACTGTAGATGCAGATTGAAACTCACTTGCTTCATCAGCGTTGCTGCACACTGAAAATACTGGGGATAATGGTGCATACCACCCACCACCCGTGCCCCATTCCCAACACCAGAAAGGTGTGTAAGATAAGCTTAGGCATTGGAGGATCACTTTAACATTCTACTACAAGAAAGCTTGCTTGACTAGAGAGTTTGAGATCCCTGCTCTAGCTACATAATGAAATAAGAATGGTATCAGTCTTCACATCTAACTTAGCAAGAAGACTTCTTAAAATGTAGAACTATTCCTTTAAACATGATTTTACAGTAAGCACAGATTTTGATTCTCCTGCCGCTGGATAATCAGACCTCATTCTCAGGATCTGTAACTGGGCTAAAACTCTTAGCCCAGCCCTGTGAAATGTACCCTTTCCTACTCCCAGCTGTGTGGTCCTTAGCTACATGTTGCCTAGCAACGCAAGGAGCAAGAATTCTAAGATACAGGAAATACTGTGTATTTTATGTTATTGCTGTAAACAACAGTACGAGAGAGATAAAAAAAAATGTGATAGAAGTAATTGAATGACTGGTATTTTTTGTCATGTGGCCAAGGTATAAAGCGGAATTGTTACACTCCCGAGTTGGATTCTGTGGAGGCAAATGGATTGCAATCTAACGTACACCTTGTTGGACATGTTTGGCATTTTCTCTTTGACAATTGACTTAAATGATTGTTACTGATTATTTTCTGTCCATTGACTGATTGTTTCAGTGTTGAAAGAAATACACTGGCAGTTGCATACCTGTCCCACTACTGCTGTATACAGGCAGATGTAAGCTTCGTGAATGCAGAAAAAAGTCCAATCCAATCAATCAGCAGGCTATTACAATAACTGGTCTGAGGCATTAAAACCTGTAGCAGCCCTCATGGTACATTCAGCTCTCCACAATCAAATGATAAAAGGTAAATGGCTAACACTGGCACTGTGAGCTGTTTTATGGGTTTCATCTGGGACACAACCAACTTTTAATGGAGCATGTAAAAATGAGGATGGCTGCAGTATGTTCTTAAACACTGGAGTATCATTGACTAGTGTCTATAAGTGATGGCGTTACAAGAATCTCCAAAGGCACGGGCACGGGTGAATGAACATGTTCCGACTCGCCAACTCAGACTTCGAGAGGAAAACGGAAAATATTCAAAAATACAAAATACACCTTTTCATCACGGCCCTCCCCAAGGTACACTGAGTCCTTCAATAATAAGAAACTGTGAGGAATAAAATGTTGAGGAAAGCATGTAGCTATCTTAGCAATAACAACTAGAAGGCTGAAACTACTTTGGCACATGAATGGAAGTAAGGCATCTGTATCATCCTAATAAAGAGTTGAAATGGAGCATTGTTCCCAACCGGCAGAAGTGTCAAAACCTATGTTAAAAAAAAAAAAAAATAATAAAACCTCAAGCATTTACCGTTAATTAAGTGTCAGACAGCAGACTCCACTCTTGTGCTGCCTTATACCCACAAACTAATACTGCAACATATGTGGTCACCTCCAAATATGAGAGAGAAAAAAACCCCAAAACCTCAGCAACTTTCACGAATTAAAGAAAAAAAAAAAAACTCATATAAGGTTGAAAAACAAAGCAGAGTTTGTCATTGTGTCACGACGTTGACCTGAATGTTGATATTGCGATGGCGAGGAGCAGGGAAAGGGGAGAGATGTCCACACTCCAGGCTCTTGAGCCGCGGGCACTCATACCTGCAACACACACACACACACACACAAAAAAAGATAAACTGATGTTTAACCTGCTGGAGAAAGTGGAGACACCAACACCAAGTTCTTATCTTACGTTTCTTTTTTTTTTTTTAGATCATCTTGACCATCCTTGTACAAGGTGAGACCTTTGAAGAGGGCCCAGTCTGTCCCGGCTGATCTTACCCACCCCCTGTCTAAGCTGCTTCTGTCTGCTTGCAGATATATTCTGCAGAGATGCAGAACCAATAGACTTAAACACTCCTGCTGCCATTGGACTTTTAAATAACTTTATGTGATCTTTGGTTTGTATTTATTGTTTATTTTTCATCTGTTGTTGTCTGATGGTTATGTGGTTATGTAGTTACTGCAGCCTGTACAACGAATTGCCCTTCATAATAAAGATATCCTTGATCCTTGATCTTATCTAATTTAAAATGTACAGCACAACATACTACAACATTGATCACACTACTTACAGTACAAGTATGACAACAGTAAAAGCCTACATTTACATAAAAGAATAAGGTTTGACGATAATATTAAACATTTAACAAAAAGGTTAAGCTTAAGGACCTAAAAATGTCTTGATTTAACCCAGAAATTCAAACCATGCTGCAGTAGTTGAGGTTATCTTAAGTTTTTTTAATCGAAAACACATTTACCAACTGAAAGTTAGACACATTTTCAAAACAGATAAGTTTCAGAGGGGTTTGTGAAATATGGTAAAAATTAATTTATATCCTGGTTTCTGACTGCTATGATTTAAGTGAGTCAATTAACTCTTACGAATCACTGACTATGTTTTCCTGTAATGACATAATATCCATATAAAACCCTTTCCTGGATAAAATATGTATTATTGATGCACAAGAAACCACCTCAACCACATCTGATGTTTCAGATCCATTACTTTCTGTAGACACAGCACTCGGTTTGGCCTGCTAATGTGTTTTGCCCACATCTTTTTCTTTGCAGTATCCAAAGAATCGCTGGGAGGAAAAAAAAAGTCTATTTTTCAAATGAAATTAAAAAAAAAGCCAGCATGGAATTCTATCTCTCTCAACTGCTGTTTTCAGGGATTCAACACAGAATATCAACAATGCAAATTAGCATTTAGAGCAGAAGAAGAGCCCCCCTGGAGTCCCACAGGACAGTAATAGCACCTAGTAAAAGAGGAAGTCAACCTCTGCGACAGAGATGGATTGTGCTGCATATTTCAGCAAAATACCAGCCAGGGAGAGACGAACGGGGGTGGCTGGGGACACGAGTAATGGTGAGTCAAAGGAGGACAAAATGTCCCTGTCAGGTTTAAGAAGCGCTAAGTGACTTCATTTACAAGAGGGGGTAAGTGATAACGAATGGAAGTAAGAGATTGAGGTCCCGGTGAACTTTTATGTAGTGTAAATGTTGCCATGCCGTTGTGTTTCTCAACAACACGCTGACATCAGCATATTTCAGTGTTAGGGCTGAAAGCTGAAAACCTTGAAATAACATTTTATTCTTTGCTTTTTCTTGCAGTCATTGTGCCTTTTTCACACAAGAGGAAGCCAAACTCTAATTAGTCCTTGAACTTTCTATTTGTAACCACATAACCACTACAACCCGTCAACAGCGAGCTTACTTAGCTGGTGGACTCGTATGGGATCCGAGGCCGGGCCCAGCCCTCCTTCGCTCAGCGTCTGAATGTGGATGATGTAGTCGTCCTCCTCCTCAGGGAGGGTCAGCTCTGCCGTTGAATTGGCTGTTGTGAGTGTGTTTACCTCTTTGTGTCTCTGTCTCCTGTATGACAGCTGAAATGGCGGAGAGAAACAAGGTGGGTGACACATAGTTAACATGCATTCTTATAGCCTGACAGCTTAGAGTGAGCCACCGCACAGGTAGGGTCCACGCTCAGTCTGATACATAATGGGAATAAACATGCTACTATGAATACTGACAATGTAAAACTCACTTGGTAGCCTGTAACTTCTGACTCTGATTCCATTGCCACCACAGGTTCCCAGTAAAGAGACAGTTGAGATCCAATTAGGGTCCATTCCACATTCAGCGGTGGTTGTGCTGGTGCTGCATGATATAAAATTAATTCATTTCTATATGTCAGCGCAGAAATATATTACCGTCACATCATTATACAAGAATGATCATATTTCTCATAACACTACTTCCAAGAGTGAGATTAGAAATAGTAACTGTTTCTCCTCAACTTTCTCCTGCTAAGAATAGACCTTTTACCTTTGAATTATAATCAGTGTGGATGCAAAATCAAACACTTGAGCCGGAGGGCGTCTTGGGTGCTGCAACTTACGTGGCTTTTTTGTGGTGACGTTTATTGCAGGGAGGAAGGGGCCGGTGCCTGCCGTGTTGAAAGCACTGACCGTTAGGAAATACTGTGTGTTTCCTTCCAAGCCGCTCACTGTGACCGAGGTTTGGTTCCAAGGCACCCTAACCTTTCCCATGGTCTCCGGCTTAGTGTCATCTTCCCAGTAAACCACCTGTTTGAGACGGAGAGCATGTGATCTGGGTTTTAACCGGGATATATGTCACATACAGCACGACAAAGCATTTATAGAAATATTTTATATTGCCACTGGGTGTATCCTCTTACGAAAGATCACAGTTTTCTTTTACAGGACATTTGATCAGACATTACAAAGCCTTTGTTAAATGTCCAGCGTGTTGGTTTTAGTGGCATCTAGCAGTGTAGTTGCAGATTGCAACTCACTCACTTCACCCTCCTTTTCCAAGAGCGAAGGACAAACTAAGGTGATAAGAAATTCCCATTATAATTCCCCAAAGCCATCAAAACTCTTATTTTGTAAAATCAGCACTCAAAAACAAGGTATTTCAGATTTTTCCACAAATGGAAATCCGGCTAATTAGGATATGTTTAAACTCCAACCTACGACGCACAAACTTTTTGCACTTATGAACTATTTATATTCAATTTCTACATGTACAGTTCAGTTTTTGGTCAAGCTGCTCAAATATTTGCACACCATTCTTACTTGCATATTGCATAGTGTATATACTTTCATTTATAGTCTTATATTTCTATCATATTTTAACTTGTGTTAACTTGTTGTACCTCCACTTCTGTATTCTTTTTTTGCAGTACATTCCCCAATGCTGCTGTGTCAATTTTGAATTTCTCCTAAGGGGGATCAATAAAGGTACATCTTAATCTTATCTTGTGCGTTGAAATTCAAACATTACAGACGTAGTTCATCTGTAATGTTTTCATTTAAACATATCATAAAATTCTACATTTAAATAATCATAAAATAAGTGACTTTGTTGTCACTCCTTCCAGCCCTTTACACTGAAAATAAAGGATCCTGAGACAACATCCATGTCATCATTATTCAATGTTAACTGACTGAGTTGATTATGCTGGGGTAGCTCAGATATGAAATGGCATAAAAGCTTACTTTCCCGGATAGAAATACTGAAACAACTTTGATTTTATTGAGCAACAAATAACAACAACATCTGACATTAAAGCCTTTTGATCCCCCTGATTATTCAGTCTGAAGTATATGCAGGCGAAGCAATCAGGGTGTCCCAGTTTTTGAAGGGAAAATAGAATGCAATCTACTTTTTGTGGGGGGGTTTAAAATGTGAATGTTTAATATTGATATTTTATTTAGTGAACAATAACTGAAGATCGATACCCATGCTGCTGCTCAGTATCATCTTACAGTCTGTGGTGCAATGGTACTTCTTGATATTCTGACATGAGGTCTGGTATAGCATTGCAGCGCAGACTATCATGAAGCTCCGTATCATGATACCCCATAACTGACAGCAACATAAAAAGGCATATGGACAGGCAATTTCCTTTTGTTCTCTTGAAAACGCTCTGACATGTTTTCCTGTCGTGTTGGTACAAAGAACTGTATAATTTTGGCTCTAACAGTCGCCCAACTGAAGCAGCCATTTCCATGGTGACGCAGAGTTTGGAAGTGATGGCTTTGAGGTACAACAGGGGTGATGACAAGCATTTGAATTGTGTTGTGTGTGATTTCTATTTCCATTTAAAAGGGTAAAATGTACCTCATAGCCCAGAACCCTTTCAGGGGTGAAGGAGAGAGCCTGCCAATTCACCTCAATCTCAGAGGCTGAGACACTTCTGGCCCAAACTCCCGCTGGCATCCCACTTGGCTCTGAAAACAGACAACAGGGGACTGAGCATTGCTGCCTCCTTCCAACAGCACAGAGACAAGCAGAACAAATCTCTTCAATTTTTACATTTATAACTGTGCGGCATTCTTGTTGATCTCTACTTGGATGAATCATCACACACAGGTGCTGCTGGTAAATAGACCAACACCTCACTACAGACTGACCCCCTCTCGGCATGCTGAGAGGTAGCATAGATCAATGCCAACCGGTTTTTACATTGGTATAGCCATTCAAAAGAGTGGTGATATTTGGAGGCAATCTGCCTATGCTTAGATAAATGTGTTGCAATTTTTTTAATTCATTTTTTTTTACTTGTAAAAAGGTTTCTGCAGATTTATTTTCCTGGCGTCTCTTGTCTCTTTACAGAAAACCACTTTCATGATCTCTGTCCTTTTTTCAAAAACAGAAAAAGCTTTTTAAAAAATCCCACTCGCGCTCTATTGCCTTACCTATCTCTGCAGAGTAGATGGTGACCACGGGGCTGAAGGGACCCTGTCCTTTGCTGTTGTAAGTGCCCACCTTGACATGAAACGGAGAGAAGGGCGCGATGCTGTCGTTGCGGTACACGTAGCGTGATGCACCAGGGGCAGAGGTGGCCACGTGAGTCCAGCTAACTTCTCCAAAGGCGCGGAAAGCAATGATGTAACCAAAGCTCTCCCCATTCTGTAGTTCTTCAGGGACAGGCTGAGAGTGAAACACAAAACTATAGTGATATTAAAACATATACAAACCACTCACGTTCACCCCGTGGCTGGGCTGACACATCTCCACCCACTCTTGTGGTGCCAAAAGGAGTGGATGACCCACAAATTACATTTGTGACCCACCTGGCGAAATGAAACGAGCAGTAAAATGCCATTAAAAAAGAAATCTAAGCTCATTACAGAACGTCTGTGCAGTTTTATAAATGAAAAGGTATTTCTGATATTAATGAAATGAGAAAAATCAAATAATGAGATAGCTTCAGCCGTCTAATGACTTCTTCAATATCTGCATTATTTTTCAACAACCCTTCTTAGTTCTTCGCTCAATTTGAGCATTGCAGATTTGACTGAACAGCGAACTGTCAGATTCAGTGCTCTGCTTATGTATACATTGCCGCTGCCTTACACGCAGACTCTTTAACTAAGAAATTACAGCAACTTCAGCGCCAGACTTCAATTGACCTAAAATTTATGACACCCACAAGCCGAACAGAGCAGGGGCTTTGAGAAATACTAAACACCTCACTCAAGGATAAAAAAGATTAACTGCAGCCATTTTGAATAACAGACTAGAACATAAGACTGATGACTTACCTCCCATGTGATGACCAGTTCAGATCTGCTTCCTCCTCCTCCACCCACGTCACCTGGTGCTGCATCAGGAACTAACACAACACAGACCTTGTTCACACCTCCACATGAGAAAAACTTTAGGCTTTAGAAAGTTGTACAAAAAGAGATGATAGTTTTTGATATTTTCTATCTGAGCAGGATGAATGATTTGAGGGGGGAAAAGTGAATCACATTGGCTGTACCTGCGTCCTCTGTCCTGGTCTTGACTGACACAGGGCTGGGTTCTCCGACACCAACGCTGTTTTTGGCCAAAACCCTAAACTCATACTCCACCCAGGCATTGAGGTCTACCACAGTGGCTGTCAGCGTGTTCCCGTCGATTATCTCAGGGACTGGAAAAAAAACAGAAAACATGAAGTGGATACAGAAGGAAAAATAGAGGAAGTAACCGAATAAAACTAAAACAATGAAATGTGTGTCATTATGATAGATATGAGGTGAGCACTGGTTTGAGTCTAGACTGTTAAAGGTCTGAGCTACACAAATCTAGAAAACTGCCTTCCTTACCTTGTGTTACCTTGCATCTTAGAATAAACTCTTAAACTGACATGCAAGTGTGAAGATCCTACAAGAGACCCTATGACATCAGAAGAGGGCACTGCAATGTGGCTACTCCCTGCTCCTAAGTAAAAGGATGGGTGAAATGCAGGGGACAAAGATATGGTAAGGTAAAATAAAGGGTTTAGCTGTGAGCATTGGGTGCCAAAGCAGTTTCTTTGGTTACTTCGGGGCTCAGTTTGTTTGGTGAACTTGTCTATTTACACATCCAGCAGATGTGGAGCAACATTAGAAATCCTTTGGACGTGTGTTGCTGACCCTCTGATGAATCTTAGCTTTGTTGGTTTGGTCTCTGCCAACTCTGGAAATATCTGTCTGTTTTGGTCCATCAGCTTGTTTCGGTCAAGGGCAAATAACATATCCACTGTATGCTGTCTTTTTTTGTTGTTGAAAGCAGCCGCTTGAATCGATACTAATGAGAGTGGTCAGAGTGAACCAAAACAGTAAAGTCGCAAGCCGAAAAACTGGAAGAGCTGGAATACACGAAAAAAGCTCTGTTGAGCTGAGGGGAACTGCAGAGTCAGCTGATAATTATCTTTGGGTTCATCATTATGAGCGACTCTGATCCTTTGTTAACATAAAAATATTGATTCTAACAGCTTTAACATGACCTTTTTCTTCTTGTTTTCTAGGAACTGTAGCTAACTATTTCGTGGCATTCATTATAGGTGGATGTGCACTTTACTCTTTTGTGTATTCTTTTATGTTGTGTATATGATTCTTATGAGATATGTGTATTTTTATGTTTTTTTGCAACAGAAATCAATAAATCAAATGCTCAGAAAAAATCTGGTCGGCTGGCTGCCATGCCATACCATGCACTCTGCACCAACCCACCCCCCAACTCCACAGCTTCCACAACTGCCTGCCTGCCTGCCAGTCAGATATCGTTAAAGCTACAGAACTAGTCGTACAAGAACAGCAGAGGAAGACCAGCCAAAATTTCCAGTTCCATCTGTGCCCTCAACAGTTTGAAACAAAGCCAGAAAAGAAACACAGGAGTAGAAAAGGCTACGAACAAGAAGTTTGGATAAAGAAACGGGTCAAACCAGAGTCAGTGTGGCTTTTCTACAATGGTGAGAACTGAGGGACAGTTAAATAATCTGGTTTATTTGGGGTTTTTTCTTTTGGGGGGGGTTGTAATTTTCCTGAACTATGTAGTATGTATAACCGTGTATGAATGAGACATGAGGAAGTTGGATATGGTTACGATGCACTGCGTGTTCATGTGTGTTGGAGGAGTGGCTTTGGAGGGAGACATGATAGGAGGGGATGAGATATTTCCGATTGGATCATTTCAAAATCTAGCCGTCTCTTGCTAGTTTCTCCAACTTTACCTACCCTAGCTTTAATGCAAAGCAAAGGACAATATAAAAATGAACCTTTTGGGCAAACTGTGACTCATTTACAGTTCTTTTGTTTCCTTTGATCAATGACCACTGTCCCTTTTAAATAAACTAATAAAATGAAATATAAATTTTACTATATTACATTCACTTGGCAGATGTAACCTGCAATATGTACATTCAACCTCCATAAAACAATATCGAGATGTCATACTAACAGACTTGACTTATCTTAAGCAAATGAAAAGGATTTTGCTTTTGACCGAGGCAGGTGTAAAAGTGATTAAAGTGGTTTAAATGAGATCATGTAAAAGCAGCAACAGTGACCTCTAGTTCTCTTGAGTAAGGACCTGAATCCCTCACATCTCCAGAGCCTTCGGTAGCTGACCCTACAATCTGACCTCCCAGCTGTAAGACAATTTCCCTGCGGGGATCCGCAAATCGTCTGAATAACATCACATGTGGTATGAGATGAAAATTCATCTTCCAGTGCTACCTACCTGTGTTTACCCTCTGCCAGCCCACAGTGAAGGGAGTCCTGGTCTGGATGAGGTAATTGGTGATGGGGCTGCCGTTGTCCCTGCCGGGGCTCCAGGCCAGCTGGGCTGTACTGTCTGTCACCTCCTCCACCGTCACAGAGTCTGGAGGGCTGGGGGGGCCTGGCTCAATCACAGGAACAGACGCTGTGTGAGGTTCTCGCACATGCAGAGGCACAGACGAGACTACAGAATGTGGATGTAACTGTGTGTACTCACACATACTGCAAGAAAAAACATGAACCGTGCATATATTTGCACAAAAAACACATCCAGCTAAACTGTATTGCTGTAAGAGATTATCACGCTTAGTTCAAAGCCTCTGTATCTTGAAATCAACGTTAGCGAGAGAAAAACATTTTTAGAAAGCTTTGGGTTTGAGAGGACGTTATGGCCTTCACAAGGAATTAAAAGTGAATTCAAGATTTATCCTCCAATATTCACCCAACTTGTAATCCTTCCCTTTCATGGTCCTCCTGGTAATTGATCGATGAAACAGCATACGTGAGTAGATGCAGGGAGTCAAATTAAAAGGTAAAAGATGAAAAAGGACCTCATAGTGCCGAATAACCAGATTTTTATCATTTATTTTCATTATCCCACCAATTAAGCGGTATGATGTTTTACTTTAGCCTCATCTACTGTTTCCTGTCCTAATGAACGTGTCGGCTCATCAGAAATAATAGACCACTAGAGAGCTGTGAGACAGACCGCAGAATAATAACGCCCCTAGTTTAGCTCACACTCACCGGCTCTGTAGTGGTTTCTAATCTGAAGCAAAAATATTGTAATTATTAAAGCGTTAAATGATTATTTTAATAAACAGTCAGTGTTTTGGAAACACAAACTGATTTTGTGTTCGTGCAGTGTGTACGTGCTACATGTAAATGCGTGTATCCATAAATATTTATCAGACTGTGCTCGACATCCATGTTAACAAATAACTGCTGATCTACATTTTCTTGTTTACAGAAGCATTGAACGTGCTGTCCACATACATTTGGCCTTAAAGCCCTGGCTTTAGAGATATTGATCTTTGTAAAACTCATTAGCAGCTCTTGATAAAAAAAAAACCTTTAATACACTGGCCTCATTAATACATATTAATGGAGCACACAATCAAGGATCAATTCCTTATCCTCTTAATTATATTTCATTGGCTGAGGCAAGAGGGTGCTGTCAGTGTCTTGAGGGTGTTCAAATAATCTGTTATTAATATGGACAGGCAGTCTGGGCTTTTATTGTGAACTTGGCACGGGGCAAATTAATATCTGTCTGTATTATGAATACTTAGACATGGTAATATTATTTTGGTCTGAACCAAACATTAAACAAAATTGTAATATACGTCAACATGTCAGAAGAGAATAAAAATTAACAGTATGTGGTAAAAGTGATTGAACAATAATGATAAAACACATTTGTACAGTGTTGTGCTGACCAGGATGATGATGATGATGATGATGATGATGATGATGATGATGAAGCAATTGTCAAACAAGCACGAGTGCCCGCCAAGTGGTTTGAATGCTAATGACCGTGATGTTATCCATATAACATGACCTTCTCCATAACCACCACCACCCAGTGGAGTGCTTGTGAGGCATCACAGAGTGGCATCTAAAACATTTTCCATTGTCATTGTAAAAAACAAGAACCCAGATGATCACTCAAGAGTCTTTGTGTCAGGAGCTATTATCGCTGACCTTCAGTGCTGCCAGATGAGTGGAGCAAGACAAGATCAGAAATAATACCCTGCAAAATGACACAATTGCACTAATGTGTCTATGGCCAATGATCAGTATCTTGCGCGTGTGATCATGGATGTTGTATATTGCTGCGATCACACAGTGATACTGACACAGTCATTATCACAGTTAAATGGGTCCTGCATTATTCACATTGTTGTCTTAACATTAAAATTGCATTATTTTAGCACATGTAAATGCAGCCACTGAGGGAATATAGTGTTTTCTCACTGTTCTTTTACATTACACTGCCATGCAGGTAGTTTGGACTTTATATGTCAAGGTTTAGAGCTATCTGTCTCTGAGTTTTCTGCCCCCACCCTAAAATAAATGGCTGTGAAAGGATTTTTTTGTGGCGCTCACAGCTTTGAAAAATGACATTTACAAAAAATCCAACAGCAACATCTCTTTCCAGATTCAGTGTCCCCATTGCTTTGGATAATACACACAACACAGGACAATTTGTCTGATAGAACGTAGTTCCAATGAAAACATGTTCTGTCGTTTATCTAGACAGGGACATGGGCACTTTTTCTAAAAAGGTATGTTTCTGGCAGTGGTGAAAAATTAAAAGTTATTTTACTCAAGTACTGTATGAGATACACTTTACTTCTACTCCACTACTTTTAAAAATTGAAAATTGAAGCAGCGGTTCCCAATCTTTTTTGCTCCTGACTGCTTACAAAATGGCTTCTGGGCTCCTCTCATAATTCAGATGTCTGTGAGTTGTTCCCTTCCCCTTTTGAAATTCTCACATAATTTTATCTAAATAACTGTTTGAGATCAAACTATCCAATATTTCACCTTAAAGCAAGGAACAAATAAATAGAAAATGAATACAACTAATGTAGAGGAACATAGTTTTTTTTCTCCTTTTCTACCCCGTTAATCGTCACAAAACTAAATAAAGTAGTACATCTTGATGAGCTACAGCAGTAAAATGCTGCTTACACAGACATTGATCAATCAGTATTAACAATCTAATGTCATATATAATAACACGTCACTCACAGGGGACTTTACTGCAGAAAGAGTATTTTTACTTTTGATACAAAGTACAGTTTGCTGATGATTTTGATGATTCTCCTCTTTACTTAAAGTAACAATCTCAAAGATTTTAATTTAAATAAATGTCTGTTAAGTCACTACCCATCGCCAAATGACGTAACAAAGTGGTGATTGAGCCTGATGAAAGTATGCAATATTTATATATTTGCAGTTAACTTTTATTATGAAGATGATGTCACTGAGCTTGACACTGGCCGTTATCGTCTATCGTCTACAAAACGAAATGATTTTTGGCATTCATTGACAGCGGACCAATTTCAAATATTTCAGGGAATAATGGAACAAGAATGAGCAGCCACAGTGAACTGTTAGATCAAGAGCTGCAGGCAATAGGCTGAATACCTCCAACTTCTAAGTGAGGTAACTCTTTTCACTGTGCCCTGCTGTTTGCAGACTCATGCCGTGTGCAGCATAAAATCACATAATAATGGAAAAAGCCAGATTACTGCCTGACTTCTATATTAAAATGACAAGTTTGTTTTTGGATTAGAATCACTGACTACTTTGGGAAAAGGATCTGAGGACTCAATCCACCACTGATTATTGTCTATTATACTGAGATGAATATGTCACAACTGGGGCAAATAAATGCAAAACCACTTACATGGCTAGATACCTCTGGAGGTAAGTGATGTTTCTTTGTAATTTGCGTGTGGACGGCTTGTATCTTGGGTGGTTCATATACTGTAAGTGCTTAGTGTGGCGTTATTGACACAGTGATTGAAAGTTACTTGTGTCCTTAATGGGTTTTATAAACAGGTGAAAGGATAATGACTGGCCAGCGGCTAGATTGGAAAATAATATTCAAGTAAACGTGTTTGTTAGAGGTCTGCAGTTGTGCAAGTACAGTTATTCTTCGCCCTCCGTGACTGGTTTTCTATTCAGCTTCATGCTTTGTGGCCCAACATTTGAAGCCATTCGATCCAAGCAATGAGGCATCTATGACAGCTGCCGTGAGCAGGAAGTGTAAATAATGCACTGCATCTGAGTCAGTGACATGTTTCTCTCCAGTCAATACAGGGGCCAATCCATTTCCATAGCCTTGATATTGCTTCTACTTGAGAAACAGCCTTATTTCCACTTAGTCTGCAGTCATTTGGAAAGGAGCGCTTATTAATGTGATTTGCCTAAAAGATTTTCAACATGCCAAGCTGAATCACTGGTGGGTATCCTTACAAAATAAACATATGGATCCAAACCATTTCAAATCTTGACACTAAAATCATGCCTCACTTCATCTGACATTTAACGTATACACGTAGAGTCAATTTGCTGGCCTATTTGGTGTATTGATCAAAGCCAGGAACATCCCTCCTCTCACCCTGCATGCAATACAAACTCCCTGAAACACATCAAAAAAGTTGCTCTATTTTGTGCTGCGAGATGTAGTTCTTGACGATAGTGCCTCTCTGGAGCTATACATACTGCATGAGTGAGCACCGACAGGCATCTAAACATAACACTGTCAAGTACATTGCAACAGTATTGGAAATTGGTCATTACAAAAGAGAGAGAAAAAGCTGATATTCCTATATTTCAACACAGTTTTGTCAAGTTCTCTACTTTCACAAACATCCCTGAGTGCAATATGAAAGGAAAGCAAGCCTCTTCTATTTGATGTAATCAAGCAACTGCTACTAGAAATAAGCAGGACATAAAAACTGTGTGCTCTCTGATGACATCCAGAATGATTTTCATGAGAATATGGGCATTTTGGTGGCACTGCAATCACCGGCTGAAACAAAACCCATTTCAGTTTAAAAGCCTAAATGAACATTATACGCCCTGACAGTCTGCATTCTTTATATGCTCAGTAAAGCACATCCATATAATATCTCCAAATTTCTTCTTTTACCTTTATTTTTTGCAACACAGCTTTATTTGGTAATCGGTACAGAATACAGACATCTTTTTGTTGTGGCCACATCTATCACCTACTTTACAGCTATTGTAGCTAGTGTCCTTGAGTAAGACATTGAAATCAAAATTGCTGCTGACAGGCCAGCACCTTGTGTGGCTCTGCTGCCATAGGTGTGTGAATGGGTGAATGAGGGGCAAATTGTAAAGCACTTTGTCCTAGGTAGAAAAGCGTTACCAAAGTGTAGTCCATTTGCTATATACAGCTAAGTCTAGATTTTTAATTTCCCTTTTTTTTAAAAGAGCAACCCAGAAACAATCCTGGCTGTAAGCCCTGTTTTAATTAGTGACTGAGCAGAGCGAGAGAAGGTTTTCTTACCTTTCACAATCAATACAGCCACGGCTGACAGGCTCTCCACGTCCGTGTCCACCACACAGATATATTTGCCAGCATGGTAAAGCTGAATGTTCCTGATCATCAGATCTCCTGCTGTTCTCTACCAAGGAGGAAAAAAGCTTTATGTAGCATGAAAGATAACAGACATTGTGACAGCTTATTAAAGAATGTAGTGAAGCATATATAAGGTGCAGTAAATGTTTGCAGATCCTGCAGTTATTCAGCCAGAGCTCTGCGGAGGAAAATAAGGCCCGTTTTTAAAAAGATGTTTTACACCAAAAATAGTTTTCACAGATCTCTTGACAGTTCTTGCAGTCAAAGCCATAAAGGCAAACATAATCAAATTTTTTTGGAATATGACAGAACGTCTTAGTCACACTCTCCTGTCCAATATGAGCTCAGGTGAACAGGATCAAGGCCAGAATTAAAAAAATTGTATGCAGCAAATAGAGTTTTTGTGTTTGACCAGGTCTCGGCTATTTCACTTTCTTTTTGCAGAGGTCATTGCCATGACCTCCAAGACCTGTTGCAAGGAAATACACAAATAATAATTTGTTACTACTGAGTTCAGTCAGTTTTTGCTTAATTGGAGAGGAGGAAAAGCCCCTCTAGATTCTCATCTGAGAGGACACCCATAAGCAGCAAATGGTAAATTAGTGGTGAAATCGTTGGCATTGGCAGGGAAATGTGGCAGTAGAGCCAACGCGGTTTAATTATGGAAATTAAATTCCTTGAAGCGGCAAAGTTAAGTTGATAATCTCTCTGGTCTGGGGACATTCTTGCATTTCTGGGGAAGGAGTCTCTTTTCAGATAAGAACATTGTCAGTCAAACACACACAGGAAGAATGGTTAATCTGGAAGGGAGCAAGGGTGTTCTGAAAGTGTTTTGTCATTTGGGGCTCTGCCATGCTTTCATTCCTTTAAAAGACACCTCTAATGATGTGTATCCCCTTTCTGTTATAAGGAGCTGTGCAGCAGGCTATGTCAGAGTAGGATTTGAAAAGAATTCAAGACCAGCCAAAAGTCTTAAAAAATAGATTACTTCAGAAGGCTGAGCTCCAGTAGGAGAAGTGTACTCAAAAATATGACAACCTGTCACAATGGCTGAGCAACTAACGCATTACCTACATGATGAATTTTATGTAGGAAGTGTACTTTGACATAGCAAACGCCATGTTTCCATTCACAACAGTACAATTGGAAGCTTAGAGGGGGTTGAAGGATCTAATGGCGCTTCTTTCCAAAGACTTTCACATTCCTGCAGCTTATCGTGCCTCCAAGGAGACTTTTAGAATTGCGAAATGGATGGTTTCACACCCGTTGCAGCAAAACTAGCCACAGTGAATCTGTCCATGATGTCAAACCACAAGCTGTCTCTTTTAACTAATGGCAGGGAAGAAGCGAAGCGAGATGGGAAGAGGTGCCAACTGCCCATTCGCACGTTCTGAAGAAGTATGACTGCGGGTCACTCACCCCACCCACTAGCTCAAAGTGACTGTCTCCCTTGGCGATGAGCTGTCCGTTGAAAGCCCAGGAGAAAGAAACGTCAAGGACGGGGTCACTGGCGACCTGACAGGGTAACACGATGCTCTCGCCCACAATGATCTCCATGTCCACTGGCCCCTGGGTGATTCTGGTTGGATCTGCCCCAGAAAAAAAAAAAAATTGTAAGCAGTAGTCATGTCTGACCTGGGCGGCTGCCAATCTCGCACAGACCATGAGACTTTTCTTTGCAATGAGATGAGCAGTGCTTTGTTGATTTTCTAAAATAGAGACACACTAGACTAGAGCATGCTCTGTAATACACTAAGTCACAGACAGAGCAGTATTATCTATATAAAGGAAGGTCTCATGAAAGTCTCAGTCGAATAATGTGATAACATGAAGCCTGCCAGTACTAAAATGGCCTAATACTCCAGGCTGACACTGCTAGAATAATCTTCTGAAATCCTGATAGCAATTACAATACACTATGGATCAGATAAAACTTCATGTAATGGGCTTCTCTGTGCATCCAGAACAAAAATGAGGGGTACTGCTTCAAAGTCTACAATAGCAAATCGTTTGGCTAAGTCGGCTGTGCTTCAAAAGTCAAGATAATGAATCTGCCAGAATCAAATAAAGAAGGTACAACACAAAGGGAGAGGATTTGCACTCTTACATATTACCTTGTGCAGGCTGTCAAGGGATAAATTTTTTTTAAAAGTGTCCCCTGTGTTCTTAAGCCAGTAATAATCAATGTCTGGGTCATGGCTCTGTGTCACTGACTGCATTATGGCCTTGAAAAACAGTCATTTAAAAACATAACTGGCCTTGGCACTTACTGCGTCAGACAATAGCGTTCAGCAGATTAATAAAACCAATAAGAGAGCACGCAACTATCATTCTACTGGAAACACGCGCTCAACAATAGCAGCATCTGTAACACCTCCTCACTTTCATTGCTTCCACTCAGGGCACTTTCATTTGTTGCAGTAAAGTGGTTGTTTCAACTGCTTTGAGGAAAACAATGATCAAGTATTTTCTCAAACACCTTCCAAGTGCATTATTGCAGCCGCTGCAAAATGCAGCCTAACAAAACAACTCAATAAAATGAAGCTGAAAGACAAGAGGTTTTTTTTTTTTTTGAAGTTGCAATTGAGTGTTGGTAACAATTACGCCCTTCCTCAGATGAATCAATATACGCAAATAACTTTTAAAAATGAATCTAAAGACATTTAAGGATGTTACTTAATTATGCAAGGATGTTTAGCCCCTCAAGGAGAGCGCCAACCCAAAGTTTTTAAGCACTCCTCGGAGCAAAAAACCTAAAGTTTGTTTCTGTTTTCTGCCCACCAGTTATTGACTCAAGTCCTTGCGGTACAGTAGCTCTCTTCTGTGTTAATCCATACTGAGCAATAAATTCTGCTTACTAAGTGGGACGCCCAAACATTCTGCTATTTAAGAGCGGAGCTTACCCGTAACGAGGAGCCTTCCCGTTGTACTCGACATGCCAAATCTATTCCGAGCGAAGCATGTATAGCTGCCTGCGTCAGATTTGCTCACGTTGGCGAGCCTCAGTGTTCCATCTGGAGAGAGTGTGATCCTATAGGAGAGTACAAACAGAGGAGGCAGCTTACAATCTAATTTGCAAGAGCAACCAATCATTTGTTAAAGTCTGATTCTGGATCTGTCTACATGTCAATGTTCTGCATGATCATGGACATCGAGGAGTTAAGCAGTCCGTATATGTGCAGTGAATATTGATCAATTAGACCAAACAAGGCCTGAAAAGGGGCGCAGGTGGGATGAATAATGCACCTGCTCTCTTATCTACACAGAGAAAATACTGAATTGGATATGTGCGTGCATTACTATCACTACTTTGAACAGCCATCAGTCTCTTGCTATGCCATCATAAAAGCGTTTTCAGAACACGTGCAGCAACTTTCAGTTCAGTCATTACCTGTCATTGGTGTGGATAGGCAGGTTTCCTTTCTTCCATAAAATGCTGGCGATGGGATAGGCCTGGGGTTTACACTCTAAAGTCACTGTAGTTCCTGCCTTGGCTTTGAGCAAAGCTCTGAGGATATTCCCTGTGAAGTCTGGGGGAGAGGCTGATGGGAAACAGTAAACTGACTTTAGTACAAGACTGCAGCAAATCTCACAGGGCATCTGAAGCATGCTTCAATTTGATCTTTGGAAATCATCACATGGTAAAGTAATGGAGACAGACATTTTAAACATCTGTAACGGGAATCAAATAAATATAAAATCAAATCACTTTTTTAATTACATTTTCTACGTATACAATGGATTTAAGAAAGTCTTTTTAATTGCTTTTTCTACAGAAGATCTTTACTGTTCAACTGGGAATTCTGTATCCATCACCCCATCCTCACCATAACATCAAAGTAAATCAGGATATCACCAAGGGAAAAATTATTTTTTAAATGTGTTTGGCCCCACAAAACCACCCTCACTGACCCCATTATCTGCTAATCCAGACAACCTTTAAGAATGACAGTAAGTTGACCTTTAAGATTCTTTGGCAACAATGATTTAATCGAGAGATAAATGCCATTCCTACCTAAAACCATTAGTTCAGCAGCAAAATATATGACGCCGTGTTTATTCTCAGCCACACACTGGTACATGCCGGCGTCAGATAGTGTCAGCGCTGACACTGACAGGACTCCATCCTCCACATGGATTCTGTCCTGTGAAGAAAGGGATGAAAGAAAGCAATTATGGCCGAAGACTTAAAGGTAGCTTTTGCTTTGCTCAGCATGCTCTGGCAAAGCTCAATAAGCATTGGATTGGGTTAGAGGCTGTGTCAATGGGCACAGATCAAATCAGGATTATGTTGCAGAGAATGAATCACAGTCAGAGAACAAACTATATTTTTGTTTTCTAACTATGCTTGTTCACACCACCACGTAAACCAGTATTTATAGCGCACCAGTTGGTCCTGAAACGGTTTCTAAATGGATGGTTTCAGGACCAATATCCTGCATTTAAAGGTAAGCTTGCAAAATCTGTGTCCGTGTGGCTAAATTCATTATTAGCCTGTCATAAAAGTTCAATTTGTTCCCATATAAACGCATCATCAAACATTTTTTATGAAAGATTTACAGATTTTTGTCTGAGGTGTTACATCTGAGGTTATTGTATTACATAATCCATAGAACTAAACGCATCAGTCCAATCTCAATTGTTTCTGTTTCTGCCTGTGAGGATGATGCTCTCACATTGATTCTCAATATAATTTTAATAAAGGTATGTACACACACAACAGTCACATGCTGTATATCCGAAACCGGAAATCATGAAAACTAGATAATACTGCACCTTTAATGGTCCAAATGCCAATCATATTCTAAATCTTGCAACAGTGAATATATTCTTGAAATTTAAATTAATGAATGACATTTACAAAATGTCTTTTTAATAATAACATCAGACAGGTTATATTTGCAGTCTAACTTAAAAAGAAGAAGCTTTGCCCTGAGCATTATTAAATGAAAGAAAATCAAGTTCAAAGCTCTGGCCCTGAAAATACACACAATTTCTCTGGTGGTCTGGAGTAAGGTGTGCTGGTATATACAGTATATTTCACAGAAGATTAAGCCCATTGTCCCTAAATCTGGAGAAGCTTAAACATGCACCATGAATAATGAAAAACAACTAGTGACTCCATTCAGATGAAATGGAGCAATCTCCCAGGGACTACACTGATCCACTCTCTAAGACTGTGTAATCTACCAAGGTAGAGCAGAATAAGAGACAGTTACATCCATGTCTCATCACTGGCACACCTCAGCAAGATGTTTACACTCTCCTCTCATCTCACTCTAAATTACACTTGGAAAAACAGCAATGCGTTAGACGCCAGGCTCTCTAAAATGAAAAGATGAGCTGAAGCTGAAGATTAAGTCTTTAAAATGAAATATTGGTAGGTAGCAGGAGACAGGCAGTAATTCACCTCTGAGAGTAGCTGCTGGCCATTTTTCAGCCACGTGTAAGAGGGTTTCGGCTTTCCATTGGCCCGGCACTCCCAGTACAGTCTCTCCTCTATGGCCAGGGCCGTGTCCTTCATGGCCTGAATCCACTGAGGCTTGGCTGCGGGGAACAGAAATACACTCGAGTGAAATATCTGCCGGGGAGCAGGAGGACAGATTTTGAAGGAGCAGAATGATCTCATTAAATATGGCGCATCCAAAATAAGTTCAAAGGAAAGCAAGGCGCTGATTGACAGCTCAAATAAGTAGACATCTTAGAAGAAAAAAAAAAACATTTGGAGAATGGGTTTGTGTTAAAAGATGATAGACGAGAGAAGAGTGAATGCAGGGTATCACTCAGTTTCATCACTTAAATATGTTAGCAGCCAGTGGCAACTCAAGATTAGCACCACAGACTGCGCCACAAAGCAGGAAGCTCTCATGACGGGTAAAGTGCACCCGACACCACCGCTCACCTCAACCTGTCACCTAAATTCTGTGTCTAATAAACATCATCCCTGTGCGTTTCCCATGCAGCACACAGCTCACCCTGCATCTTACCTCTTACATATTTACAGCTTTTCAGGATTTTTTCATGGGTAGAGTGTTGTGCCCATAATAAGCACAGCTCACTTCGCAGGCACTGTACATACCGTCAACTCCAATTTCACAAGTGTCATTTTCCCTCTCTCACAAAATTCACGGCTGAAGTAAGCCAAGAACCCAAAAATGTAAAAGAAATTGCAATAAAATTAAAACCAACAGTGCTTTTTATTTGGAGAAAAAGAAGGCTGTGTATAGGACAATATAGCTCTTGAAATTATTATTATTATATTACCAAATAAAGATTCTTAACCACTTAACCAATTCTTGATGTCACACACAAACAGAATTAGAGTTACTACAAGGAACATTTATTTTGTGTTGCGGCCCCTGTAGACAAAAGTGGTAGCATTCTGTCGTAAAGATCCTAAACTGGTTTTGGAGGAGAGCAAAAGAAAGATGCAACTTATTTTTAATTTATAACATTTTTCTTTTTTAAACACAGCTGTTTGCAGGATGCATAGCAATGAGATAATGTATCTACTTGTGGCTATGTAAGATTAATAACTGTATGTGATGATGGTGAAACAAAGTTAACTTCATTCATGCACCTAGGTTACATATAAGCCTACAACTTGCAGGTTTGGTTGCTGTTAATAGTCATTTTGTTGAGAAAGCTAAAGTTATCAATATCCCCTAGTCATTGTATGTCTTCATAGCAAGATATAGCTTGGTTAATATACAATAGAACAGAATCATGTACACAGCCATTTGCATTATATGCTAAAGTGCAGACTAACAGCTGTAGGCAAACACATATTACATACCATCATGTTCTCGCCCATGCTCTATCACTGTTCCCTTTTCTCTTTGCTGATCCTTCCCCAGTATCAGCCATAGCCACAAAATAAATAAGAAAAGACCTCTAATTGGCTACGTACTACTCACGGCAAATCTTTGCCTGGGAAAATAAAAACATCAGCTCTTCTGGTCTGTGTGCCATACATTGGACCTTGTGGCTGATTAAGAATAAATATATAGAAATAAGCCTATATATCTTCTCGCTGATGGTCTTGTTTGCTTATATAGGTCATATAGAGGCATATGTATTAAATTGAGACTGTTTCATAACCAGTTTGAAACTTCTTGTAGTAACTTTAAATTAGAAACAAAAGTCTTAAAAGTACCATAGAAGGCCAGACGACCAGTGGCTGTGTTCTTGCCCATCTTGTTCTCAGCCACACACTCGTATCCGCCTGTATCATCCTGCTGGAAGCTGGGGATCTCCAGCACAGCATTCGAGTACTTCATTTTGACTTTGCTGGGGAAGGGGACGCCGTTAGCCCTCTTCCAGGTGATCTCTGGGACTGGGCTGGATGAGACAGAGGAAGTAAACCCTCAGCAGAAAGTCATGACTCAAGTTCCTTTGAAATTTTTTAGATTGTTGCAGGTGTCTGTAATAATCCTGCAATAAAGTGTTTGATGGAGCTTAAAGCCTATTCACTGTATTATTATTTTTTATGGATGAATGGCTTAGAGTTAACTCAAACCAACAACAATCATGGCTTGATGCCACACTCAAGAAATGTAATTGCCACAGTAACTTTACTATATAGAAATCCGAAGGTTCCTCATCTGGAATGAAAGACAGCAGAAGATTGAAAACATGCTTCAAGGAATCCAGCTTACTTCCCAAGGGCGAAACACTCCAGCGTAACTGTTGATCCTTTTGCGGCGGGTACATTGTCTGGGAAATTAACTTCTATTTTCGGCTCGTATTCTCCCATCACTCCTATGAAGAGCAAGCACAGGAACTTGCTCAGTCTTCCATTATTCATGACTTACAAGCAATATGGCATGCATTATGGACCAAACAATAGCACTGTAAAACTAACAGAGGAGAAATAAAAGACACATGAGCAAACATTCTCTCATGGGTAAACTCAAAGTAGTACATCATTTAAGTGTGCAGTCGCCGGAGTACAGTGGAATACCAGCAAGGAATAATTCAAATCTCTTCTTCTGGAATAGACAGAGTATATAGGAAATCTTCTTTTTTCAGCTAGTCTGGCTGTTTATCTATTATTTCAAAGCTTGAGTGGCCAGTCCCCAACCTTTGGTATTTTAGTATTAATAACAGTATTCAGGGAAGAGACCAGGATCAGAAAGCGATACGATAGGATTTAAATTTATGCAGCTACATGTACAGTACACTGAGTGGAAACTAACTGGTTGAGCCACCAGAACACTCAATGTAATGGTCCAGTGACGTATGGCTTATGTTTAATTCATTCCCGAAGGCAATCTTTATTCAATCTTTCCATGAAAGCGTAACAGAGAAAAGAACAACAGGCCACTGAGAACCGGCCCGAGAATTCATGTGAAAGCACAGGGAAAGCTTTTAAAGGGAATGCGAATTATAAGAAAGCCAAGTCAGCAAAGAAGAGATTTGGGTGCTTTGTTTGCTGGCCTACATTGAGGAGCAACTATTTACTTACAGGCATTAGCACTCAGTGACTCAACTACGGTGAGGCACGACAAGAGGACAAAGAGTACTCATGCTAGTATGATGATTAAAGCAAACTTAAAAGAAAAGGTCCTGAATACATGGCTGAAAGGCATACTTGTCACATCATGGCCATAAGCTGCGGTCTTACCATCTGTCCTGAGGATCAGAGACGTGGGCGAGCTATGAACTTTGCCCTTTGTGATGCTGTTCATCACTACGCAAGTGTAGTTACCCACGTCAGAGGGCTCCACCTTGGCAATGTAAAGGTTTCCTGTCTGCTGGGAGACGAAACGCCGATTGTCTTGTTGAACAAAGTAGGGGTACTCATTGAAGACCCATGCATACGTAAGGTCTAGAAATGTAAAAAAGACACAGATCATGGGTACCATATACGTGATATTAAATGTGATTATAAAAAAGGCTAATCAATAGTGGCAAGATTTGACTTTTATCTTGTTAAAGCACCTCACTAGAACTTTAAATAACTGCGAGAGAAGGCCAGAGAGTTTACCTCCTGAGGAAGTGGGCGTCCCACAAAGCAGCACCACTCCTTGTCCCTCTCGGACTGACACTGCGCTTCTGGTGTGGACTTTGAAATGATCTAAGTCTGAGGGGGGAAAAGAAATGAAAAGAAAGATCACCTCAGGATCTCACATATCAGAGAGGAACAGGGCTGAGTAAAAGCTTTCAGCAAGACACTGACACGAGCCCATAAGGAAATCGTCATGAGAATTGCACTTCTGCAATGCCTGAGAGAGAGATAGAGGCAGGGCGGGACACAGAAGAGCTCGTATGTATGAGGGGGTTTTGTAAAACACCGAAATGCAGTACAGAAGTTTGTACCCCCGGCCTAAATTAGATGTTAGATATAAATTTTATGACTTGGGAACTAGACAAAAAACAGGCTATGATTCCAGTCGTGTACACGTCTATGAAAGCTCTGGAACCACATGAGCATTGCATGATAGGATGGGCTGCATCCCAAAACAGGAGAATAACATAACAAGAATAAGTTAAAAACACAATTTTTAATACAAAGTATTTCAAATAAATACTTAATAATACCATGTGATGTGGTTGGTTGTTCTAACTGAAGTTATAGCACGTTAAACAAGTATTATTATATTTACAGCTTCACATCCAAATAATGCTGAGAGATAGAATTCAGGTGTGTTAATAGTGAAAGGGATTATCAAGTGTAACCAGGACGTTACTTCTGGAAAGAGGCATTGTTGGTGAGTTCATTGAATGTCATTATTCAATTTTCTTATCTTAAAAGCTTGTCAGATACAACCAAAAATAATCTACGTGGCCAGATACCACCAAGAGAAGAGAGGAGGTGTGAAAAGATGTCTTTGTTGTGATGTGCATGAATAGAAGCCTTAATGAACAGTACAAAAATAGTCATTTTTTGTTTCTTTATTTGTTTGCTTCAAGGTTTCAATAAGAATTCAAGAGTTTTGTATACAGTCTAACTAAAACATTTTGTGGCAATGCAGTTGTAATATACAGCAATGTTTGCACTATTTCTTCTACTCATATTTAGTACAGGCATATTATTGTTCTAGTCAAATTACAGTTGTGTTTCTTCAGGCTTTAGTCCTTTCAGATCCGTACACTACTTAAGCAATTTAGTTAGACTACATTTGCCCCAGAGTACATCCGAAAAAACACCAATGACTTTTGACCGAGCTGAGCGACAAAAAGTCTTAGTTTGCATGTATGAGCACAAGTAAACAGTCGTCACACTCAGCCTCGCTCCCATTTAATGTACTTTCACACCAACGTTGCAGCACTCTGATAAATATTGCAAATACAGCCCACCCAGTTTGCTGTGCGTCTGCATTATTTGCTAAGTGCAGTTACACTTCCATGCCATTTCTTAGTAAAACAAAAGTGACAAAAAACTGACTACAACTTACAGGCAAACTGCAGACTTGCTCTCCTGCTGAGGATAGCTCCTACAGTGTTGTACGCCATACACTGGTACATCCCCACATCCTGGTAGCGGTCCAGACTGCTTATAATGAGGTTGCCCCCAGACAGACGCCGCCGGCGATCCAGGCCCAGATTTATGAGAGTCCCATTCAATGACCATCTGTGGGGGCAAAGACACCATCAGTCCCTGGCAAAACGCACTGTCCATTTCTTCCTACCAACCAAGGTGGTCTGACAGGAGGTGAGCTGAGAACACAACTCACTGTAGTAAGTCACTTGAAGTAAGAATAATTTACTGTATATTTGTGCTGGTGCCGAGGAATTCACAGGCTCGAAGCATGAACAGAATTAACTTTACAGTTGTGGTTTTAGTCATTAATTCTTCTCCTGCAGTTCCCAAACTTTCCTGACACAAGTCATAAAGAGTAACGTAGAAAGGGCCTCTGTAGTCTTAGTCACATTTTTGTTTTCTTTACCGTCCTAACTTCTTGTCAACTGACATTTTCACAAATTGCAAGTTTAGTATGTTTCATAAATGCTTCCTAGTATCATATTATGCATATGTCTCATGTTTGCTGCATATTTCCTGGGCCTGTAATCTAATAGCGAATAATGCTGCAATGTCCATATGACTAAGTCATTTGTTTACATTACATGTTATAGTGTTATTGGTTATGTGTTTTATGCAAATGTCTTATTTATATTGTATTTTTCTGTTTTCATTCTATTTTTCTTTATTTGGCTCTATGACTATTTGCTGCCGCAGCTATCCCATTTTCCCCACAGGGATCATTAAAGTTTAATCTTAGAGTATCATACACAAAGCTGTCCTCTGCTATTTAAAGGAAGCAGAAGATAAAGGTTTAAGAAGCCATCCTAGATATTATCATCAGTCTTAACCATAATCACCTCTTCTCTGTCACATTATATTTACATAATGTGACATTATTCCACCTTTGACTTCTCATTAGGACATAACATTATCACTTGGCAAGAGGTAACAGCGGGCTGATGTAACAAAAGATGCCTTTTATGCTCCTTTTCACCTTCCATTACATCTATCCCACACTTAGCTGGCACAGGAATTAAAAAAGAAAAATCTTTGTGTAGCAGGTTCAGATTCCGCTATCAAATAAATGAAACACATACAGAACTCTTGAAAACATGAGGTTAATTCATTGATTCAAACAAGTCCTATTATTTAGCAAGAAAAGACTCTTTGTCTACCACCGCAACACTTTTTAACTGCTTTTCAAAAATGGAGCGTGGACGGGTTCAAGGACGGAGCACTTTTCAAGAATGTTCCATCATTTTTCTGAAAGCACAGAAAATATATTTTTTTCCTTCAGCCACATTTTTCTATTCTGCTTTCCTTAAGAGGAAATGAAAGACATGGAGGCCATAATGGGCAACTTTCCAAACGCTTTAGAGTCTAGCTTTCAGAATTATTTCTTAAAGAATACATCCAAAGTATTGAATGTTGATGAGGGCTTGCTGCCATATTCTAGACACTTATAACTGATAGCTGCGTTTATGCATGTATTGAAATTAACAATACTTCCTCGGGCGAAACAGCACGAGAGACTGCAATAAATACCTAAAGGATTGCACCGGCTAGCGATACGTGCCCGTTTGTGTTTAGGTGTTTGTGTCCACTCATATGCATTCAGCTCTTTATCCCTGAGTCACCACTTTCACCTCTCTTTGACCTGCTCTGAAGTGCCTCTGCTGTTCAGTGGTGCCCTGAACATTCGGCAGGTGATTGAATAGCAACTCCAAAACTCAATTACTCTGCTTGAAACTCATTTTGTAAACATATGTCGTCTGACCATCTAACCACGGAGAAGCTTGAGTATTTCAGATGATCCTGCGGTCCAGAGCCACAGGCCTCAGACCTCAGGTCGGGAAAAGGTTAGACAAGTCACCTTCTGTTTAGATCTTTAAAACTGCATCGCTTTTACGACCCGCCATGGAGAAGATGCTTTTCTACACAGGATGTGCCTTTCTCCTGTGAGTTTTTAATGCTGCTACAGTGTGCATACGATGAATGTCTCATCTCTTTATGAGTGACAGGACTGGCAGAGGAAAGGGGAAGGAAGAAAAGAGAGGAAAGGGGGAGGGAGCAGTATGATCCCATTTACACTTCAAGAGAGGAGCCAGAGAAGTGCTGAGGGCATGTAGAGCCTAGCACAGCCAGCTTGACAAGACACCACGTTAAACATGCTCATCTCACCTTTAATCAGTACATAGAAATACCTGGTCTTAGGCAAGGAATGTGAAAAGCCTGAAATAATGAGCATACGTACTTCACACCACTATCATTCAGTTTGTCTGTGCTGCAGTAATCCACTGCTGAACACCAAAGACACTTGTAATCAATGCCTGTTGGTGCCAACTGGTGTCTAGCAACCTGCAACTGTCTCATGGTATTTTTTTTTTAATAAAGGGAGAAAGTGCATTGAGATGCTACATGTGACACTAAGATAATATCTGGCAAAACAAGAGCCAGATTGGAGGCGTGTAAGTCAATAGGAATCAGTAAAACCATAATGTGTATATATGTGTATATTTATATCCCTACGGTACTGTAAATTACTGAAATGTGCTTTACATAAAGTGGCCAGGTTGACAGTTGCATAAAGAATATGTCTATATCTATATATACTTTGGGGTTTTTAAAGATTTGTTTTGCTTTGCACCAGATACTATTTCAAATTCTCCTTTAAGCTGGTAGTTTTCAACAGATTTTTATACGCCACAGACCCCAAATTATGTTTCCTGCACAGATCACAGTACTTAACATTAAGCAAGGTCCTCTTTTGACATTGACAACTCATAAAATTCTTTCAGTAATGAAAGTGAAGAGAAGAATAAGGGGAAAGTGCACGTTAGCTGCTGATTAAGAGTCTCTCTAAATTCTCACAAAAGAAGCAATAAATGGTGATCATTACTTCTTACTAAACTAGTTTTTGTACTGCAAATGGTATTTTTAAAATCCAGTTTTCAGACGGATTTGGGGATTATTGATTTGTAAATCAAATTTTCATTTATACTTTAGTGTGTAGGATTTAGTGGCATCCAGCAGCGTAGTTGTGGATTACACCGTATCGTTCCAAGCATGTGTAGTAGAAAATATGGTGACCATGAAACTTGCTACTTAGTAGAAACATGGCGGTTCTGTATATAATAACAGATCATTCTAAGGTAACAAAAACATTGCAGTTCTTATTTTCAAGTGATTGTTCACTAATGATACCTCTGAATATTATATTCCATTTCTGCCATTAGAGTCTCCTCAATGCTCCACACTGGGCCTGTAATAATCACAGTAAACACAAATTGATACATTTATTTTTTAAAACCTCAAATAATAAGCCGCATCTTACCTGTACTGAGGAGGTGGTATTCCTTTAGCATCACAGGTCAGAGTAGCTTCTTCTTCTATGGAGTCGACAGGAATGAACAAGTCACCAGGCTCCATCCGCCATCTTGGACCATGGTATGAGCCACTGTCCAGACAATCTGTCAGAGAAACAGTAACAGCCTGAGTATAACGACAAAAAGTTTTTTATTTTTTATTTTGATAGAATCCGGACTCTATAATTCCCTGTTCTTTTGGACAAAAAAGGGTATTCAGGTCTAATAGGGAGACCCTTTCAAAATGGGAAATGACTGAACATTACAGAACAAATAAACAGAACAAAATGAACAGAATGTACCACTGCACCATTCCTGTCACCTCACAATACAATTGTATTTTCATATGATAAAAGAAGGGAAAAAAATATTTCAGCATTCATTGGCAAATTGAAGTTTATATTTTAAAAAATTCCAATTTGTTGTGAATCTAGAGAAGCAATCCTTGCTCTCTGTTCATTATTAACACATACATTTCTTCAAGTAACAGAAGTGGTAGCCTTTGCTCTGTGTGTTGTGTTACTTAACTGTTCTACTAAGTGCCAAAGATAAAGTATAAAAGACAAGGAAAACACTGCAAATGTCTCTCCAGTAGGTTACAATCACAGGGTGGTGTGGAGAAGATTGAGAGTATTGTGTCCGTGTTGTGAATGGAAGTCAATACTAAGGAGTATTCCTTTAAACCGGGGTCCATCCTATCATCTCTGACACTGACATGATTTTCGGCTCTTCAGCTATCATCCCGCAACTGTAAATGTCCAAACGTGAAAGAATCATTACTCATATAAAAAGGTGGTTTACCTGCCAGACAGTCAATGATTGATAACAGTAGAAGCTGTTTCCATGGCAACGTCATCTTTGGCAGCCAAGGGCAAATGAGACTTTCATCCAATAAGCTTTGAAATGGCACTCGTGTTCTCCGAGAGAGGGGAGCTTGACCTGTTGGAACAAGAAATTTGTTGTAAAAAGGCCAAACTCAGCAAACCCCAACATTTTTGTATCCCACTTTAAACATTATGCCTTTTAATAATCCACCCGGAGAAGACAGGGGAGGTGTAAATTTTAGTAGTGAAAATGTAATCACGATAAAATTGGATGTGGAGTTTGGTGCAGGATGTGTCTTATTTCTTCAGCCTGTTCTCACATTTCTAATCAGTGAAGATGCAGGCGGTGTCACTTTGTGCCCCGTGGCTCGGCCAACTTGCACCCGGAGATTTCTGTGGGTGATACCAGAGGCATATGGGAGGAAGCCCATGCCAATCTATTAGGGGAGCGACCAACGCCTAAGCTCATCCTTCACTTGGACGGATTCACTCTGGCTGCCTGAGGAGACTTGGACCTGGGAATTGGGAGCCATCCAATCAATTAGATTCACCCACAGCAGCATGTGTCTCCCCACATGCTGGGGTGAATCAAGACAGCCTGATGAGGAAGCCATTCCACCCAGGTCCATAATCAAGGGCAAGTGTCTGTCTGCTTGTAGCATGTGTTGCAAATTGCAATGCACCCACTTCTTGCAGGAGGAGACTGAGCGAGTAATGATGCAATTATGAAATGTCAAACATACACACAACGGAAGAATCGGCAATAACACAGCAGTTAAGAGAACAGTCACACGCACATGCACGTGTTCAGAGTAATATGCAGATCTGTGTCTCATCAGTGCGCACCTGCATCAAAACATGCACATGAATGAGCGGGCCTGCACACACGGAAACACAAATTTCTTCCGAGAAGTGTTGAAGATATAGTAAGGGCATACACAGATAATAACACACGCTAAATGTCACACAACCCACACACACCTACACACCAAACTCACTTTCTCACTGTGTACAACACATGTAACACCCTGCCTCCACACGCACACTTTCCATTTAGAAGACATAAGCCGTGATGTGTGGCTCATTTGTGGCCTAATCCTGGGGCGAGCCTGGTTCAGAACGCTACTTATGGAGGGTCTAATTGTTTGTCAGCTGCCTGGACGTCAAATTAGACACGTGGGGTCTCAGCCAGGATTTTCTTCCCTACCTTTCATGTTTGCTCAGTCCTTTTTCTTCCCCCCAAAGTCTGCAAAATTGGATTGGTACGCTTCCTCTCAAGAAGAGCCCTGCATGCCATACCTCAGTGATAGGCCCACAGTGTGCAAACTGCTGGCACCTCAGGACTGAGGATTGGTGTGTGGAAGGTACAGTGGGTATTACACTACTGTCGACTTTGCATGTTCTGGTTTGCATTTGTAATGGGGTTTTGTCAGGGATGGCACCGTCTAACAGCTGATGAAATTTATTCCTTTATTTTTCATGCAGATCTAATAAATCATTTACAAATGCAAAACACTGAGTTACAGAATTCTGTCAGTGATATCATGTGTGCGTACTGTATAAGACACACATGAACACACAGACACAAGCATGTAGGCACCCACCCACACACACGCACGCACGCGCACACACACACACACACACACACACACACACACACACACACACACACTCAGAGTCACACGCACCTTCTCAGCTTGTACTCATGGATAATGGTGCTAACGATGACGGTGATAAAAGGTGGAGAGAAAGCTTTGCAGGGTGAATCACTCTCAATCGAGGAGGGTACCTTTCTGTAACAACACACCACTGGGTTAACTGACACGAAAAAATAAATGTATAATCACGATATCTACCACCTCCATCACACTCCGCCTGCATCCAAGTAACATGCTGGTTGAACAAATAGCCCAGCTGGCAGAGTGGGAGGGTACTTACTTTGAAGGCCTGAGCTGCATTCATCACAGATATTCCATCTGACATTGTGGCATACCAGTATGCAATTACCTGGTGAATGTTGCAGGGTGGAAATTTGTGTGTGTGTGTGTGTGTGTGTGTGTGTGTGTGTGTGTCTGCGCACACCTTTAGCACTTACTGTATCTCAGGAGGCATAAAGCCAATCATTGCTATGACACTTCTCAAGGTTTGCGGTGAATATTTTTTCCCCCTACCTTCTAATACCTTAGAGGAGAGGAGGAGGTTCCTTGAGTGCACCTACACATATCCATTTTTTCTCTTTTATCAGCCAGCGCACACAAACAACAACAATGCCAAGTCCACTCAAGGCTGATTTAGCCCTTCAAATGTGTTGGTGTTGGCCTCTAGCTACACATTTTTCAGAAGGTGAGGTGGAGTGAAACCGGGATGCAGTGTGGCATCACACCAGGTAGGAACCACAGGAGCAGTTAGATAGAGCCCTAAAAAAAACCCATGCACTGTAATGTAACAGCACCTCTGCATCAAAGAGACAGACAAAGAAAGGCATGGCTGAAAACTACTTCTTGTTATAATAAATACAGTGCCTGTGTGTCTGAATGCCATGCACCCCCCCCCCTCACACACACACACACCACACACACACAACCAGACAACTCAGTGTGGAGGAATTGGCTGCAGTTGGGAGGGCACGTCACGTTACTCCAGTCTAAAATAAACAATTATTATCAAATATATGGCAGCAGGAATTGATGGGGGCCAATTCGGGATAGCAGACGAGACAGGCCGATGCGTGAGCCCGTTAGAGTGGATAAATGTTTTAGCATATAAATATCACGGTGTGAATAATTGAAGCTTTTCTGTATTTGTGCACGTTCACCATCGCCAAGCGCGCTCGTGAGCTTTATTATTTATTTTTATTATGTGTGTGTGTGTGTGTGTGTGTGTGTGTGTGTGTGTGTGTGTGTGTGTGCGTGTGTGTGTCTTACCTCTTATCTTGAAATATCTTGAGACCAGCAGGAACAAAATTGAGCCCTAGCGGATAAAGCGACAGATGGATCCTCCATGGAAAACACTGTCAGGAGAAATTTCAGTCCCAATCGCAAGGTCGCGCATACAGGTGAACGGATCTGAGCCGGTGGTCAGTCACATATAACGGGGTAACGCAGGAGGCATAAACACACGCGTTTCATATCGCTGCCCCCCCCCCCCCCTCCCACCCTCCCTTCTCTTCCACTCCCCACCAAAAAAAAAAAAAAAAAAACCCCAAAACACACACACACACACACGCAAGCACACAACACCCACGTTGTTTGCTGTGCTGAATCACATTCGAAACATCCCCCGGTTAAGAGGCTCGACTCTCGCCTGTGTTTACGCTCGCAAATCCAACACGCGTAGGTCTGAAATTGGACTTGAAAAGGGAATCTTGCAGAGATGATTTATTATGCGCATCAAGTCGGCTCCCCCTGCGAAGAAGAAGAAGAAGAAGAAGAAGAAGAATAAGTGGGCTGCACAGGCGGCGAGGAGGGCGATGGAACAGCCAGAAAGCAGCAGCGCTGGGATGGGAAGGTGCGGGAGGGAGGGAGGAAGGGAGGCGCACCTGGCGGAGAACTGCACCCCCCTGCGCCAGACCTCAATATTGCAACGGGATTGTGGGACACTCGTGGTTCACCATTAGTGGAGCACGGGGATCATTTGTGTTTTCCTTTCAAGGCATTTTTTTTTTTTTGCCAAAGTCACAGGCAGAGGATTATAGCTGTAGATGTCTTTGGTGAGGACTTTCCCCTTTTCTGGCCCGCATGCAGCCTATGATAACAAAGAGATGGCGGACAGCCCCAATAACTGTATGCCTATATATATACTGTATATGTATAAATGTATATATATATTTATATGTATATATTACAACTTTAGTTTAATTCCAGTCCAGTTAGAAAAAACATGAACTAAAACTCATACTGAATCACATGTGTGTGGAATCAGTGTAAGCCTGCAGAATGTTGCTTTTTTTTTTTTTTTTTAAATGATGCATTCATTAAAGCTAAACATTAGATAATAAGAAATATTTGACCAATGGGGAAGATTTTTTTCCTCTATTGCCTCTTACTAGCCATGGGGTCCTACATGAACACATACTTTTCTTCCAGAGTTCTGTGCTCTTCTCTCTGATTTTAAGACTAATTAACTAACACCAGTCAGGATTTGGAAACATTTGAATCAAAATCTGATAATGTTATTTTAAAGACATTAGAAAAATATATATATATTATAGACATGCTTAAGACTTGAAGCCATACTTTAAACCTTCAAATCTGAATTTACATTGGTAAAGAAAATACTTTCATGCCAGTACTCCTTCCAATTTTATACCAATATACTGACCAATAGTTTGGATAAACTGGAACGTTTTTTTCACAGGGTGTGTCTTACATCAATCTTTCTGAAAAACTGAAAGTAAGAAAAAAAAGTAAAATTGGTATCTGGGATATTAACATTTAATTTTATCCATAATTTTAGCAAACTATTACAATAATTATTTAATTTTGCAAATGCAAACAAATACAGAGGGGTGCAAAAAGGACTCTGAAGGCCAACAAAATAAATAATATTGTGTTTGGTAAAATTATGAGGTTTGAGTTTCACTGTGTAGTAGTAGTTATTATTTAGCTGAGAGGAAGACAGTTTCATCTTTTCAGAAAGATAAGAGGAACACTCTAGCTGTTATTTCACTCTCCTTACAGTTTTTTTTTTTTTGCTCAGCTAACAGGTTGCTTCATACAACCGTGGTATCAATATTCTAATCTGGGCTAGAAAGCCAATAAACATATTCCCCAAAGTGTTCCTTTAACAGCAATCACAAGCTAGAGACATGTTATATCAGGAAAAGTACAGGTGTAGTTAACAAGATTAATATTGGCTGCATTTCATTTAGGTTTGCCATTTTGCATGATGGCTCACTGCCATGGTTTACTGCAGCACTTCAATGAACACTTAAATGCATGTGCCTGTCCTGTCATTTATATCTAATTTTAAGTAAAGTATATTGCCTTACAGACTCCCTAGAATATGTGACATTGTAAAACAGTGTGGGGTGCTCTGCCTTTTTTTTTTCTTTTTTTTTTTTAGCAAATTGAAAGGACCAGTGGGTTGGATTCATAGCATCTAGTGGTGACGTTGTAGATTGGAACCACATGAATACAGCTCAGCCTTCAAAGCGTGTAGTTTGAAGGCTGAGCACTGAACCTTTAAAACTAATCTATTTGCAACACTATTAGTAACACCTATTTTATACACCATTTTGGACTAAGTTAATTAACTTAAAGCAGTATTAATATATTTCTGACCACTAGGGGACATAATGTCTCCGAAACTAACTCCTGAGAAAACTGGGTCTAGGTTGCTTTGGTTCCACTTTCTTCACCAGTCACTTGTTTACTTCAGCAAGTCTTCATTTCTCACTAGACAGGCAGCATAAAATCAGCTTGTGTGCGCTTATGAGCCAGGAGTGGCTGCCAGTTATAATATGTGGGGTCAGTGAGAGCTATTGGGACTCAAGTATACATGTACCAGAAAACCAATATAATGAGTTGCAAGTGGCTGAAAACATAGAGCTGCAGAGTGGGGTGTTAAAATTACTCAAAAATGTGTGAGTGTGGCTTCTTCTTTGTGTGCAAGTGGGGTATGCACAAGGGCTCAGTGACATCACTCTAACTTTAAAAAAAAAACCTCTTTTCCATTGTACCACTTACACACAAAAATGCACCTGGTCATTATGGAAATGTAATGGAGCAGGTACCTGTGGTTAAAACACAAATACAAATTAAGTGTGCTATTGATAATATTGAGAATTGGAGACATTTCTTCCTCTCTAAATGGCTCTTCTCACTGTAATTGTGATACGTAACAGTAGAAAAAGGCTATAAGTATAAATAGAGGGGGCTGTATGTCGTGCAGACTGTAAAGCCCTCCAAGACAAATTTGTGGTTTTGGGCAGAAAAAAGTAAACAGAAAATTGACTTCACTTCACTATAATTCAAAACTGCTTTCGCCAACTGCAAGAAATTGGGTTGCTGCGCGTACTGAGTTGCAGAAGGCTGACGTTTCACAGTTTTTGATAAGCATCCGCTGACAGCTTTGGTTTATGGTGAAAGGATGTATTTCCCATGACAAGACTGGAAAGAAACTGCTCTCTCCTCCAACTCTCTTCCCCACTCCCTCTTTCTTTATTCACACTCTCTCACATGCACACCTTGCCTTCATTACTCTCTCCACTCTCTCTTTCTCTCAGACACACACCCTTGTGTACATCACCGCCAGGTCAATATCTGTGCTGGGCCTCAGTGAAGCCTAACTGTATTATCTTAGGTCCCACAGTCCCTCAGTCTACTAGGAACCCCATTAAACCTACATTGATCATCCTCATTTCAGGCCCAGGTTCCTTTAACATGGCCAGGGCATCGTTAATAATGCTCCATACAGCAGCCATTTGACATTTCCTTTAATTATGGCTGTAATTTATTCATGCACTTGATCCTAGGAGCTTGTTGTGAAAAGCTTCCTTCAGGAATATTTTATCCTGCTCCTCCTCTCGAGGCCCATGGATTAACCATCTTAATAGCAAACCCCTGAAGGTATTACTTCCTTCATTGTGTGTGAGTGTGTTTGCGTGTGTGCACACTTGTGGTATGTGTGTGTGTGTGTGTGTGTATACGATGGCAATGATCACTGTGCCTTGAATGTGTGTGTTAAGCTGCAAAAGTCATTAGGTCTTATTTTTCAACCATTCAGAGGACTCAATGTAAATTCTCCTGTATTACTAGCTTGTCTAATTTTGGGAGAACACAAAGAAAAGTGCAAATGGTTGCAAGATCCGCGCTTATCGCACAATGCAGAGACCCCAATGTTTAACCCAGTTTTGCAGAGGAAAACATCACCGCTTAATTTGCTCACTCTGCAGGTTGGTTAACAGACGGCAAAACACAGCAATTTCGCACAAAGTAGCGGAGGGAATCTCGAATGCACACAGTTCAAATGGGATTTAAGATGTTAATTATGATGTTTCTTGATCACAGAACATTGCTCAACTCCTGACTGCACACCTGACAGAAATTCTTCAGGCTGTGTGGGGAAAAGTGAATGCATTTGAAGACTGGGAAGTGGAGGCTGTTGAAAAGGACACACACACACTCACACAGGTAGAAATAGAAGGCTATTTGTCACTTGTAAATGGAAAGTAATTTGACAATTTGTCAATTTGTCAGCACTGGAGGAAACACGATATAGCCTACTTTATTATTTCATGAAAAATTGAACAGCTATTGCTTCAAATATGTAAACTTACATCACTCTCACTTTCACTGTAATCATTTTACACAAAACCATAAATCCGCATTCTTTTTTTATACCCATTTGCTCCATTGTATAATGCATCTGAACACAAAAACATCTCTCACCTACTTGGATGTCAATCCAAAAATGATTTGGGTGTTGTCTGCAGTTCACTTCAGTATATTACACAGTTGCTCCTAATGATGCTCGCTCTTTCTTTCTCATATATTAACTCAGTAAGTTTACCTGGTTGTTTTCTTTTTAAACTGGTAGCCTCAGTTCATTAGCCGGGCGGTTTGCATAGAAGACTAATGGGCCAGCATACCTTTTATTGCATACTGCAGTTCCATGGCTGTGGAGGTCCATTACTTTGGAGGATCAAGAATTTACTCTCTACTGCTGCTGATAGGCCTTGCAAGGGGCTAATGAAGGGAAAGATCCACTTTGAAATAAATCCTCCACTAGGTCAATAAAAAATTTGCTTGGCTTCAGATGAGACCTGCAAGTAAAAAACCAGCTTGTGAGGTGTGACCTGGGGGTGAGTTCAGTAAATTCAGCAGGGAGATGCACTACGGAAATGCATAAGGCAGTGATACATTCATCATAGGCATAGTTTTCCTTGCCCCCGTCGCCAAGTGCTTGCTCATGGTGGTACTGTTGGGTCTCTGTAAATGTTATAAGGAGTTCGGTCTAGACCTGCTCCATTTGAAAAGTGTCCTGAGATAACTTATGTTATGAATTGGTGCTATACAAATACAATTTAATTGAATTGAATAGTTATATTTTAAAAACCTACATTAAATGATTAATCTTAGTAAACAAACTATTTCATCAACAATCACATATATCAAAAGGAAGATATTTGAACTAAACATTACATTATGGTGGCACATTGGCAAATCTTTTTTCATTCAACTTAACTTTATCACTTAGTCTAAAATTTGACTATAATGGATCATTCGATTGTTTTTGTTTTTGGACACGTTTTCTTTTTAATTTAAATATAAGTTAGTGTGTTAAATTTGACAGCATTTGACATTAAACTGGGCCAGGAACTTTTGATGTGGACTCGATGTGAAATGTTAATTCCTACAAATTACAGTAGATGCAAGCAAGATGTTGCATGTGTTTCACCTTTAATCAATTATCACTTGAGATATTTTGAGACATTGATTACACATGATACCTGAACAAACAAACCAAACAAATCAAAAAACTGGAAGATTCTGCATGACTTTTCACACATCGTGAGTCTCTGGCTTCTGTATTACACCACATTAATGGCACAAAGAGGTTGGTTAATGGCTGAAAGCATGGACTTCTAGATGGGTTTCTTGCTACAACAGATGGTGGTGTGTGAAAGACTGACTGTATCCATTTTCAGCTCTTACAATTCTTACTCTATTAAACTTATGCAGGGGGATGCCCGGGGGAGTAGCCTTCTTCTTTGTAACAGGAAGCAATATGGTTTATTAGGAAATGTGGTCATAATCTGGATCATAATTTATCAACGCTTACAATACCACTGCTGTGCAACAGAGGCTACTACTAATTATCTTTACCACGGTTTTATTATTTATAACAAGGTAACTCAAGTGATTTACTGTAACAACTGATGGCAGTAGAATGCCACACAATGATAAATGTATTATTATGCCACACATAGTGTACAGTAGCAGCTCTAAATCAAATTTACATGCCAAATAACAAAGACAAATTTGGTGATGCTCATAATGGTCAGTTGTACTAGAGACTGTCAGAGGTGTTGATTCAACTCAATGGTCATTCAGAGGCTGTAGTTTGTAGTGTTATTAAGCAAATGTCCGGTCAAGTGTTTTTTAGTCGGCATTGGTGAGGGTCTACTTGTGAACACTGGTTCTCTTTGCCAAAGCAGCTTTCCTGTGAGTGGAATATGTTTATTGAGAAGTTCCCTTTGTTGAATTATATAATTTCACAGTGTTCGTGGGACGGATGCACCAGCAATCAGTGACAACTGCTAAAACAAAAAGGCAGCTTCACATGAGTGAGTCATTTCTAAGTTGAATAGCAACCAGCAGTATGTGCCAGCTCTACTGTAACAGATATCTGACAGTCGCAGTTTTTACGATGAGTTTTCAAGTCAACATAAGGCAACTTAAAGAGGCCAGAAAGCCTCTTCCTCTTCCTCTTTGCAGCAGTGCATCCCCTTATAGTAATTTGGGGTTTAGTGTCTTACTCAAGGGCTCTTTAGCGGTGTTTGTGGTGTGTAACAACAGCCACCTTGCAGTTGATAGTGTGCAAATTTAATAGCCTACACTCCTCACCCAGTGCCAGGAATCAACCCAAGAGAGCTTTTAACAGTAGTTTGTTGATAGTCAGTATTTCTACCTCTAGGCCAACCTTGAAGTTTTGACAAGATTAAATTGCACTGACATCATCATCCCCCAATGCCTTTACGGCCCCGGTAAAAGGTCCCTAAATCCTAAACTCTGAGTGCAGACCGAATTAGACTCGCTGCCTGCAGCCTTGCACTGCAGAGCAGAAAACACTGAGGAAGGAGCAGGTGGCAGCAGACATTACTGCCCACGTCCTCATGCCAATCTTAACAGACATTTTCAGAGCCGCTCATTTGGTTATAAATTCTGCCAATAGCAACACATAAAGTGATAACTGAGTCAAAATTGCTTTAATGCTTTCGTTTCAGTCAGGACATGGGGGAGGGGAAGTGTTAAGTGTGGTAAAGGATGGGAAGAGGAGATTGTTAAATGGAACAACTTGCCACGTGTTATGCTATTTTCTGGCAGGAAATCTGACCTGCTCTCATGTTCAGGGATACTTAATTTGACAACATGAAAGAGACGTACAGATTCAAATCATGCTTTTAGTCAACTGAAGCTGTTTGTCTCCATAGAGACTGACCGGTCTCATGTAGCGCGTGTTTATACTCACCTAGACATCAACAATGTTTAGGTTGTGCGGCTGTTCCATTTATTTAAGCAGCTATAAATATTTTAACTGTAAAACTGTTGTGGGGGATGATACAAAAGTACTTTCAGCTGAATATTCATTACCTATAAATATTTTATCTCTCATTTCACCAGCTTTCCATTGATTCATCTTGGGTGTGTGTGTGTGTGTGTGTGTGTGTGTGTGTGTGTGTGTGTGTGTGTGTGTGTGTGAGTGTGTGTGTGCATGTGCATGTGCATACATGTGCGTACCTACTGTACGTTGTTTTCGGGATTTAGTTTTACTGCCTGATATTAGGTTGTCTGACATCTGCAGTCAATAAAGCTACTGAACCTGCAAGGTCAGCTCACCTCACATGAGATTGGCAATTTTTCTCTCATAAGAAGCTACATGAATCTACACAATCACACAAGGTCTTACGTTGGCTGCAGGATCACATTTTCTCCTCTTCAATATTTCTTGAGTGCAGAAATGGACACAAAAGAAGAAGATGCAATTAATAATATTTTAAATTTAATTTTAATTTTAAATAAAAATCATATTTTATTATTTAATATAAATTTACATGCATATTAATTATTTGAGTAAATGCATCTTTCAGATACCTTCCATATGCACCTTGCAATGCTTATTGCAATGAAACACAGGGCTCTAGCAAGCATAAAACCCATCTATGAGCCAACAAATATAATCTATTCTATGGAAAATTCTCCAGCTTCACCCAACTTGCTCAATCCAACAAGTGCCGCCTGGCCCCATAGTGTGCCTTCTTAAATGAAATGTTTACCTCCTTCATGAGAAAAAGAGGCAGTTGGGAATTGTGTTTACTTTCATTTTGAGAGCATTAGAGGCTTATATGTAAGTGAACCCTGCAGTATAATGGAACAAACAATGGGGATGACGCCCAAGTGGGTTCTCTCCCATACTCTTCCTCTCCTGAGTGGGCTCCTTCCTGCACATAAACACACATCATGGATGTTCAGCTAGCATGCGGCCTGTATTTGTTTTCACACTTTGTTCTCAAGTGTTCGATGAAAAGATCTATCCTAGGTGATTGGGGTTTAGATATATATTGGTCCAAGGTGCAGACCGCTGTATGGATTTTCAATAGTCTTTCCCTAATGAATGTTTTCACTCTTTACTTGTCAATGACACAATGATCCTCTGTGCTTACATTTAAAGCTACATGCATATTAGCTAACGTGTAAAAACAAAAATGATCTCAGTTGATTTTTAAAGATGTGCTTTAGTTGCAATTAGACAACAGCATCAACATGCAGTGCACAAAACGTTCTCATCAGCACACTCAAGAAAATGCAAAAGAACAATCAACCTCAAACAGCTGGTAGCGAGCGACGACTCTGCAGTTCTCAAGTGGTAACTTGCACATTTCTTTGGTGACAAATGATGCAGAAATAGTGTGAAAAAGCAATGTTTTCTCATTATGGCCACCATGAACAGCCGTAGAGCTGCTTGGCTCTCAAATTTTCATGGATGATCATTAGCTGGTTAAGGGTGAACACATCTGTTTTCCAATGCCTTTGCCTAGCTTAGCATTCAAGATGTCAAACACATGAATTATTCAAACATCTTGATTAACATAAAGAATCCCTTAATGGTCAACATGTTGACTTGTGAGTGTACATGGAACAGAAAATCTATATTACAAATGTATGGCAATAAAACTTTGTGGGTGCACTGTAAAGAAACAACACTGTAAACCAAAGAAAACTACACTAAAATGATGAGGATTTCCTATGTCCATTGAGATTATATATAAATTGTTACTTTGAAGGTACTTCTAGGTGCTCTACATTACTATTTCAACTTTTATGTGAAGCTTTTCAAAGGTCTTTTATATTATTTTACTGCATAACGATTTGGTCAGTGGGCTGAAGAAACAATGCACCAGGACCTTGACTTTGACAAAGCAATCTGAGGATGACAGCGGTCTGTTATTTGGAATATTCCAAAACCATTCATTAGAAAAGCGTTTAATGTACCAGTTTAGACAAATTAAAGTGCTAAAGCAGAGCACAGAACAACACACCAAAGCATAAATGCAACCCTTAGTCACATATTCCCAATGTGCACATGTATTAAAGTCATTTAACATTTCACTTTAAATTTTTCCCTTGGGCACCAATAGTCTAGCGAGCCGCCTGTAACTCTGTTAAGTGGTGATGATGTAACTCCTCGTATTACACTGCAACACTGATATCACACACATTCTCACATACTCTCACACCCCTGGGTCTTGAGTCAATAAATGAAGGCAGCTGGCTTTGATTGCACTTATCAGTCAACATTTATTCCCAGTACATCTTCATTTAGCGCCCATTGCAATGCTGTTATCTTGTTGGGCAGAAAATATGAGATAATCCATTGCCAGTACAGCTGAAATTTTGCATGAGACGTTTGATGTTCCGACTGTAGTCTACACAATACGGTCAGTCATTAAAAAACGCATGCCGCGATATGAGACACATTCTCTGAGGCATTCCTCTTCAGAGGGAGCATTGTTCAGTATCATCTCTTTTCTCTCTCAACCCTTTCTTCCATTGGCATGGATGCAGAGAAAGATCCCTGATATCTTCAGGTCAATGTGGCCGCATGCTGGGCCTTAATATAAAGAAGCTCATAATTGGATAATTTCATACAGTGAGCAGTAGTCCACGCTTGTACTATGGATAATCCCTGAAGGGATACTCATATTCACAGTCTGAACAGCATGTCAGTCAAAGCAGCTGGCAGCGCAGAGTCCCACTGCAATACTGGTTGTATGGTTGAAGAAACCTCCGTAGGTATGTATCTTACACTATAACCTCAAGGTGTTGCTGTAAATCTACAACCGCCAACAGGTAAAATTGAACCACTATTAGAATGTACTGATTTTCAAGATACAAACAGTCTGTAATGTGTTGTTGTTTGAGGGAGCATATTACCTGCTCCACTCCCAGGTTACACTAAACATCTATACTAAATCTATATCTGTAGTCATGTCTCCCCTAAAATAGAGTTTTTAACATTTTTGTTATAGAGGCCAGTTGGAGTATTTTTTAGCAGCACAGACACTACTGAATGATCATAGAAATATTATATATAATACAATAACACTACAGGCAGCAGTGTGTCTCTTCTGAAACTACAATTTGCTACTTTGCTAATGAAGATGACACAGTTCTATAGTCTATTTAAGTTACAATATAGTATAGTATTGAACATTTATAGTATATAGTTTAAAGAATATTATAGATCCAAGATAAAACCGACTCTCCTCCATTCAATGCATTGAGCAAGTCTAATGTCTGATTTACATTCATAACTTTCTCTTTCTCTTATCCATAGTGAAAATTAGCCTGTGAATTATGTTGCAGCTCTTTCAGGCACAGTATAGACAAAAGGTGTTGCCAATAGCAACATAGAATCTTTATTTAAATGCACAAAATTAATAGTGCAAAAAGGACAGCCGTCTCTATAGAGGTCACTTTTACCTGTTGGTGATTCTAGGTAAAAATGTCAAGTTTTAGAAATCTTGACAAAACATGACAATTTTACACAGGGGGTTCTACATCACACATTTTTAGAATAAGTCAAAGATTGGGGGGCTTATTTCATTGAAACAAAGTCACATAATGGTAAAACAGCTGATTTTGCTCTTCGGTGGTTCAAGTGCAATTAATTTGCATTTCAGCCGAGTGTCTGTCATGCAGGGGAGTCAGGGGAGACATCATTCCAATCTTCATTCACTTTATTAAAATGTTTAATACACCAATACTGACAGTGATCACTTGATATATTGTGATAGGATCATTTAGAAAAAGACAACAAGAAAATCAACATCAAAATAGTTTCCCCTGTTTTGACCACTTTCTGCTTTCTCTTTCTTTTGCTTTCAGCCTCATTGATCTTCCCCAACAATTGTCTGAAGGCCGGTTTGAGGTCAAATTAGGAGCCATGATGTCTTGTGGTTGGCCTGAAATGTAACACCTCTTGTTAAGTTATTTTTTTTGCACCAGGGTGTCTTAATTTTGGGAAGATGGTGTGTACTACATGCATGCTAGACTGGTGAGCCACCAGTGAGCCACCAGGGAACCTCTGTCCTTCATAAAATTTTTACATGCAAGTTGTGACTGCATGTCAAATTTTTGACAAGAACATAATGAAAACTTTGGATGAAAAAATTTCCCCTACTGCAAGTCCAGTAGATATGGTGATTTCATTTGATACAATATTTTATTTTATGTCAAATCACTACCTGGATGGCCAAAATAACTTCAGACAGCCATATGGAAACCACAGGGAAATTAAGCTCCCTCTAGTGTTTAACTCTGATAAATAAAATATGTCCACAGCAGACCCAGGAGCAGAAACACCAGAAGAATATTTCTTGCTTAACCAACTGAAAAATCCACACAGATTTCCACATTCAACCAAGGACAAAACATTCGGAGAAGCAGTTGTGCTACAGTGTTTCTACAGCTGGTAGAAATTAGGTTGCATGCTCAAATGCACCTGAGAAAAGACAGGCGTTGTCCATCTACTGCATGAGATTAACACTGTGATATAGATATTATGATATATAGTGCAAATGTCATCTTCTGTAATATCAAATGTGGACATAAATCTGACCTTTTGAACATACTAGTTTGGCTAATCAGTCAACTCACATTTCCCAAAGTCTCTATAAACATGAACATGTCCAGTAAATACTTAAAAAAAGAAAAAGAAAAAAGCCTGGTGAAAGGATTTTAACTTTCCAAGCATGCTGAGAGGAGGCAGTGGAAATATTTCTGGACTGTGTTGCTTCTCCCCTGGTGTGCAAGGCCATCTGAAATGTCACTAGGGGGCATTGTTATACCGCAGGAGGAGAGACCTACCACCGATCAAACATACATCCGTTACTATGGCAACCAGACATTCTGCACTCTTTCCTCTGTATAATATATTTTGCATGTTTGCTCTGCAGCTCAAAAACATAGAGCAGAGGTCAGTGTGAGCTACCATTGAAACTGTACGTATTGATAAAAAATAAATTGCTACGAGGAGTCAGACTCAACACTTGAATAAAGAGTTTTCAATTTGGGCAAAATGTTATTTTCCCATGTGCTATAGAATTACTTTTATAACATACGGAGACTAAAACGTGGAGAGGAATCTAAAGATCTCACTTATCACCAGTGAAGTGCTTCGAGGCACAGAGAAACACAACTTGAGGGCAAGATTGCAGGTCAGAGGAGAACAATGGCCTCATAATGGGTGAAAATGTGTGATCTCCAAGCATGCTCCGGTGCCTCTGTCTCTGTGGAGGGTAATGTCAAGGTTCAGGACATGGTGTTCACTGCTGCTTCAAGTGGTAATTGGAATGTAAGCTTTTTCTCTATACCCTTACAATTAAGTTTGGACCTTGTGGGAATGAAGCATGGCAAGGACAGCTTGACACTGAAGAGCTTTATTTATGGTCTTTATGTGTTGATAAAAGTTTGAGTGTTTCTGTGTATTTGCAAGGAAAAGCTGAAAAGTTTCATCAAGATTTTATAAGATTAAAATTAAAAAAGGTTCATATTCAGCTCTAAAGGCTTGTGCTATAAAACGCACACAGAACACTTTGCACACAGAATTAAGAAACATATGCACTCAGATTTGAATTATTTGAATGAATTACCTACATTTAAATTCTCTAATGTCTAAAATATAGTAATATATAACCAGTATAGTAGAGGTTCTTCACACAAGAACCATTTTAAAAGCCTGAGTTTGATTGCCAAAGTATGCCTGGAAAATAAAATCTCAAATGTATAGTCCAACTAAGAGTACTTGTCAACAAAAGTCTATTCTTACACAGTTTACAGGAAAGGGAGAGCATCCTTCACTATGTGATTTGATCCTCTGATTACACAGTGAGTACCAACAAAGACACACTAGAATGCTTAGTCTGCTGTTTGTCAGTATGTCCACAGCACTGTGTCCTAAATCTGGTTTATAATGCCGCTGTTACACAAAATAAACCAATATACCGATATTATTCAACATCAGTAAGTTTAACTTACTTTACCTTAAATAAGATTTGAAATCTGAGACAGCTTTTTTTCATTATTCTTATTTGAGTGCCTTTCTGAGATCAGCATGCAATGAATGATTATTTTCTTTAGTGGGTAATCTGACAATTATTTTCTTGATTAAGCAGGCAATCGTCTATAAAATGTCAGAAAATAGTGGGAAAAAGCCAAACACAAGTTTCTGAAGCACAAGTTGATTCAAACTGCTTGCTTGCTTTGTTCAACAGCCTAACCACCATAGACAGCAAAGAAATTCTGTAAATATTCAATAATGAGAAGGGAGAACCAATGATTAAGAAAATGAGTTAAATTATTCATCGATTGTGATAATTAATAGACTGTTTCTACTCTTCACTTCAAATCCCATCTACATCATCTTGGGACAGGTTTTAGTTTATCTCAGAGATAATTAAAGCTGTGGATATGATCAAATGGTCTGGATTCTGCAATCTGCAAGAACGCTCTCTCTCCACATACCTGCACTTCACATTCCTTCAGAGACAAACACTTCATCTGAAATGTTCAACTCTGAGACAATAAAACACACTCAACACGTGCTTTGTTTTTGGTTAGTGTTAATTGTGTTTGTTCACTATAGAGCTGATATGACTCTGGAGTGCAAGTGAACTCAGATGGGTGTGTCACTCTGAACAAACACCTGCATAGTTTTGTGTGTGTTCACCTTCTCACTCTCTGTGAGTGCGCATGAGAGATAGGGCTATATTGTAAAGTAGCACTTGTCCATTTTGAAATTCTATGCTATAGCTATCAGCTTGGGATTTGAGCAGCCAAATACAGTATAGAGAAGGTAAATCCACTCAGCAGCCATTTATCCTCTTTAGATATTCGGAAAGTGCAATTACGTGCATGAATGAGCAGTAATTGTCCTTTGAAATCACCTATAACCAATGTAACTGACGCTTACACGGCGGTGTTGTTATGCATTATGTGAAGCAGCTCTGTGCTCAGGTATCAATGGGTGGGAGAGCGATGACGCCGCTCACGCGCCTTTGAATTGAATTGATTGACAGTCGACACGCGCGCACACGCGGGATGACATATTTCCCCACGTTCTATATGCGCACATGTTTTACTCAAAGCCTATGGGTGTCTGCCGGTTATAGTGTATGACAGCAGCCATTCCACCGCCTGTCCTTTGACCTCTGTCGCTTCCAAAATAGAGAAACGACCTTGTGGAGAGTTGAGTCAGAGCGGCAGTTGTTAACTAGTCCGAGAGTTCCGCAAAACTCTGCGAGTGTCGCAAAGTATTCCAGCAGGAGTTGCGATGTTTGTCACTCCTTCAGCTCTGAATCATACCGCGGACTAAAAAAAAAAAAAAAAAGTTGCCATCACTCGACGAACTTTTCCTGAGTGAAGACGAAACCTCGATAGGTAGAGGACTCTTCATCATCAGCGATCACTCCAGTTGCTCGTCTTATGGGTAAGCTGTGCAACACAATGTATCTTTAGACAACTAAATGTTCTTTTTATCCGGGTTTGTGACAGAATAAAAGACACACAGCTTCGTCACAGAGGCACACTGTGATAAGTTGGGATACCAGCATAAAACACCAGAGCCCCACGTTGCATTACTGAAAGTCTTATTTATTTATCAGTTGAAATCAGGGGAAGTTCTCAGGTAAAGACCTGTGCTTGTCTTGCTTGATAAAAACTATCTGTGAAAAAGGAATCTGTGCACATTCATGTTATTGGAGCCCAAGTAAAAAGTTTAGATTTTTATCTATTAATTATTTGTGCTGGTGTGTTTCTCCCTCCCTCTGCAGTTGAGGTATTTGTTTGTTGTTGTTGTTTTCTTCATTCTTACAGTACAGTTGTACATACAGCTGTGCAAAGCATTTCCCCTTTTTTATTTTTTGAATATTTGTTTCTGTAACCAGCATACTGTAGCTCTTCCTGGTGCCGACATTAACTTCAAAGCTATCCAAAATCAAATTCAAGTTCTTCAAGACCTTCCTTTTTTGTTTTTTTTATGACATACAGATGCATTGCATTCCTTACATGAATGCAAACGGTTCACAGTGAGATCACATCTCTCTCTGTCTGTTCGTCTGTCTGGTCACTCAGAGAGTAAAGAGGAGTGGTGGTGGGTGAATTGCCCGGAGCATTGGCCACGCTCTGTCCTGTAAAGCTGGCCTATTCAAGCCTCTGCAGCTTTGTCATAGTGAAATGGGTCGAGTCTCCCTCTTTGTGTAACCCAACTTGACTGAAATGTGGTAATTGGGGAATCCTGGGATCCTCACTCCCTGTGGTGATGTCTGGACCAAGCTTTTAATAAATTCATTTACAGTACAACAAGTTGTTACATGAAAAGCAGGTCAGCTTTTAATTTAAACTTTCATCCGGTTATGTGTTCATTCTGGCGTGGTGTGCCTCGCTATCGGATTCTTTCTGTGATAAATGAGGAATGGTTTAAGGTCAAGCTTCTTAAACATTAAAATGTCCTGATTTTCTTTGTTTTATCATCATTGTCATTAATGATCATTGTGCTTTGTTCTGTTGGTAGGATAAAATAAGACGTCTGAAGACATTACGTTCTATGAAACTAATGGGCTTTTTTTTATTACAATTTTCTTAAATGTTATTAACCAAATGATTAATCAGTTAATCAAGAAAATAAACTCCTTACTAATCAATGAAAATGTCAGTTGTAGCCTGATAAGCACTCACAATGTTTAATCTTGGATTCAGAGCTGCAAATATGATTTTCATTATCATTTAATTCGGTGATTCTTTCCTCAGTGAATTGTTTTCTCCATAAAATCTTAGAAACACACAATCACACAATCACAGTTTCCCACAAACACAAATGAATGCGTGGCCGACTTTTTTTCACTGTCAATTATGACAAAAGAAAAGCATCAATCCCTCACATTTGAGAAAGTGGAAGAAGCACATTTTTGCTTATAAAACAATTTGATGATCAAAATAATGCCAAGTAATTTTCCGTCGACTGTTGCAGGTCTACTGGGATTCAGTCTACTTAAGACACAAAGCCGTTTCTCTGTTCCTCTTCTCCTTCTTCGGTGTAAAGATTTAGATATTTTTCTCTCTCTCAGAAAACCCTGTTATCGCGCAGGTTGTTTAGACTAAATGGGTTTTCCACAAAAACGGATTGAGCCTTCCAAACCCGTGGCTCACCGGCATTTTCTGGTTTATTAGAGGCAGAGAAAGGATGATAAATTCTAAATGTCAGATGGTGAGTGGTTTGTCTGAGTGCACTTCTTATGAAGCAAACACTTGAATGGAAACTGACTGTGGATTCACGCTGGAAATGTCATAATGCTCTGACACCGTGAAATGGAAATCAAAACTTTCCTAGGCAAATAGCTCCCCAGTGGCAAGAATGAGAGAACATAAATGTTAAAGTGTCCCAGTAAATCACTTGCTACTACTTTTTCAGAGGTTGTACACACCGTCAGCCTGGGACAGGTATATCCAGCATGTGTTGCCACATGCCAGGCATGCTGTCTCCACCTACCTTGTCTGCCTTCCAGAGAAAAAGAAGAGATAATAGCCTGTCAGCAACCTCTGTAATTGTATAATTGGTGCCTGTCAAAGGAGTTTTACTGTTACTCAGCTCTGCGGGTCTTGGTCAAACCCTGGCTTCACAGTTGTGGTAACTGACAAAAACTTGAAAGTGAAATTAAATATTATATTAATACTTTATTAGTATAAAATGTGTGTAGCACATGTATGCAAAATTCTGCTATTGTATTATGCATTAGGTGGGTTTGGAAGACTGCCAAATGTTTCGTGACAGAAAAGAGTATGTTTAGCTGCTGTCAGCATCTGAGCAGCTCATTGTTATCCATTAGGAGCAGCTAGTGCAATATAAGAGCCTTACCAGGCAGGGGGTGAGTTTCTCAGCCACTTAATCAGTGAAGAGTAAAACTCCATGCAAGTCACTTATAGTCAACAACATTATGCTATTGACATGCCGCCACTGCATGAAAGAATATAACATAACCTGATAATCTAATTTAGTGGTATAATAAATCGTCTAGATCGCAAATAACTCAAGTCTAATAGATTTTCTGTCACTTCCAGAGGGATTTCAGATGGTTAATGTGTGCATTTGTTGCTATCAAATTCTGAGAGCCACTAGTAATTGATCTCAGTGTTGGAACTTATTGATGAGGCAGACGCGGTTGGGGATTCCTTTAATTAGAGAAAACAGAAAGGGAAAAAGCACAGATACCAAATTACATTTTCTGCTTAGTGTAAAGCAATTAAAGGTTCCCTGCAAAATATAAAAGTTGTTAAACAGGCATGAGATGTTAAATTGTTTAATTGTCAAATCATTCATATGTTACTACAGTCAAATCAAGAAATTGTCTATGGGAAACAAAGATTGCTTTAAAGCGGATGGCAAAGGCTGCAAAACATCTCTTATACCTGAAGCAAAGAATGAATTAAGAAAAAAGTGATTGTGTTTGCTTTTCTAGAGAATCACGCTAATCACATACTTTACATATCAATAGACTCGGAGAAAGCATTCATGTGGATTAACTGTTTAAGTACTGTTTAAGAAGATAATCTGAGAATACTGCATACATGAATAAATTTAGCAGTCCGTGTACTTGAGAAGATAACAGCTGTCAGAAACATAGTGTCATAGTCGATCTTTCGTTCATCTTTTTGTATTAGGTCCATTAGTCTTCATCATGTGTAAGTAGTTCCCAATGTAAAAAGGGTCATTTTTATGTTTGATAAAGCATGGCAGGTGGTTCTGCTGTGTTGTTCCCATGCTCTTTCCTGCTGTGAGTATCAGTTTGTGTAGCAAGTAGCAACTCCATGCTTCGGTGCCATAAAAGGATATGCTGGAGTCCCTTCCCCACTTCTTGCTCAATCATTTAATGATGCTTGGTTGGCTTTTATCAGAAGATGACCATGAAAGAGAAACTAAACGGGTTGAGCACTGACATGTGTATTTTGTAAGGGAATTTATTGCTCTCCTCCGAGGACAGCCAGTCCACATTTGGAATGCTTGTGAAATATTTACAGGAGTCACCGACACAGGAAATCAACACTGTCAATGCTGCAGTTTAAAATAGAGGGGTCACTGTCAGAAACTGATTGTCTCTTCAGCCTGTCTATCTTGCCTGCCTTTTTACATACAGACAGATTTGTTAGCATGACACTTCCACTGGTCAAAGGATTACACTTGTATCCTGTGGAAATTTCTTCAAAATTCCCAGTAAATCTTTCCAGCATAGATACCAGCAGTCATGTTACCATGGTGTCTGGCTTTCTCTGCTCTGGCAGTTCCTAACAACCAAGAGCAAAAAGGTCATGACCGCTCCAGCCGACAACTGTTCGGTGAAATCAGTGCCTCACACAGGGGGCACAAATAACTTTGCACCTCGTCTGAATTGGAACAACTGAAGGCTCTCTGGCGAGCACAAGAGGAGCGGGATGATCTGGCTTCAAGGGAGGTCACATATGTTGTCCTCAGCCTCCTGCCACCCCCGCGCTGCACTTTCAGGAGCTTTTGTACAAGTTCAGTTGACAATAGGCTGCATTCCTCCTAGAAAGTGAGGAACATGCTTTGCTGGCGCTTGAAATGCTCTTCACGGCATTCATCTGGACTCCTGCTTTTGAACAGTGCCCTCACTGTTAAGACCCCTCTTTCGAGGACAAACGCTCACTTTGAGCCTGAAATACCCAAATAAGTTGTGACATTTACAGCGTATCGCCTTGTTGACAGTGACAGCATGTCCCAATTGCCAGACTATGAAGTAAACAGCCTCTCTGTGTGTGGTTACCTCCTGCAGGTTTGTCAGTGGACCCAAGTCTGTTTTGTTTTGGTTCTTGAACCTGAGCAGACTTTAGATAGGCTTGTTTAAAATTAGAGAATATCACACAATAAACACTGAATCTGACTGTACAGCAGGCGCATGTGTGTGGAAATGCATAATGATAAGAGGTCCTTGGTGTTTGACAGGAGTAAAGAATTTCATTATGACGCATGATTTCCATGTTCATACATGTTCCCCTGCCCTAAGGCTTGAGAGATATTTTTTAACCACAGCAGGTTCCCACCACTAATAGTAGACTGAAAACATGTTTTCTTGCTGTATAGCATTTCCAGTGTATTTATTGATTTATTGATTGTGCAGTGAGTATAATTTCCGAGAATCTATTGGCAGAAATGTAAAATAATATCCATAGGTGTGTTTTCATTAGTGTATAATCACCTTAAAACAATGTTTGTTTGGTTTTGTTATCTTAGAATGAGCCGTTTTTATCATCAGAGGCCACCATGCTGAATCGCTTTGTTTCTATGGTATCCCAGAACAGACAAACCGAACACTGCTTTTAGATAGGGCTTTTTGCGTTTGTTTTTCTGCAGCCACCATAGTTTCTCATACACGCTTGGAACGCAAGGGTGAGACGAAGAGGTTTTAGTCTCCAACTACACTGCTAGATGCCACTAAATCCCACATACTGGTTCTTTAAGTGAAAGTAGCAATATCACTATGAGAAAAATACTGAATTATAAGTAAATGTTGTGCTTTCACAATTATATTATAGTCAAACTGGAGAAGTGTATTCAGCAAGATGTACTTACACTTAGGTATCAAATGTACAACTCTAAGGTTGTTTTACTAAAGATTTATAGTAGGATATACAGTATAAATATATAAAAATACATTATTTGATTACTATTACTCATTTATTATGTGTAAGCAATAGTATATTATTGTAGCTAGTCGAGATGAGGCTCAATTCATTTAAATAGCATAAAATGGAGTTACTGAAAGTAGCCTCAAAATTGTACACTGACGTACCAACAGCTTTTAAGTTTAGTTGTTAACAAACAGCTGCTTATTTATGCTTCCAGCAGGTTTGAGTGATAGTTCTCTGTAGGTTCATGACTATAAGCAACCCCATTCACATTTTAATTTGATACAATGTATTATAAAATGTATTATATTAAAAAAGTATTTATTATGGTTGCTTTAGTACAGTACTTTAATAAATGTATATAGTTACTTACAGCCGCCAAAAGTCAAAAATCATTATCTGTTGATCTGGATTTGGATTGTAAAGTACACATGTTGAATCTATGATTATTTTCATTATCAATTAATCTGCTGATTATTTTGTCAATTCATTTTTTGTCTGTAAAATAGAAGAAAATAGTAAAAAATACCCATTATAAGGGTGACATTTTAAAACGTATTACTTTCTCCAACAGTTAAAAACCGAATGATATTCAATTTACTATCACATAGAAAAAGATAAAATCATTAGCAAAGAAAGAAGAAGCGTTTGCAGGTTAATTTTCATTATTTTCCCTCGATTAATTGGCTAAGCTTTTTAGCTCTAATACATATGTTGAGAATATTATCTTAGAGGCTTCTTTTATAATCAGTAGAAGCAGCAGCTTTTTAATGCTCAGAGTTTCACCCCTGTGGTGAGGACGTTGTACAAGCTTGTTTGAATTCCTACAATGTGTCATGGTAATATGTTGTTTTATCTTTATCATATCTTACCCAGGCCTCTGAAATCTTTAACTCTACTTTTGTAGCACACCATGGGAGGATTAACTTTGACCCTTGCACTCCGAGTGCAATGATTTTGCTCATCTACTGCTGGTATTCCTAACAACGGGCTCTGAACTGCATGTCTGTTTTTTCCTGCTGCTGGAATTTGATTCATATGCTAATGAGTTGAATTCCCATGGATTTTGCTCTCCTGTGCCGTAGATATCACCCCCAAACCTCTCTTCCACCCCCTCTCATTTTCTCTGTTTTTGTCTCACTCGCACTTCCTAACTTTCATAGTTTGTTGGGGTCACAAGCTTGCTCACAGTAATCTTACACATCACTCTTTGTGTGGTAGTATGCAGTTCTACTTTTGTTGACATGCATCTACATTGTTATCAGCACCCGAGGTTCAAGGAAATCAGCATACATCTCCCTGCTTGTCAGAAATGCTTCTTTCCAATGAACAGATACAAATGATACAGCTGGAAACTTTTTATGAAAAGATTCTTCACATCAAATTTGGGGTGATTTGATATAGATACTATCACATATCGTGAAAAACAAACACTCAGAAAAGTACTTTGTGGTGAATTTGCAACATTTGGACAATCAGGGATCAAAATAATCAGGAATTTCTTGAAAAAAGCTGTATAGCTTGAATGAAGTGTGAGGTCTTGATTTCCTGATTTATTTTTGAATTGTCACAATTTGCAGCCAGCATCTTTCCAAAAACCTTCCAAAAGTCATCTTGGCTTGCCCGTTGTATCCCCCACAAAAAAGATAAACCAGATATGTGGAAATATTATGGATTCAAAACTAAAGAACGACAGGGAGATGATGTTCCTATCTGAGGTTCCTATCTGTGAGGCAATATAATATGTGTTTCTTAACTAAATGTAAGGTAAAGTGATTCTAATACGTTTTTGATGGTTACATGATAATATCATGAATCGCAATTATAATCATAACATAAAATTTTAATTTCCTCCCATGTCTACATCAAAGTGCACAATACTTAATTTTTGTTACCTTATCAATAAAGGTCTGATAACTGTAATTACATAAAGCGACAATATACTTATAAGTTACTAATTTTTACTGGTGAAATTAATATATATATAAGTAAATGTAACCTTAATCTGTTCACCATGGTATAACAGTGATAATGCACAGAAGACCATATAATAAAAATAATGGACCCTGCAGGGGAAACGCTCCTGTATATTGTGGTATTTCTCCAGAAACCTGATCTTGCACACCTGACACAGTCTTTATTTTACTAAAAACTCTTAACCAGCAGCTTCATGTTGGACGTTCAGTAAATCACAGAACACATGGCCGCCCACCTAGAGCCGGGGTCTGCTTGAGGTTTCTGCCTCTTAAAAGGACGTGTTTCCTCAACTTACAACATTTACAAATACTGGTTCATGGTAACAGACATTTTGTAGTACTTTGAAGTTTAATTTTTCATTATCAAGGTTTACTGCAGTGTTATAATAATCAAATGTCTTCAACACGCCACATTGAGACAGGAAAAGGAGGTCTTTTATAATTGTTAGACAGCAGACTTGCCAGTGGGTATGTTGCAATATCTGACTTACAGTAAACAGGTTTCAGTTGAAACTTGGCCCTGATTGTGAGACCAGCCACCCGGGGTTTAATCACAACCTGCCGACATTTTAAGTGTCTGTGTTGAAACATTTATTAACTGGATTGATGTTGTCACTGTTGTTTTATGGCCCACCTGTTCACATGCTGAAAGATGTCAAGCAGTGTATCATCTGCATACAGATTGATCCCTCAGAACATTTTTCCTTTGCTCTGGCACTTTCCTCCATACACCAGCTCCCAAACTTCCGACCCAATACAGTGGAACCCCTAAAACACTCTTTAATGGACCCTTTCAATTGGGCGCGCAGACCAGAACAAACACTTTCATTCATGGTGTTCCAAAAATGCTAATGAAGCAAGGTCCTGACACTTTCACAGGGGTACCCCTGTCATGGGTCTGTGTTAGACAGCGGTGAGGCTGTCACTAACACGGGGTGATGCAAGGTACAACTCCTATGTTTTCTGTCCAGATAGTAATTTAGAAGCTGATGAGTCTCCTCAAGCACTATTGGCTCTGAGCCATAGCATTGTATAACAGATTGAGGGCAAACCAGGTTAAAACGAGCTGAAATTGGAGTCAGTTTTTAGAAAGAGCGCATGAAATGCCCTAGCTGCCTTTAATACTGCAATAATAGGACATTATCCATCAGCCATTCTTATATTAGGATGACTCTGATTGTGTTTTTAGTTGACTTTTTCTAAGTATCAATTGTCTGTTTTCGTCATTACACTTTATAGTTGGGTTGGGGTTTTAGTCAGTTCAGCTTTTTTATATGAAAACAAAACTTGTACTTGTCTGATTATGTGTTGTGAGCCCTTGTCAGAGCTTGCTATACATGTAATGATATGATTAATAACTTTGAGGGTGCACTTTGAGGTGACTCATGAGCCTTAGTCTCTTGACATGTTGCAGCAGGTGCTTCAAAACTCACTGATTGCCAGCTCATCATGTGTAGGCAGATAGGTAATTTATTTCTGATGAGTTTCTAAGAAGTTTGATGATTTTGTTAATGTAGTAGATGCCAGAAAAATTGCCACTGCTACTTTTGTTCTCTCCCAAAAGCCTGTGGTTAATGTGGAAAATTTCAGCAATTAACTGTCAACACGTATCCTTATTTCTCTTCTTTCCTGCTAGAATTGTTCAGAAATATTTCACTTTACTCTATTTTTTGTAGAATGCTGTTATGCATGTGACTCTGTATCATTATTCCCACATATGCCAGTGACTAAAACGTATTATATTTTTGAATCTGCACAGATTATACACGATACCTCTTAATGTCACACACACTTATGGTATTGGAGTCCCGGCTCAGACTCTCTTCATCCAGACAAACAGATGTTGAGGTTGAAATGTTACTCCTCATCTTTTTGTGTCTTAATTGAGTTGAAACTAGGCTGCAGGTGCAAGCCATTTGAAGAAAGACCCAAATGTGTTTTTCAAAGTGACAGGAAAATCTCTCTTTTCTTTCTTCCTTTTCTTTTAGGGAGAGTGAGTGTTTACAGTGGTGTGTGCATGACCAGGCAGGTCTCACCTGAAGTGTACTATGTGTCTGAGCCCTTTGGAGATGAATGTTAATCCCCAGGATTGCCCGGTTATTTCTAAACAATATAAAATGGCATTTATCACAACTTCCCGAGGTACATGAAAGTCTCTGTAGCTTCATGGGTGGCTGTATGTCGACAGGTCTAATTACTGTCCCTTCGACTCAGTTGGAAACAAAACATTTACATTACTTATGTACATACAAATTTGTATTGGTAGATACTGTATGTTCTGGTGATGATTGTTATATATTGTTAAAGCTAAATTAATATCAACTGAAATGTCTTTAGAGTATGATGGGTGACTACCCAAAAATCACAATGAATCATCATCAGCAGCACTTGGAAATAAGTATATAGCACTTTTAATGTTGCACAGTGGCAGAAGGAAATTGACTTGTTTCAGCCCTAGGCTTTCCTCAGTGTTTCTGAGAGATTTGTGAGTTGACCCCTGTTAAACAGTAGCCAGGAACCTGATTAACAACCAGCTGGTAAGAAAAAATGAAAAGAAAAAAAAGTCATAAAATGTCAAAAAAAAAATCATCAATCAACTTAATTTAAAGCTTATATCTATTTGACTAATAAATGCATACAAAGTTATTTTGATACTCACACGAAAGCAGAGCTACATAAGAAAAATAGACAATAGTCACAATCCACTTGATTTATTAAACAAAAATTCCATGAATAAATACTCAAAAAAGGTAGTTTTTTTTTAGTTCCCCAATATTTCAAGCTGAGCTTTTGGTGTCTTGTGCATTTCAACTAATTATGCACAGAATAAACACACACATAGTGCCATCACTGTATTGATAGGTCATGACCTGAACAACTAAACACAGAGAAATCATGAAAGTAAAAACATACAAACAAACCCCACCACCATAAGTCAAACACTGGAGTGGCACCCACTATGATACCAAAAACGGATTTTTAATACATGGACTATCACTAAAAAAGGAAATATTGAGGTCATTATAAAATATTAAAGTAACTGTGAAGTTATTACTTCAGTATAACTTTATTATTATTTCATAATGACCTTCATTAATAATGTAATATTTGTAAACACAGCGCTATAATCCAACAAAATGTTCATGTCTTAGTTAGTTTTATTTCTGTAAACTTGGTAAAAATACTGCAGCATTGGACCTACAAAAACTGCAGTTTTGAAGCAAATGTCTTCAATTTGTGGGGCTTCTTAAAAAAAGATTTCACCAACACAACCAAATACCACTTTAGGCCTTCAAGATTATCCCTTAAACTAATTACGAGCTTAGTTCAGACCATAAAGCACAACACTGCTCCCTTATCTGCCACTATGCAACAGCGACGAACAATGTGTCAGGGTGAAGGAAGGTGTGAAGAGGTCTTCTCGTGGCGTCAGTGTTTGAAGGGGAGAAGTTGAGTGTGACTGCTCGTCTCCACACTGTCTCTCCCAGTGCTGCTAGCTGTGGCAAACTGATTAAGCTCCTGAATGCCACTCTTTGTCACCCCTCACTTTTGCAAGGGACATGTTTCTGTAGTGATTCACGTTGTTTTCTTGCCCGTGTTGCCCGTGTTTTTAATGGAAATTCAGTTTTAGCAATAATTCATTATCACATGAGCATGTTTTCTCAGAGGGGGTGATGTTTCTCCAAAAAAGCTAAAGCAGTATAAGAGGAGAGATAGTTTGTTCAGGAAATATCCAACCATAAGGGCTGTGCTTTGGTATCAAGAATTTAAAGTTGTAATAGGGTGCCAAATGTTTGCTCGTCAGGCTAGCTTCTGTTCAAAGAGGCAGTTCTTCACATGGCATTCCAGGAATGGCGGGCCGTGCATTTCACACCTCGGCCTTCAGTAGTACTCCGTCTGAATCAATCCACCCCTCAATCACTATTTTATGGCTATAAAAACCATCTTATTATGCAGAAATGCAGTATAAAGACCCGTTGCATCGCAGATAGATAACTCATGTAGCCAGAATAAATGCCTTTACTGAAGAAACAAACCCGGGGTGCACAAGTCTCCTTCTACTGCAGCTACAGCTGCGACACACATAAAAAAGCATCAATAATAACCTCATAAAATTGCAATATTATTTAGGAAAATAGCAGCATTTTACTCACCAAAAATCCTGATTATTTGTACACAAAATCCATCCTCTTCCCTCAAGAAGAGTTCAATTACTCTGTCGTACAGATTATCCGTGCATTTCAGTTCCATCAAGAAGTCCTTTTCTATCGCCATCGATGCTAATGCTGAAATTCGAGCTTGCCCTGTTGTATTTCTGGCATAAGTTTTAATTCGCTTTAGGGCTGAAAATGTCCGCTTGACAGAAGCAGTGGACACGGGGATGGTCACCGCCAAACACACAAATGAGTACAGCTGCCCCATGCTCTCTGCTGAAGGAAGTCAAGGAGATCAGTGGGTTCAGCAGTCTTGCTTGCTTCAGAGTTGCCCGACCTTTCTTAACGATGTCCAGCTTTTCATGAAAGGTCTGTCTTGAAAATGGCTTTGACAATAAATCTGCAACCAAATCCATTTCTTCTCCTCCTTCAGCCATTGTGGGTTGACAAAACAGCTATTAAATCAACACAACTATATTTTTGCTCGTGCAGCTCGCTACAGATGCAGTTTGCTAGCTCTGGCTAGTACACTCTCTGACTATCCAATCAAAGGGTGTGAATACGCTGAAGCAACAGTTTGATCGACACTTATTTTATGCTACAGGGCCCGCAGAACTGATTGTGAAGGCCTCCAGGCAGATTTCTTTGACCGTGGCAACAAATGATGGCTGAAATGTGATTGGTTAAATGTTTTAATATGAAAATACACGTCTGGAAGCAGCGCAACCAGGGGGAAAGCTATGAAAGGAAGCAGACAGACCATTTGGAATTATGACTTTGACTATGAATATTACTGACGGCCCACCACTGCATTCCAGAAAGCACTGCGTGCCAGCGCAGGGATCGCTTGGCTTGGTGTCACCTAATTAAGCAACACACCTTCACAAACATCCACGCTGCACATGTGCTCTGCAAAACTAACATTTGGGATGGAGGAATGGAATCACTCTTATGATGTTCTAATGACCTTAAAAACTATGTGGTGTTTAGATTTTCCAACCAAACCTGCTGTGTTTAAGTCAAATAAATCACATGCTAGTGTAAATGCTAGTATTTTTGGATCACAAACTTTCCACGTGCATAAAGTATGCTTTGCATGTTTAAAGGTTTTGAAATATGAGGCGCTGCACGCTTTTGCTTTAAACCTGTTATGCTTGTATACAATGCGAAAGTTCCTGCCTCTTTACATAATACTGGAAGCACAGGTTTGATGTGGATGTGTTTGATGTGTGTCACGGAGCTGTTTGCGTGAATTCCAGGCTTGCATGATTATAGCTTGTTGAAGTGCTCGGGGGACTGAAACCTCGGGGGGACGAGGCACATGTTCCTGCACTGACAAGTAATGACGAAAAGACGCGTTGAACTTACAGGTAAGGGGAGTTGTTGTTTTATGACTTTAACTAGCTTAAAATTTAGATGTGTTTAGAGGAAAACTAGAGGATGTTAAGCCTATCTTTGAGATGTCAAACAGCATACATTGCACAGATATATATAGAAAAACTGAATTGATTACTGTCTTGAACGAGAAGGCTACTGTATCTTTATGTATTTGATGTGATCATTGAGACTTTGCCTGCTATTGGCATCAGTTCAGTACATTGGTTGCTTTAATCTGTGTGTGCAAACATAATTAAGTGAAGTGTCATCTTCAGATAAGCGCAAGAGTATTTGTAGTAGTTAAAGAAGCCTAGATATGGTTCGATAAAGAGATCAACATTTCAAGATGTCACTCCCAGGTGCGATCTAAGACTGGATGGTAACCTCAAAGCCGCTATTCTTTTACATGTGGTTAAACTGACAAACTATTTCAAACCACTGTTGCCTGCGAACCAGCTGTAGTAGTTGTCACAGCCTAACTCAGCTGTGTGAGCAGCCAGAACATTTGTGTTTAACATTGTGAATTTTAAGAATGAGACGTTAAGTAGTTCAACCCATTGAGTTTAAATCTGTTTGTGTACTTGTAAATTGCTCAAACAAAGTAGACAAGGTTTTGTTTGCAAAGGCACTCTAGTGTTTCCTTCTGAATAGAGTTTGAGTTCTGAAGGCTGGGTTCACCTCGGTCTGTCCCAGCAGATGTTTATGAACGTCTCAAACCTCCTCCATCATTGCTCTCATTATCTGTGTTGACAGCAAAGCCTGTCATGATGCATTTCTTTTGTGTGTGTAGTTGTATGTCTGCTTGTGTCCACCCATAGTTTGCATAGATTTCCACTCACTGGAATCTTTTATATTGTGATTTCAAACAATGTTTGAGAATGTAATAGAATTGTGAATGTGTCATAACCTTAGTCGTCGTTGTAATAGAGTACATACTTAGGTGTGTCCCGGTAGCCTTCCGTCCTTTCTTTGATTATACTCATTACACACGTACACGTACATAAAGTGTTTACAGTTTTTTCAACCCAGTCATCTCATGTTGTAGTATGTGAAGCTTTTCATAAGTTTGTTTGGAAGGTATTTTTATAATTACTATGCATTTGTGAAGTTTGATAAAGACATAAGGAAAAGACTTATAATTTTCAGAAAGCACCAGGGGCAAGGGCTGTTTGGGAAGAAATGCATCATGACAAAGGCATTGGGCAGGGCAACCTTTTCAGTTAGTTACCACAAGGAATTCAGATGTCGGTGGAGACTTGAAGTCGGAATTCACAAATGAAGATGCCTCACGTTTATTTTAACAGTCACGTCAATTTAACAAGCACAATGAAACTGGTCATGAGCAGAGACCCTGAAAACTCTTGCCAAAATCCTGTGTATTCTCTTCTGTTTATTTCATTTTGTGAGTCAGAATTGGAATGATGATGTTGAAATAAGTCGATGCATGTATTTTACATCAATATTATAAGATGTGGTTTATCAGCACAATTTAATATATATATTTGGTCCTGTCCATTATATGTCAGTTCCTCAGAGCCCCAGCTGACGTCTTCAAATGTCTACAGTTCAGAATCTGAAAAGAAAAGAAAAGAAAAGCAGAAAAAGCCTTAAATTGGAGAAGGCGGAACCAGCAAATATTTGCCCCGACAAAGTTGATGTCAAAGTAATTATGTTTCAATTGACTTGCATATGTTAACATAAAATATGTGTTGCAGAAGATTTTATTTTATATTACTTAAGCATTGATCTTTTATGTTGTAGTTTCAGTCTCTTTTAATTTTGGTACTAACATTTTTTGTCCCACTTCCCATGACAACAACATAAAGCCAGGTGACTCTGTTTATATATTTACTTAGAGCAGACTGTGTTTGGCCATGTTTAAGCTATTGTCTTTTGATTTACATTATTCTCCGTCCCACGTCTTTGAGTGAACATGCAAGTCCTGTAGGCTTTGCCACTCAGGTCTTTTTCTCTGTTTACAGAAGCCATGCTCTCTTAAACATGGAAAAGGTTCATTTAAAGTGCTGACAACTGTCTTAAATGGACTGTGTAATTATGTCCAGTAACAGACTTCAGGTTGAATTAGAGGCAAGTCAGTCACTGGTTTAAAAGTAAAAAAGTAGGACAGTATAAAAAGTAAAGATTCCTAATTAGCGCAAATACATAAACACCAAAGCATGATAGAATTTCTTGTAATTTATTTATTAAGCAGAATAAATTCAGTTGAGATTAATTATTTAAAACACAATTCTTCTCTTTAGAATAGATCATCTCAGGGTAAGACTACCATGTAACTTGCACTACCTAGTTTTAGGCTTTAAATATACTGAGGCTGTGAATGTCCACTCAGTTTCCTGCTGGTTAGATGACCCTGCAGGAAAGTGTGAGCATTACCAAATTGGTGCGGTCATTATGTCCCCATTAGGCTTAGGAAATAATGTTGTAGATGCAATCTCCATTATTCCTAATACAATGCTAATCTGGAAACAAATTGGAAAACACTAGCTCAGGACAGTGTCTGTTATGCTACCTGTATATCTTAAATCTCTGCTTTACTCCTTGGAATATAAATAGGGCCTATTGAGAGAATTACTGAGAGATAACATCAGATTCCTCTGCATAAAAGGGGATATTTAAGTTGTCTGAATAGCTGAACTGAATCAATTCTTTACATCTCCAGAGAAGAAACTATGCTTGCACAATAAAAGTCTTTAAAAGAAAGGGAATGGAAAGGAAAAGTTAAACCATGTTGCTGAAAATCCTAGTGGCCTGCTATCAACAACATCATGTCTGTTTCAGGCATGTTCTCACTTGTGTTCATCTATCAATCCCCCCGGAGCACTGCATGGAAATGAAAGTACACTTCCACAAAAGAGAAGATGACTCTCTTCTCTTTTCAATGGAGCTAAGACACATTGCATTAAAATCACCGAGATGGAGCCGGGTGTAAATGGGCGTGCATAGTTTTTCTGGAAGGTAGGATGGAGGGATCCGGGAAAAAGGGAGAGAGAGTGAGAAAGAGGGATATGCTTGTACTTCCTCTCCGCCCATTCTTTCATGCTTGATGAGTAGCCCGCAGTGCAGGCTTTGTCCAAGTCATTGTCACAGGCTTAGAGAGCCTCTTTGCCAAGTGAGAGGCTTTGGCGACATATGTCACTTCAGTGAGTCTCCTTTAGCCGCTTGAGTGGAGGGGTGGGCAGGGAGGCGTGTCTGTGCACCAGGAGAGGAGCAACGTGAGGTGGAGGACGAAGGACATGTCAGAGATGTTAGTTCATAGAGAGTTGTTGGAATGATCCCTTGATGGTCCAGTCCCATACTTTTTCCATGGGCTTGTAGTGTAGCTGCGTTGGGCCTCTTCTAGAGGTGGACTTCAGATGTGGAATGACTCAAAAACCAGTGAGTATTCATGAAAAGTATGCTATTAGTTCCTTGGAAATGTTTTTTTCTGTATTTACTGTATATGTATTTGAGCATAATAAAGTGCGTATAAACAATTTATTTCTTTGCTGTCTGTACTTTGCAGCTACATGTACATAGTCTGTAGGGGTGCTGGTTTGTCTGAGGGAGGTTGCAATAAGTTTGAGTTGAAAGAAAGGGAGGGGGGTTTATTGTATACAGTGTGTGTTGGCAAGGATTAGCCATGTAGTAGTCACACTCTGCTAGCCCTGGTCAACTATTGGTTTAGGAAACACAATCCCTGCGGATTTGTGTCTGTGATCTGCCATGTGTTCAGGTAATAGATCCTTTGCTCCCAAAACAAACGCTTTGTTATCTGTTTACATAGGGACTCCACCCCATTTTACACTCTAAGGATTTTGCCTTTCAAACAGACTGTGTCACCTTTGTTTGAGTTATCATTTAAGTGGCAGGTTTGCAGATCTCCACGTGCATATACAGCTTAGTAACGTGCCTAACGTAAAGGTGGTGTGCACCAGGCAGTGGATCTGCTGCACATGAATGAAAGTTGCCTGTTAGGTTGTTGCCAGGATAAACACAAATCCGGATAAAAGGTCCCACTTCTCATGTCATTGGTGGACTCTGGGCCTCCTACCTAACAAGGACTCTATATGCCCTGCTGGGCTGATGTGGTTTTATGTTTGTACTTTAAATCACAACACTGTCACTAAAGTTTTTACTTATGCCTGTGTAATAGTGCAGTAGGTGGTCCCTAAGCTGTATCTGTGTGTGCAGGCGGGCACATATGGGCATGTGTCTGTGTGAAATACAGAACACATAGCATCAGACTAAGAATGACAGAGGCTTACAGCTTGATAACAAAATTAAAATGTATGTTTACTCCACTGTAACAGACATCCAACAAGCTTTGTTTACCATTCAATCCGGCTGAAGATAATCACAAAAAGTTCTTATTGCAAATAATACTCCGCCACAATCTCTCAATTTGTTTAATTGATTCTAAATTCATGCAGCTTAATCCTTCATCTAGTCTAAAACAATTACCACTTTAACCTTACACACTAAGAAGGGACAACTCATGCAGCTTTGTGTCCTTAGAAGAACTCTGAGTAGCACTCAGTCATTGTTAAGCAGCGTACTGTATGACTGCTGGGGCTCCCTGCCTTCATTCTCCTGATAGCAGGATTAGCTAGAGGGTGAACCCATTTGGCATTGCCAGTGCTCCCGCCACAGTCTCAGCACTGTGAGAACTAAGCCGTGAAATACTGACAGGCTTAGACCAATTTATAGTCTGCCATCTTGGATCTAGTGATCGTAGCAGACAGCAGCTTTGTGCCAGTCGGGTTTACTGTAAGCATGCCATGCAATGCCACCAGCCATGGCTTTACAGTTCAAAGGGTAATCTCCAGACAAGTGCACTGGTGTGTTGTGCTACAACCTCACAACAATAGGAGACAACTGACTTTGAATGGCTAGTGTTCCCAATGGGAAATTTTGCATAAATTGGGCACAGGTTTTTTATTAAATGGGCCTCAGTAAAGAACTTTAAATGTCTTCTTTTTTATACACAAAATAGTCAAATATATTTAATGTGAATGGATGATTTAATTACTATGATGAAAATATACAATTTCAAATATTTAATTTTAAATTATGTAGTCCTTTGCTGATACTCTCTACTAATCCTTCTTGACCGTTCTGCCTTTGAGTGCTAAACCTTCATTAAATTCCTTTACAGATAATCTACATTTACTTGCAAAACATCATGAAGGCCATCATTCTTACCCTGAGGCACACCCTATTTGAAATAAAACTCATCAGACGAGAACATATTATAATCAGGATTGTCATAGAGAAACACTGCAAAGTATGTAGGTGTGACAAGCTTTTATGTTGTCAGATCTTATTTATGTATTTTTTTTTACTTTCACTTGGCAGTCAGCCTAGTTGTATAAAATGCCCGTTTCCAACATTGCTACCTTAAGTGTTATTATTCTAAGCCCATTTAGAGCTAACCAACTCTCCCTCTGTGATGTTCATTCAGTGCTGCATTTCTGTGATTACAACAGATGCTTGTAAGGCCCTTAACTGTTTATCCAAGCGGAATTTGTTCGACTTATCATGTTATCATGTTGTTGTTTTTTTCAGGTCCTCTCTGCCTTGCAAATTCCAAGTGATGCCAGTTGATCTGCATCAACACGTTCTCGTAATCCCTACTGTCTCCGTTAACCAGTTGAGGGTGATGAGGGTGATGAGGGTGGTGGGGACCCTGCAGCTTGTTCTGCTTCTGACCTTGACCTCCCGGGCAGCGGGCTTCAATATTCCTCTGGAAGGTAAGAGTGTCATGATACTGATTAAGGTCATGCTTGTTGTAATCTCCAGTTAATATCAAGAGTTGATTTACATGTTTTTGATTGGCATGCAAAACAAAATCTTTATGATCTTATCTGTAAGTTGAACGGGTCACTCATTGTGTAAATTCAGTCTGTTCTGAGTAACAAAACATTTGTCAGAAATGTGTGTTCATCATAATTTTGGCTGATCATCCTGCTTGAGTGTAAATGTTTGCAGCTCTTTAAAATGATGACTTACAAATAACAACTCAAAGTAAATTGTTCAAGTCACAAGTGTTGCAGCAGAGCTGTCTTTGTTTAGGGCTAAGAATGCTTTGCAATCAAGTTCTGGTGTGCTATTTTAGTTCAGTGTCTATCTAAGGCACCCTATTTGTCCAGCTTATGCATTGTTGTCATAGAACTTCGCCATGTACTGACTTCTCACCATCATACAGGGCAGTATGAAAGAATCGGAAACAGTAGACGAAAAATCTTGTAACAAAAACCTAATCATCAATGTTAATATTGAACATTTTTGTGATCATTTTGTATGTTTGTTTTCATATAATAGTGGAACAGCCTCCAACCATAATAACTCACACATCTGGTCCAATTGTTGCCCTTCCTTTTGATAACACCGTAAAGATCAGGTGTGAAGCCAGGGGCAACCCACCACCAGAGTAAGTGATACCGCAACATATTCTCTATCATAAAAACAAAACAAGGAACTGTATCACTGATTTAGATCAACTGTGACAAAAGATCATCACTTTGATCAGTTTCATTAAACAATTTGTATATCAGTAATGAACTGAAACCTACTGTATATTTTTTTCAGATACAAATGGACAAAAGATGGCAAAGTCTTTATCCCTCCACACTTCACAACAAACAAAACCAACCACAGTGATGGCACTTTTGTCCTTCACAACAAGCACCTCCTCCAGTTTCAGGGTAAATACAGATGCTACGCTTCTAACAAGCTTGGAACTGCCATGACGGAGGAGATTGAACTGATTGTTCCCAGTGAGTAACCTTTACAAAAAAGAAGCTCATCTATAATGTGGAAATGCTTTTCCACATCACTATATAAGTGAATTTTCTTTCCCAGTTTTCATAATGAGGTTTTCATTTTGTTTGATGTCTGTTTTCTTTTTTTATTAGGTATTCCCAAGTTTCCAAATGAAGGCATTGATCCCATTGTTGTTAAGGAGGGAGACCCAATCATCTTGCACTGTAACCCTCCAGAAGGTGTGCCCCCACGTCAGATCTACTGGATGTCTATTGGTAAGCCAAGAAGCGACTGTTTATGCTTGTATGCTTTGCAGAAGTGTTTCTACCTGTATCGAATGTCCACACTTGAACAGAGAGGGGTTCCATAAATCATACAAGTGGAGATAACATCGCACACTTTTACCTAAAAGGCATTCTTGGTGGTACACTTTGGTGTACACAGAAAAAGTGATGAAATAGAAGTTCAAATCCTGGCTTCTTTCACTCCTCCGTTTACCTTGCCAATTGTAGCACAAGGTGGCTATTTCAGAAATGTAAAAAACACAAGATAGAGTATTTCATACGCCCTTAGACTGACAAGTTCTTTGTTTGAAGCACACTGAGGCCTCATGAATGTGAAGCTGGTATTGGATCACGTCCATTTCAGGGTGAGATAGTGTAGATAGTGTAAAGGTCTGTCTGCACTGAAGTTTCTCATAGATGAAAAGAGTCCAAAAGATGGCGAGTCCATGTGCTTTAGAAGAGGCACGTCCTCTGGCTGTCCTCACCTCCACTGGCCATTAGTGAAGTTAGCATTGACAGTAAGAAGAAAGGTAGACACTTGAGGCCCACAAGTTTACCTCACATCAGGCGCCTTTTCCCCACCACTGCCAAAGAAAGTGACTTACTGTAGAAAAAGTTCCATCTATAGTGCTTTGTCAATAGGGGCTGAGTTTTCTTTCCAGCCCCTTGAGAGCTCCTCAAAACCTCCAACAAACCTGTCTGATGTCAGAAAGAAAAATATAGGCTATAGAGTTTTTTTAGGGGCTCAGAAGGACAGGACCTAGAGGCATGGAACAGAGTGAGTGAATACACTTAAACAATTCTTGTTTTAAAGTTTAAAATCTTTATCTTTTACTTGTAATTTTTCACACATGTATATATTTCAAAATAATCAAATATAATAGGAGATACGTTGATATATACATTGCTCTTCTGAAAAATACAAATACATCAATGAAAACAGTGATCGTGTGAGTCGTTACCTCCAGCATATTATCTCTGCATGCAGTTCAGTGCTTGCTTTGTATTAGTGACCCATCTTTCCCTCAAGTCCCATGTAAGATAGATCAGAGCCAAATATGTCTTTTCTTATGAGTTTGCTTTGAACACTGACAAAACTACGAATGACTTAAGGCTATGTCTTAAATGAAGCTGTTAGGTACTGTGAATGGGCTGACCAAGGAGTGACACAGAGCGTCGCTGACCCATGCTTTAAATAATGGCTCTATGTAAACCAAACATGCTGTAACAGTGTTCTTAAGAGTTCACCGGCTCTATAAAAGGAAACTCTTTAGGGCACTTCCATTTATATCTTACGTTAATGGAAAGGATGTTACTAACGTCTATATGAGGCTACGCTGCAGTTTGTTATCATGAGACACAGAGGTTGTTGTGAAAATAAGGTTTTACCTTTTACTCCTTCTGGTGCCCTGATGGATGCATTTGAGAGGTTCCGTCCAATTTCTTACTAGCCCCAATAATGTCAACAATATAGGTTGACATTATACACAGCTTGTCTACATTGATTGCACATCTTTCATACAAATATGCTCTTTTTTTTAGGTCTCCAGCACATTGAGAAGGATGAGAGGGTTTCCATGGGCATTGATGGCAACCTGTACTTCTCAAATGCCTTACAGAAAGACAGCCGGCGGGACTACTGTTGCTTTGCTTCCTTCCCGAAAATCCGAAGAATTGTCCAGAAAACTGCGATGGCTGTTATTGTCAAGAGCTGTAGGTTTACAAAATTGTCTGTGTGGCTTTAACCAAAATGCAACCTGTTGTACGACTGCAGCTCATGTTATCATGGCATCATAGACAGGTCCCTGAGAAGTTAAAATACAAAGAAATGATACAAAAGTGTGAAAAGACAACATCTGCATGTATTTCCAGTTATTTTTACTGTTATTTTTAAGATGTTCCTGAAATGGATACCAAGAAGCAGGGCTTGCCTTGTCATGTTTATGCTCTACAAAAGTCTAGATTGAGCAATACATGCCAATGAAGACAAACCATAACCACCACTACTAGCATTATTCTCACAGTGTTTTGTTTTCGTTCCAGTGAAAGCTGACAATGAGTCTGCTGACAGCGTCGATGCCAGTGAGTGATATTCACACATCAAAGCCTTCACTGTATAAATCAAAACACATTTCAACACGCAACATATCTGGCTTGCTGCAGATCAAATATTTACTTTTTTCTATGTAGATTATCTGATTAAATTAGATTTAAATTATTCTTATGGCTGAGGAAGAGTGTTCTCTATGTTCGAAGCTCCTGAAGCCCCCCCAGTGAGAAAACCTGGCCTGTTGCTGCCCCCTGGTGTTCAGACAGAGAAGTTGCTGTTGAAGGGAGAGCGTCTGCAGCTCGAGTGTATACCACATGGATAGTATGTATACTGTACATGCTGTATCATTGCAACTGCAGCCACATTATCATACGTATAATCTATTATCATATTTATTTGCTATTTTGGCTTGTAAAATGTTATCGTTTCAAATTATAGTCCCACTCCAACGATAAAATGGATGAAATTGGGAGACAAGATGCCCTCACGGACAAAATATGACAACTATGGAAAGCTATTGATCATCTCTGCTGTGGAAGAGAAGGATGGGGGGAAATACATGTGTATAGCTGAAAACTCTGCTGGAAAGGCTGATCACTATTTTGATGTAATAGTGGAAGGTAGGTCAACACCGAGAGCTAGTGACGCATGTATTTATGGGTGCATTTGTTTTAGTTTCAGAGAGAAAGCTGTTGACACAGAGATGGCAGTTGTTTTGACTCAGACCAACAAAGCTCTTCTTAACATCTCCCAGAGCCGCCAAAGTGGCAGACGGAGCCTCCTCAGAGCCAGCTGAATGTGAGTGGGTCTGATGTTCACATCAAGTGTGCGGTCAGTGGAAAACCATCGCCAGTCATAACATGGAGGAGGAATGCAGGATTGTTCAGAGGTGAGTGGGAATAATTTGAGCTGTGGTTTTATGCATCTTTTGCCACTGGGCAGGAGGAGAGAGCAGCGAACAGTTACAACAAACTTCAACCTCAAGTCCACAAGTAGCTGCTCTGCTGGGTGTTGTTTAAAGCTCATGAAATGCAACTCCAGTCTTGCAGGAGTGGTGTAGTCAAGAGCTGCTGTATATCAGAGGGCTGATACTAGAGTCACAGTATACTGTACATTGGCACAATAAGCAAAAATAAACTACAGGTTTTGCAGTTATTTTTCCTAACTTTGTTGCATGATTGTGATGTGATTGAAAGTATTTCTGTAAAAACAATACTTTTATCAGATCGTTTTAACTTTCAAATATTGACATCTGTGTTTGTCCTAAAAAAGCATGTTGGTTGTGCTTATTTTGATGTTATGCGTCTGTATGTTGCTTTCAGATGACTCACAGAAGAACAGCCGAGTGCTTGATGACACTTTGATTATCCACAACGCCAGACCAGAGGACAGCGCCGTCTACCAGTGTGACGCTTCCAACAGTCATGGCAGTCTTCTGGCCAACATTAACATCATGATCATGAGTGAGTGTTAGAGCAGGACTTTAGCTCTGCACAGCCAGAGAGAACATGCTAGCTAATAAACACAGTGGCTTCATTAGGTATACCTGCATCTGGGAAATGTTGTGTAGTTTGTGTGGGCTTAAAAGAGGCAAAATATTAACCCTCTTTATCATCCTGGAAGCATTTGGCTAAGGTTAGATTATAACCATGATGTACAAAGCCTGGGCAGCAGCTGTCTTTCAGTAAATTGTATTGGCTACAGCAAGTATGCAAACATTTTTCTCTCTTCCATCACCCAAATTGGTGCTCACATGCCTTTTTAGCCTCCTCTGCTTTTTGGTTGACAGTAGTAGAAGCAAGTCTGCTGCTGTAAATAAAAGAAATCACACCCAGATAGCTATAAGATTTTCTTCAATTCTGCTTCTGTATCCCATCTGTCTCAATGTTCTACAACCTGAGCTGTAGCACTGTGTGTTGTACTAAGGTGTGAGTGCATTTCTATTGCGCTTTTGACCAAAAGGCACTGGCCCCATCAGGAGCAATTGTTTGGGTTCCCCACTCTACCTCCTGAGCCACATCCGTCCTTGTTATATATACTACCTTGAAGAAAAATCAGTCCACTCTGAGATTATGTAGCTTTAGTATTTCTCACTCATTCTATGAACCAGTTGATTATCACATGTCACTCGAGTAGTAGATATTAATGTAAATGGAGGTTTACCTAATAAAAAGAGGCCTACTTATAGAGAACTCCCTCTCAACTCCCAGCATGCCTCTGTTCCACTAGCTTCTGTAACTTAATGCGATCTCACATTCAGCATTTAAGAAAAAATGAAGGGTTTACAATCTGTATTTTAGCATACATGAGTACTTACTATAGTCCTTAATATGATAATCTTTGTGATCTTAAAAGGTTACTTAAAGACTCATTTGTTGGCATCCAAATAAACTACAGCTCCCAGGAACTGTTTCAACACTGCATGTCCATGATATCCCCCAGCAGTCTCTACTTGTGTCATTTTAGCTGTAATTTCTGTTGCGTAAAACAACAATACCGTTCAGTCCTCTCTGTCCTGTTGCTATTACAACCATGCAGAGCTGCAACTTGCTATTTTCGATTATTATCAATTAGTTTATTATTTTAGTCAGTAATATTAACTAAACAATGATGTAATGTTATACAATCATCTACACAAATGGAATGAACCATGTGGCTTACTGTAGAACAAGTTTGTCCCTACATGTTCATCATTTTACAGATTACAAATGTCAATGGGATTTTAAATTCCTTACTCTGGCTCTCTATAATATATGTTATACCTCTTGAATTTTTACAAGAGGTTGTCATGCTCATGCATGCATTTGAATTATATCTTTATTTGCAGTCAGCTGTTCTTCAGCCTCTATTTCTTTTGAAAGAATTCTCAAAGGCAATAACTTGATATTTGACCAGCTGTAATCTCTCCTCCTTCCCCTTGCACTTAGATATGGCTCCTCGGATACTGACAAGGGACCACCAAGAGTACGCTGTAGTACTAGGAGGGGACATTATCATGAACTGCAGTGTTTTTAGCTCTCCACCACCCAGCATCTCTTGGTAAGTAATCACCAAGTGTTAGTCTGTCTTGGTGATGTCTGTCATTCTTGAGAAGTTTCACAGATCATTTTAACACCTGTTATTAAGATCTTCACACCTTCATTCAGTGTGATATGTTTTCTTCAGGTAACTGGTTTTATCCATGTATTTACAGCACTATATCAGTCAGCATTGTGCATTGTGCAGATGATGAAATTCCTCTTCCGTTCCTCGAAATTGGGCTAATTAAATCCTATTAACTACCACTGCAGCTCTGCTACAGTTCTACAAAAGGGAAATAGGATCTCAGACAATTCATGACAAAACACTCTTAACTTTACAAAGACCCTCACAATATCAGGATAGTCCTATTGGATATTCCAAAAACCCTAACCATGTTTTGCTTTATTTTGGATTGTGCTGTAACTCAAACATCCCTGATTAATCAGAAACTAGGAGCTTCTCTATTTCAATCAATTGAAAATCAGAGGATTTTGTGGCACTGTTTGGAAGAGAAAAGCTTCATCTGAAATAAAAAAATTAAAAAAGTCTGGTGTAAAGAACCAAAGACAAAAAATTTAGGCTGAAATTCCTAAATGCCACCTTAACTGGCAAGGTATGATTTGCTCTTCTGCTGCTGGCTAAGTTGTACACACACACACACACACACACACACACACACACACACACACACACACACACACACACACACACACACTCTAAAACAGGTGTGAAAACTTTCTCTCCTAGGGCCAAAGATGAGACTCCAGTAACCACAGAGGGGGGACGATTTGCCATTCTGCAGGACAGATCTTTTCAAATCATCCGTGCAGAAAAAAACGACAGTGGGAATTATGTGTGTGTTGCCTCAAACACAGAGGGCAAGTCGGCTGTCACTGCTGTGCTGGATGTGAAAGGTATCTCGGCAACATGATTAGTGTTGACTTTCTTAAGCAGGATTAGCACTAGTCACTGCACACGATTAGTCATTGAAGGGCCAGTTTTCAACAGTTTTCAATTGTGTCTACATGCTTGGTTTGACTAGGGGTGGGGAGACGACGTTTTTTGTTATTCAAGTGAACTGACCCTTTAAAATGAAAGTCACTGTGGTTATAATGTGGTACAACTACACTTTGTATAGTACTCTTATTACTGAGACAGTTTTTGCAGGTCATTTGTTCAATAGAGGGCTTTGGCTTCTATACAAAACCACATAACAAAACAGTGTTACGTGGTTTTGCATTAAGTTTAATATGTGGAAGGTTGAATCCTTTTTAACATGCTCAGCTTAAAGTAGTCTGTCTCTGTTAGGTCATTTTACTGAAAAGCCAATAAATATCTCATTGTCTAGACTTTAAATTCATCTTTCATTGATGTTATGAAAAACATGCAGCATAAATAATAATCTGGTGGAACATATTTAGAAATATATTTTTCATGGACATTTCATAAATGCAAATTACCATGGAAATTTATTGAGCAATAACAAGACATTTCCATTTTGATTACCCGTTTCACAAATCAAAGAGGCAGTTACTGCGAGAAAGACTCATTTATAAAGTAAATAATTTGGCTCAACTTCAAATATTCACATCCTTTTTGAAGCATGCAGGAATTTTGAATATAATAATGGTCTCTGGCTCCAGCGCAACAAGACAAATATCATTATATTTTACTCTTATCTGTTTTGTCCCTGCTTTTTTTATCTTTAGACCCCACAAAAATAGTAGATCCACCTCGGGAGGCGCAGATCATCAGTGGGACCACAGCCCAGTTCACTTGCCAGGCAGAGTATGATAAAAGCCTGCAGAGCACCTTTGAGGTGGTATGGAGGAAGGATGGGGAGAAGATCCCATTGTCATTTGAGGAAAATTCCAGGTAGGTGGCTGTGGTTTTGTAGTGTTTTCATTAGTTCTGTTCTGTTAGCTTTGTTCAGTGTCTTTATCTCTGCTAATACTAGGGAAGAGAAAATGCATGAAAAATCCCAAATGTTCCTTATCCAGATCAGTAGAGGGTCAAAGGCGAGGGGTTGGGGTGGGGATTTGGGGTTTTGTTGGTCTTTTCTCTGCTTGATGAATTGATTGATTACCTCTGCCGAGGAGGATATATTTTTGTTTGCCTAGTTATCAGGTAGTTTTAGTTAAGCCACAGCTCAAGCTACTGCACTTAGCACATATAAACCATGATAGATGATAGACATTGCAATGTACATTTCGATGCAGCTCTGGATTGAAAAAAAAATCAGTAACCATGTAGAGGATTGTGCAGCCTTGGCTGAGGTACTGTACACTGTACTCTCTACGTGATTGATTGATTTAATTTGTATTCCAGCTTTTAATGATTGTGCTTATTTGTTCAGATACTTAGTGGCTGATGGCTTACTGCAGATCATGAATGTGAACCTGAGTGATCAGGGATTTTACACATGCATTGCTAGAACCAGCCTTGATGAGGACAATGCCACTGCACTGCTCACCATACTGGGTAAGAGGGTTTTGTAAATAATATAGTATAGAATATCATTAATTATTCATTACATATTCTTTGAAAGGACCTAGAATATAGACAGCGATATAAATAATTTTAAACAGGGTGTTGCATTGGGGTTTGGATGTCATGATCATGTTTAAACACTCCAGATGTTTTGGTTATTAAATTGACCATCAAATGTTTTGTGTTGCAGACGTTCCTGATGCTCCAAAAAATTTAACGATTCTTGAGTTAGAGAGTCCGAGAAACGTCAGTCTGTCTTGGGTGCCCGGGAGTGATCACAACAGCTCTGTAACAGGTAGATGTTAATGTAGAACATAAAGTCTGAAAGGGGGTGATGGTAGTTGTGCTAAATAATGTAACAGAGAAAGGTGTGTGCACCCATACCAGCTCTGGACACACACTGACTGAGCGAATATAACAGAATATTGTAGAATAGAATAAATTACAACTTTATTGTCTCACCAGAACTAAGTTTTTCTTCACTCACCATCAAGACAATAAATAGCATTATAGTATATAGGCAGGTTAAATTGGGCACATAGGCATGCGCTCTTCTATGTCATCAACTTCACACATCTTCAGTAATGTATGTATTTTTACAATTTTCTCTGCCTTATTAATTCAAATGACTTAAACATGTTTTCTATATATCTGTAGAGAACATAGGCCTAAATGAGGTGATGTAAGAACTTCCAAATATCAAACATTTTACAGCGTTTTTTTTTTTTTTCTGTTAGTGGGTTTCCTTAAAAGCTACCCAGCAGACCAGTCACCTTAGCCACTTGTCAGTCTGCCAGCACAGATGGCAGAGTGATAGGTAGATGGCAAGTTAGGGAGAATTTGACATGTTTAATAACAATGCAAGATAGTTGGCTGTAGCTTTCCTCTAATCTTTGGCAGCTAACTGCTATATTCAGCTAGCCTGCAAGCTGTAGTTCGAGGTTAAACTGTAGGCAAGCTAGCACATATTGAAATCTCTCAGCACTGTAAAATGATATCAGTTAGATGTTGTAGTCTATGTGCACACCCTGAATGGGAGACCCCCAACAACCTACATGCGCATACACAGTCTAGAAACTTGGGCCAATTTCACCTGCTTTGTTCAGTGACTGCTGTTTTTATAAAATATATCTTACACAGGAGTAGGTTGAACTGCATCAGCTAAAGTTTGCAGACTGTGGTTCAAAACTTGAATATAATTGTTCTTTGATGCAAGTTAATTCAGTTACAGCACATCACTAGATGGTGTCATGTCTCCTGTGTTGTGAAGATTTAACAAATTCAGCTGTTGTGATGGCTGTTGAGTGGAAACTAAAGTTCTTTAACAAGTGATGGCTGCAAATAGTTGTGAAGTGCTGAGGATCCTGACAGGAAGCTTGTGTCTCATTGATGCTTCAAAAAGGGACTCATTTATTTTTGGAACTTAGTGATGATAAGAATTTATATCATTTGATAAATGTATCCTGTAATGCTTGTAATGTTTATTAGCTTTGATGTGTGTTATCTATGATCGGAAATTAGAGTAGACATGTCTGACTAAGATTCTTTGTTAGATTGAAATTTTGTTGTCATTATATTTGTTTAATTAAACATCATGGAGCAACAGACATCAGTTGTAAGGCCAGCTCTGTTCTAACCGATATCTGTGGATGACACAGTTTGGCTCGGCACCAGGTGGATGTGTGTAGAAATATTCATTAATTAATTTGCCATGGAAATTGCCAAAAGCCATGGCTGTGTCTGAAATCACTCCCTCATTTACTCATTTATAATTCCCTACATGATAAACAGGTTCTCTTGGGGAGTAGTTATAGAGAGATTTTGGACACATATGAAGCATCCTCATTTTAGACACGCTTACAGGTGTAGTGATGCATAACTAATTTACACATCTGTCATTTCAGGAACAAGGATGAAGCTATGCATTAGGGGATTTTTGTCAGTAGTAGTTCTAGTTTAGTTAAAGGACCAGTGTGTAGAACTTAGTGGCATCTAGCGGTGAAGTTGTAGATTGCAACCCATGAATACAGCTCACCTTCCAAGCCTGTAGGAGAAACTAAGGAGGCCATGAATCTCCCAAAAAATGCAAAAGGCCCTACCTTGAGTCAGTGTTTGGTTTGTCCACTCTTGGCTACTGTAGAGTAGAAACATGGCAGTTCAACATGGCGGACTCCGAGAAGAGGACCAGCTTCCTGTGTAGATAAAAAAAACAATTCTAATTTTCAGGTGATTACACACTAATGAAAAGATATGTATATTATATTTTATATTCCATTTCTGCCAATAGATCAACCTAAATGTACACACTGGAACTTTAACTCAATACTCAGAATGTTGAAATACCCTTTATTGATTTAGGGAAACATATACACTACTAATATAGTGTATAGTGGACTGTACAGTGAAGTGAAACAAATACAAGGAGTCTAATGCATGATCTGTGAGGAGTTGTGATTAGCAACACGTATGGTGATAACTAAATGTGTATGTCTCCTTTCTCCTCCATGAGCACAGAATTTATAGTGGAGTATGAGGAGAGCCAATGGGAGCCTGGCAGGTGGAGGGAGCTACAGAAAGTCCCTGGTATCCAGGCAACAGCCGAGCTGGCACTACATGGACACCTTAACTACCAGTTCAGAGTGTATGCTGTTAATGCTGTTGGACCTGGACCCCCCAGTGAGCCCACTAAGAGACACAAAACACCCCCTGCTGGTGAGACTTGCTCCCTTTAATTAACATTTTCTGCTGTGGTTATCTGTTGATTGTGAAAGTATGCAAAGTTTTAATATTTCTTTTGAAATGTGCAAAGGGTTGCTGTGTGTAGCCAGCTTTTGGCCACAGGAGTTTGGAGCAGTTGGGGGTGTGGATATTTTTGGATCTCAGGAGCCCTTTAAGTCCCCAATTGTTAACTCCAGCACATGTTGCTGCTTAACCTTGGCTCATGCGTATATATGAAATGAGGATATTTGTATTACAATTTCCAAAGAGTCTGTTTCAGCTGAACAATATGGATAGATATTTGTATTTTAGCAATAAAAGACTAGATAGATTAATTATAGAAGATTAACTCATTCGTGCTATTTTTTAATTTGTAAACATGATAATTCCACTCTCTTCAAAGCTCCTGATAGAAACCCAGAAAACATCAAAATTCAAGGCCATCTTCCTCATCAAATGGACATTAGCTGGGAGGTAAGAGAAAGAGCATATCCATATTAAAGATTGGACACTAGAAACCATTATAGTATGGAAGCATTTTGCAAGATTTCTAAGTCATCAGTACACTGTCCTCTTGTAGCCGCTGCTGCCTATCGAACACAATGGCCCAGGCCTCGAGTACAAGGTGAGCTACAGAAAACTGGGAGTGGAGGATGTCTGGAGGGAGCATCTGGTCAAAAGACACTCCTTTGTCGTGAGAAACACGTCCACTTTTGTCCCCTACGAGATCAAAATTCAGAGCAGGAACAGCCACGGCTGGGGACCTGAACCTAAACTTGTTACTGGTTACTCCGGAGAAGATGGTGAGTTATTGACTTGATACTACTGTTTGTGTTCATATCATTAATACATTCAACTCAGAATTCATATGTATATGCAACTTACTTTAATTCTGCTGTTTCATTAAAACATACCCTAAGGCTGAACTAGCACATCTAGCTGTAGCTGTTGTTTTTCTTGTCACTTACTTTAAACTTTTTGTGTTATCGTATCCCTCCCTGTCTTCAGTCGTCTTTTGGCATTGTCTGCGGGAAAATGTTTCAGGTTAAGTTCTTTCCTTTTTTCCCTTTTTCCCATGGTTTTAACCCTGTGCAGGTGTGCAGTAGTGACTTGTCCTCCCTTTTGAAAAAGAAAAAAAAGTGCTAAATCCAGCAGGTGGCAGATAACCTTTGTAGAGCAGAGGGTTGTCAAATTTCCACTTCTGTCTCAGAAGCTGTGGGAGATTTGACAGATCACGACGCACTTTAGGCCCACTGAGGCACAATGGCTGCTTCTCTCTCTAGTGTCTGCTGTGCCTCTATCCTTTCCTACTACCAGCACAGTAACATGTAGAACAGAACATATTGAAAGCATTTCCATTTTGGATTGGTGTTGTATTTCTCCCTGCTGAAAGAAGAAAAAAAAAAGCCAGCTTTGAACAATGAAGCTGCCTCATTTGGTGTCCAGACGAGTATTTATTTGTGCACACTGATGTTGATCTACCAGCGTCACTGTTTTTATTTACCATCTTAGCCAGCAACAGATCATTTCTGCAAAGCCTAAACCAAAAGGAAGGATCTTTTCTTTTTTAGCATAACAGCTCAGACCATCCAATTAGGCTGTCTTTTCAGTTAATCTTCTTTCTTTAAAAAAGTTTTACTTGGTGTTAAAGAGTCTCTGGAAAGGTGGCCTGTTGTTTTTAATACGTCTGCATTCCTGACCTTCCTATATTTGTTCTTCAGTCCCTACTGCAGCACCACGGGATGTAGCTGTGGAGGTGTTCAACACCACTGTTCTGAGAGTTAGCTGGACCCCGGTTCCACCTGCCACAGTGAGAGGTCATCTAGGGGGCTATGATGTAAGTTTCCATAGTCCAGAAGTATGATTTGTTCTTGCTTCTTATAACTGAAGACTTTCAGTGGCAACACATGTACTCTAAACAGCAATGATTTTGTAGCCCTTTACTTGTTAACATAAGATCTGTGCAAGGATGTAAAATGAAATGGAATATTGTAATAATGTGCATTAATCACCTAATATCGATCAGAAATCAGAAATTAGTAGTTTAATGACTGTAACCAACCGTTAGTTGTACCAGTAGAGCTGCAGTTGGCACAACATTGTAAAAAGCATAATTATTAACTTTTACTTACTAAAGAGTCTGTAATTATAAGTGCACAAATGCAATTGCATAGAGTCCTATGAAATAATATATTTAGTATTTACTAGATATTTATTACTGTTGACTAACACAAAGTGCTATTAGTGGGTTTTTTTCTGTAAATGTTGGGAGGACAGCAGACAACAAAGATTGTCTCAGGCTTAGTCCTGATACAAATATTTTTACAGCAAAACTTCCGTAGTAGTGTGATTCTGTATTGCTGATTAATAGTCGAACAGGACATTATGAGTGAAACACTGACATCGCTTGTAGAGCATAAAACTCACAGTTTTCTAAAAATGAAGTTACATGTCAGTTAAATTTGACTAGGCTAGGGACATGGTCATTATAGTAATGAGCACATAGAGAAAGATTATTCCCTGCAATTGTAATGGTTTAAGGTTTTGTGGGATCCTTCCAACCTGATTCGTTTCCTCTTCTTCTGTTCAAACTCCACTAATGGCCCTTTTCTGAATGGTGTACCTTTTCTGGTGGAATGATTTTGTCATTAGTTAGCTAAGAAACAGCAGCACACCACCTGTGGAGGGTGAACTCAGTGATGAGATTTCTGCATGTGCTCATAGAGGCATCTCAGTTTTAAAAGAAGTAGTAGTAGGCTTGTGATTTAAGCAAGACATTTGCACACTGGTGTATGACTTTTAATCTTTATTTTGTTTATTCAGTAATAAAAACATTTTTATGTCTATATTGTAATTAAAAAGTACTTGATACAAATTTTTGTCTTCCTGCACTGTCACCTGTATAGGTGTTGTCATTAAGAGTTTGTCGGTGGCACAGTGGTTGACTGAGTGACAATGACAACGTGGTTGCGTGAAGTAGCTATTTTATCACTTGAGGTGATTGGTAAAAACATCAACATCTCAGAGTCACAGTTCATATGTGATTGTGTGTACCTGATTCATTAAAGGAGAAACCAGGCATTAATTGCTACTCCTCAAAATATTCTACTTCACTTTTCTGTCTTACTTTTGGTCTCCATCTTTCTCCTTCTCTCCCTCCTCTCTGTAATTTGTTCAGACTTGTTCCTCACCGTTGTCCATTACTTTCCTCTCACAGGTTCACTGGCTGAGAAAACGGAGTCTGTTGAATCCCAACAACATTTTAGATGAGCGCCAGTCCATGTCTTTTCCTGGAAATAGGACTCATGCCATCGTGCCAGGCCTTGAACCTTTCTCCGAGTATAGACTCACTGTCAACGTTTTCAACAAGAAGGGCAATGGGCCCCACAGTGACCCGGTCACCTTTAGCACTCCAGAGGGAGGTGAGGCGACACAAACACACAACATATGAGTTTTCCTCATAGGCACTTGTAAACACTAATGCTAGGTACACTCTAGTTTGGTAGAAATTTTAAAGTTAAAGCGAGAAAAGGAATTTTAACAAAAGCACACATTTCATTTACATTGAAATCTCCCTCCTCTCAAAAATGTGTTTCTGTGCTTATTGTTGCTTCACTAGTCCTTCACTGTGCAGAAACATTTTCATCTGCTGTAGGAGGAAAAGTCTCTCTGTGCTCACCTTAAGTTTAAGATTTAAGTACCTACAAGCATCATTTGTGACATTTGGAAATCAAGGTCGAGTGTGATGTAGGCACTTGAAACTCCAATGCACTTTTCAATAAAGTAGAAGACATTCTGTGTCCACTTTAGAAATGAAACATATTTTCAACTGCATAGATTCTGGATTTTTCAACGAGGGAGAAGAAGGAGACGTAATAAGAAAAAATCTTGTAATTGAATTTTTTGTGTAAAAACCATATCAGATAGAAATTTTAATGTATTTTCTATATGTCAAACATATTTGGAAGATCTTAAATAAAGTAGCTAGAGTACAATGTTTAGCCTGAAGACCAGGAGAGAAGGAAGAAGTCATCAAATGTTTGTTTTACCATGAAAACGGCTGCTCCGTGCTGGAGCTTTGTGAAATGACAAAGCTGCTTAAAACAGGAAGACTGTCATACTACATCAGTGTGTTTTTCATCTGTTTAACAAATAGGGAAGAGATAAGAAAGCTTTAAAAAAAAGAAAAAATATCAAGCATGAAAAGAAACTTGACATGAAAGAAATGTTAACATATTTTGACATGACTGATTGTCTTGATACAAACATCCTAAAAATATATACAGACTGTCACTCTGATGTAAATTACAAATAAATAACAAGCTGCTTGAGAAAAATGTCACAGTACATGCAATAACATTAATGTCATTCTCATAGTTCCTGAGCAAGTGCCCATCCTGACCACCTCCAATGCCCAGAAAGACTCAGTTTTGTTGGTATGGGGTCCACCGCTGGAGGCAAACGGCATCCTCACTGGGTATCTCCTGCAGTACCACCTCAGTATGTAAAGTCACAATGTTCTTTGTCTAATTACTCATTGACTTACACAGTGTAGACTTTTGACCCTATATTCATTTTTTATTAATAGATTTCTCTTTGCTGTGGCCCAGTGTTTTGTCTGTAGTGTAAAATGTTGTGGGCGAAGTATAAGCAGGAGTGTAGCTGCAGTGTTATTTAAAAGGAAGTGAGAAAAGATCAGGTCAGAGGGGAAAACGTGTAGAGGGGGTGGATGTGGGATAATAGCTTACCTTTGAGCCTACAGGTTTGGCGCCTGTTTGATAAACGTGAAAACATATTACATACACTACCATCTGTACCCTTCTTCCCTTTCCACTCATTGCTTGTGTTATCATACCAGACACTAGGTTGCACTGTTTAACACTGAACAGCCCACAATGGTCTGCAGCAGAGTGCAGGCTGCATTAGAGTTTCCTCAGTGTTTCTTATCTCGTATCCTCCTGGACTGCAGGTTCTTTTCCAAAAGGATCATTTAAGCCAGTGCTGTTTGTGCCTCTTCTACACATTTTCTTTGGCATTTATCACTCAGAAGCATTTCTTCTTGCAGAAACCCCACCTTTATGCTTGAGAACAGTTAGGGTGAACAAGTGAGTGAGGCGCTTTCATTACGCTTCCTCTGTTTTCAAAGCCTACACTCTCGTTGGCTGACATTTCTGAAGTCTTTTGTGTAAAATGTGAAGGCAGAGACAGCCCTTTGCCGCCTCCACCAGCACCCACGGAGTCTGGCCAGCTCTTCAGTACACTCTGTCCCCCTCTCCTTTCTGCTTTTTCCCATATCAGATGTCAGAATTTACACAGATATTCCCACATAATGCAGGCTGTGGGTGTTGGAGGTATTTCACTTGAACTGATTCGCCATGTAACTCGAGCATTTTTTTAAATTTAGTTAATTCTTTAGTGATAAAAATTCTGTACTGTATGCAGAGTTGGCACATCCAGTCAAGTCATAAAACTGCTTTGTAATTAGTCAGTGAATCCTCGGATCATGTTCACAAACATGTAAAATATGCAGTTTTCTGTGCTGCAAAGAAACGTAAATTTTCCAAAGCGGCTCAACAGGCTTTGCACCTATTCAGTTCCCACCTGCATTTCAATATTGGCACAGTAATGACATCAAGGAGGTGGACTTTAGTGTGTTTCTCTACAGTCTGCACACATACTGTACTTTGATCTATAATGCAAGTTTAGTGATACATTATGCTGCTTGTGATTGCTGCTCTTCTGATTTCCCTTTTCTACTTCTGCCTTATTTTTAATTATTTTATTTTATTATTTTATTTTTGTTCCTTCTGCTTTTTCCACCTGATCTTGTATTTTGGTTTCTTCTATGTTTTTTTCAGCTCTTCCTTCTCCATTTCCTCTTCCCAATTTTTTTTTCTCCCTCCTTCTCCTTTTTTATCCATTGCCATTTGTTTACACCCCCCCCCAGCTCTCCTATATCCTCCTTTCATCTTCTCTCGCCTTTCTTCATAAAGTAATCCTCCTCAGCTCACCTGTCACGACATGTATCTGCTACATTCACTTTCAGCATGAGCTAGCATGACATCTCTTCATCTTCCTCCTCCCTCAACCATTGACCCTCATTATAGTTGTGTTCCATTTACATACAACATGAGCCAACAGTGATGACTATTTCTGTGTCTATCCATTGTATGGTCACTCATGCCTTGTGAACTGACCTGACATCTTTCTCCTTCCTCTATAGTTAATGAGACCACAATGGAAGTGGTTGATTCCCAGGAGATAAACATCAATGTGGCTGACACCACCCAGTGGTGGCTTGAGGGCTTAGAGGAGGGGAGCCTCTACCGCATCCACCTCAGTGCCTGCACTCGAGCCGGTTGTGGACCTCCGCTGGCACAGGAGTGCAACACAGCTGCTAAAGCACGTGAGTAGATGAAATCAGTGTACCTGCAGTGGTAGTATGGCGAATAAGAAATAATTTGCATTGGTTTGGGTATGAAAGCCCCAGTTTATTTGAATTATACAGTAGGATACTACAGACATGGTAGTTGCAATGTAATAATTCATACAAAGTGGGGTGATATTTATACTAATGATCGTAGTGAGTCTTAATGAAACATAGTTACAGGAAGTACTAATTAGCCTTTGAAAGCAGTTGTATAATATTGTATAAGTGAGAAAAAAACCCTGATGATGTCATCAGTATTATCTGTGTTTGGAAGCCACAATATTTTTACGGCTCATGTTACACACTCGTGTCAAAGATTTCGAAAGAAGTTGGTGTTTACAAGGCATGGACGGTCTAATTAAGAGTCTGTTTTCATTGCGTTGTGGGAATTGTGGGATCCAGTGTTTTTTGAGCTAGCCCCACACTAAATAAAAGTTGGGATCTTTTATCATCTGATGAACAGTTCTCTGATACATATTTCTGCCTCTCTGGGTTTTCACTTGTCAAAACAGGCCATGAACCATTTAGAGCTTTAAATAAAAGCAAAAGGACTTTACCTTGGACCATTTCTAAAAGACACAGGGAGCTGATGTGGCTCCTTTAAAACTATAGTGCTATGCTTCCTCCTTTTAGTTTTGTTTTGAAGTCTATCTATATCTAATTTTAAAAAACCCTTTCAAAGAAGCTGAGGGAAAAATTACATTAGTCTGCTTGACATGGTCTACACATAAACTACACAGAAAGAATGTTATTTTGGCCACTCTGCCGAAGTGCAGTTTAAAACTTACTTTAAATTCAAAGACACAGACTTAAAGCATGACTTCTGATTTGATCTGGGGAACCAGAGATCCAAGATTCTTGGACAGTGCATCTCTTTGGCCTTGAGGCCTAGTATAAGTTTTTTTGTTTTTTCTTTGAGCTGTAGAATTAAATTATTCATCTAGTTTTTGATTGCAGAAAGTCAGGATTCGAGGGAGCTTAAGGCATTTTGTTATTTTGGCTCTACTGAGATGAATAATGATGTGTCATCTGCATAACTGTGATAATTGATATTAGACACACCCTGAAGACATCACCTAAAGGAAGTATGACATGTGGAAAGACTGTATATAAGATCAAAGCAGCTTCCCAATGCTACAACAAACTTGTAGTGTTACTTCCTGGATACCATCAATAGCTGACAACATACACATTTTGTATGTATAAAACAAATGAATATCATCATCAGAAAGACATTTCTGAAGGAAACGGCAATGTTGTGACTATTGTGGTCTCTTTTTGTCCTAAATTCTGTTTATCCCTAAGAGGGAGGCTTAAGAATCGTATTGTTCAAGTTGTTTTCTTTTTAGGATCAACAGCCTGTTTTTAATTTTCAGGATACAATCTTTCGAAGCACTAGTTGTACTGTAACGGAAAGCACATGCATTTACTCTCAAACTTTTGTGGCAGAAATTAAAAATAGTTAGTTGTATGAATTCGTATGAAGTCAGAGCAGGTTTTAAGAGCTAAACCATTATAGAGCAAAATACTGTAGAACTTCCACTGTAGAAGAAGACTATTCTCTCAGTGCATACAGCCTTATCATAATGGGTCCTTTAGAAACTAAACATCCAGTTCAGCTTTTCTGCATATCCTTTCAGTGGCTCTCCATGATCTCTTTAGCACTCAAATGGTGTTGATACATGATGGTGATGTTCTGTCACACACCCCTTTAATGGCCATGAGTGTTCATCAGGTTGTGTCATCCATTTCAGTGTGAATTAATGAGCTGTTAAGTTCAGAGAACAAAACCTCTGCTGTAGCATCTTTGATCCTATTCTATTCTGAACTGTGATTTATCTGATGTTTGTAGTTAAAAATGTGTGGAAAAAACAGCCCTTTTGATATTACCCGATCACATATGTTTGGATAATGATGTGTTGCCACAGTGATGTGCTGAGTAAATTCTAATAGATTAGAAATTGCAAATGTGCAGGTCCCCATTAAAAATTATTCTTTCAAAACAGGTGATTACCAGTGAGAATTCAGGAATAGCATGGGATAACTCTGTATGAGAACTGTAGGTCCACATTTCAGTTCCAAAGCATTCAAAACGTGAAAATAGATAGATAGATAGATAGATAGATAGATAGATAGATAGATAGACAGACAGACAGACAGACAGATAGATAGATAGATAGATAGATAGATAGATAGATAGATAGATAGATAGATAGATAGATAGATAGATAGATAGATAGATAGATAGATAAATAGATAGATCGACCTCAGTACAGGTAGTTTGATTTGAAAAAAATAGTCCCATCTTCTCTCTCTTCCTGGCTAACTGAACACTATCAGCTACATTGTCAGTTTTCAGACACTACATGCAAATCCTTGTCTGTTATAACATTGATTGTTAATATGGCATACTTTTTGTTTTGTTTTTGTAGACAAACCCTGGTGAAAAATTGGTTCAGTTTACTGTATGTGTTGCTTTCAGCCTATACATTCTACCACATTTCTGTTTTTTTTGTACCTTTCATAAACTAAAGCCATACCCTTTTCTCAATGCTTTGCTAAAAAAAAACAAAAAACGTGTGGTTTGTTGAACCATATAATTTAATTAAGCCAATTTGGCTAGTAGCTTAACAACATTACCTGGCACCATTCAGATTTAGCAGAATTTTGCAGATGTTCAGCTCTGATATGCGCTAAACACTGAATATGAACACTAGAACTTTGTGACAGTCCTTTAAAATTCCTCCCTCCATTACTTGGCAGGCAAAAAGATGTGAACGCATGAGAAAATATGTGTCCACTATATCTGAATGTTTTAATAAAAGTTATTCATTCCGCTCTGGCTTTTGTATTGGACGATGGACGTCCAGCCTGAGAGCCATTAGAAACATTGTTCGTAAATATGGTTGAGTAGAGGCTCGTTGGGGAGATAAAATGGTTCTGTTTTGGAGCACTGTCCTCAGGTCATGTTAGTCACAATGCAGCAAAGTAGATTTATGGATGCCAATAGCACGGAGCAGGGGCACCGTGAATTTAATGACACTGATGGGGAGTGATGGAGTGACAGAGAATAAAATGAATGCATTAGAGTTAGCGAGCACAGGCTACGAAGGGTTCCTTTTAGATTTCACCTTTGTGACTCAATAAGCTTTTAATGCTTATCACCATTTAGTTAGGATAAACAGTTGTCTAGCTTTAAAATAGTCTGGACAAATTACGCACTGGCATACCAGAACAAAAAAACAGCCAGTATCAGCAGATGTGTGTGTGTGTGTGTGTGTGTTTCCATGTGTCTTTGTTTGAACGGCTTGTAATGCAAAGAGAGTGGCTGAAGTGGGAGACAGAAAAAAAAACACAGAGGGATTGGGTGATACATCTGTGAGAAAGAGGGGCAGGGAAAACTGAGAGAGAACAGCTAACCATAGCAGAAGAGTGTGGTAGACAGAGAAAAATCTATTTTCCTCCATCAGGTCTCATGAGATAACAAAGAAGCACAGATAAAGCAGACTGCAAACATGACAAAAAGCAGAGTCACACAAAAATAACCAGCTCCTCCAGAGATTAAATGATTTGCTCCCTGGCACAGCATTTGAACACCCAAGTTGATATTGCCAACTTGTTTGCTAATAGCTTGAACTTAATATTTGAAAAAGTTTAGTTAGAAACATAGTAATCAAGAGTTGTCTTCATCTTCACTGCTATAAGCTCAGGATTCAGCAATCAGAGCGGGACAGGCTGTGTCAGTGTACAGCAGTGTTAATTGTTTTATATGAGTTCAAGTAGGGAGACACAATATTCCCACTAGACAATGTGAGAACTAATATAGACAACTTGTGCAAAATTGAAGGATATGTGTGCCACAGGTAATGAAACAATTACACCAATGATTGCAAATTTAGTCCATGTAAAATCAATGCAACACTGGAAAATTACCAACCCAGTGTGTTTCAGACCAATACCTACATAGTGAACACTATGGCACACATTTCCCATAACTTAATCCAAAACCAAATGATATTTGTAATTTAATATTCACTTATTAAATTCAGGTTAATCCAACCCAAACCATTTTTATATGTCGTTTTGTGTAAAAGTACAAATCCTCAAAAAGAACAGAAATACATACTGTAATGACTATGTAGCTACTAGCTACAGTATAAAGCAAAGCAGTACAGAAAAGTAATTGCAATGAGCACTAGGATGAGAAACTGTAGCTGTGTTTCAAACCATATCTGAATACTATAAACAGCATATGTATGAATCGTATTGTACTGTTTGGCATAATGCAAGAAATTAGTTGTGGAAGTAGTTGTAATCAATATTTTAATGAATCAACAGATAATTATCACCCAAATCTGCAACTCCCTTAGACTTTATGGAGCTTTATAGCGAACATTGAGTTTCAGCTCCAATGGACAATGGAATATTATTTTGAATTAACACCACAATCAAGCTTATATATTCATATTGTCATCTAGTGAGTACATATTTTTTATATATAAATACACTATGTAGGATCTTTTTTTCTCCACAGTGCCCTCTGGTGGTGCAGCTCTCCACCAGGCACCAAATCCAAAACAACACTATCAAACATATCGCCCATTCAGGCATAAACCTACGTGTGGTTTTATTTGTGAGGATGCACTGCCCATGTTTTTTGTGGTGTGTGTGGACGTACATTCATGTGTGAGTCTATGTGTGTGTGCCTGGTCTATAAACCTATAAGCTGGCTTTCCATATATCTGTAATCTTATGCTGTATTTCATTTTCTTTTTATCCCTCTGAAGATTTGTCCCCAACTCCAGCTGTGGCCCCTGTTCAGAGCAGTATGTATCACTGCCTGCAGCTCGCTAACATAGAAGTAGCAGTAGAGATAGACAAGGTTTTGTAGGTGTTTTGGTGTAGCGAGTAGCTGGCCATAGCCTTGTGAAACGTTTGTGCTTTATTGTAGTGCAGATATAGTTTGGGTAATTCCTGAATACTTGAAGATTTCTTTGTAAAAATATAGTGTCTTTTAGTTTTCCTGGTTGCTCTAACAATCGTGTCTTCATTTAGTCTATAGAGCTCACTTGTTGCACAATATGGAGCATTAAACCTGACAGCATTGTAGCAGGAATCTAACATCTGAGGCTTCTCTTTCATTTCAGACCACAACTGCTCTCTCTTCTTTCCCAGCTCTATCCGCAATTCTACTCATCCTCCTCTAGGTATATAGCTTACTTTCACACATGCATACCCAATGATATCCCTTGTGATTTCATCTTGATGTACCTCAACTTTCAGCTAACAATGGGATTTGAGACATGGAGTCGTTTCAATCTATTCTGATATCCGCTCATGGTAGGGGTGGGGGGGTGGGGGGGTGTCAGGAAATGCCAGCTTTGCTTAAGAGACAATGAAGACTAGATGTCACTCACACCCACGATCTCTCTATCTACCCTTTATGAGCCAAGACCCAGCTCCACTCAATTAAGTCTGGGGCCCAGCCTTGCCTTTTGAACTGTTGTCTTGAAGGGTTTCTGCTAGCTGCACTGTTCTCAAGCTGTGGGGGGAAACCTATTTGCCTCTGCTAATCCTCTTTTCCTGCCTTTTTTCCTCCTTTTTCTCTATATGTGTCTGTGTTTTCCTTTCCTCCTTATTTTCCTCCTCCTATTTCTTCTCTTTTTATCAGTTCCAGCCCTGTTGAACATAAGCTCTTATGTGAGTGACACCTTTGCCAAAATCAGCTGGACTGCCAGAGAAGAGCAGCAGGACTCGCAGCTTTATGTGGCTTATATGAATAACCGTAAGCTACTTTTCCTGTCCCCGCCTTGCTAAACATTTACACAAATTTTAGGTGGCATCGTGTTAAGGTGTAACTAGGAGGTTTTATATAAACATCTAAAAATATGTTATAAGCCTAAAGTCTGCTTGGCTCCTTCCATAATTTCCACGATTGCCTCAGAATGTATTAAGATGTATTCAAAATTATATATAGTCCAACAAATACATGTATTAACTTAAGAACCATTTATTACATGGCAACGGCTCCTCCTATCTTCTTTTTCGATAGCATGAATGCTAATACAGACTTGCTGCTTGTGCACTTCTTGTGCTTGGCTGTGCAGGTGAAGGTAACTGGCGGATTTCAGAGGCTGTAAACACTTCTCAAAGTTTCCACATAATCGATGGGCTCAAACCCGGAGCGGTGTACACCGTACGCCTCATGGCCAAGGGGCTACTCGATAACGCTAGCATTTTTGAAGACGTTATCCAGACTCGAGTCAAAGGTGAGAGGAGAGAAAAGTGACTTAGTTGATAGAGTTTAGTGATTCGGCTTCTAACCTGCAATAACAATATAAGCATATCTTCGACAAATTGATATTGACTGAGGTGAATGTGTGCGTCTATTTATTTGTCTTGTATCTCTGTTCATTTGTTTTGTTTTCTTCCTATCTAATATTCTTTCAGAAGAGATATAGAGTGTTATAGCTGAAGGGAATGTGAGTCAAATACGACATGAGAACATCCTCTCAGGCTAGAATCCATCATGTTTTTCTGTTTGCAGTCAAATATAAAGTTCTATGAAGAGTGCTTAAGGGAACTGCCATATTCAAATACACCAATGTGTAAAGACAACCCTTGAGCTCTGTGTGTGTCTTTGCTGTTTTTGTTCTCAGGTGCAGAAGGTCGGCGAGGCGACTTATCAACCCAGGGCTGGTTCATTGGGACCATGTGTGCTGTGGCACTCCTCACCCTTGTTGCGCTCATGGCCTGCTTTGTGCGGAGAAACAAAGGTGGCAAGTATGCAGGTACGCCGCCGCCACCACAGCATCAAGACATGTTCTCCATGGAAAAAGGTCAGTTAGTATTTGACCAGGGTTGGGTCCCCTTGTTGTTTCGCTTCAGGAAGTGAATCAAATTTTAACTTGTGTAGTGTACAGCACATGTAGAAGACACCAATCTGACTTGGTTATAAGAAGCCTAATTTTTTTTTTCGTTTATCAGGATGATAAACGATGTTGTTGACTTTTGAAATGATTTTGGTTGACTTCCTGAAAGAATGAAAATCTGCAACGGGCCTCAACCCTGACCCCTACCCTGTTTGGAAAAGCAATTAGCATGCACGTTGGACACCCACGCATGCTCACCCTGCCCCCAATATCATTAACCCCAAATGAACTTGTCTATGACATGATTGTAGCTAGTCTAGATTTACTGCATGCAAAATAATTTGTGTGGCCCGTTCTGCCTGGTACCTCTGATTACATATCATGTCAAGCCAGACGAGTGGGAACCAGCTGGCTTTGTTCCACACCTCCCCACCCCTCACCTGTGCAGACATTCCTGGCTCTTCCCCTGCTCCTTTGTGCTGCCTCGTATCAGAGCCAAATTCAGTCACAATGGTACATACCTGCAAAGTGTCTTCTCACTCGGTTTCTTTCCTCTCAACCTGCTTTCCCGTCGTCTCCCCACCACTCCATTTCTTTGCCTGCAGTAGCTTTTGACATGAAGCACTGAATATTTCATCAGCTTCTTTGGATTCCCCCTTTGCCCATCTTGCTTTTTTCATGAAACCCCTCTTTTGTCTCTCTTGAAAGCAACTGGTATTTTTTGAAAAGCATATTTACACAAAGACCTGATGTGTAGCACTTTGTGCAGGCATACAGAAGAGAAGCTTTCACTGTACAGACTAGATATAATGTTTACACAGTCATATAACTCTTACATACACTCAGGCAATGTAAAAATTCAAATCTTTTTCTGTACATCTGAGGTTGATTAAAACCAGCAAAATACAGCTGCTACTGTTTGAGTTATTTCCCTTTGGTAAATGTCAAAAGCAGGAATCTTATAGTTATTTGAATTTGAAGCATTACAAATTATTTTATGTAATACGTAATCACATCTATGGATGAAAGTGCTACTCTTTAACAATGGTGCTAAGATGTCTTTCCTGCCCCCCTTTGCAGTGAAAGAGAAGGAAGACCTCCACCCTGACGTGGAGTCACACAGAATGAATGATGACACATTCTGTGAATACAGGTGAGCCGTACTCCTGCTCTGCAGAGGAAAGCTGCAGTGCCAAAGTGTGCTGAGGAAATGACATTTTTTATCTCCTCGAAATGCATTCTCTTGTAGCAATATTAATCTAACAAGCATATGTTAAATATTTTCTGGCTGTGAAACTCATTTTTCATGTGTCACAGTAATGTTTTTCTCTCCCGTCCCAAAAGCAAACCATGCATTCATGAGCTTTACCAGGATCAGCCTAGAAGCCACTGTTCTCGTCAAGTAATGGGCTAGGTAATCAAACGGTGTAGTTAAGAGTAGTGGGTAGCAAAATCTTTGCTCCCCTTTAGTTGAAAGTATGTGCTTTTAGTTTGTTGTCAGATTCTGATTTAAGTGTATGAGTCAGCTTGGTCCTGTAGGCATCAGTAGGTTTTGTGTTACAATGTGTGTGTGCGTGGGTGTGTATATGAATGAATCTTTTTATATTCAGCTGTCATACACCCAAAGATGCCCAGCCGTTACCTTCACAACAAATTATATCAGATATAAACTTGAATTTAACATCAGCGTTCTGCTAATTTTTTACAACAACCGATACACGTCAAATGTATGTACACATATACTGTAATATACATTCATCTGTCCTATTAAACAGACATTTTCAGGAAAAGCTTTATGTGAAGCTCATGATAATAGGACAATAGAATATAAAATACAGTTCATTCTCTGCCTCATCCAAATCACTCAAGTGACACTTTCTGTCCTCCTCTGGGACTGAATGAAAGCGTCCAATTTCCACAACCAAAGGAAGGATGCCTGATCTTAAGCACAAATAGACCCAAGAGCTCTGGTCAGGTTAAGGGTGATGTATTGCCTGGTTTGTGTGCTTATATACAGTATATACACTCATTCTGTGTCAAGGGATGTTGCATAATTTATTATATGTAAGAATAATAAATATGTAATGTCTGGTTACACTTTGAAAATAAAGCTTGCTGAGGTAGCAATTTTAGTTTAGGAAACAAAACTACTTGGTTAGGGTTTGAAAAAGATTGTACTTGACAAGCCAACATTGACATTTGGTTTCACTCAGGACTCTTGGGAGAAAGTCCTGTGTGTTTAAACCTCCTCCAAATGTGGTCTTTGTCGCTCTTTATACTGCTGCTGGTGCTGCACCTTGAGACATGCGTGTAGTTTCTGGGGGAGTCAAAACTTGACACTGACACGGTATTCTCTGCTAGATAGGCGGGTCTATTACAACGGTTTGGCCATGAGACTGAGCTGTACATGCACCTTATATATAGTCAGAATTGCTAAATCAAAATCTTTGACTAGTGTTGGTAGAAAAAGGTAACAAAAGCAAAGAAACATGGCAGTAATGTAACCCGGGATAGGTGAAGACGTCTAAAGATGCGGCCACTCCAGCCTTCAGCCCATAAAGACTTATTTCCACTCTGAACTGAATAGATGAGATGTCACGAGTCCAACATGTGTATTAAATATACAAAAATAAACTTGTGTCATTTTGAGTTAATATCTGATGAAGACTATCTGATGTTTTGAATATGTAATTGCTTATTCCATTTAATATAATACGACCCACCTAGTTGTTTAGTTAGTTTATCATCCAGTTTATCGTTTATCGCAGGCTGGAGCTCGCAAACAAAATTAAATTCAGCAGTCTCTGGTGCTTTCCTTGAAGGGAATTGCAGGATGGAGCAAAAAGATTGGTGGTACTGTTCCACCACTTTGCAACCAAGACATATCTTAGACAACAGCTGTAATGCTATTAATTATTTAAGCTCTTAAATCAGCCTTCGAGGTTATGTGTTAGCCACCTCTAATGTAGAAGAAATGTATTTGAGGAGACTGGGTGTTAGTGAAACATGAAATGCTGCTGTAGTGCCTAGTTGCTTATCTGGTGTTGTGACAGACTTAGATTAAGACGTATTCAGTGGAGTATCTTCAATACAGGCCACATTTTTAATTTCAACAGAGGACGCTTCGACTGCAGACACACACATTGATTCTGGGTGTACATTAATTGCTGATGGAAAATATCTTACATTCAATAAAAAAGGCATAAACTAAGCATGGTAAATGGGTGGGAAAACTGAGCCTTTAAGCCAGAAGCAGAGAGCTGTTGTACTTTATAATAGCTGTTGAATTTCCATTGTTTTCATTGTTTAGCTGCTACGGTGACAGTTTAGAGAAATCAACTGAATCCTATTTTGCTTGACAGCACTGCAGCAACTGTGTGACAATGCCGTGTTTGTTTGTGCACACGCAACAGAAATCACCTAGAATAGCCTCTGTCTGCTTTGACTGCTTCTGCTCGTCATCATATTATTTAGAACATGATTACTCACAATTGGGCGGTTGCTGCCAATTGCCTCCTAAGTTTCTTGCCAAGACTGAGTCTGTTTAACAGCGATGAATGCATTGTCTACAGTCCTGTTTATAGATTATATAATAGATTATAGATTCATTTAAAGATGTAATGAATCACTTTTTACTGTCCCATAGCTCCAAATGACTATGATTGTTTGAAATATGGGATAGGGCTGTTGATCAGTATTGCTGTACATATGCTGAGACAGCTTTCAAACACACTTTAAGTATTGTTTCCTAATTTAATACTGATGGGAACTATCAAGCAGTGCTTATATAATCATATTATGACGATTAGTTATTGAGTTTTTTGTTTTACGTGTGTGTGATTCATTACAGTGAATGATGGTTTATTGTATTGACTATCAATTTTTGGATGATATATGTAATTTGCCACAGTTGTGACATATACATGAATAATGTGGTATTGATTTTAGCTCTGATACCAAGATTACTTTGGAGCTTATCAGGCAGAAGAAGCCGTGATAATATGAGTTGGTGCAGATGTTTGGCTCCGACTATCTGTTTAGAATGCCTCTCATGGTTGGTTTCATGAGGCTGTTCTGACTACTGTCCCCCCAGAGTGCCCTTAGCCTCACTATGATGTTGTTTTCCTGGCTTTAGAGCTGGATTCAGGGCTCTCTTGTGCCCTTTGAATCTCTAAAGGCAATAGACCACCCACTGGTATGCCACGTGTCTGGGGAGCTGACAAGTGGTAATTATGCTTCAGACGATTTCTCTTTTGAGACAGCCCTCTGCTGCATTGCCCCTTTGTCCACTGCTAGAACAGCAGGTGTCATAGCTGGAGTAGGCTGTTAGCCAATAGTGTGATGCAATTTCTTCCTCAGCTACTTTATCTGTTGTTGTTATTTTTTACCCCCACTCATTTTCCCCTTAATCTTAGCTCTCCTCCTTTCATATTTTATATGCAATTGGGGAGATGGCAGCAGATGTGGTAAGGTTTTTCTTCTTGCAAAGAGGGAGGAAAAAAAATACTACCTGAGTTTTTGTGCTGCCCCAGCATGGGTCAATGGCAAGACAAATTTAATTACCTTCTGCCTGTTGATGTGCCTCCATCGCTCACCTGTTTGTGAGGCCCAAGGAAAGCCTTTCCCTGGCTGTGACTGAGCTGGAACCCGACCAAGGTCCTGAATGAGAACCGGGGCTCAAAAGCACTCCGACCCATTTTATCACTGTATTCAAAGTCACTGTGGGGGGGCTGCAGCGGCATTCCACTGCTCTTAGATAACAGCCACTTATCTTCAGCGCTCTAGAGTCGAGAACGAAGGTTTGATAAGAGTTGAAATGCGGACCTTATGTGGCTTGCATGGTAAACAGCCTCATGAAATAGAACAGATAAGATTGGTTATTAAAAATCCCCGTGAAGGAGACCCGATTTGTAATCTTAGCGTGAACCTTTCCCCTGTGCTAAAATTCTGCTCAAAATATCGAGCTTGTATTTGACACAGGTGTCAACTACAGTACGCCTCAAATGGCCCTATCACACGCCAGCCACCTGAGCGCCATCTCTGAACGCAGGCGCTCTGTGTTATGAATACTAAACCAAAGGAGAGAGAGAGAGGTGTTACCAAACATGGATGGTTTAGGGAATTAGAAAAGAGGACAGGGAGGAAAAATATCCTCAGTGTTTTGAGGTGACCCCGCGTCTTGTACTGAGACACCTGCGAGTTGGCCAGTTGCCCGGCCCTTAAATTGGCATCTAATCTCCTCAGCCTGCGTGTGGGCCCCTTGGGAATACCAGGAATGACAGGCTGTTTGTCTGGGATTGCATATGCCCCCCAATCTCTTTTCCTCTCCCCACACACACATACACACATATACACACCTCCCACTCATCGTCTTTTTCACTGCACACTGGCAATTTCCATCGCTGGTTCTAAAGAGATTTGAAATTGCCTTTGGTCCTGAAGCCTTGGCAATTAGCAATTAGTGAAGTGATTGTAGCAAGCCCTCTCCGCCTCCCTTGTGCTCCCTTTCCTGCTGTGCAGCCGCCGCATCCACCCCTGCCTACCGCCTGTAGTGATGTATTGAAACCATAAGAACTTTTGTGTGTGTGTGTGTGTGTGTGTGTGTGTGTGTGTGTGTGTGTGTTCATGCAGCCAAGCATTTAATAGTCTATATGTACTGTACAGGCTCTGTAGGCTGTCTAGCTTTTGGTTATGTGTGATATTGTGTGTCAACAGCCTCTTAGGGCCACATGTGTTGCTTCTGAACATCTGCCTGATGTACTATACAATGTGTTTGTTTATACACTGCATCACTGACCCCGGCCATCCTTCTCTGTTGTTGATGGCAGTGACAGCGACGAGAAGCCACTGAAGGGCGGGAGCTTGTGTTCTCTGAATGGCGATGGTGCGTTGGGGGACAGCATCAGCAGAGACAGCCTGGTTGACTACGCAGACGGGGAAGTAGAATTCAATGAGGACGGTTCATTTATCGGAGAATATTCCGGACGAAAGCGTGGAGGCTCTGTTAGTGAGCCCAGTGGACCCAGCCCAGTCACTGCATAAAGCCAGGCTCCAGTTGAAATGGTCTACTTCAAATCCTTTCAAGATACTTTTATAAATTCAGCTCCGTGGCATTAAATATAGCTTGAATAGCCAAATATGGGGAATAAAAATGACTCAAATGTGCAGACTGTTTTTTTATTTTTACATTAGGCAGACGTTTTGCCCAGGGACTGGAAAGGAAATAATAAATCCACCATACACATCCATGTGAATACCATGCATGTCTTTGTACATACTGTGAGAGAATGAGCTGTATCATTTGAGTGTTTCATGATTTTATTAATGATAATAAAGTGTTTTTTATACCTACTATCAGCCACAATCTGCAGCGGTGTACTTTCATTTTGTTCTTTCACAAAAAGCGTAAGATCAGCAATTATTTTCCATGATGTAAAAAGCACTGATCACCATTTCCTTACACTGTGGATGAGAATAAGAAATACAGTAGAGATACATATGCACCTATAATGCGTCCTGTTTATTGAAGACAGAATTGCTTTTATGAAGTGGAACAAATATTGATTATATTATATATTATTATAAAAATACTGATAATACATTTTATAACATTAAACATATTTGAGCTTTTCTTTTAAATAAAGCAGAGCACAGCATGAGCATCAGAACAACATGAACACAAGAGCAGTATCAAAAAGTATCAAATTAGCAAACCATGCCCCTTGGGAATTTCAGCACGGCCACATGAGTTGTTTAGCAAGAAGGTTAAAGTGAAAAGTGCATTGCTGCATTTATATATGGAGGGTAATCATGAATACATCAAGAAACTCTCAAAACTCAAATTTATGAATGAGGCCTGAGGTGAAAGATTTTACCTAAGGACCTAGTTTTGAAACTAAAGCAATCTTTTTAATCATGCGTCATTATTCTGCTGGATATCACAGGGTGAATAACCCTGCATCCCTTTAAAATTATCAGGCAGCTCGGCTATTTATTATCTTAAAATTGTTAGTTGGGTACTTCCTTTCCAGTCTTTTTTTAACTTGCTGCAGTGATTCATCAGTTTCTATTTGCTGCTCCTTCTCTGTCATTTAAAAAGCACACACTTAGATGATAAGCTATCTTTCAAGTGGAGATGTCCTTCCACTGAACATGGAATGTGAATACATTCTAACAAAAATTCCTTCCTTGGCTTAGGGTTTTCCAAAATTATACAGCAAAGTTTGTTCACAAATTAAGCAAAGAGTGATATTGGATGGTTACAGACAGGGTTGAATCAAGCTTTTTATCCTTAAAGGTCAAATGCATTGCAAAATCCCGCAAAATATTTTTCCCGGTATCTCTGCAATACATGCAGTGAATCTTCACATGCATAATGCACATTGCTAAAATATTCATCAAGGATACAACTTAAATAAAATTGAGATGTGACCTATTCAACAATTTTACTTACACAGATGTGTTAAAACAGGAGACAGCAGTGTTGCTGGCTACAAAGTACTAAATATTTCATTGACTACAGGCTCTTTTAAGATACAAAGTCCTCTTTAAATGCAAAGAAGATTCTTAAAAAACAATGAGATCCGGTTTGATGTGTAACTTTGTTGACAATAAAGGGATTTATTCAAACCAAAGACGAAAAAAATGGCCATATGGCAGAAAGTTTAGCTAGTCAACACTGTAGTCAATCTCTTTGCCGTTACAGGGAAATCTTTTAAAGGTTTAGATAATTGGAGCCAGGTCCCAAGGCTCCAATTATCTGAACCAAAGCGCCGCACGCTCTCCCATTCAATTTCTGAGGGGAAAATATAGCACCTTTGATGAGGCAGAAATCCCAGCTAACGAAGATAGGAGATGATCGACTCATCCGTCATTTGGTGGGAGCCTCTTTAAATCCCTCTGAAACAGCCCAGCTACCCCTCCGATTGACTCCACTGTTTTCCAGCCTTTCAATAAAGATGCTCAGAGGTTCATAAAGACATTTTGTTTTCCCATATTAACCATATTTGTTGGTCCCAAAATGAACCGAAAGCTAACAACCCTGCACACAGTTAGAAAATATCCTCTGTCACAGTCTGATAATGTACTAAAGGACAAGCCTTTACAGAACGACCATGTTTATTTGACTTAATTTCAGCTTGTTCAAATCCTTTCACCTCTTTCACTATACTTCCTGCATATCTCTAAAATACCTCAGAGACCCTTATCTTCCATTTGAAATTTACAGCCTCTGTGCAGCTGTATAGTCTGTCTATGCCTGGCATTGTAGCTGTAATCAAGCCGGACTTGGGATACTGGAGTTGAAAAGCACTCCATGCCTCATGGCAAGATAAAGGTCATTTAAAGAGATAATCCCTGTATTGTCGGGGATTACGCCCTCATCCTTTTTAAAATTGCTTTCTCCGTGGAACGCTAAAACCTCTAAACAACAACAAAAGATTACTCTAGTCAAAGCCCCCCAGAGTGTCACACAAGCAGCTTTTTTGCTCCACTAAATCAATTTCGGGAATGTGCAGGTGACCCTTTCAAAAGTCAAAATAGCCTTATTTTGGAACAAGCAAAGGTCAGGATGTTAACATCGCCTGAATCCACGTTGAATGGAACAGCCTTGTTTGTTGCATGATGTTTTGCCCATGTTATCACCGGCGGATGCTGCACACTCACACACAAACTCTGAGCCCAAAGCGGATCACTTCCTTTCAGTCGATTTGATCGGAGCTGATATTTAGGCTAAGTGCCTTGGAAATTGCCTGGTGGGAGGAAATCGATAGCATACTCACACATGCTGTGAGTTCAACCCAGTAACCACCACGGGCTGTAATCACTCAGTGTTGCATCAACTTTAAAACAACCGAAGACGATGCAAGGACAAGACACGTGCAGAAACTGTAGCATGCGGGGGAAGATTTGCAGTTTTTCAGGGTGCAAGACACTGAGTCTGTGCTGTAACTGCCCAGTAAAGAAGGAGGTAGCGTGGCCATGTAGATCTCATCAATAATAAACACTGCCAGGTTCACTGAGAGGGGAACTGTGACAGGTGTTTCCGGACATGCTCTTATGGAAGACCTTCTTCTCCTTGGCAGCTTTTGAAGAGTGCAGTTAAAGCATTTGCGGAGAAATCGGTATGAGGAGTTAAACCACTGTCACGGCTCCTGCTTTTTTTAAAGGGACAAGCAGCCACTCGGTCCTATTGAGAGCAACACACAAACTCTCTCAAGGACAAGCTTTGAGCACTTTACCAGAGAAAGGGGTTAAGGGTGGGTGGAGAAAACGGTGGTTGAGTATTGAAGGTTATTTGAATGCACTCTCTTTATTCAGCAACATTGCAGATGAAGAAAAGGAGCTCAGAAAGCTGGCTCATGACCTTGAGTCACAGTCAGAGTGACAGTGTTTTATCTTCCATATTCTTCCAATGGCCTTCACTCTTTGTCTGCACCTTTTAAAAAATGGATGTGGGATGAATGCTCAGGCTTACCTTTTTTTATGAAATCCAAAGCCGACTAACAAGAAAAAAGACCCAGTAAGACGAGCAAGACATCAACGTCTAGACAGGTATTCAAGAGGTTGTTGTCTTTCAATGACTCTTGCTAACCTGTAGCTTCTATTGATTCCATTTACAAAAAAACTGAAATACATTTAAATGCATCAAAAGCTAAAATCAAAGTTGTCCACCATCACAATAACACCCTGAAAAACTCCCATCTAATTTAGGTCTCAGGCGTCCACCTCCCTTTTCTGTTCATTCTTTTGTCATCCCAACATGGTGCTATACTCACCTTCTGCTCAAATTTAATTTGTCTCACTAGAATGCAAATGGAATGGGATGATTCTGCATACAGAGAATCCTTTTAGAGGGCTATTATTTCCCTGGTAAACTGCTTTAGATGCAAGCCCAGACACTCTCAAATGCCAGCCAGCAATTGAGTGGATTTTTGTGCATGTGTGTGTGCGCGCTTGTGTGTGTGTGAGAGAGGGTATGAGTAGAGCAGGAGGATGCAGAGACACTCAGCCATGGCAGAAACTAATGAGACATGCATTGGTAATATGATTACAAAGTCAGCCTGGCTATGTCAGAGACCAGGGGGGCGCCTAAGAGACATCTGCGCAGGACAAAATGGACAGTGGGATGTTCCGTTGTACTGAGTCTGCATTACATTACTGTTCCTGAAAATGAGTGGCAGCCATAGCAGAAGATGAAAATGATGCTCACACTGTCATTCAGACAGTAAGAACACTTACATCAAGGAAATGGAGCTTGATGAATGATGATATGAAACAACTCAGGTGTGCGTACTGTTCGGGCCCTTTTAGGTCAACATGTCCTGTGTTTGATCCAGCAAAGGATTTCATCTAGACTACTGCTGGAGGATTAGATAAGAGACTTGTAAGTGCTGTGTGGGTGGTGAATAATTCTCACCTTCCTTTCTTAGCCTGGGGCTGTCAAAGCAACAACTTGGCACAAACCACAATCTATACACAATACGCAAGTCTGCTTAAAGTCCCTGCGACAGAACCGTGTGAAAAATGGCATCCTTAAGTTGCACAGCTGAATTCAGTTTGAACACTACCTGCTCACCTGCAGTGATGTTTTTAATGTTATTTGTAGTGCATCAAAATGCTTGTTAATAACAATTCAATCGGTCTATTTAAAAAAAAAAATTCAGAACACAAAGTGCAGTAGAGTGTTTTTCTTTTTCTTTGTAGGCAGTAATCAGACTCTGGTACTATACAAACAACCCCGGAAAAAGACAAATTGAGTTTGAAACCTTATCCTGATATCTGGTTTTAGTCTTAAGTACGAAAGGCTGGTGGCGGCAAGACAGAAGTGCATCTCCTGTACTTTGCAAACTAATTAAATGTGTTATTTCAATTTGCTGAGGTCTGTTAATAAGCAAGTGATGAGCAGCCCTGGCTATCAAACAGAAGGGAGAGATACTTCAATGTCAGTTTTTATTTTTCCAAAGCAATTCTTTTTCTATGAATTTGTTCCTGCGGTGTGTTTCTCATGGAACACCACTCTTGAATTATTCATGACGCCTTCATTAAAACACCTCCATTTGCATAACACACACAGGGATGCATAAAATGCATTAGGGCTTTTGATCCTGGTGTACATGTCAAATAATTTAACACAGAACTGGACCGCCAGAAAGCCCAGCAACATGGACCTTTAAATGTCTAAATTGATAATAAACCTTGCTTGGCTTAAAGTTTGAAATGAAAAATTATCATGCAGAGTTGTAAGTGGGTCAGAGTGGACCCCTTTGGTGCAGTAACCCACTTGAAGAAGTAAATAAAGTATGATAAAGGAGTTGTGATTCTGGAGGACATTAGTGTTTCTCTGGAGAAACTACTGCATTGTGATTTATTATAATAATTATTTTGATGGAGGCAATGACAGTTGTTTGTCAAATGTGGTTTTCCAGACGTATCTATAATGATAGAGCAAATGTTATTACATTTTCATTTCAGTCACACCCGTTTGCAATCCTACACCGAGCTAACCCCTCACACATTCATCTGTACATCCATCATATTTATAATGCTTTTCTGGTTGTTCCTCCCTGGTTGCAGCAATCTGGCTAATGAGCACAGATTGAATGATAAAAGCTGCATTGAAAAGACAGGTGTAACCACCGGCCTTTGTTTTCAAATCACAGTTACAGCTGAACTTCATTAATATTGGTAGCTCCAACTGGGGACATGTCAAATGTGAATTCAGTTGCCACCTGCCTGCTACACACACACACACACACACACACACACACACATGCACACACACACACATGCACACAGGGCCAGATTCTAAGGCCATGTTTCATCTTTTTGTGTCTAACAGAGTCTGTATAGTATGTGACACTGATTTCACCTGCCATATATCCATTAGTGTAGGTTTTGTGGTTCTCTCAGTAGAGTAAATGCTGCCGGTAGCTGTGTAACTCCATACCTGTTTGCTTCGCCAATGTGGTGAGATCATAACACTCTATGTGAGTATGCTAGCATTGTAACACATTGATGTCATGCATTTTACAGTAATACATCAGTCATGTGCAGTAATGGGACATCGAGAACTTGGCAAAAACAAGCAAGCTAGCCGATCGTGCTAAAATAACTTGTTGATCTTATATTTTGTGCTGTGTGAGCTGACTTTGGCAAGCCTACTGTGTGGCTGATCAGTAGCCTATTCTCTATCCAGAGATTAAACAGCAGCATAGAAATACAGTCTTTTCATTTCTGTTACATATTCTACTGATATAGACATTGGAGCTGTTGTGAAAGGTATAATGCCAATAGGACTATGAACAGATCCTTTTCAGTGTCTATTTTTGCTTGGAACTGTGCAATGCTCGCTAAAAAAATGTGCAAAACCACAATCCTCTGGTGAAGGGTTGCCAGAGCCACACTTGAGCATGTGAGAGGCACGGCTCATGCAGGTAGTGTGGCCGCTCTATCCTGTTAACATGGGTGCAGAAATAAAAACCAAGATATTCCACCATCACATACGCTACAGACAGAGGCAGTATGGACCGGGATTTAGAAGTGAATTTACATACTGTTAAGCACTACAGTGGAGATGTGAGGTAACTATCCACCATCAGAATAAGCAACTCTGAACTTTCATAAGTGAAAGTAGAGACTTTGACATACCCTGAAGGAGTCAACTACAACAATGGTAAAAAAAAAAAAAAAAAGTTAAAGATCCCCGCCAGACATCTATTAGGATTGATTTACAAATAGTGTGCTTGGAACAATAATGTGTTTCTGATATGTTTTTTTCCACAAAAGGGTATAATTTTCACATTAAATCCCTAAAAGGCATCTACTCCTTCTACCTCATTAAAAATTCCAAAATCAATCAATATGCAAATTTTTTTGCCAATAGGAACAGGAAGAACATTGTAGGGGGGACTTTAATTTTACTATGTGAGTTTGAGTTCTGCTTTGGTTAATATTACAAATGTAATGTCTAACACCTTAATGTTATATGGGAGTGACTGGGCAGTGTGACCATACCCTGATATTTCTTATCCGATACCTGTCTCTGGATTTGTTTACTTATGATTCCTCCCGGAGCTGGCCATCTTTGGCTCTTTACAAAGCAGAAATGTTGCAGTCATATTACCCAATGTGTTTATGTGAGGTTTTGCTTGTTTTTTAAATCTTATTATTTTCTTGTTCTTTTTACATTGCCATTGTGAAAACGCGTGGAGAGAGAGAGTGTAATGTATGAAAATGGCAAGTGAAACTGGTGCAAAAGGCGTCATTTGACCAGAGATAATCATGCAATCGACTCTTAAATCCTGGTGGAGCACTAACATGAAAGCCTGCATATTTGGTTCTTTCAATTCCACTCAACACGGGGGTGATTACTGTAATGGCTTTGTCCTGTAATACACCATGAAAATAGTTGATCCTTTTGTATTCTGTGTACCAATACTGCTAAACATAACACACACACACACACACACACACACACACACACACACACACACACACACACACACACACACACACACACACATGCACACAATGGAGCAATAAGCACAGATGGGTATTATGTGTTTATTGAGGTTTTCTATCTCTCACTGTCTTGCTTTATTGCAATCTTTCTTATAATCATGTGATGCCCCCCTCAAGGCACAGTTCAAATACTTCTATCTATTAAAAGCTCAAGCTGGTAGTGGTAGTAATGAACAATGTGGTGTGGCAGCACTACAGCATGTATGTTACTGCTTGTGTCTTTAGTTGATTTCTCTGTAAATCAACTGCTGCCACTTGAATAATGAATAATCCTTTGTAATGTTTTGGAACAAACTAAATTAACAAAATTCTCAAGCAAAATGGCAGAAACTATGAACAGTTGACTGTGAGTGCCAACACCATCTGATGTCTCCAATGAATCAGAGAGGATTTATTGTTCAGCAAAGAACTTTGGGATCTGGGGGATGTAAGCTGTGTGTCAGAATGTTACAATTATAAATCATGTATTTAATCAGTATGTTCTATTTGAATAACCACCTGTAATTAAGTAATTAGCAAAACTGTTTAATATTACACTGGAGATTAAAGAACCCATCTCAACAGATTGAAGAAGATTGAGATGATGAGCTTCATATGTCGTGATCTGTATGATAAGTGAAATGGAAATTAAGCTCTTGCAGCTGCAATTCCAGTTACAGTGTAGATACAGGTTCTCCTCAGAACCGTATTACAGTCATATTCAACTTTATTGTATATAGTGTATATATTTTAGATTCTAGATTTCTTTTTTCTATTTTTGGTTAAAATATGTGCTAACTAATTCAACTGCTAAAGGCCTCCAGCGGCTTTAGGAATTATGGATGTTGTCCATCATGATCTTTTCCTAACCCATATCAGCTCATTTTTGTGCCTAAACCTAACCATAATATAGCTGTGTAAGGGCAGGTAACAGTTTATACTTGCAAAGGCTTCGGGAGGCACAGACAGGCACAGACAGTTCTGGAGGACAGTTACAAATTGCTGTTTATTTTCCTTGTTGTGTCCACCACACCACTTTCTCTAAGCATCGCCTCATTCAAGGAGGCAGCCCCCCAATCCCTAAACCACCTACCTGCCACCTAAGACTTGAAAGGTTGTGAAGAAAGCACACTGGTATTTGAACCATTTTCATCCCATTGTTGGATTATGATGGGACTCTACTTTGTATTTTACCCAACTGTTGTGCAACTATCTCTTTGGTTTGCATAATTGCTGTTCTCTGTTTTCTATTGCTGCCCCAGTTGTGCAAGTGGGTTGGGGAGCTTCTGACTTTGAATTCCTTTTCCCAAGGTGTCTTCATTTTTTTTTGCTGCTCATGTGCCAGGATTGTTTTTTTGTGTGGGTCAAGATCTGTTGCTGTTTGAACCTGTAAAGCCCACTGAGACATTTTTGGGCTTTAGAAAAAAAATAAACTTCAGTTGATTTTAACATGCACTGCACACACACGCACACACACACACACACACACACACACACACACACACACACGTTCAGTGACACATTCATAGCTCACCTTCCTCTGTTCACATTGCAGGAACTGGGTGGAACTGGCTTCCATGTCAAACGTTACCTGTAATGTTGGATTTGACATCTCTACTGTCCATGATAAGAAGTTAGGGACACGAAGTTTGACTTGTCTGGGCTCATAACACCTAAGTTCTTATAACTTTTCACACCCCAGTAGTTGCAAGCTCCCCTAAGGAGTTGTGTCCTCTGCATCTTTCAGTCTAAATCACCTCATTTCATTTGCCTCTATTATACTCCATCACACCTTATATCTCCCGTATGACTTCAAGAAACCTAATTTGCCCTCCATTGTCTCGGCAACATGCAGTGAGACACAACAGGGGTGCCTCTTCCTCATTTAGTGGTCAGTCATCCTCCTCTGGAATCCATCAAGTCTTGCCTACCTCGTTTATTCGCACTTCACCCTTCTTCTTAACTCCACATTTTCTGCCTGAGAGAAATCTCCCCTGACATGCATGATTACTAAAAAGCCTCTCACTGTCCTTTCCCATCATACTTATTCAGCTGTGATGGAGCCTAATTCTGCTCTATAGAAGGCGGAGTGTGAAATTCATTCTTTTCCATATGTCATTTGCTGTATGTGGATGGATATTTTTGCGTGCACAAGACAACAATTTCCAGTCAGTCATCCCTCTTTATTCATATAACAAAGGACCTTGAAGTAGAATGATAAGTGTGTATAAACATTTAATGAATGTGATGTTTTAGTGGCTCTGCATTGGTACAGACAGACCTTGCCAAGACACTGTAGCATCAAAATGATGGAAAAATTATGAGACATACTTACAGTATCATTAATTAAAACCAATTTTTGCTCCAGTAAAGACCTCTACTCTCACACCTAGCTAGTGCAATCATTAATTTGTGATGATTCCTGGGTGGAGGGAACGTGTTCAGACAATCATTCAAAGCTCCAGGAGAAGGCACTAGCTTGGCATTTATGTGGCAGTCGCAAGTAACGCCCCAACAGGGTCATGCCTTTGGAAAGTAATTTCACTGTACTCTCACTTTTTTTTTTAGTTACAGTACATTAATGTAGCTTTTTGCCCTCCGAGACTAATTTTCTCCTGTCTGCTGCTGAGTGCTGTAAGAAACAAGAAGGGCTACTGTGCTGGCAATGCTCTCTGATACCACACACTTAGATAGAAAAATAAGCTCACTTTGCAAAATATATGGAAGTACCTATTTTTGTTTTATTGTCTAAGCTTGCAGTATATTAGATTTATCGAACAACAGGTATATTTGTTATACAGGAGGTTCTTTTCAGAAGAGTCCTTCAGAGATTTTGCTGTATAAGATTTTTCCACAGAGGAACTAATAAGAAATAGATTGTATAACTCTTATCAAAGACTGAATAAGTAGCCCTGAAGCACAACTGCAGTGTAGCATCCTATTAAATGTAATGAATTACCAGCTGCCTTACGAAACAGTATTCCAGTAGACCTGGTGGGCTAGTGAGGCTTGTGGATAGGCTTATTCCCAGTATCTTGAAGATGGTAATGAAGAAGATGAATGAAGATGGTAAATCTTATTGTCATTTCTATTATCTTTTATTGAAGGACCATGTGTTTCTCTCTCCCCAGACAGTAGGTAGCTCAGCGGTATATACAGTTTTTGGAAAGCGTCCATGCCACTGAGTGGAGTATAATCAGAAAACAACACAGCGGGTCATAAAACTACACTGCCATCACAGAGAAATGTGTTGTCTGTACTGTGTGTGTGTGTGTGTGCTCTCTTCTGTTCTGCAGAGTAGAGGGAAAACTTTCCAGAGCTTTCAACACAATTACAAATCTTCATCACTACTTTTGACACAGGGGCATCGTGTAGTCCTGCACAGTGTCAACCGCTGAATTGTTTTATCAGTGCAGTTACAGTAAAAAAGACATATCATCGGTATATAACAAATATATCTTCTAAAGCAAAATGTTTCAAAATGACACACAGATTAATTGGCACACAGAAGCGAGTAGTTTTCCATAGCAGAGCACAGTGAAAGGAGCTGATTAACTTGCTGAGCAGTTGGAGGTCTTTCTACTCCTTCTTGTTCCATTACTCCCTGTCATATTTAAAACTGATCCCTGGTTCAAATTTGACCATTTCCTTGTTTTGTAGCTGCTACATGTTTGCTGTCAGTGCTAAACTCAGTGACAAATACATTACTTGCCTGTGACTGCTTCACACTGTGCAGCAGTAGGAACTGTCGTTTCTCTAAGTCCCTCGTGTGTAGCTATGGGATCTTTAATCCAAGAATCTGGGAGAGGCAGACCCCGCCACAAACAATGAAAACTAGAAAAAAGCTAGAGAGCTAAACACAGGATGTAAATACATTGAATGCTGAAAAAATTGCCACACATAGCAAAAACAACAGGTTTCCTGAATGTCACGATTGCACTAAAATATGTAAAAAAAACAACAACAACAATAAGTACAAATTCAAGGTACAACAACAGAACTGAAAAATAAAATTTGTCAGAAATATTTTTGTCGGTAGAGCGAGTCATCCACTAATCAGAAGTTTCAAAACCCCGGCTCTTCCCACTGCACGTCGAAATGTCTTTGCTCCTGTTGCAGTGCCATTGATGTATGAATGTGTTTGGGTGATTGTCTCAAGACAAGAATGGCACTATATAGTGCACCCCATTTACCATTATATCAAAGGGACAGACTTTTCAAGCATGGCTACATGGAGAGCAATTAATTATAAACACAATATTAGGAGAAATCTTATTATTGAGGATAGTACAATAATATTCAGTCAAATTAATTACTATTTTTTTCACTTTTGAAGTATCAATAAAAAGTTAAAGAGAGTATAAAATAAAAGTTACTGTATGTTTTCGATAGCTGCACAGGAATCAATGCTACTTTCCGATTACAAAATCTTTTTTTTTGTTTATGGACTATATCCTGCTGGAAGTTTTGGAATGACTTGGATAAAAGTCTCCGGTTGATCAGTCTATAGTGAACAAGGCAAACAGGTTGGTTAAATAGAGAGGAAATGCCCTGCAGCAACAGTATATATGTATTCTGAGTGGTTATTTCAGGCTTCTCCAAAGACATTATTACTAAACCTCACAATCTTGGATTGGTGGAGTGTGCAATTTTCTCTTGCAGTGCGACCACAGATAGAGGGACCTTTTTTAAAGGGTGACAAAGCAGAATCCCTTATCGGAGTCCTCTCTGTGACATCCCACTTTTTAGACAGAGGGAATTATGGGCTGTGATCAGTCGGAGAGAGAGAAGAGAGAGAGAGAGAGAGAGAGAGAGAGAGAGAGAGAGGATGCCCTGATACAACAGAGGCGGCTATCAGAGCAACTGTAATTTCAAGCATGCATTATTCAACAACGCTGTAAGATCTGTGAAGCTTCAAGATTATTTACACTTTGAAAAGCAATGGCAGGGCAATTGCAGGCATGTCCTATAGAGCCCAGAAGCAATATCTCAGCATTTGGGAAGAGACACAAGTTTTGTAAATTTGAGCACGCACAATATATATTATATTCTCGAGCTTTTCAATCATCATTAGTTTAAGCCGCTGACCATGAATAACACACAAAATGTCAATAAAATGGCAGAATTATTGGGAAGAAATCTTTGTTTGGAATATATCAAACCCTGACTTTGTCTGATGTTTATTTCAAGGAGACAGCAGTCAGTATTGTTCTTTTGGGAAGGCTTCTGGGCTATTTTTTGCGGTAGCGTCTGTGTGTCTGGGCCTTTACATTCATTATGGTAATTATCCATGGCAGCCAGTGATGACTCCTGCATGCTGTGTGTCCACTGAGCTGGCGTCACAAGAAGGGCATGGCCCACGCACTGTGGCCTGCATGTGTGTATGCGCCTGTTTTTATTTGTGTCTATGTGCCCCTGCTACAGGCATTCCCTACAAATATAACTCAAGCTCTGCGTTCTTCTATTTCTAAGTCTTCCTCTCGCTCTCTTTATCCTTTCTGCCTCTGTCTGTGTCTGAGCGCTGGGTGTGATGCTAGGGCTCTGTAGCTGTGAGCGTAAACATCTCTCCATCTCCACATGAAGACAAACAGGGGGGCATTATCAGGCAGAGGGACAGGCCCTGCATTCAATCTTCAACTATAAAATAACCCTCTACTACCTCCTCATTGACATTCATGAGATGAAATAGCAGCCTGGAAAAGAACAGGCACTCTGTTTGCAGCCTTATTCGTCTCATTTGTTTAATCAAACATCACTGAATATAATTTATCACACTTTGCCACTCTCCCTGCTCCTGCTTCATATGAGCTTATTTACACCAGACAAATCAAACTACACCTGTTGACTTGAAGAACTCAGTTTTCAGTATGAACCACATGAAGACTCAACTTAAAGAAATAGTTTGACATTCTGGGAAATAAGAGGTAGACAAGACGATTGATGCCACTGTCATGTCTGTACGCTAAAGCTATACAGAGAGCTTAGCTTAGGATACAGACTGGAAACACCTGGCTCTGTGGCCATTTACTAGCTCCCTAAATAACAGTTACAGATGTGTTAAAACTTTTTAACTCATTTTAGTGATTTTAATTATTTCTTAGCATATCATTACACCTGCATATGAGTCCCTAAGTTACAAAAAAGATTAATTATATAGTAGGCTACAGTAAATTATTTTTTATTTTCTTGTCATATCCAACATTTGGCCCATCTTACATGGAATTACAAGATGGTACTTGTCATACATCAAAAAACATTTTCTATCAATATAAATCAATCAATTCAATCCTAACTTTATATACCTCTACATTACTTCAGGTAGCTTATGTTTATGTGCAACATTTCAAATAAATTGTTAAGTAAATGGAAGAAGGAGAAAGGAGGAAACCCTTTTCTCTTCATTATATATTTGGTAATATACTGAATATATTCTTTATATAAAGTTATGGCCACTGTCTTTATCTCCCAGGCTCTCTTCAAAGCAGCAACAAGGAACTTTCATTTTGTATCGATTCTAGTGGCCTCTTTGGACAAAACCAGTAATGTTTCCTCTTCCTCGTTTCATTGATTTCAAGGGAAATCTGACCAAATCTGACCCAGTGGTAGGTATTAAAGGTCCAGTGTGTAGGATTTAGTGGCATCTAGCAGTGAAGTTGCAGATTGCAACTCCGCTGGTGTCGGTATTTGACGAGCTGGGAATGACAACTGGCTGTGAAGTGTGTAGGAGAAACTAGAGTGGCTGCGAAACTCGCAGAAAACACAAAAGTCCCCATTTGCAGCCAGTGTTTGGTTTGTCTGTTCTGGTTACTGTAGAGACATGGTGGTTCAACATGGCAGACTGCAGGTGTCTGTAGATACAAATGTCTCATTCTAAGGTAACAAAAACACTATTCTTATATTCCGGTGAATAATTAAAACGTACCTATGAATATTAAATTCCATTTCTGCCAATAGAGCCTTCTAAATGACCTTTAAGAATAACTATACAGATACAGACAATCTTCTCGTTGATGGTCTTGTGTGCTTATGTAGGATCTAAAGAGGCATCAGTATTAAATTGAGACAACTAAAATTCCTTGTAGTGGGTTTAGGTAACTCATTTTAAAACTAACTCATTTTTGTAACTTTTGCTTTGGGCACTGTGGAAAAAACCAAACATGAATCCTGGTAAAATATCATATGAATGAGTATGTCAGTTGTGTTGCTGTGGCTCAGGTGGTCAGCGTGTCGTGTAGTAGATGGAGGGTGGCTCTTTCAATTCCCGGCTCCCCCAGTCCAGCAGAAATGTCCTCGGGCAACATACTGAACCCCAAATTGCTCTGTGCTGTCGCCATGATGACCACTTTGGATAGGAAGCGCTGCATCGCTCCTGATGAGCAGTTGGCACCTTGCATGGCAGCCTCTGCCTTCAGTGTATGAATGTATGTGTTAATGGGTGAATGTGACAAGTGTTGTAAAGTGCTTTGAATGGTCCCTGGACTAGAGAAGCTCTGTAAATACATTCCATTCACAATAATATCTATCAATAAAAATGGTTTGAAGAACTGCTGGTGTGAAGTGAATGGAAGCTGGTGAAGTAAAAGGGTTAACGTTCAAACAAGTTTAAGAGCAGCTAAAACTATTAAAAAGCATCCATAAAGTCAAATCCGGGTGTTGACAGTCGCTGGCAATCTTAACACATGATATATATATTTGTGTGTGCTACTCAGGAAGAACATCTTGCTCTGTGTGTTTGTTAATTAGTATGTTTGTGTGTGATGCTTTATATCTTATAGCGAAAGCACAAAGGAAATGTAGTGTGCGCTCATACAAGGTGGCATGGGAGAAGTCACACTGGTTCACTAAATGCTCAGTGATTCTTTCTTTGTTACCAGAGGTGGTAACACTCTTTATATGGTGTTACTATTATTATTTTTTTAAAGCCCTACACATCCCAATCATGATTCCCTTCCAATTGACTAAAGCATTAATGTTGTTTTATTTTATCCAACCTAAAATTTTTAAAATAATTATATTTTCACCACAAAAATCAAAGATGTGTTGCTATGGAAACTGTGAATTTCAGTGTGTGTGACAGAAAGTCTGTCTTGCAGGCATGATGGCTCAAACATCATTCTGGAGCTACATCTTATCACACTCCTCGCTTGTTAAAAGTTTGTGCTACTTTTGTGCCTGATCTCCATTCTTCTTCTCACTTCCAATCAATGAGCTTGACATTTCTTTTCAGCCTAAGTGGGACATAGACTTTTTTAAAAGTCTGGGGAAAATGTGTCAATTAACACCTTCTCCAGGTCACGCTCATAGGTTGTCTATACGGTTCCTGTTGTTGCTTTGTTATGTTTGATGGCACTGTCTTACTTTTCTTCTGTTGATTGATGATACAACACTTGTTGTTTTAGCCTTTTGACACTGAGAAAACTCTTATTTTACTGTTGCACTTACTGTATATTGGTCTCAGTTAAATGCCTAAATTGTAAATGGATGAGCTGTATGCTGGAGAGGTTAGCCTGAGCTATAAATCAGATGCGTAACTGCCTGCACTTCACAAGTTAAGCTGCTGTACATGCTTGCATTAAGTCGTGATTATTAATGGAATCGAACAATACAGCAGTAATGTTGATATCTCACAGATAACAGAATCTCATTTTGATATGGTGTAGCATGACCTTAAGTAAATTAGCTCTGGTATCATCAAATATCATCTCAGTGTCATATACAGCGCTGGGAGATTTTCTGTTCTGAGTGTCGGAGCTATTGGATTTGTCTGACAGGGAATCAAGCTAGCTGTGGGTTGAGAGAGAAAAATCACATAGAGGTCTTATATATTACCCATGCGTTGTTATGTATCAGCAAATCAAACTTTTTGTCTGTACCAGCATATAGTCCTCAGTATTGGCTATATGCCCGCTTAAATTCACTCAATTATCATCTGGCCTGTGAATCTGTTTAACGGATCCTTACCACTTTGAGAACACAAAGTCTGACCCCAAGACACAAGAAAGCCACTGCATTTTATCATTATTAACCTCAGCTTACCCCAGAGGAGATCACATATCTTCAGAGCTATTGTGTTTCCAGCTAACTCCTGCTTGAAACACAATCTTTGCAATGATGAGCTGTGAAATTTGCAACCTGTGAGTCATGCAAAATTAATAGGGGAGTCGAGTATTGACCTAGGTATAGCGTCTGACTTTGGAACATGACGAAATCATACAGTATGTAAAGATGTATTTATATAAGTGTAATTAAATATCTAAACCTCATGTTTTTTTGTTTTTTTTTAACAAATTTGTAGGAAAAAGTGTTTCTTTGTTGTTTTTCAATAGAAATTGTCACAAAAACATATTTTTTGTTGAATCTGCAATGCATTATATTCCTGATGAGTATTCGTTTTGCGTTGCAGTTTTCAAATAGCTACGCAAAAATGTTATGAAAACAGACAAAATGCCTTTGCTCTGTCTGTATTTGAATCTAAGTCCTTTGTTTGTTTGATTTTCTGAGAAGCAAGGTCAGAATTGCTGCCAGAGATTCCTGTCTCCCCTATTTATGCGTTTGTATTTTTGTCAGGTCTTTGAGAGCGGATGACTAACGACACAGAAGGATCGACAAGCCGCAGCCTCAAGCTGAGAGAAAGATATGATTTATCCCTGTGATTAACCTGTGCCATTTCCCTCCACACTTATTCAAATTCATGACTAAATCCATCTCTTTTCCCGCGCCATTTTTTCATCAGTGTGCTTTTGCACTCTCCCTGTTTTGATCTATATTCCACAATAAAGATTTGCTGTTTATACAAAGGAGCCATTTAGAAGCACCCCGGTAGTGTGGGAAGGGAATGGATATGAATCTCATATGACAATGTATTCCATTAAAAACAGCAGGAGGTGTGAGCTCGAAGCTCGCACAGAAATGCACCAACACATGCGTACAGGCAAGTCTACTCTAGTTGGGGAGCTTACTGTTGGCAGCCTGCACGCCCCACACCACACAAACAATAGATTAGCTCAAACAAAAATCTACAGTTATGTTTAAATTGAATTGCATGTCTTTATAGCTATGGTTTTCTACAAATCACACATCACTAGAAAGACAAGCGTTGCTGCTTTGACAGGTAGACAGCAGGTCAAGATTTATTGTAGCTTTTGCTGGGAGGTGTACCAACACCTCAAACTGTCTGTCACTCCTACCACTGTCTTCCACACTATATTTTTCCTTACTCTAAGTGATAAGCTATCTGTACAGCACAGAAAAGCAAGTTCATTTGTATAGCACCCTTCAAACACAGAGCCAATTCAAAGAGCTTTACACAAGGAGAAGAAATGCATTCCAAGAACATCTGAAAACACAATAAAACATGAAGATAAAACTATATCAGACATGCAATTACAGTACAGTACAGTGCCATAATAATAATAATAATAAAATCATGATTATAATCACAAGGCATTAGATAAATATAGTATATGTTTTTATATTTATATATTTATTTATAGTATAGTAGAGTTGGATGAAGTATTTAGATCTTTAAATAAGGTCTGAATACCACACTCTGTGCTATTTTCAAAATAGCACATTGTTTCAATCCTGCACTGTTACTTACGTTAAGTAAGAGCATGTAAGTATAAATCAGCAAATGGTACTGAAAGTCTTAAAAGTGAAATGCAGTGAAATAGCCCCTGTGACAGTTATACTATTATGTACCATTAGATCGTTAAACTCGTGCATTAATGTAAAAGTAGTATTTTACTGTTTGATGTGGACCAAATTTTTATAACGCTTCAGCTAATGATTGATATTTGTTCATCTATTGATTTATATATAAATAGTACACAATTAACCAAAGCTTAAAATGACACTTTAGCATGGCTCTATTCGCCCAACCAATAGTTGACCAAAGCAAAATAAAAAAATTGTTATTTAAATTATTATGATAATTACTGGAAAAGCAGTGAATCCTCACATTTGAGACGCTGGAACCATGAAATGATTGACTAATTGCTATAGTCAACTGACACTACATTACACTTTAAACAAAGCATCACAGTTTACAGCAGTAAGAGTCATAATGTAGCCATGCAGTTGAGGAATTATTGCTGACATTTAAATATAATGATGAGCATATTTTTGGTGAATATAAGACTGATAATAAACACATCCAGTCACACTATCAACAGATTATTCAGTAATATACAGTACAGTCGCAGAATGATAAAGATTGTTGCAGTATATATACTTTTTATCTTTGCACATCCCCGGCTTCAGAGAATCCGACAGAGTGTAATGTGTTTTTACAATGTCTGGGCTTCAGACAGCACTGCTTTTTGGAGAGACAGGTTAAAAGAATCATAAATCCAGCCGTGAAACCAGCAGTGATATAAATAGTTGTTTTATGCTGTTATAGGTCTAACAGCTCCATTTCTCATCCACCTCATGGCAGCTGAGGCATGTTCTTAGTGACTGTAACAGCCAGAAAAATCCATTGCAAGCATGACCTGAAACCCAAAGCAGCCATTCAGTGCCCCTAAAAGATCTGGGAGGAACTTTGCTTGCTTTTGGACTTTATTATTTGAGTTTCACCTCTGTGTGTGTGTTTATTCTTCACAGTTTTTCCCCTTGCCGCTTTATTCCATCAAGGTTCTCAGCTGCTTGTATTTTTAAACTACAAAGCAATTTTTTTTTAGTGATCACTAATTAATTACAAGTCCTCTGAGTCCAGTGGGCACAAGTGCAATGCACAGAAGTCACCTCATGATTATGACTTTCGCTAGTGACCCAGTTGGTGTGTGTTATTACATCCATATATGGAATGAAAAACAGAGTAAAGAAGCACTAGTCAACCACAAAGGAAACATGTCCTTGACAAACTTGTATTTATAAATTACGCTATCTCTTACTGGGAACCATTTCAAAGAGTGTTTTTGAAGTCACTGCATACATGCAGTATAGCATGGTTGGTTGAAAACCCCCCAACAATTCTTGCTTGAATTTTTTATAAGCAGCTGAGGAATTGGGTAATTGCTGTGCACCCTCTTTAATATGAGTGCCTCAGGACACAGCTGGACACCTGAGATGGAGTCCTCTGGGTGAAAGTTCCCTGCAGGAGAAGCAGAACTATGAAATGCAGTTCTCCAAACCCATGTGTGCATATAAAAATAGGAGACTATATCTTATATGCATCACCATGCAGAGCACAACACTGAGTAACAAAGCATGCCCTCTTTGTATGTGGTCATATTGAATTCAGATTTGTATGGTTTTGTACACCAAAACAGAGCCGTCAAAATTGACTGTGAGCATAACGATTTATACCAAAATTCTATTTAAAGTCATCAAGCAGTGTTGACCTTGTGTGACGATTTTTAAAAGAATAAAAGCTTCGCTCCTTATTTGTTGGGAGCCCCCACACAGCGAGCAAAACTGACATTTTAAAACAAATTTAAGTTTGCAAGATCAACCCCTAGGAGATTACTTTAAACTCTTTGGAGCTCTGAGGTTTGAAGGGTGTTTTGACAGGTAGGGTGCATTTGCTGAGGAGGCTAATTGACTTGCAGCAACTAATTAATTCAAAGGTTGCAAGGTTGTGATAACAGTGTAATGAGAGAAGGGAATGTCAACGCCAGTTGATATTAGCCCGGCTAACTATAGATGAGATAATGTTCGACAGCTTTCCAATGGGGAACTGGGGTTCCAGATGTAAAAACAGATGGTGATGATGCAGTGTGGTGACAACAGAGATCTTCATGCTGTAGCTGTAAAACAGAATTTTGTTAGAATAGACCAACAAAGTAATTAAAAAACCTTTTCTTACTAAGCTAGAAGCATCTCCATTTTGCTTTTAAGCACAAACATATGAGTATAAAAATATGCTACTATGCCAATGCTATGAAGAGTTGTAGAGCAAACATTTATAAAAAAAGATGTTGCATATATTGAAGACATGGCATATATGTCAGCCATGTTTGAGTCTGAGTCTGACTTTTGATTAGAAAGCTCTTGTTTAGAGCGCCCTGGTAGCTCTGGTGTCTAAGCTGTGGTCCTTTACTGTGCGCCCTCTCTCATTCTCCCTCCCTTTCCTGTCAATCTTCAGCTGTCCTATCCAGGGCAAAAAGCCCTCCACAAAGAAAAACAAAGCTCTTGTTTACCTCTGTAAGTCGATTGAAAGTTATCAATACGTAAAGCTGTGTAGCTTCTTTCCTTCAGCAAACTACAGGTATTGTCGCATTGATGTATATAAATTAAAAAACAGAATTCTGCTGTCTGGAGTGAGTTTATTGTTGCCCCAACTTGACATGCAGTAGGTGGATGTGGCTCTAACTTTGGCTGTAATAACACCTCTCTGCATGGACTACACCTACCCATTGTAATCCAACCTGTCAAAACCCCTGCTGGCTTGTCTCAGTGTCGAGGCGGGCATTTCTTCCCCAAAAGGCAGCAAGCCTTTTAATAATCCCTTCCTACTGAAACCTGGGTATTAAAGCATTCAACCTGTGTGAGAAAGTTAGAAGATCAGGGAGATTCAGCAAGTTGGACAAGGACAAAAATTGTGACACTCTATTTGAATATTTCGGTGTTGATGCTGCACTCATTAAAAGACATTCAAGATGTCACCTGACATTCTGCCACATATTTGAAGATGTCTACAAACTACTTATCACATTACTTGTCAGAATCACTCAAAAAAGGAAATTTTTTCCAAACATTTTTGTGTCACTTGACATCTGCATTTCGGATTGATTTGGCTGATCACTCAACAAGGCTGACCTAACTGGCGTGTCAGTGTCTGTCACCAAGAAATACGCAGATTTACAATTTTATACGTTTTTTAATAACAAGGATTTGTGTTATTTGGAGCTTAGTCAAGTCATCAAGGGTATGACACATTGGCATGTTTTTGGTTTAAAAAAACAAAACAAAAACCAGATGAGCTACCCTCGAAATTAACTGCTGCTTGAAACACAATGTTCTTTAAATGTGTCTCGGAAAACAAGTGATGCTGAAAACCTCGAGAGGCATCTTAGCTCAATCATGTTTTCTTGAGCTTGAACATATTTTCTAATTATACCCTGTCCCCTTTGGCTGACAGAAATGTTTTGTGAGCAATAAAGTTGTGACATTTTAAAATGAGGGAAGCCAGAAAATTAAGGCTTATAGTGGGATTGCCTGTTCATGTATGACCCTAACTTGCATGATGGGAAGGAAAGCTGTGTCCAACGCAGTATTAATGCTCTTAATTCTGGCCTCATGCCTTTTTTTCCCTTCTGTTTGTACAAATGTCACATCAGATGGGGGATTTTATTTTTTGTCAGAGATTGCCGGAGTGTAAGTGGCATGAAGCTTGAGGGTAAGGCCACTGACATCAGTTTAACCCAAGGGTCTGCCTGCAAAATGTCAAGTTTCTTGGCAGTTTGAAAAATAAACCTCCCTACAAATTGTGATAAAATGACATAAGGCAAGATTTTGACTGTGGTTATTTCTTTGTTGTTGTTGTTTTTCTGTTTTTTTTTGAATGGCCATCACATGCCATAGCCTGTTTTTCTTAGGATTCAGCTTATTCCTGATGTCTAAATCTCCTATACGGAAACTGTCTATGTGCAAGAGCCCCGTGGACAAAAAAAGAGACAATCTATTATGCCATCTTGAGTCGGTGTCAGAAAGTAACACCCATCCACTGCCTCCTCTTCAGTGGCTGCATAAATAGCTGCTGAGATGGCTGATTGATAATTATCCTTATCTCCAAATGTCTCCTGTTACGAGGAAACAAATAAGGGGAGAGGGAAGCGGGAGCTGGCAGGCAGAGGTCAATGGGAGGACTTCTACATTTCATCTGGCACACACTGAGAGATGGAGGTGCCACCGAGTGACAGACTCCGACCCCTAGGTGAGATCTGAAAGGGATGATAAAGGCAACTGACGGAGAGAAAATTGGCAGATAATTACAAAGGCTAGAGGGGCACATTTTATCTCCCCTGTCCTTTTCTCTCAGTCATGTAACACACACACACACACACACACAATGCAACAACAGTGACAAGTCAGTGTGAACGCTGTGCAACATCCACAGGTAGGCACTGAAATTACCCTTAACTCCAGTTCCACCATTATACCTGCTTGTTGTTTTCTGCTTTGGCTTGTTTTCAGGAGACACTGAAATTCTATTTACTGATCTTTCAGAGGAAATATCCTCCATTGAAAGCATATGGATATATACATATGCTGTATACTGTATATATCTGTGCTCTCAAATTGGTTCGCTTAAAATAGTAGCACTCAGCTGGTTGGAACTGAATCAAGGATAATGGAACATTTAGTGTTTGTGAAGTTGTTTCACCTCATTTTGTCATCTACTGATCAGGGAACATGAACTCTGATTTGTTATTTACTGAAGTAATGGAGTTAGACAGCAGTGGCGCTGTCAAACAGACAGGTGCATCCCTGAAAAAGCTCTCAGCAGCAGAGAGCATCTCCAAAGTGGCTCTGTATCCGTAGCAATTAAGTCCGTATTGGTTTAATTGTAAGAAGGTGTGGAGGTTGGGGGCATGTAGCTCGTCTGACTTGTCTTGCAGGAAACCAGAGTTCACCTCTCCTCTCAGACCAGCAATTCATGATTGCGTTTTTGTCAGCTATAACTACGATATTTCCCCAACCTCAAGTGTTTTTATTGCCTTAACCATAAATTAAGAGAGTACTCCATTGATTTAAATAGTAAATTGACTTTTTATACAGTGCTTTTCTGCTCTACCGACCACACAAAGTGTTTTACAACACTTGTCACATTCATACACTGAAGGCAGAGGCTGCCATGCATGGTGCCAACTGTTCATCAGGAGAAATACAGCACTTCTTATCTAAAGCGCTCACAATGATGCTAAGCACCATACACACACACTCTCACACACCAACAGCACTGCCATTGGGAGCAATTTAGGGTTCAGTATCTTCCCCAAGGACACTTCGATTGGACTCAGGCAGACGGGAATCAAATCAGTGACCCTCCAATTACTCAGATTTAGCATTGCACTTCTATAACATTGTCAGAGTCATGATCGACTGTTTTAAAAAAAGCTACCAAGCCTCAAGCGGAGATGAGGAGTGGGCTACAGAGGTCTGGTAAACTCACTTGTTTCTAACTCCACACTCCCTGATTTTGCTGACTCAAGTGACATCACATGAGGCAGTTTATCAGATTTTGCGCAGCTCCCTCTGTAGCCACAAATGGCTCACCCAAGGCCTGACTGCCAGCTTTAGCCTTTAATTTACCGTTGCCATGTGCAGATTTTATTTAGAAAAACTGAAAAACGCATCAAGTGTAACGTGGGGTTTTGCTGTATCTCCATCACCCATTGGAAAACTTAAGATGTCTCTATTAATACATGAATAAATGCATTTATACAACAATAATAAATAAATACATTACATAATTGAATAGGTTTCCCGAAGGTGGTTGTGCCAAATCTATTGAGGGATTGTTTTATTTTACTGACTTTCTACCTGTTCATTAACTTCACAACCTCATTTTTAATTTGTCCTAATGCTGTGCTTGCATTCTCTCCCTTTATCCCATCAGCCACCTCTATTGCCCATTAATCATGTCATGCGTGTCTCACTGGATGAACCCTAGGGACTGCTGAGGGGATCAGAGTGACTGAACTGCACTTGAACTGGAAAGAAATGCACCAGAGCAGCTGAACCAAATCATGTCTTAAGAAAATCATGTGTGTGTGTGTGGGGGCGTGTGTGTCAATGTGTGTGTGTTTGTGTGTGTGAGAGAGAGAGGGAGAGAGATTAAACTGCTGTGCTGTGCTGCTGGTTCACTGGCAATATGGTCCGAAAGGATATGCTTGCCTTTTAGTAATTTTATTCCTTTTGAAATGTATTCTTAATCCCAAACATTGTTTTTTTTTCTTCACAGCCACCCTCGCTGATTCAACTTGACAGAGGCAAGGTGGGCACAGATATATCACATTCAGTTTCAGAACTGACGGGTTGCAAGATGTAGTCTTCTCCCAAAAAGTGAGAGAAATCACAGAAGACATTCTTTTTAAACTGAATTACACGTAGCTGAAAGAATCAGAGACATGTGATCTGTGAGTGCCTGAGCTGTAAATCTCCAATGACTCAAGAGCTGACTCCTCACTGGACTGATGGGAGTTAGATTTACTGGTTTCCACACATGAGGTTATTGTTTTGCCTCTTGTTTTACAGAGGGAGACACACAACTTACACATTAAAGGAATAGTACAACACTTTGGCAAATGCACTTGTGCTTTCTTATTGAGGAAAGCTTTTTTAAAATAAGCTTTTTATTAATGTTAACACACTGTTTTATTTCCTACATGCCTTATCTGTTTTACTATTGTTATTCTTTTTACTCATATATTATATTATTGGGTATTTTATTTCACTTTATTAAAGTATTATTTTCAGTTGCAGTCCTAAAATGTTTTAATCCCTTCAAAACTTTGTTTCGATTGCTGTATAAATAAAGTGTATTATTATACATATAGGACTAAAGCTAGCAGCCAGTCAACTTATTTCAGCAATTCCTTCCTTTTCTTATTTTTTTTAAATTTTCATTTTTTTTACAAGATTTATGTACAGATAGAAAAACAAGACGTGTAGTGTATTAATCAGTGAGCTTTAGAAGTGCTGGTGGGATTTTGTTACCTTCAGCCAGAACCAGGCTAGCTGTTTCTCTCAGTTTTCCAGTGTTTATGCTATAAGCTGTAGCCTTATATTTAGTGGATAAATATGGGAGTGGTATCTTCTCAGTGCATTTCCCAAACTATTCCCGTATATAATTATTCTCTCACTATCTTAGCATCCCAGTGAGAATTAGAAGTAGAAATTGTGAATCACTTTGCTGATTCTAATTGTTTCATTCAGTCACTGACTACGTAGTTCACTTTTTTATATGCTAAGTCACTTCAATAAGTAAGTGAACAGTTGTGTTTAGTCAGTTCAGTTTTAAGATGCATTCATATATCTACTGAAAACCTATTCAGAGAATGTGTAGTATTTGTCAAAAGCTGTGGTTTATGGTAATCCACTCTGTATTATGTCATAAATCAGCATACTGTAGAAGACAATGATCTCTTGATGAGCAGCTTAAGCTGGATTGTTCAATCGTAAAGCCAACAAATAATTTTCTGATTTTAGAAACGTACATTTAGTCAATTTTTCATATTTCTCCAAGTGATTCCTCGATTGAGGGTGTGGGATGCAAAATGGCTGATCCATAATTCTGCGCTAAAAGACAATAACTTGACACTGATCCATTGACAGATCAATAGCCTTGTTGACAGAGAATCCAGATGAGCCAGCGTTGTTGTAGCGATAGAGGTCTTGCTCCATTATGCTAAACCCAAGAGTAGGGAGGGCAGCCCTAATTGTCTAAACAACACACACCGCATTCCTTATTTGATGCGGCATTGACATCTAACATATTGGATTCCATGCTGGAGCAATCAGGCCAGGACTGCAGCGTTGGGGCACTCTGAGACGCGACCAGGAGCCAGGATAATTAACATTTATTGATACATGACTGCTGTAAGCCTGTTTGCCCAGTGAATTAAACCAGCTCATTACAGGCTTAATGGTGGGTAGGGGAGATAAATAATAGATGCCAGTCCACTCACTGGCACTTTAGCATGCATCAGGAGACCCCTCTACTACTGCTTTCCCTTCACCACCACCACCACCACCACCCCCCTTCCAAGATTCCTGACATCAATTTGCCCTACACAAAGTCAAGACATCCTCCCTTGGAACCAAAACTGACATCACCACTTCAATCCAATCAAGTGGTCTCATGTGGGCTCGGTTGGAGGTTTTAATGTGGGTAGTTGTGAATAAAGGTTGAGTTGGGTACTAAATCAAAAATATACACACATGCTGGCAGATTTTAAATAAAGTGAGGCTGGAATAATTAACAGCATACATATTTATGTCGCAGCTCTTGGAGATTTTTTTTTGCACTCCTGGGAGTGTTTGATGATGAAAACACAGATGTCAAGACGGAGATAGAAAGTTCTTTGTAGGTGTCAACACCGCAAAAGAAACACCATTTGTTCTATTCTGCCCTCCCTCTCCCCTGCCTTACCTCTGCTTGCAGAAATGAAACATGAGAAAAACCAATACATTTTACTGGAGCGTTACAGCAAGGCATCCTGACAAACAGATGATGCTTTTTTTGTGCTTCTTATCTCCTGTGTCTCCCCTGTCCTTTCCAATTGTTCTCCTCCCTGACAACATAACTTTCACACTCCTGCTCCCCCACCGCTCTCCTGTAACCCCACATGAAACGCTGCCATATCGAGCTTTAACCCAAGAACGCAGAGCATTTTCATCTGCCGCTCTGCCTCCACTCAATTCAAAAGCTCATGAACATTCAGTACTGGGTGCAAAGCTATAAGTTTGAAAGGAACTAGTCATGGTTGGATGAGTGTTTTATTTCTCTATTTATGCATACTGCCAGGTCTGACCTAATCTTTTTGCATTTGTCCTGAGTAATTTCAGAGTATTACTGGCAGTCTTTGGCTCACCAAAACCATGAAAAGATGTACTTTTGAGAAAGAAAGTTTCATGTTACTTTTTGATGTCATGCTGCAAAGATAAATAGCATAAATAAATTATAATCAAACTTTTGATGATCAATAGGTTTTTTTCACCATGACATTATCTTTCTATCACAATATGGAAATTGGACAAGATGTTCTAAATATAGGCTACTTTTGTACATTACTTATGCCATTTTTTGTTGTGTGTTGTTCCAAGTGTTTCAAGTCTGAAATGTGCTGTTACCCTTTAACCACACCCCACTGTGATGTCATGGTGGACTGACACACCCTGGATTACACTTTTGTGGTTCAAATTTGACCATTCTTGACGCAGTTGTGCACATACACAGTTGTTCAATAAGGTAATGAACATTTTGTTTGTGGTGGATTTGATAATCTGACTAAACTGGCTGTTTGGTTGTTAGTTTACAACCTGTCGGATTGACTGACTGTTTACTGTATTGCCTAATCAGATTTAGGTGTCGCTTTGTTGATAGTACTTTGATACTTTGGTAAGTACAATGTTATCATAGACCCAGCAATTCATATTTGTCCTCTGTGGGGGACACAACACTGAGGCCTTTATTTCAAATGCTGTACCCTTGTCTACAATTACAGAGAAATAAAATGCGTCATATTTCACAACACCAGACAGGGGCTCTGAGCCAACACCTTAATACAGTCATTGTCTACACAAATGGTCATTTAATTGGTACAGCAGATCAAGGCTACACCTACACCAGCTAAACTACAATAATCGCCTATGGTAAGGTTGATATGATATTATATGAAGATCTGAGCCAGGATTATATCAATACACATATTTTGTTTTCTTTCCAACAAAGTAGCAAAGGTCAGGAGATGAAATTTCAACACTTCAACAATGTCTCATGGCCACAGACAGCATTCAGTTGTTCAGTTGTAAGTGAGGTACTCTCATTGTCCTCATTATGTCACTTCTGACATTTGCTATGCTTTTGCCGGTTTGTTTGTTCGGGTTTGTGGGAGGACTCCTCCGGTGCCACCCATGAGGGTCTATCAGTATCAAAGCAACACGTCAGAAAACCTGACACACATCATAAGGCTTTCTCCACCACTGCCAAAGCTGTGCTGGGAGTACACTGAAGTCTATGTGAAGCAGCCTTTTGTGAGGGATCTGAGAGCCCTCTGTAACATATAGCCATATAGTGCATGTGAGCATATATACAAGAGAGTACAAAAAAGCGTGTGGTGTCAGATTATTGTCTGTTCTTCAGTAAAAAAGAATGAAATAAATTAAAGTACAAAAGCTGGCAGTTTGTTAGTATGAAGTTGACATACCAAAAGTTTTAGAAATCTCTGCAATTTTCTCAGCTATTGTGACTAGAACTTCTCTCGACTGTAAAAGGGATGGCACTAGGCTTATGATGCTTAAAGAAATCTGCAACTTTACCACTAAATGCCACAAAATCCTGCACACTGGTCTTTTAACTCTTTATAATAGGATCATTTCAGTCAGAATTAGCAAAGATAGTATTAGCTCTGAACATTTCAGTCAGACAACTCACGTTTGAAATGTTCATTACAGCAGTACAACATTGTTAGATTTTGGCATCAAGGCTCCAACCTCATCACTCCCCGCATATATGTTTACATAGAGATATTGGGAAGTGACGAGCAACTACCTAAACCCCCCCCCCATTGACAGAGCAGCTGGGAAATTCTGCAGCTTAGATAGACCGCCAGATCGGAAGGGTGTGTTTGGTTAGTGATTATGGAGAGCAGTGTTGGGCAGTAACTCATTACTAGTAATACTATTACAGTAATAATATTACTAGTAACTAGTAGTGTAACTAATTATTTTTGCAGGGAGTAATAAGTAAAGTAATTATATTGCTTTTTAAAAGAGTAATGAGTAATATATAACATTTTTTGAGTAACACTTGAGCGTGAGGCCTGTTGTGTGTATAGCAGTGCAGCTGGAGTTGAACTAGCTTGCAGGCGTCGCTCCATTTAATGTTTAATTTCAGCTAAAAGCTAGCTGCTAGCTAACTAGCCAGTGGTACAGTTGTCACTATAGACACAGAAATGGCCTGAGAGAGGTTTCAACCACATTTTGCAAAATGCAAAGACCTACAGCCCCTTAAAGTGCACAAGATAAATATCCTGTGGGAACAAGTTGACTACAAAATAACTTACTGTAGACACATTGTTCTACTCTTATACTCTGAACGTCATAACATATTAAACATCCACCCCCTGGAGCAGTTTAAGGAGTAGGTTACTCCTTAAACTGCTCCACACTTTTATCCTGTTGCAAGACTCTCATCAACATGCAAGATGCCCTGCTTTCTTCCAGATAGATTTTAAGTTGACATCAGCAACAAGCCTGGATCTTATCCCTGCACAAATATCAATAACTTAAAATGAAAGGTAATTTGATTACAGGGAATAATTACATTTCAAGAACAGACCTTTTCCATGTTTATTGTTTCCTTGCCTATTTATTTGCTTACAAAAGTCCTTCCCTAAGAATACTAAAAGAAAAGTGTAACATGTACAGTGTGAAGGCTCCACTACACTTTAAATATGCAGCTATTCTACATTAGTTATTTATGTTCAACTGTCAAACCCATGAAGTAGTGTGACGTACGTAGTATAGTGAAAGTAAGGGTGTGAAGGTTAGGTTGGTGGGCTGGCCTTGAGCATTTACCTTCAGCACTGACAGCCCACCATAAAAATGGGTGGTGGGTGGGGGTGGGGGTGGGGTGTTAGAGTATGTGGTACCCTCAAAAAGTTATGAACAGCCAACACCTCATTAAAATAAAAAAAAACTAATGGTTAATGGTAAATGTTGCTGATCTGAAATAAAGCTGTGTCTATAGTCTCTAGTTCCTTGTTGAATCCAAATGGCCATACACCTGACACACAGTCTGCATATAGGCATGTTTTACAAAAATCACAAAACACTAAGTATTTCCCTGTATTTTCAGTATATATAAATGTATAAACACAGAACTCACAACGGACATAAAGTGATAAGGACCATGAGCTACAGACAATGCACACTCTGGTGCACAAAATTACCACTCACAAGTGTGTGTGTGTGTGTGTGTGTGTGTGTGTGTGTGTGTGTGTGTGTGTGTGTGTGTGTGTGTGTGTGTGTGTGTGTGCATTTTGACCAACAACACAGCGATAAGCAGGTTGGTTCACAGCGAGACAATCCTGATAAAGCAACTACAGGCTTCCAAAACACTGACTGAATGAAATTCAGATCGTCCTCCTGACTGTTACACAGATGTTGTGTTCACTGTTGCTGGTTGACGTTAAGCTTTATTTCAAATATGAATTAGGAAAGCAAAATCGAGCTGACCTCTTGTTTTTCCCAAAATGTATTTAGCTAATGAATGAATTGTTTCATTATGAACATTAATTGCGGGACATGAAGCAGATGTATATTAGTCTATAGAATATAGACACTTTTGCTTCCTTATTTTTTCTTATAAATGCTAATTTAGGTTAAGGGTGACCAAATGTTTTTTAATAAAATCCTTGTCATTCAAACACAATAAGAATTTGTACCTCCGACTGCCCAGATGCCATTAAGCTCTGCGACTGCCTTTAGAGCTGGATGTTTGTGATTGGGAATCTTCAGTGTTCTGTGACCTTTGTAGCAAGTCCAAGCCATCAAAAGAAAGAAAACTAAAGGGAAACAAACGTGAGTGCTAAGACATACCCACTAGGTGTGTGTAGGTGTCAATAGTGTTGGCTGGACCTCCAGACATGCAAAAATAATACAGTAATAGTTATTGAACCTTATGGCATTGTTTGCTGTTGTACTTTATTTTATTATTGACATCTGTGAAATTCTTTTATGAAGGAGTATTTAGATTTTGAAGTAAAGAAGAGGATATCTCCTGCTCACAGGAAATTACAGATAATTCTGGTGTGTTGCTTTTTTATCCACATATTTCTCCTGAATTAAGAAACAATTAATTATGAATTTATAAAACAGCATAAATACACTGTAATCAAGACAACTGCAGTCATTTATCTAAAAAATGAGTTAATACTACATGCCACAATATGTTGTAATGCTATAATCATCTTCATCCACTTCCTGTTAAGTGTGTTAAATGTATTAAATTGCAAATTATGTCTGATTAATAGCTAATCAAGCTACAGCTACACATTCATTATTATATCCCAGTTTTATACACAAAGGGTTGGTGATATAGCTATGGGTGTTTTGATAATATGTCTTTAATATTGTAGTATTATGGAATAGACAACTTAAAGTAATGTATTTTTCTGAAATATAACAAGGAAACACTAAAACACGACCTGAAAATCTAATACACTGTTGTTGCCTCCAGTACATAGCTCTCTAGTGTGAGGAGCACTATGGTCAATATGAGTCACATACATTTCTTTTTGAAACCACTTGATCCCAGTCTGTTGTAATTGCCTTTATCTCCAGCTGAACACAATGAAATCTATTCACTGTATCTATTAGTTTTACCCATGAGGATTGTTCTGGTAAATTGTTCTTGATTAAGATGATGGTTGAGACAGACAAAGGCAAAGTCCAGGAATAACACATTCACCTTAACAACTGAGCGTCACCTCATTTAGTCAGTGTTAACACCCACAGTCATTGCCGGCAAGAGAACAAATGAAAATTACAATCAAATTCCGTATTAGCCATGCTTCACCGATTCTAACTGCACAGAGGAACAGACGGAAACGCTCGGCCACGTTGAATTGCACTCCTGCAACTGCTGCAAAGTAATTTTCAAGAGTAATGCTGGTCAATCTTTGCTGAACAGCAAAACAACATGTGTCCAACAGCTTTCCATTTGGAAACTAATGGATCTGTTGCGTTGAGATGTTTGAGACAAGTAAACCTGAATGACACCAAAACAGCTGGTGAGGTGTGATAATGATTAACTTCTGCACAGCAGGTTATAAAAAACAGGAGCAACATGACACACATACAAGCGCACATGCGTAGACTCACGCACACCTTTAGACACACACACACACACACACACGCACGCACGCACGCACGCACGCACGCACACACACACACACACACACACACACACACACACACGCCACTAACCTCTCAAGGGAGCACCTCCACAACCTTCTCTGATGTTTTTATCATTCAGTGTTTGATCCTACTTTCCTTCTCTGTGTGTCTACCCTCAAGCCTGGCCAATTCAAGTGGCCAGGTGCAGCCTCTTCAGAGTAGCTAACACAACAGCCCTCTAGTCACTGTGTTCTCACCAACACCACAATCATATGCGACAAATTATTCTGCTTTTTCACACTCCAAGACTGAAAACATCAAATTAGCTACCCAATTTTTCTTCTTTTAAATTTTGTGACCGACTACAGCAGTCACACTGACATGCAAGAGAAGTTTTCCTCCTGCTTTGCTCTTTGAAGATATTTCACTAAGCTGTTGGTTAATATGTCAGATGAGGGATGATTCCAATAAATCTAATGCAAAAACACTGTTTACGTAGTTAGTATGCTCAATATAATTGTGAATAATTGAATAAAGTCACTAAGAAACTTTTCTCAGCAAGGACTTTTGCACAATACAATGCATACTGTACAATATTAGAGCAGCTGATCTATAATAATGTATGAAATTACAATGTGAAAGTGGTTGCTCGTAGTGATGTACCTGCCGAGAATGATCACCTGAATCTGCAGCTCCCCTTCACAGAGCTTCATATTGAATTTCAGCTCATTTTCCTTTCTGTTCAGCTGTATGGACTGCAAAATTTGGTTCACTCTCACTGCTCTCATCGTATCGTTTTAGCCTGCAGCAAATGGCAAATGGCAGACACACAGTAAATGGACTAGGTGATGAAGCATTTAGCAGCTAAAGAGACAGATATTTTCCTTAGGAGTTGGTAGAGACTAAGATTAAAGAGGGTGACTTACTTTCATCAGGTGGCCAGAAACACAACACCGTAAGTGTTTAGCTGCCATATCAACGGAAAAGGTGGTAATATGTCAGTGTTGTCTTCACAACTTGTTTCTGTTATTGCAGAATTAGGCTAAAAGTCTGATATGCGGTCAGAAGTACTGTTTACTATGATGTTTCCAGGTCAAGCCGCTGATCCCACAACAATGTCTTGAGGCCATACATCCACAAGTCTGGGTTAGCTAACAGTTGATGGGACTGAATGGGGTCAAATAGTGAGGGATAAACATCAAATCAAAGCAAAGCCACTGTCTTTTGTCTGCACTGCAGAGTGACCTATAGCTACTTTGTGATTGCAACTGAACAGGAAACATAATAGGATGCGTCTGACATTTCCCACTGCTAGACAGAGATAACATGAATCCATGCCAGTAACAAACAGTATGGCACATCATCACCACAGCTTCATCTATGTGCTAGCCAAAGCACCATACAATCACAAACAACATCTGTTTAATTATATACCATTAAATCATTAGCTGATGTTAATATAATGAAGTCATCAGCAGGGATGTTACACAATGCCCAATACACACCTTTTCTCCACAGCACACTGACTGCACAGCCAGTGCTGGCCGGCTCACTGTACCAACCTATCTAATCAACCCCCGCCTCCCCCACCCCGCCACCGCCACCACCACCTCTCTCAGCCATTCTTCTGCTCCATTGAGTACAAAGCCATTCGCACCCCTCTTGTTCTCTACTCAAGCAGAATCATCTGCAGTGACAAACATCATTATAATGTTCCTCAATGAGCAGTCCACCTTTAGCTGCATGTTGTAGCCTGCGGGGGGCTCTTCTCCTGAGTGGGATCTATGTGCTGACCCATGTTTGCATGCACGCTGTTTGAATGTCCACTCCAGTGAATCACCCACCAAAGTCACTTCCTGTTCTCTCTGTTTCCAGAATATCATGCATTAGCTGCAAGACACTGGGGGAAGAAGACTGGCATCACATACCCTCTTCACTATGAAGTTCTAGTGACTCTCACTACAGGACTGATTAAATAAACATTTGTAAAGAAAATAGGTTTTCCTGAGAATATAAATGAAAAGAAAGTTTATAAAGCACCATCTTATTGTTTCTTTCTTTAAAGTTTTGAAAAGGCACTGCACAGGGATTTGAGCAATAATACCTTTTTATTTACAATGCAAGCTAAAGTTCAGAACTAGTTTAGCACGTTTTATTATCGTTATTATCATTTTTTACACTAACCAACAGAACTGAGTGATGCATTGGTGCCAGACTACCAAATTAATCAAGATGAATGGGAACATTGCTAATCTCCTTTTTTTAATATCCTGAGGTACAGTTGAGAACAGTGAATAAATTGCCCATAATTTGTCAATAGAGGATGTGTTGGGCATTTGTTGCTAATTTGTATGGTGGACAGAATGCTGGCAGAAAAATATATTTAGTGAGTAAATGATACATTATGTGGAACCAAGCTTTAAGTACACCTTGTGGAGCTGTTGCTAATTCATTTTATACTAATCTGGTCTCAGAACTTGTGGATGAATGCCTTTCTGTGGTTCAAATAAAATGAAAAATGTAGATAACAAACATAACAAACAAACATATTCTTACATTAATGCAGTGGTAATGTACTGTGCCTGATTATGTTGACCCACAAAATAATTCTGAATGTTCTCTCATATATTGGTGTTCTACTTAATGTAAATTACAGTTACTTTATAATTTAAGGATCCTAATATGCATGAAATATTAATCCATGGTCTATTAGAGACACACTGTCACAGAGTCTGTTGGGGGCTTAAGTGTTCATTACGACAGAGCTGTATTTGGATTAAGTCTCCTGCAGACTGTTTCAAGTATTAATGCGTTGGGTCCTCTGTGAATTTGTCATAATACGGAGCTACCAAGAAAAGTCAGACATGTCCGTAGGCAGACTTATTTTATATCCTAAAACTATTATTTCATCAATGATTCATTCCACGTAACTACATGTGCAGTTCTCTTGTGACCATTTTGACAGAACCAGTAATGCTGCTAAATCCAGGACATAAAATTCATTCTGAGCCTCAACAACAAACAACGTAGAATGTCCTGCCTCTTTTTGTTTATGCATCTAATGTGGGTTTTTGGAGGCGCATCATTGATATGGCTCTGGTTAGGAAGCATGTGGTGACTTTGACCTTTCCTAACCTTGGCAAGATGATGCCGTGACCAACTGTGAGGCCGGCTGTCCATCTCTCACTGGGCCTTTTTCTTTAAGTGACAGGCCTGGAAATGTTGCCAACACACGCTTTTTATCCGATAACGTATATCTAAAAGCAATGGACAATGCAGCTATTGAGTTATTATGATGACATCTTTGTTGCCAAATTAAACCGACTGTTTTAATAGTCACAAGAAAATGGAACCCAATCTGTGACTGCATGGAAAAATAATCTTGTTTATGCTGACGTTGCGCTCTGTACCTATCTTGTTTGTGCCATTGAATGTGGTTCTGCTGCTCCTTTATGGGACAAATCATGAGGAACAGATGTACCTGTTGTCTGAGTTGGAAGCCCCTGCAGGGCGTTGCTAGCTTATGTGTCCTGGGATCATGTGTCCACTCTGTTACTGAGTCCGAGAGGTGTGCGACACATTTGTGACAGGTGGATTGCCAGGTGTCCCAGTTGGTGGCCAGGCGTGCAGGTGCTCAGGTGGGGATGTCACATACAGTATTTTCAAGTGAGTACTCAAACCACTAAAAGTGTCCATGCAGATCTGAATGGGCCAAACAGGGCAGTGGTAACAAATGCAGCTCCATGTGCATCAAATGCTCGAGCTGTCCATTTTCACTTCACACACACATCATGTTTACGGTTCTGCTTTTATCAAACTTTGCTCATTGATTTCCCTGAGTACACTAAATTGTATCAAAATATGATCAGTGATATCGCTTTGTTTCCCATAGTTCCCTAGAAGTAGCTGAATTTGAAAATTCACTATACTCTGATTAGTAATGTGAAAACAGCTTCACCTTAGAGGCTGGGACAAACTAAGTGGCATGCAAAGCAGTAAGGTGAGATGACTCCTGAAATCTAATGTTACTCTGTTTGTGTGTGTGTGTGTGTGTGTGTGTGTGTGTGTGTGTGTGTGTAGAAGAGAATACACCTGTAAGCCCTGCACTCACTGGAGCAAAGCCTATTACAACAAGCATAAGACATATCCCTCAGACTGTGAACTGTGAGCACACGCACTACAGCACACACACGCATACACACCTAAACACACACACACACACAAACTCATTTCAGGCAGACAAGACATTGTACAGTGCAGGCATGAATTACCATCTTGATCATACCCACAGCAGCCGCGATGTCATGCAAACTTATTGCTCTGTCTAATACTGAGGTCACCTTCAACAAGACAACAAGTCTAGGTGTGGTGTTACGCTGTCTGCAACTGTGATGCTTTGTTTTAGCCGCAAAATGTATTTCTTATCCCCTGCAAATGCTTAGTCATCAATTGACAGCAAAGACTCCAGTGACTGTCAAGGGTGAAGTTATTGTTCTGCCTCCTGCAGAGGTTGATGGGTTCGAGAGATCTGAGCTACTGTAAACGCAAGGTGTGGCATTCCAAAATCCACTTAATGCAACAGTGATGCTTTTCCAGGCACAAAGTTTATTTCTAATCCTTTCTAAAAGCTTAGTCATTCCATTGACAGCAAACCGCTGTAACTGTCTAGCATTTAGTATCTCAGGCTCTTTTGTGCATTGTCCAATATTTGGTGCAGATTAAATATTGATTTCTATACATTTCGGAACACAGTGAAAAATGTTCCCTTGAGTTGGATTATATGGGGCGTTTCTGGGGACCACTCATCATTTCTCTGATCCTTACAATTTGACTCAAGAGGTGAGATTATACCATATACTTTGCTCTTGTGGCCTTTCAATATTTGAGTGTTCAGCAAGGCTTTCTCAAACAAGTCCCTAGCAGTGATGAAACTCTACTAAACTTACTTTCCAGTGCACTAAGTCTTTAAAGCAATCAAGGATGAGGAGAAAATAGACAATCTCCAAGAGAGTATCTCATGCTGATTTGCTCGCCACGCTTATCCAAATAGTCTGGCCCCTTATCAAATTGGATTGGTTTATTTGAATGGGAGTGAAGTCCCTTTTGGTCAGCAGAAGATTAATATTGATTTAATCTGAAATTGTTAAATATGGGACAGATGGTGACAGTAGAAAGACCTTGAATTCTGAAACCGATGTCTATAATACACTGTGTTCTCTCGGTATCTGTCTGCCTTTCTGCATAAAGTCAAGGCATCTGTAGACTATTAAAGTACTTCAGGGGTAAGAAACATTTTAGTAAAAAATAGCCATGGTTGTAGAAGTCTTTTGCCTCTTTAAATCAGACCAATAATCTCTTATGCAACATTGAAACTTTTGAAAGATTCTCATTTTACTCGTGAAAAATGTTCTAGAAATGTATCAGAATTAATTGAAATACTGGCACAGGAACTATACTAAAAGGCATATGACCTGATCATTTTAAATGAATGAATGTGTAAATAAATGTTGTTTTCCTAGCTCTAATATTTTACAAATTAATAAACTATTGTTGCTCTCATCCTCACTAATGTGCTGCTATGATTACAATAGACGTTGCATGTAATCATTTCTCTTGGGTGAATGATGTTACTGATTGTGAAAAATGAGAATTGGTTTCAACTGTACAACAGAGGCTGTTTCAGCATCCTTGTCCGCAGCTCATTAAAAGCTTTCTCCTTGTGCCAGTGGATAATAACAAAGGATTTACTGCAAGCCCTCGCCTTCAAATAGGGGCAAGTCTCACCAGGGCCCAGTGTCAGCTACCTGTTTTGTAGGTGATCACAGCCAAGTTGACATATAGTCACCACAGATCAGTTCAACTGAATTTGTAATTACATAGATATATCATAAGCACTGTGATGACGGGGCCTCTGCTTTCATCTGAGCACCAGGTAGTGAACTCCAATGAGTATCCACAAGTGCACTACAAGCTTGATGCTTGCCTTGTTGTTGTTCTTTTATCCCCCTACCCCACGCACAGGAGCGGCCTTTGAGCCTCTGCAGATGCTGGTGAGAGCTTGGAAATCAATGCACTCAAACAGGGATAAGAGAGACTTGGTTTTGGATAACTCAGGATGTCTTAGTGTGCATTATTCATTAGACAGGAGGGACACACTCACAATTGCTGCCACTGCAGAGGTGTACTGGAGACAAAGAATATGAAAGCTTAACCATATCACTCCCTAAATCTCAGAAGCAGAAGTACTGCAATTCCTGGTGTTTAGTTTTCTCTCACTCCCTCTGTGTCGGGGCAGGTACAACACGGCTTCTGACGATGTTGTAAACATTTGAAGTGGAAACAAGGGTATGGTCTTTTCTGTAGCAGGCCTGCAGGGTTGTCTGGCTTGATGTGGTACGGATAAAGCTAATGTGCAATTATAATCACTGCACAAAATGTACACATTCATCAAAAAGACAAATACACAACCATTTCTCCAGATCTTAACTGAGATGCTACCTTAACATAGAGATGCAACTAAGTCTCGCCAACACCAGGAGGGGAAAATTATTTTATTATTATTTACTCTGTATTGCATGAAGGAGTCTCCTTGTCTCTTCCATCTGCTAGCAAACAACAGACACATGCCTAAAGGTTTCTGTGTGGTGGGATGCACCAACAGTGTAAAGAAATGCCGAACCAAAAAATTAGATTTCAAGAAGACAAAAGTGGATATAGGCAATAAGACATGAGAAGGAAGAATGGGATCCTGTCACTCCTACCTGTGCAACAAGCATTTCATTTCATTGTTGTATGAATGTAGATTCCTGACAAAAGGTAAGACGCTATCATCTTTCACTGGATACTCTTCTCATGCCAAACTTTCATAAGATCTTTTAAAATCGTATCACAAGTGATTATTTAGGGGTATGTTTCAACCTGGTGGTCATGCCACCACCCTTCATTTTCATCTACTTTTCATCTACACATCTACATGTGTAAGGCTGACTTTTGCTGCGGTTATACTGTCTTCTAGGGAAACTTAAAAAGTTAAAAGCGGTGGGGGGATTATCTTGTGGATTACCTTCCCAAAGAAAAAGACTGATGCTGGCTGGTCAGCTCTCCGTATCGTAAGAAAAAGCAATTACAACATTTAAAAAGGTGGTGCATGTAGATCTTCTCCATCAAACTTGCTACATTTTGGTTTTAATCTGTATTTTCTTTACTTTATTGCTGTCACTGAATGTTGTGTGACGTTCCCTGCCTAACATGCTGATGTGGTGGACAAGTAAGTATTGTTTTTCCTGTGTGTCCTTGAAGGTAACCATCAGCAGCCAGCCAGATTTGGAGCACCTGGGTCAGGCGCACCAATAGGATAAAAACCCCGGCCCAGCTTTGCTCTGTCTCTCTCTCATCTGGCTCCATCCCGGCCAGCAGCAGCACGTTCTCAGCTTTTGTTTGATTTCTGTTTTGTTTTCACTTCACAACATTTATACCTCATAGTGCTTACACATCCACATTTACATTGCTGACTGACACTCCACGTTTGTACTTATTAACTCAGTTGTTTAAGTTACAATCATAAATTCTCAATTATTTGCCATCTGCTGTGTCCTCTTACGTATTTATGATGGCCTAGGAGCTGGGATATAACAATTGATGTCTGATTGGATTTGATTTAAATGGCTAAGCCAAAACTGTTCAAATCAACTGGATCAGGAGATTTTGATGACAAAGGCTGGACATGCAGATGCTGCCGCCGGTAAGCTCCTTCAAACTTTGCTGTTTTTGTTTTAATCTGTTTTCAGCTTTATTGCTGACACACATATTACCTATGACAGAAATACCCTACAGTCATCGGAAAAAAGGAAGCGAGGGGTTTGGATTAAAGAACAGTGGATTTGATCCAGATGATCCAGACAGCCAGATCAGCAGGACCAGCCCACTGCAGCAGGTTCTGACGCCCCACAAGGATAGGGAAGAGAGACAAGATAGGAGCCATGCTGGCCCAGCTTGGACTTCTGGTTGGTCCTGGCCAATTCCCGGTCTGGATGAAATTGGACCTGCTCATCCTGGATCAGTACTAGACGGACGCGTTATATTTTGTTTTATGATGAGTCTTCGTTTGAATCCCTGAATCTCTTCAATGAAGGTGGCAAGATTGCAATTATCATTTAATGTTCCCATGTTAGTTTACATATGATTGCTTATTGAATGTAGGTGTTATCGGAGGAATTTTTTATTTCCAGTCATCTCACTCAGAGAAAGACTTATTTTCAAGTTCTGAGATGAGAGCAAAGAATCTAATGAAAAGCAACAGCACAACTACTGTAAGTAGCACTGCTCATCACAACAGTAGAAGAATGTATTGACGTTCATTTTTAAATTACCTAAGCTCATTAAGTTCAGGCTAAATGTAGTAACATATTAATAATGCTGCTTCTACACAAATTTTACCCGCAAGTGGGTGACCTTTTATGCTCCAAGAGATTGGAATACATCCACAAAAATATAGTAATAAATATAGAATAGCAAACACATAAATCTCCCATACACCTTTTACATACAAAGTAGTGAAAACACCTCAAGGGCATGCATTTACACACACACATTTGCATACCCACCCTACAACGCACACACATACAAGTCAGTTTGAGTCAGTTTGTTCTTTGCGGAGGTATAGCTGTCACTTCAGATATTGAGTACTTCCTAACTACTACAGTGACTTAAAAGTCAAGGGGGTGGATATCATATAAATTTAGCTTTCATGCATTTCAGATTCCTTTCCAGAAACGGGATGTGTTTCAGAAAATATATAATTGCACAAATACACACACACACACACACACACACACACACACACAAATCAAAATTCAGCAGGAACCTCTGCATGCAGGTTTTGCTTTGATTGTGTTACATTCAGTGGGTGATTTGCCACGTTCCTTCATCCCCTTTCACATCACTCCCCGGTTGCATTGAGACAGCTGGGTACAGGCACTGGATGGTACCCACACTTTTATAAATAAATTTTACCAAGCCTGGCAGCCCAGTCCCTTTGGATCAGGAAGAGTTTGACAAATTAATTCTGCTTATGTGTCATTGCATCTGCTGTGTTTGGACAGGTGTACAATCTTTCATATAAACCTATTTTAATAATGGCCATGTCCAGTGGTTTATTTAATTATTCATTAGGACACGATTGTCAAACTAAACATAAAAAGCAGCAATTCTGATAATGATTCAAGCCAATGGCTTCTCGACATTTGAAATGGCAATAATTGATTATCTTGAAGTAGTATTGGTTGTAACCTCCTTTCAGAGGGACAACTAACTCCATTTCATGGTTCAAGAACTCAGCTTTTCTAAGTGAGAAGACAGATTGGCTCAAGGTTAAACGCTTTGGCTAGACAGTCATTAGTGTGCACAAAGTGAAGGCTGGTAGTAAGAGAGAAAACCTCTGCCCCTTGATTTTCTGTGAGATATCTCCAAAATAGACAGTTTGCCCCGCAGAGCCAGGAGTCACAAGACAGTATCAAAGGGCTTATATTAAACTATCTCAAACTAACGTGACTAATTAGAAAAAGAAAGTCACGTCTTCACACGGAGGTATTTCCGAGAGCTTGCTTAATATTAGACATGTATCATTAGACAACAAGCATATCTATCAAAATACTTATTTTGCTTAATTAAGCTTATGTCATTTAAGCTGCATTCATGAAGAGTGCCATTGATCCCAGGAGTGTTTTTTCTGATAGAGAAACTGGCGGAAACTGTGATCTTTCATGCAAACACAATAATTATAGAACACACCAATATCTCTGGATCGACTTCATTTATTCATTCAGTTGTTCTAAACCTCTTGCTTCTTCAGGTTTGCTCAGCTCATGTTGAGCAACAGGTGTAGGGTTTTAACCTATAAGCTAGTTGTAGCAGCTGTTGCAGTTTATACGGTTACAAAAGGTTTAATATACAGAGCAGCAATTATGCATGGTTTAGTAATGAGACCAAAAGTTCTAAAACTAAAGCAACATCAAAGCATAAATCTTATCCAAATATTAAAAACAGAAAACCCGACAGTATAAAGCCTATTAATTACATCTAATATGGACAAAACAGGGAGGTTGGAAAAGAGATCTGCTGTGTCTCAACTATTACTGTATCATAGAAATTGCCTCAAATCCAACACTTTGCTTTGACCATTTGGCTCTACAGTATTTAAGTTGTGCATCCATAATATTCCTCTTTTTTGATTAGCTGTTTAATGATGTTGCCTCCTCATGTGTAAGGTTAATGTACTGCCACCCAGATTATGTTTATTATCAACATAATGAGGAAACAATTGCAGCGCTCATTGTCAGTGTATGTAATTAGTTTTCTGTACAATATCCAGTTTAGCCTTTTACTCCTGGACTCACAGTTTTTAAAAAAAGGATCAACATTGACGCAGCAGGACCACAGCTATTGTCTTTTTTATTTTATGCATTCTTTTTCCTTGTCAAAACCTGGGGCTTACATTACCCACAATGCAACTTGACCACTGGCAGTTTGGTCAAAGATTTGGGAAAATGAGAAGGCTACAGAGTTCGGGTAATCTCACTTCTTTCTAACTTCACAAGCTTTTGTGCTTCCTTCAAAATATATTTGTTGAGGACATAAGGTACACTTCCATTTATAATGGCTGCTTTATGTTCCGAGATTACTCATAAAATGGTATTTGTCTATATTCAAAATATATCTCAGCAGAAATTCACTATCCATTTGCAACTGAAGGACACTCTTTCTATACATCAATTCAGGCTTCAAGCTGCTGGCATTCACCTCTGTCAGAATGAAGCCTGATGCAGACTTGCTTTTTCAAACTCGTCTAGTTAGCTAATATTGCCTTGTAGAATAAACATAGTCAAACCGAAACCTACAGTTTTTGCTCCCGGTTCCTCTGCCAGGATCCCATTTGTGGACCTCACCTCTGCTTTCCACACTATTATCCTGGACCTCTTCCACTGCAATATGTTGCAGCTGTACATTGCTCCCCTAAATGAGTGGGTGGATATCAGACTTCCTGGCAGATCGAAGGCAGCTACCTGTCAAACCGCAGGCTGCAAACACAGGTGTACCACAGGGGTATGTGCTTCTTCCTCTCCTACGCTCACTGTATATCTGTGATTGTATGTACTACCTTGTCCATCAAGCTTCTTCAGTTTTTCAACAATACTTGACTTGTGAACTTCAGCTCCAAAAATCAATCAATCAATCAATCAATCAATCAATCAATCAATCAATCAATCAATCAATCAATCAATCAATCAATCAATCACCTTGAGATGGACTGACTTACAACTGTGGAGATGAGAATTCACTTCCATAAGTAAAGTGAATGTACTGCAACTAATGATTGCAGAATTCTTATTGATGATTAATTTATTAATCAGCTCGTCTATAAAATGTCCATCACTTGCTCCCAGAGCCCAAGATGATGTCTTTAAATTGCTTATGTGGTCCAAACCACATCAATATCCATTCATTCATACTAGTTTAAAGCAACAGGAAAATCTCACTATATATTTCTACAGACATGTTTTTTGTCCATGTATGACAACAGTCCAATGGCTTATCACCTTCTAAGTTTTGGCTGTCATTAGTGGTATTAAATTACTATCAAAATATGTCCACATCAAAGGCCAAAATAAAAGTTCTAATAGCGGTTGTCCTGCCCACTGCAGCTGAAAAAGCTTAACTTCACATCATGCATCATTCACGGGTTTAACTCCATGTCCTCCTGTCAGTTTAAGCTTCAGTGTGTTGTCTGCATTGCTGAGCAGGGGACTGAGCTGTTGACTGTCCTTCATTTGATCAAAAATGAATGACATCATGCAGCGACAAGGGCAGGGAGGATTGCCCTAACTCAGTCAGTGCACAGCCTTGCTACCATCTGTGCCAAAAACTTTGCTCGAACAGACAGTACAGGTCCAGTATAAAGCCCCACTTCTCATAAGTACAAAAAATGCATCTAAAAATGCAGGCTGAAGTGAAAACAAACAAAAAAGATGTACAATTCAGAATTAAAAACAAGGTTTTATGTATGTACTACGGAGAACTTCAAGATATTTTCAAGTTAGTTAGCTTTATGGTTAGTTTTTTGGGTAATGATTACTAAGCTTCTTTGTGGAGGTGGCACAAGGAGCTTAGTGGCAACAAGAATATAGGTAATTTGGTAACAAAATAAGACCTCTTTTTTTACAGCTATTTTTTGAGTTTAATGGCACTGCACACTGTTCCTAAAATGAAACTGAGTCAGTCGGTCCGTTATTGAAGAGTTGAACAAGAGAGAGAAGTATAAAAGACAGATGACACATAGAGGATAGTAAATAACATGTTTCTCTTATACCAAGTTAACTGAAGTTTAATAGATCTATAGATAGTAAACTGGAAAATCAGAAGCAGATATAGAAGGAGCTTGACATCTAATAGTATGACAAGTATCAGTGTAACTGTTTGTGATTAAAGACAATATTTTATTTAAGATCATCATTTTGCATGTGCCTGAAAGAGAGTGTGGCAGTGTGACACCTCGACAGAAAATAATCTGCTTTTTCTTGCTCTCAGAGAGACGGCTTGTCTTTCTGACTCCTGGCGGCGTTGACAAGTTGCTCATTTCAGCATCTCATTTACTGCCACAGGACAAACGTAATTCATGTATTTAAATGACATCTTCCAAACAACAATGAAAAGCTCATTGTCACATAGGGATGGTCGCATGCAGTATTTGTTCCCTTGGAGAGCAGAGGGAATGAGCAAAACTGCATGAGGTAAAATTCAGTTAGTTTTTCTTTTGGAAGAAATCATTACAGAAAAGGCGATAAGAAAATTTCCCTCCAGTCTTGAGCATTAAAGAATTCATGAAATATTCAAGACTAGTTGCAGATATTTGTGTTTAGGGTGGCTATACTATTAAGTGTTCCTCTGAGGTTTGATGTGCCATTATTAGCTGTGTGTATGGGTGGCTAAGGGATACCAAATGTTCATTCAGTAGGTTAATCCAAATACTCTTTTTTTTTTCTAAGGCTCAGTGGGGCATTCAGTAATTTCTGCTGTAATTATCACCCTCCCATTGGCTCAAACAGAAATAGATTCTCTTAAATCCTACTCAACATTGAGTGGATTATGAGCCAGAGGCATAGTGCATATAACAACTTCTGACTATTTAAACTTCATGAGCTGGCTTTTTTGTGTAGTAGAAGAAACAATAGAAACATGCCTGATCATAGGTATAACCATAACCATATCTACTGACAAAGATCTGTTGTTCTGTGTTTCTTTTATTTTGTATGTTAATTTACCATGGAGGAAGATCAAAAAAATCAAAATGTGAATAATCTTTTCACAGTTACAACTACTGCTACAAAGGTGTAGTAGGCTATTGGTGCAGTGCCGTAATCATCAAAAGAAAAATAACACGTTGGTAGATAATGTTAGCATTTTTATCTAAACAATGTGTTTTGTATGAAAAATCTAACTATGCAACTTATAAACAGCTGTCAAATCAATCTAGTGGAATAGAAGTATAAAGTAGTATCAAATGGAAATACTCAAGTGAAGTACAAGTTCCTTAAAATTGTATTACAGTGCTTGAGTACATGTATTCAGTTACTTTCCACTGCTCATAAAGTATACGGAGCGAACATTTAGAGACTACTAGTTTCACGACACCAGATGATCAGAGATCCATGTTTTTTGGGCTATGTGGCCGATCTGACCTGTGTATGTTAAAGGTCCAGTGTGAAACATTAGGGAATATTTATTGGCAGAGATGGAATATAATATTCATAACTTTTTGGAGCTTTTTGCAGCCACCGTATCTCCTTTGTGCCTGGAAGGGAATGGTGAAGCAAGGGATTTGCAATCTGCAACTTCACCACTAGATGCCACTAAATCCTTCACACTGGTCCTATCATTCGTCGACAGTGGCCCGAGACCGTAAGCTAAGAAACAAAATCAGGCATCAAGTCTAGTTTAGCCTCTGTATTAAATTTTCCTATAATGAACAGTAACTACTTAAGCACAATTTCGAGGTACCTATTATGTACATTATAATATTTCAGATACATGGTGCGAACTACAGGGGGAGCTTAGCGCCTCTTAATGAGACACAAGCTCCCCTGAAAACATGATTTGTGACATTTTGGGGGGTCTAAAATACTGACAACATGCTATTTTTGCCTTCATCATGGTGGATCATGCGTACATTTAGGCTACTATTGATGTATGATTCATGCACGAAGGCGATTCATCACTAATTCACTTTAATAAAGATACGTGCCATCTAAGCCTGGTGGCTCAATATCCTAAACTTCACTCATCTTTTTGCAAAGAAAACCAACTTTAGTCCCATTAAATCGCCATTATTCCCTAAAAATAAGTGAGCTCCCCTGAAAGCCATAGTATAGTTTGCACACTGTTCAGATACTTGTACTTCACTACATTTCTGAGGGAAATTTTGTGCTTTAAAGTGCACTACATTTGCCTGACAGCTGCGGCTAGCAGTTACTTTGCAAATGAAAGGCTCTGCACACCCACACAGGTGTTTTTAATTACTGATTAGACCTCAGGTCAGCTCAGGGTGGAGCCATACTGGGAATTACGTGATGAACACCAAACTCCATTTACTAATAATGTAACTAATAACATATAGTACAACAAAACAAACAGAAGTGAGGGACATGTTAATCAAACAGTCATACAGACCTACACTAATTAGGGAACAGTTAAAACACCCGTTGTGTGTGTGTGTGTGTGTGTGTGTGTGTGTGTGTGTATTTGTGACTACGGACTATGGAGGACGTCTCTTTTTCATGCAAAATATATGATGATATATGATGCACTGTTAAACTATCAAGCAGTAAGTAGGGTAGAGTTTCCTCTACCTTGACTACAACATGAACATGAGGCTTACTCTTTAATGCATCAGTGGCAATCAATAAATATAACACTGAAAGGTATCTGGGTACTGAGAACTTATACTTTTGATAGCCATTTTAAGTGCACTTTATATACTATTTGAATTCGGTTTTATGTGTAGTATTTTCATACTGAGGTAGGCTATTGCTACTTCACGTAAAATCATACCTCTTCTTCTAAAGAAGATTTTTGTTTATAATACCATAATTACCCGAAAAATAAAAGAAAAAGAAACACAAACAACCATGTGTAGGCTCTTGTATCCTCAAGTATAGGACGCAGTGGAAATTGTGAAGCTGCAGCGTGGAAAAAAAAAAAAGACAAACCTACTGTACATCCACCTCTGATGTCCCATGTGCCACTGCCGCCGCCGCGCGCTCACAACTACAGTCCTCATCCTGTGGACAAGCTGGACGCTCACACACTCTGAACAACGGCGCCAACCGTACCGTGAGCGCTTTCTGCTCCTAAAAAAATAAGTAGAATACACCGAAATTGAACAACCTTCCCACCCGGCGGACCTCTTTGTTAGAAGCCACCGCTGCGGGGGTTTGGTTCGTATCAGTCTGGCGGCGGTTGCGAGCAGGACTGCCGGGGTGCCCTAAATGAATGCGCCGGGGGACCGGAGTGTGGAGAGGCGGAGGACCGGGCTGCTACTCGGAGTCTGAAAACACTTGAAGGGCACTTGGGGTGGAGAGAGTGAACGCCAGCGTTTAGGATAGACTACCTTACGAAGAGTCGAGAGGAGACGGAGTTTGGGGCCGTTTCTACGAGAGCAACATCCGCACTTTGAGGAGGTGAACTTCACTGTCGTCGTCGACTCGATGCTGGCGGGTTGCTGGGCTGAAGGAGTGAGGAGAAGCGCGGTGTAACATGGATATCCGAGAAGGGATAAACATCAAACACCACAGAGGACGTACTCAGGTAAGAAGAACAACTATTTGCTTTTCCCCATGTTCTGTGTAAACTCAATTTTTTTAATATTACGAACCCTTTCATCGCTTATTTTCGGACTGTCTCTCAAACTTCCACTTCTGGCATCGGAGATAATACAGTATGGAATACAGTACAGTATACAGTGAATTTAAAACCTAATATGTCAGTCACTCACTAAAAAAATTTCTGCATAAAATAGCATTATCTGGATTGGGTTTTTTTTGGACTATGCTCATTTTCTCCCACAGGCAATAGTAGGCAGCACACACACACACACACACACACACACACACACACACACACACACACACACACACACACACACACACAGGTTATTGCGCTACAACGTTCCCAGCGTGTAATTGCGCATGCATGCATATATCTGTGCCCATGCCTTTATGGCCATGCTTCAGTTACGAAAACCTCAATGAAATACCCGTTTTCCAGTTCTCTATTGAGTTGTACAATTCCCACATAAGCCATTAGAGATAATATCATTCTTTGTGTCCTCTAATTGCCATGGTCATCATTTACACCATGCATCTCTTCTATAAGAGGGCACAAATCCACCTATCAATTCTTCTCTCATTTAAATCCTGCTCTGGCAGAACTCATTTGTCGCCAGTGATCAACAGGGGATTGGACTCAGTCCAGTCTCATCATCTCTGCCTCTCTTTGATTGCACCGAGCTCCGAGCTTGATTGCCGCTCAGATTGTCTGAAGTCCTTTAGCGTGCCACTCTGTTGGAAATAGTTATCCTCGTGAAATCAAGTGTCCATATGTTTGAGAGGGAGCAGGCTTGCACATCATGATTCCGCTATTAGGAAAATTAGAGGTGGCTGCAGGCTAGGGTTTGACAATTAATTCTTCCCTGTCCCAGAATTGTAAACAGTTTGTGTCATTCCCCCCTGTTTGCAAGGATGTCTCAGTGTTGTCTTTGTTTCATGTTGACAGTGCCAGCCGGATGTGCCCTGGGATAACTGTTACTACCAAAAGATGGGGTTTAATTCCCTACACAAACACTACTTTGGAGTGCACTTGCTCTTCTTACCTTTTGTGTCCAAGTGGTTGGGATAGTACAGCTACTACACATGTCCTTTGGGAAGTGTGCTTATGGCTTGGAGACGTTTCTGATGATGTCACTGACTCAGAAAGAGGAGGAGGAGGAGGGTGCAACATGAAGTTCATAGTGCCTCACTGAGCAGAGCAAGGTCTGCATGAGGAGTGGGAAAACAGCAAGTAGACTGAAGGAGGTTGATGCAGGTTGCAAGCTATGTACATTTGAACACAACAGGTGAGCATAGGTAGTTGGATGATCCAGTTGGTTTCTTCGGAAGTCTGTTTCAGTTTTATGTCGCTGCGGTTCATTCTTATTCATCACACCACTAACATTTTACCTGCAGAGCTTTAAAGCTATATAATCTTTAATTTAAACTAAGTAGGCCTACATTTGGAGCAGTGACAGTTATCAGTTATGAAGGAACCTACTAAACGTCTACACAAACCTCTACAGAGCGTGTCTACAGTATGTGAAACTTTACAGTAATTCTCAACAATTTGAAGTGAAACGGCGACAACGCAAAACTGAATCTATTTGGATCGAGTGCTTATCTATTGGTTAAAAATGTTAAAAATTGACAACCCAGGTTTGTACTATTTAGAATGTATATTCTTCTTCTGCGTCAAAGCACCTCAGTCTATCTATTGTTTTTCCATTTGTCATGCACACCTGCTCAGTGGGGTACTAAAAAGTTCATGTTCCATCCTCCTCCTCCTTTTGAGTCAGCGACATCCTTAGAGATGTGTCTAGCCATAAAGATAATATTCTGCTGGCAGAGAAATATCATGCAGATCACAGGACAGTGATTCCTTCTCCTCTGTCTCATCTCTGTAAGGGGTGTAAGGGGTGTTTGTATTCACACTGCCGCTCAAAGTATTTATATATTTTAGCATCTTTAGTCAAATGTCCAATATAAAACAACAAAATGCCATATAATTGTTGTATATATAGAAAGTGAATTGGACTAGTAAGTGAACTGAGAAAGAGATGTAGCCTACCCTTGTTTTTCTAGATCCTGATCACTCAAACAAAGCACCTGCAGTAATCAGCTTCCTGTATATTTGTTCTACAGCTGATGCTTGCTCTGTCTCTCTGTCTACAGCTTTGCTGCAATTGCATATTATAGCCTATATAAATTCTAAATGTGTAGTAAGAGTATAAAGTGCGTTTCCACAGAGGTGCTATATACATAACAATGCAAGCACGCAGGGACGGCTCAGAAAACATGAAAGTAAAATGATAGAAAAAAGAGTTTTACTTGCTATCTGGGAAGTTTTCACTTCTAGAATTGAAATGAGTATTCTCAGAAGTTGTAGTTTGATTGACATACATTGCTGCACGTCTTGTATTATTTCCTGTTTTTACATGCAGGGAAAATGCATACAACGTCTTGTGTAGTAACAATGTATATATACGACAGAGTTTTGAAGATTTTCATGTTATCAGTGTGTTTTCATCTTGTATGGATGCCTTTAGGCATGTTGCTCACTTTGGGTTTTTGGTGGGCTTAAAATTGCCTCCTATGATCTGAGTTGCAGCAACGTGTTTCACCAAAAGACCTAAATCTGTCTGTGCATTTAAGGAACTATTAATTGGCAGGCTTTTAAATTCTAATGGGATCCTTAATTAGTACCTTAGCGAAAGCAGGTGCACTGGAATTGTCACTTGTGCCTAAAAACACATTCAGTCAGAGCTAGCATCAGTTGTAAGACAAATACACAGTATGTTTGCTGCAGGTGCCTAATTGGAGTGATTAAAATCCACTCCATTCAAATCCAGGTTATTACAGACAAAATTGAAAGTAACCGTAATTTATAAATTCACTTACATCTTTTATTTATTTTAGGGTATTCGGAGTCAGTGCATTGCTTGAGCCTTAACCATTTAATCAATAATGCTTCAATAAAGGGTGTTCAGAAACTTTCTAACTGTATTATTATTAATACGTAGCTATCTAACGGTGTGTAAATTATTACCATATGCTGTGCTCATTATGTTAAAACTTGGTCTTGGAGCATGCGTGCAAGCAGGAAGAACCTTTCAACATACTCAGTTGCTTTGTCACAGGGGAGATTGGGATGAGCGCTTTCGTGGAGAGCCCCTGGTGTGGTCTGGAGGAATGAGGAAGCTGGCATGTGTTATGTCATGCCTGCGGCTTGTGTGCTTAGATCAAAACACCATTAGTCTCTTTGTCTTGTGCCACTGTTTGAGATAGAATCTTGGCTAGGGAATACGTTGGCACTTCCTTGACTCCCGTGGTGTGCCATTTGTGAGGAATGAAAAAAATGTGTTTGGCATGCATAAAAGCTTCAGCTCAGGGAAAAGTTTTAGCCTTATTGGTTATATGCGCATAGATTCTTGAAAGGCAAGATTGGCAGAGGGAAGTTCAGGTTTTTTGGTGGCTTTTTCACGTCCGTGCAACTTTTAAAGTACTCCTGAGTTAAGAGTTTTCAGTCAGTACGAACTGATGCACCTCCAAAATATTTGAAGTTCATTTGGAAGTAGTGCATTGTTTTTTTCTTGTTGTTGTTGTACAGGGGGCTTCAACATGTTTTGTAGGATCAACAGACATGACAGCTACTTAAAACATACAGGTTATTCAGTTCAGTGATGAAAAAGAAGAGTATTTGCAAACCTTCAAAGAACAGCAGCATACCCTCAGTAACTGTATAAATAGCTCCCACAGTCAAAAAACCAAATAATATAACAGATTCTTAATTGCTATCTTACGTATTTGGTTTAATAATTGAAAATTTAGTGTAAAAGAACCTCATAACTGTAAAATACTCTCATCTGATTATGACTTGATATCATTATTACCGCCACTCTTCCACAGAGATGCTTGGTAAATCTTTGATTCATGTATGCCGTGAATCAAAGTATGCAGGATTAAGTAGAAATTTCACGTCCCCTACTACTACTAGTCTCAACTCGAGCACCACCAGAAAATGAATTTTAAATGACTGGAGGCACTCAGAGCCGTGAGATGAGCCTCACATGCAGGAAAACACTGATCGAGCTGGTGTCTGCAGATCAAGTGAAGTCACAGCTCAGGTGATTAAAGATGCAGCATTGTATGCCATTTTTCCCGGTCTCGTCTCGTTCCTGCAGAGTGTGGGAGTCTGGTCTCATTCATGATTCAGAGCTCGGGGGGTGTGGGTGTGTGTGATTGTGTGTGGGGTGCTCATGCATTTTAGTGTGAATTTTATCTTCATCTGGACTCTTCAACCAACGAGACCTGAAGTACCCTTCTATTAATACATTTTTGAGCCCTGAAAAATTGATGGTAGCGGAGAGATCGGGTGTAGTGGAGAGGGTCAAATCAACTGCCATCACTGTCAGCGGCTGTGGATGACTGAACTACAATCTGTGGTTTATCAACTCCAGCTGGTGCAGAGAAGAAGAGGAAAAGAGGTGTCACTTTGACAACACTGAAATTTGGAGGAGGGATTTGTCTCCAGAAATCTGAGACTTCCCACAACACAAGCAGCTTTTCCTCAACAGTCAAATAAAATGAAGCGCTCAGTTTTATATCCAGGCTATCTGCAGCTACATGGCATTTATTCCACATGATTAGATGAACATCACAATTTCCCAAAACACCGGTTACCTAAGATGAGGTCTTCCTATTCCTTATTTCATCTGACCAACAGTCCAAAACCTATTTATTCAATTTACAATTAAATTAAACATAGAAAAGCAGCAAAGTGTCACATTTGACAAACCTAAGTGCTTGGCATTTTGGCTTGATAAATAACTCAAATCATTAATTTATTATCAAAATGGTTATTGAATAATCCTCCAAGGAAAATATGCTATAATATTGAAGACTGGACATCATCTGGGATGTTGGTTATTATGATAACATGACATTTGGGTATTTAACACAGTTTCCCCTGAAAATTGAAATATTCATCAAGAAGTCAGAGACAACATCTCTGAGCTGCACCTGACATTTTGCAGATCTCCTCTCATCATCATGACTTGCCTCTAATTAAAATGTTTTCATCTCCCGACATCAATCACTGCCAGTTTGGCACACTTTTAGTAAACTTGTGTCAAAGCTTTTGAATTTCACAGATAGCATATATATTTCCCCCAGAAATGGACAATTTTGCATAAGTACTTGAGCTGAAATGTCAGTTTCATAGCTAGGAATATGAGGCACTTCACAGAGATAATGCTGTATGCAGCATGTCCATCACACAGTCTGCAGTGGTTAAATCATTACCCAGAAAGAAAGTAGTTGTAATCATTTATTGCAATGAGATTTTGTATGTTATTCTGCATTTCTGTCATCTGCATTTGTGAAATGAGTGGCTGAATTCAAAGCTGTTGTGTTACATTTAAATGCAGTTCAGTTTGTGCAATTTGGGTCAGGAAATGTTTAGGCCAGGACTGTCACTCTAGCCTTGACCATATTGCATTTTTCAACCATTGGCTTTTTCCAGAGACATGAAAGAGGGTGGAACTTGAAAGGCAAAGTTTAAAAGCCTTTCCTATCATTAACTTTTATTTCATACAGCAAACAAATGAGAGAATCGATTTGGGATGAAAGTAAGCCATTGGCCTTGTCACTACCACTTAAGGTCACAAGGGTAATTAATTTGTACTGAAGAGGAAGTCAGATACTGTGGACAAACCCCTGACTCCCTCAGCCATCATCTGAGCTTCTTTGGATCAAAAGGCTGTCTTTTATCCCCCCACTAACCCCGCTGTCTGATGTCTCGTGTCTCAGGGCTCACTGAGTAATAGAGATCAAGAGATTGCTGTTAGGGGCCAACAGATACCTTTATGAATGAACAGTTCACACGTTTTGGTTGCGCTTGCTTATAGTGCTGTCAAAGCAGGATAAATTAAATTAAGGTGACCAGAGTTATTAAACATTTACATAGCTGACAAAACAATTACTTTAATAGTTTTTGAAAACATGAAGCAATTGTCACAAGCGTATGAGTGTCAAATTACAGGAAATGTTCAATCTTCAGCCTGAGGTGACGCATGTATTTGATAGTCAAAATAAAACCTGGCAATTTGTCTAATATAGTATAGATAGAAATGTCAGATGTTATCTATGTATTTGAATAATGTGGTATAAATGTGAAGCTGCAATACAAAGTTTTGCTGAATTCCTGGGCTCCTCTATTTCTTTTAAAGACTTTGTATAGAGTAATTTATTCTGCGCATCTCTCACAATTATTCCCTCAAAGGAGGAGCACTCCAAAAATATCCAGGAGCATAAGAAGGGATTTGAAGTCTCTCTGTTTTATTATTAAAAGCCAACATTTACTCATGACATTTGCATCCTAATAACTGCAAGATAAGTTGGAACTAAGATGACACTCTACACCCAATCTCCATAATGAGATTTATAGGGGAAAAGTGTTGCCTTTAATGGTTTAGTACATGCAGAAGGAAGAGTGGTGTAGGCGAACGTGTCAGGGACGCAGTTGATATATTCACATAAGCATCAGTATGCTCTGTCATGCCTTTCAGTGGTGCAAAGATAAGAGGCGTGCAGATAACTGAGAAACTATGAATGTGTAATCTTTCAGTTGTCGCTGCTTTTTTGGCACTTGTCTCTTGATAGACTATACTGTATGTTCTTATTAATTTTTTTCTCTCATTTATTTCAGCACGCTGATGGTGTGTAGTCAGAGGAATCTGTGCCATCAGTCAGTTAAATGTACCAGGGAGAGTCAGTTTGAGCAAAGACAATTGCTAATTTCCTCTCTACATCCTTTCTCACTCCATAACTGGAGTATCTCACGCAAACATTTATCCGCTGCTTCATCAGAAAGGATCTTAGAGATCAACCTGTCAGGAGTGTTAGAGTATTTAGACAAACAAATACATCACTGTTTGTCAGTGGCAGAATAAATACTTCACATTATCATTTCACAACTTTTTTAGGACTTCATTTGAGTCTTAGAAGGGATAAATTACGGTTAAGTCCTTGAGAAAATCAATTGTGTGAGTCTCCTGGGGGACCGAAGATGGTTTCGCCCCACGTACAATCATCTCTTTATGTCAGAAATACATAATCCCTCCAGCTCAGATGAATTTGAGGAGCCAGGACAGTACTTTATTACATGCTAGGGATGTGTCTGACAACCAGCTTGCTTTTTGTTTTGTCTCAGCAGGTTTGAGTACAAGTAAGCAATCCCTTTATGTTTTTCTTGCAGACATGATCCCCATTATGCAATGTTAAGCACTCCTAAGCAAACTCTACAGCACAAGTGTTTTGTAAGTGCTTTGCTTGGACAAATCATTTTCTGTGTTTGCACAAGATAGAGTGGTTTTGTGATTATTCTCACAGATATACATTATACCCAGACTATCACAGTATCTTCAACCCAAAACAGAGCTGCTATTCACCATTTCACCTGGAAATGTTTTGCAAAGATTAAATGTTAATAGCAATTATTTTTTCAGGGTATAATTTTTACCTTGCTCTTGTGTTTTATATCATTAAAGTGATAGAAAACATGGACAGGTACTGTCCTTGTGAAATAACACCATCTGATGAGACCAGTGGATCTGAATGTCTAATGACTTCCTCCTCCTTTTTCTTTTCATTTGACAGAAGAACGGTGAAAGTGCTGGAAAGGACAAAGCTGGGATTCTACACACCTGTGATTGGATGTGAGCTTGTATTGACCCGAGACCATTAAAATGGAGTTGCTATGGAAACTTATACTGCTGCTGTCATTGGTGGAGTGTCTGGCAGGTAAGCCTCCCAAACAGACACTTTTTTAATGTTGTTAGCATGGGGGCTATGAATTGTTATTTATAGATTTTTTTGCGATGGCGCCTTGGCATACAGAACAGATGGCACTTAAAAGTAAAATGGAAAACTAAAAGGCTTTATGGCACCCAAAGCTTTCCACCAATTTTACAAATGATAGGAAAGGTTCACCTTGTTGTCTTTTCATTGGCAGCTCAAGGCAGCAAATCAAATCAACATTCCTTCAGTTGTGCATAGCAGCTATCTCTCTCTTTTTTTTTCACTGGCAGAGAATCGTGTTGGAAAAGAATAAGCCAGGCTCTGAAAGACAGTCTCTATCTAGCAGTTGAATGTGCAGTCCTTCATTTTAAAGAGTCTCTCAATTGTTACCTTAATTGAGATTGCACTGGTAGTAGTACAGAAATCTTGTCATTGATCTTGCTTTTAATGAGAGACCTAATTTTCCTCCCTTACAAAATGTTCAGGGTCAAATGCTAGCTCTCTTCAGAATGTCTGAAGCTGAGAACAAGATGAATAAGGGCTTTGTTGCATGAGCACAGTATCTTGAGGAATGAGTAATCTTTCATGTTGCCTTGCTCCAAATCAGCAGCCCCTCCTCACAGCTGGGACCTAAAATAATTAGTGTGCGTGTGTGTGTGCATGCTTGTAACTGTCACTGTGTGTATTTGTTTGTGCATGCGCTTCCTTTTCAAAAGCACAACAGCACGTCGGCACCTAAATTTGCCTACATGGCAATTAGCACCACTTATCACTAAATCCAGTACACATCAGTGGATGTCTAATGAGGCTTTCCTCAGGGAACTGTGACTCACTATGGGATTAGGATCTACACCACAAGTCTAGATCACATTTTATGTCCTATTTAAGCATTCTGTTAAATATACAGACAAGTAAATGTCTTAGACGTTAGTGGAAATCCTGCCACAAACCTGGCAGAGTTTTGATCTTAGACAAACGGCTTCGAGGAGACAATTCAAGCCTGCAGTCTTGATCAGAGACTTGATCCCAGGCACAAAATATGCTCTTGCAATCATGAGGTGCAGAAAAAACATTCAGAGTTATCTATTCAAAGCAAATTAGTGCTTAACAAAGGAGCAGAGGGCAAATCGTTTCTGAAAAGCATTGTGTTGCACAGCCCTTGCCTCACTCATGAGGTTCACGCTCACATTTGGTAACACAGAGTAATCAAGCATTAATATTCAGTATGGTGTTACATTACATATGCTCTGCTTGCATAACAAGTATGGCGCAATATAACAATACACCTCCAAAGCCTCTGTCTTCTAAAAAAGACATGTTAAACATTTTAGTATTCAGACGTGCACTACTGGATAGAGAAAGCACAGTGTGAGGGTGTTGCTTCTAGGTAGGTTATTTATCTACACTTGGAAGTGGGTTTTTTTTTAAACAGAAAGCATCGGCTGTGTGGGAGAGCACTGGGGCCAAGGGGAAGTTATTCCCATAGCGAGTTCATCAGGAGTTAACTAGCTCCCCCCCATTCCTTCCTGAGGGTTTGGACGGCCCAAGGCCTGGGTGTGTTCTATATGTATGTTTGGGCGAGTGAGAGAGAGAGCGAGGGAGCAAAGAAGAGGTGTTGAGGTTCAGCTAGATGCATTTTGCCCCACACAGATGAAGCTAACCTTCAAACAGCAAGCCACTTCCAGCACTGGCTCAACAGTTTCCATTTGACAGGTGTTGTTTTGTCATATAGTCATAACCTGGTTGGTAGAGCGTGCTCACAAAGGTGTTTTAACAAGAGAGTTCCATTTTGTAATCTTTATTTGTAAGGACTGGAGAGAGGAGATGGAATTTCTGTTCAATTAAAACACGGCAATATTTGAAAATATTAAAATATATCAGAGAGATCTGATTATTTAGCGCTCACAAAGTAAATAAAGAGCGTGCTGTGAAGTGCACTGTACATATTACCTCTCACTTCACAACCACTTGCCAAATACATAAATAATTGAATGCAAAATGTTGATTTCAAAACATTTTACTATGCTGAAGCTGGATGAATTTACAAGTATCTGACTAAAAGTAATTGGCAGGAGTGCAATCATAGAAACATCTGTAGCTGGCATTGAAAGGCTACAATTTAACAGCACTGGAAACATAAATGTAAACAAAGATTGCTGTTTAGGCTCCAACCAGCAATCAAATGTTTTGTGCTCTTGGAATATTTCAGAATTAACATTGGAAAAATCTTCTGTGGTTTGTTGAGTGGCTGCCTACAGTTTCAGAGAAGTAATGTATTTTTGGCACAAGTTATTGATGTTTAATTTTATGAAAAATCAACAAAATGTCTTGGACTTGTTGAAAGTGGAGTGATATGATTAGATGTCTAGTTTTCAGAAATCACTCACCTCAGACTGTGTTTATGTGTCAATCAGAGCTAAGTATTCAACAACGCTGTATTACTTTTTATTGTGCCTAGCTGAAGTAGCTTGGCACTTTTAGCTGTCACTTGTGTGATGGTTTCATTGAATATTGAGTTGAGTTTGCGGTTGTGCAACTTTAAACCTGTAAGCCTTAAAGGAAAGATTCACATTTTATAAGTCTATCTGTCTATTTTATCACCTGTCATGTCCACAAGTGTTATTGGTTGCTGGAGTTGTTCCTCCTGTCCATACTGGTTGCGAAGACATCGGTTCCTTAAAGTGATGGGGGACAAAATCGTCAGTCCTCGTTCTCATTAAAAATGCTGTTTGAAAGGTTTAGTATAAAATTCCCTTTTCCCTTTCCCTTTTGTTGTTTCCATATTTCCTTGCTGAGCTGCAGAGAGGCACAATAACAAAGTAGATTAAAAAGACTGTAACTCATGGAAGATACCTGGTTGATTTGTCTAAATGGAACTGCTACTCTCTACACTGCAACAATTGCTACCCTCATATTACCTTAGGTTAAATGGTGGGATGCATTGTTACATGTGTGTATTTTGTCTCCCATCATTGCACTGAAATACCATATGGAGGAGTATGTATGAACCAGTATGAACAGCAGGAATTATTACAGAGACCAAAAACGGTTTAAATACATAATGTACACTGTACATTGAAATATTGTTTTAAGACTTAAAAAATGTGAACCTGTCTTTTAATATGACACAGCCAGCGGTCACCTTAAATGCAAGATTTGTAATTTTACCGCCACTACTGTTCATTTACAGCAGATGCTAGTGAAAATGAAGGGCTGCTTCTGGCCAGCATTATAATCTCCTACAACTACATTTACTTTGCTCTGTATCCCCCTGTGTGCATCCCAGAGACGACTGGAGTTTCAAATATTGACTTACCTCATTGATTCATCAGAACATGGCAAGGCCTTTTAGGAATCCTTAAGCAAGGATTTTATTGCATCTTTGAAGTTCTGTATATGTGAAGATGTGGGATATTCCCCAGTGAATCATCCTCCCATAGCTGGCTGTATTTTCGCTTCATCCAGGAATGAAAAATCATCTAATTTAAATGTGTTTGCATACACAGTGTAGCGTTGATTATAGACGCATAATAATGAATCTGTACTGTGTATCATTTGTTGTAAATACATCACTATCAATTAAACATCATTATATGTGTTGGAAGCTATGAGCTCTTTTTACTTGGATATTTCAGTTTCTGTGACTGCTGATGCTAAAGTTACTAGTCTGTAAATATACATGTCTACACTAATGTGAACATTTAACCTCTTTCATCTATATGCAAGCAAAGACAGAACAATAATTATACTATTATAACCTGATTTATATTCATTAGAAAGAATTAAACATTTAATTTGAGCATTACACCAATCACTCACACATATAGTAGTTTAATAAGAGAGTGCGTGTTCTGCTGAAAAACTAATTAAATATGATATGTTGGATTTGTTTCACACCTTATTAACAGCATTTATGAGATTTATGTCACATTTTGAAAGAAATATTTACAAAGTACAGGAATCCACTCTGTATACTGCATTGTGAAAAAATAAAAACTACTAATGGTCAAATCAGGCATTTTGTAAGTTACAATGGTTGGAAACATGGTACAGTTTTATAGCATGATGAATGTTTCTATTAGTGTACACCATAGCAGCTGGTAAGTGACAAATAACCTTCTAACCAATTTTGAAGAAGGAAAAGGTAGGGATATTACCACAATTAGATGACAAATGGCATTCTCAGAAGCAATATGTTCCTGAGTGTATGTAGACATTCAATAGAGAGAACAAGAACAACAAAAAATAGCTTTAATTTGCCTTTCCAACATATGGAGTTGGACCTAATCAATTCTGTGTTTCCCCAGTGAACACGGTATTGGATACCTTGGATACAAGGGCTGTTATTGAATTTCAGATGCTCTCGCTATGTTTAGCTAGAGAATGGTGTGACATGGTTGGATATTAGTTGGGAATGTGTTGGTTACATTCTTCTCCTCACAGAGTGTGTTGCTGAGAATGTAATTAACTTAATTAACGAGAGTCTGTAGTATTGTACAGTAAAGTACACCCTAGCTGATAGTCATAGCAGTAAAGTATGGCCAGGAACATTTCGTGTTACTCTTGGGCTATTTCATTTTATGTGTTTCTATCTTCTCACTACTGGAATCATAAGAATGTGGCAGTCTCAATTCCCTATTTTTCCTTTTCCCCCACTTTATAACTTTTGGCGAAATATCAAATTATTAACAGTTATTTACAGTTCAATGTTTCTATTTTTATGAGGGCCTTAAAAAAAATAAGTTGCACCGATATTTCAAACATTTAGACGAGATTGAACCTATACCTTGCTCAAAACAACCCAAACTGTCTTTCTGCTCTGGAGTAACATTTGCTGCCCCTGAATGAGAGACCTTAAAGGTGTACCTTATCGGCCTGGACAGAGGGGAAAGATGCTTTAAAAAGCAAGATTGGCTTTTTTTATTTGATGCATAAAACCCTGAGCTGAAACGAATGGATTTGGGACCTCACAAACGACCGATACCTCCCCCACAGCCGACTCCCAATGTGGCTGTTTATTCATGCTGAGGTAAGCTGGAGGAATTCATTTGCTGTCAGCTAGTATTGAATTTGAGATTAGTTTTTATTTCAGCCTCCCAAACAGCTCCCTCTGCCTTCCACTTGTGCCTCGATGCTGAGTCTTGTGTTGTCTGAGGAGCCTTCGAAAATGGCTGCCCATATCACCATCTGGCAGCAGGTGACAGATGTGAGTGGGGGCAGCCCATTTAAAAAAAAAAAGACCCTTTCATAATGACCTCCATCTCTGTCCTGCGGCATTGTGCAGTCAACTTCCTGTTAGGATTCTGGATCAGTGCACTTCTCTGATAGAGAGCTTTTTCATCATTTTGCTTTCTGTGCTCTGAGTTGGACCTGCCATCAGATTCTGACATTCTGGTTTGAACATGATTTCTTGACTCCCTCAGACATCTTAAAAGCAACTATCTGTCAACTAAAGTGTCAGTGTTGATTTTAAAGATGCCGTCCAAACATATAAAAGTAGTCTGCTTGGAACAATAATGTGTGTGAAAGGTCTTTTCTGCAAAAAAGTAGAATTTTCTTATCAATAATTAATATCCTTAAAAAGGCCTCTAGTTCTTTTACCTTATTAAAAATTACAGAATCTATGAATTTGCAAATTTTGTTCATTTCAGTTTGTTTTCCTGCTGGACACAAGATGTCTCTTCACTCTTCAGTGTATGTCTACTGGTGGTTTCTACATTACACTGCAAATTGGACCAGGATTGACTTCCAGATTATTTGCGATGCCCCGCTCCTTAAAATCAGATTTTCAGTGATCACAGAAAACTTTCTAATTGCAGCAGATGAATGTGAAAACATCCTTCTAGTGTCAAACTCTGCACATACATCATTCTGTACAGTGGAGCTCAAACATCCAACTGTAAGAGCGAGAAGAAAAAAAAAAATTTTAAATGGAGGGGGACTTCCAGTATGCATCCATGGTCTGGTTGAGGAAAAACAAATCCCTCAATGTCTTATGGCTTGTGGATCTCAGTCTGAGCTTCACTGGTGTTGCGTGTAGCACCTCAATATTTGATTACCAGAAAGCAAACCTGAAAATTACTCTGCTTTCTCCATACCGCATATTACATTCATTCCTGTTAGGCCAACGAAAGAGTTTCAGAGAGTTTGCATCAGTTTGAACTGAGCCCCCAGGCACAGCCCCGGAGCTCAATCCCTTCTCATTATTCTGACACTGATTCCCCATTATAATAACAGTTGCCATGGTGCTGCCAAGGATCAGGTCAGTTCAGCGCTGCCATAAGTAAGAGTACTGCAATCAAATATCTATTAATATAAGTAATATTAATTTCCCATTAATTGAATATTGAGTTAGGTTTGTGCACTGCTGTCCACGTAGGGACTGATAGAGTGCAACACACACCAAGGTTATGAAAAAATGTTCTGAGAGACATGGTTCAGTGCGATTGGGGTGCAGTAGCAGTAATGCAAGTTGTTCTGTTTAGCGGTTGTTTGAGCAGGGCGCAAGTGATAAGTAAGAGGTCCAACACATTAAATAAGCACCATGAATCACTCACTGTGCTCAAACACACATTTTCCCACATTCTTAATAAGGTGGTCATGAAAATAAGTTGTGTTAAGTTGAATTGTTTTTTTTTTTTACAGTTTCCATGCTTTTATTGATTTGTCTTAACATACAAAAGTGCTGTACAACCCTCAATAATGAAGCAACTGTTGAGAAAAACAACTGCAAGGCAATTGTTTATCACAATAATTTATTTCAATACAATAAAGTTTAGTTCATAAAGCTGCAGGGTAAATGTTATTACAATTGTGCCATATATACAGTACAATGTAACTCCTTCAAAGATGTGAATGAACACCTTTATCTCATTGGGTTTTGTAACATTTTTTTTTACATTATTCTGTGAAATTAAACTGTACCATACATGATTAAGGAATCTTTTGAACAGTACTGTCCAAACACGGAATTGCAGTGCATGCAAGATCACCCACCTTTAGGTTAATGTTTTATTCAGGTGGAAGAACTTGTAGCATCAAACAACACACATGGTGGTGATATAAACATAGAAATACTCTTCTGTTTGCATAAAATTGCAGTTAATTCTATCTGCAAGTTAAAGTACTAATTAATAACTAATGGGCTGGGTTAGGTTATGGGGCTGCCAGCTGAATAACCCCTTCTTTAAGCATTTTCAAAATAACGCTGAATGAAAATGTTTGTGAATTGATAACTGGACTCATTTATCAATTTAATAAGGCGCAGTGATTCATCTCATGTTTACCGCAAGGCTCTATCATCCTTCCAAGTTTGTGTACAACAAGTGTGAGGATTTGTGTTTGAATATGGACTGTACAAGACGCCTCTTCTGGTAATCAATCATCTCTCAGCGCTGCTTCAAGGGACACGCTTCATCTAACAAAGATTATAATTAGGCGGCCTTTTATTCTGTGTAACTTTCTGAGAGGTTTATCCTTGTGGAGAGGAACAATCAGCCTACAAGGTCCCTTGTCAAACATCTCCACCCTCTCAGAGAGTTATTTTGAGTCTTGAGGATAAACCTGCACTCCCATGGTGCCAGAGACTTGAAAAGGATACCTGCCTCTCATACAAATTAGTTACCCTACCTACAGAATCTTCCCACTTCTGTGCCATTATAGAAATGCAAATGTATTCTGACAAATCCAAATGAATTCTTCTTCCGTCACAGAAAGAAATGTTAATCCAGTGTTGACTACCCCATGGGTCACTCGTGCTTTTGGCTTTGCCTACACAACATGCATTCACTATTGTACCTTTGTAATTAACTAGGAAACGAATGTCACGCTACACAGACATGCGGCTGTCTTTGTTTCTTGTGTTTTCTTGTTCTTTTTTATTCTTACAAAGACAATGAATCAATAATGCCATAATATCACTCAGGGAATTTAGAGTTGTATTAATTTATGTACTGTGCTGATGATTGTATATTTAATAAGTGTTTTTTCTTGCAGAACACCACATGATGAAAATTTATGACAAAAATAACCAGTGAACAAACATCATCATCATATCATATATGCAAAATGTAAAAGTGCAATCGAAAAATATGTATAAGCAACACTGGGGGTTTGTTGTATCATGACTAGCTTGAATTATAAATAATAATGTGTAGTTTGGATAACATTTAAAATATATGCAATTTGTATTCCACTTCCTCAGAACGAAAAAACAAACTATATAAAAAGAGCACAAGAAGTTGTTTTGATTTTGTATCTCAGGAAGGAAAACAACTCCTCAAGTATTTTTTTACCCAAACTGCTGAAATTACTGCCTTTTTTCTTCATCTGAGTCACAAAGGGCACTATTTTGATGGCTCAAATGAGCGGGGGCGATTTAAAATGAGACCATTATTACTCTCAGTATTTGTTGGGGCATTTTTTGTTTAAATGTCTTATTGGATGACATCCCCTGGGAAGGAGGTGATAGGTTTGAAGGGTTTAGATGAAATTGTGCTAAAGCACAGTGGCAGTGCAGTGTGCCTTTGACAAGTCTGTACATTAAGATGTTTGCATTAAAGTTTTATGAAGGTTACCAGCTGATTATGCAGTACCTCAGGGATCTCGCAACTTTTTACGACTAATATGAAAAATGCTAAGGCCCCCGCTCACATGGCCGATGGATCCATGCCAAACAGAGATTTTATTGCGAGTCAACCTTCTCTTGAGCAGCACTGTTTTCCACTTGCATCCCTCCTCTGTAAGCCTTCTTCTTGCCAGGAAAATGTGAGAACTGGTTTTCAGGCTTACCAGAACATCAAAGCTGATACAGTTTTGTTGGTTCTCCACCCAGGAAGCGGAGTCCTGCTGAGGCCCATGTTCACCAAACAACCCGGCAGTGTGGTGTTTCCCCTTCAACCTGGCGAGAATCGCAGAGAGGTGGTGTTTAGTTGTGAGGCCCAGGGACATCCACCACCCTTCTACAGGTAACACCCGCAGGCATGGCTTTATGCACACTGTTTGGTTGTTGTTACGCAGAACTTTCAGGTACTAAAAACCAAGCAAGACTGGATTTATCACCCTGGGAAAACTGGGGATTTGTGGACCTTGTGGCTCGCTGCTGCTCACTGCCTGCAGCACTTAGCTCAACTGTCAGTCATGGTGAATTTGAGAATGATGAATTAATTGGCCTCAGTTGTTGGTCTATTTTATATGTGCATTGACGGGTGTACATTGATCCGCTGTAGATGTTCACTTTGAGAGCTTCCTGTCATGAGTTTCACTGACCATTGAAAAGATCAAGTGACCCAAGAGAATCATGCACCAAAACTCTGCTGCTATCATGACAGAGATCCAGTGAGAGAGAAAAACACCAGTCGAGTATATCTCACATACCAGAAATGATGTGGCAGAAGTTGTCTACTCATATCTCTGCTTTAGTTCAGCTACAGTTAACGTTTTATGTACAGCATCACTGCCCAAGGCCGCACAGACATTGTTACAGGGCAGCTGATTTGGAGGCTATCACTACATAATCAACATGATTCAAATCACTTGGTGGACCGAGGTGTATAAAAACAGTTGCTATTTGTTGTCCTCGTTCAGTACACATGGCCCTGTGAGGTTGAGTGGTCCCCTGGCAATTTGTTAGAAACAAATTGATGCCCACTTCCTCTGCCGCTAAAATTATGACAAATGAAAACAAATGACAAACAATGATTTGCTTTAAAGTGCATCAAGCGCATAAGCTATTAATTCATAGTCTATCAAATGAGGCCACATAGCTGTTGTACTCTTGTCAGTGTAATTAAATGCAAATTGCAAAGCCAAGCATTTAATGTGTAATAGGTTGAAACGATCCCTCATAATATCAGCATATGCAGCTGTTAATGTAGCTTGAAGATCCTTGGTGTTATGCCTAATGGGCACAAATTGAAATGAATGTACAAGATCTTATCACTTGGATCGGGTGGAATACGTATTAAGCAATCAGTTGCTATTTCACTGTCTGGATAGTCCATCTTCTTTTTAAATGAAAACCAATTTATGAGTTCACATCTGCAAGTTTTTTTGGCCTTATGGGTTCAAGTTCTGAGAGCGTGCCCAGCTCCATATCAAATCAAATGTTGCTTTGATTAGCTGCTTAATTACAGGAAGTGCCACCAACTGTGACGTGTTGATGTACCACATTAAAAAGTGATTTTCAGATTGATCACAAGCTGTTATGATATCATACTTATCCCCTTTAATAATGGGCCTAATATTCAGATGGACATATTGCTGCGTTGTTATTTCACTCAGCATACATCACAGTGCTGTCGTCGCCAATTTTTTTTTTCACCAAAGGTCACGTGCCAGTTTTCTAAATAACTTTTGAAAGGGTTTTGGGTTCTTTTGAGGTTCAGTAGCAGGACACCATATGATGGGTGACTCTTGGTTGACTGCTGAGTATGTAGGCAGGTCTATTTCAGGGGCGCCAAGGACACATTAATTTGTCTAAGACTACCCAATGACCGCTTCCACATAAAGCCCCCACTCCAAGTTGTCACCATGGTTCCTTGATTTGTCTCATCTGGAGCTCTTGGACCAGTTCCAGCTGCAACACCAAATCACTAAATCAATCTAATCAGCCAATCTGCCGTTGAGCACCGCTCCGCTGCATATGTTCCCCCCCCCATTCCCTCCCTTCTTCAACCCTTCCTCCCACTTTTTCTTTGTCTAAATCCTTACTGGTGCAAATAGAGGAAAAAAGTCAGAAATAGAAACCTCAAGCTTTTTTTTTCTCAGAGAGCTGAGAAAATCTAATCAAGACCAAGGAGCTAACATTCAACCTAATTGTGCTTTATTTCTTTGATGAAAAGCTAATTCTTGAAAGTCTCCTTTTGCAAGTGTCACTTTTCTTGTTAGTCTGTGTTTACCCTCTTCTTTTTCTCATTTTCTTTTTCTTTGACCGTAATTTGGTTTGAGAATGAAAATGCCATTTGCACACTAACTTTGCCTGGGTATAATGCAGACGACTTCAGCAACCTATTGAATTGATGAAATGTATCTGAATACATTTAGAAAGTTTTTTGCAAAAAAAGTTTATTCCTTTTTAATGTGTTGTAAACTCTTTGCCTTTGGTACTGAGCCTTGTAGTCTACATAATTATTTTAGAGGTTTTGGTCACATGCTGTATTTGGTTGAACTGGCATCATCAACTCAGCAGGTTTTCTTTGACCTTAGGTTCTTATTATTTAAAGTGAACAACATTGTACTGTTCAAAGTTGATTGCTGGCATATTTCTGGTCTCTCCCTCACATACACACTTGCTGGACTCCCATATTATTCAAAACTAGAGTTTTAATCAAAAAGCGCCATTATCCTGTGCTTTGCATGTGGCCATTTTGCTTGAGCAGTCTTGGTGCTTGGCCCTCTCGTCTGATGATCACTATGATTGGAGGGGAAGAGTTTGATTCGTGGTGTAAGGGCCTCCCTCATGTGGCTGTGGCTGATGGACAAACAGACTGAAAAGAAAAAGGAAATGCCAGAGGAATGTAGAGCATTTGATTCGTGAGTAAGAGCCTTTTCACTGAAATGACTGTTTCTGATTTCTTCTCATTTTAGTTATATTCAATTTGGTTTGGCACATCAGACTGTGTTATTTCTGTTAATGTCGCAGAATAAGCCGTGGATTCTCCTCTAAGTCTGAAATAAAGTTTGAATTAAAGGGCTTTTTGGTCTCTGTTTTACATTATGTGGATTCTGTGTAATACGGCTGAGTGTCCGTCTAAAGAATTTATCAGAATTGATTATCAGACACTGGGCACATGGGTATGACAAAATACAGGTCACTGAAACTTTCTGTATTAAGGATTTGTTTTTCATTGTGTATCATGTGCCTCCATTGACAGGTGGAAGCTCAATGACTCTTTCATCCTGCCAAGACCTGGGTCACATTACTCTCTCATGGGAGGAAACTTACACATCAGCCATCTGAATAAAGAGGGAGATGTTGGCATCTATCAGTGCCTGGCATCCAACTCTTTTGGCACCATCGTCAGCAGAGAGGCCAGTCTGCACATTGCATGTAAGTCCATATTATATTTAAGCAAACAATGTGTTGTTTAAGAATGACTGGGGATAAGCCTGTTCTAACAAGCAAAAATACAGTAATACAAAAATATAATTGTTTTGTTTTATTGTCTTGAACCATATGCTCTCTTTTTAGTTTTATTATTTCACTTCAGTTTAGTTTAGTTCAACTCAATTCAACTCCAGTCCTTGTTACCTTAGAAAGTACAAGTTTCATTAAACATCAGACATTCTGGTTCACTGAAAGTGTAAGGACGATTCTCTGGAAATTGTTTGTTGTCTGACCTGATCTTCTCTAACAAAAAACAACCAGCGACAAGAGACTCTTACAGTAGGCTGATACTGTACTGAAGTTATTAATTAGAGAACACAAATTAACCGTCCATGTTTCTTTCACGGTATGTTTTTCTCCTTTTATCCTGATTAAACTCCAGTGCTGGTGTTTACTCTGGCTGTTGGTTCTAAACTTCTCACATCCCTGTGATGATTGTGTGGTGGGCCTTGACAAGCCCCATATAGTTGATGCTTTATAGCTCTCATCCATCACATTTTATAAGACCTGGGTCTAAGGCATCTCTGATGGCAAGGTGAACTTGAGGCCTCAACTCTTGATGGGCAGCCCATATCAAATGACAGCCCTGATATCTGTAAACAGATGGTGCAGCTAGATTGAATTCTGATGTCTGTTTCTATACCATAGCAGGTGCAGAGATCATCCTTGGCAGGGAGAGCGCCAGAGGTATCCATCCAGCCACGATTTGGTGCTTCTTTGTCACAAAGCAGCATTAAATCTTCAGCATATAGCGCAAATCGGTGCCCTGAGTCGCCAGCAGGCTGTTGATCATATTCACATTTCCTATCAATTTCCGAGGCCTGACCTGAACTGTATGTCATTGTGATTGGTCTCATCCATTGCCTGGGCCTGACCTGGGACCTGCTGCTTTTGTCAACGAATGAGGACAAGCATCAGTGCCGATGTGTCATACATCTTATTTATTGCTCTTGGTTTAACTTAATTAAGTGTGCCATGTGATTGAGCAGGTCTCAGGTCAGGGGAATAATTCATGGAGGAGCAGCCTGTTATGAGAGTCAGTATCGTGTCATTTGTAACAGACTCTGACTCAGTAGCTCAATATGCTCTTTCAAACACCAAGGGGCTTCCACTTCTCTCTGTCTTTTAATAACTCTGTGAGACAAAGACCAAGGTAAAGGCCATTAATAAAGAACATACAGGGATATACAATAATGTGTAGAAGTTAATCTTATCAAGTCTGGTAGCCTAAAAGCAGTGCTTTTGGGCACTGCTCCAGAAAACAAATGCAGATCAGTGATTACAGCCTGCTCATTATTAGAACACTATTGTATCATCTTTAACAGTGTAATCTATATTTGGCTATTGATTCATGGAAATCCTTGCTAATGGTGGTGAACTAAACCAGTCTTAGATTTGCTAATACTGTCCCACAACATGAAATTTGTATTGCATGAATATGCAGTGCACACATACTAGTTAAGTTAGCCTACATTTTTAATCCTCTGAAGGATGGATGATGTAACAGTTTCTGTTGGCATCTGGTTGGGGCTTAAACCTCTAAAAGTATAAAGGTTCTTGATCCTGTTGACAATACAGACTTAAATGTTTAAAAGGTTCTGTTCGCCTGCTGGGAGTGCTGGAAGGAATAATCTAGTTGGTTATCGAGCCAGATTGAGTTTCTTAATCTCCCAGGGATATTTTTGGTGTAAGTGAAAGGATTTTCACTGATGCAAGATGCAACGTTTTACACCAGATTGCAGGGTATGCAGTACAAGCTAAGCGTATTGGATGCCTGTCCCGAAGAAGGAACATGCTACAGCCTAGATGGTGTGCTGCTTATAGAGCCACAAGGGTAACACAGTGTTTAATGAAGGGTGAAATAGCTGTATTTATGAAAGCAATGCAGGATGCAACTCCCTTGTATCTTGGTGCCCATGATTTCTCCTATCAAATTCTGTCCTGTAATTGCCCATAATTTGCATTTTTCCCTTACTGGCTCCAGTCTAACCTAACTGCCTTATCAGTGTAATTACTTTGCAAGATTTCTATCTCTTATTTTTTTTTTCTTGCTTCTCTCATTTCCATCAGCCCTGTACTCTGTACATTGTTCATTGCTGTTGCCTCAGGTGAAAATTAACTCTGTTTTGAGCATCTGAGGAAGGGGCAATAACAGTTATTGTCTGGATTTCAAATCATCTTTTAGTGAGCAAGGCAGCGGGCATTTTCTGAATGCAGCACTTCACAACAGTGTTGTAATTGTCAGGAGACACTAGCAGTAGCGCTCTGTACAAATGAAGCCCCTTTGATGTTTATCACTCCTCAAACGTCATATGTCACTCACTGTTAGGGCTTCACTGCATGATGCTTCTCTGAGAACAGAGAGGAGCGTAAGGAAGATGAGAAGCAGATTAAGATGAGAGAGATGATAGTTTTTCACCATCTACCAGTATCATTCATCATTTTGTTACCTTCATGGTAACAACATAACTTGTTGATTATTCCTTTTTGGTGACTTCTACTCTATCTATACACTATTTGTATCTTTTTAAGTTTCACAGCTTTACTTAGTGATTAGTAATTCTCCCTCCACAACCGCAGTCAGTTTTTACAGTATCCAAGTACAAGATACTACAAGACTATTGACTTACCACTCTATAACTTTGTCTTAGATAGGCTATTGCATGAAAACAAGGCTAGCTGTAATTTATAGCCGTGAAAAGATAAGTGCTTTTCAGAAAGCCACACAACTCTCAGGCTGCACTTAGAAATAACTACTTTGTTACTAATTAGCTATCATGTAGCTTCTGAAGTTTCTATGCAACATTCCAAAGATATTGTGTGTTTTATAGGAATTATGGTAATAATTTACAAGAAATTCCTTTCTTTAATTTGAAATTTTTGAGGGTTTAATCATTTAGATGCACTGTGCAAGAGTTGTTTCTTATTAATTTAGTTGTTATTTGATACAACCACTATCTAAAAGATTAAGATGGTTTCCCTCCAGATACCACACATTTTGTGTGTTTTAGCTTCAATGAGGAAGGTGAAATTTTAGAACTGAATAAAGTTATGTTACTTCTTAGAGGTCAAGTGGAAGGCAAAAACAAAACAAAAACATAATGATTCTAATTTTTAGGTGAATATACAGAAAAAATACTTGTGAATTTTATTTTCCATTTCTGCCAATAGAGCCTCCAAAATGTTAGACACTAGACCTTCAAGTGAAACTCTTGCAGAATTTCTATAGCTCTTGATTTACCAGAGTGATACTCAATGCAGCATATATTTCATCAAGGTTTTCATGTTTGTTTACAGTTAAAATTACTTAAATTTACTAAAATGAGTAGATAGTTGATGCTAAAATGCTGTATGAGACCTTTAATCAGAGTTGCTCTAAATATTCAAAAATTGTTATATAAAAATCTTGGTAGCTCAGTGGCTGAGTGGATACTATTATAGCCTCACAAAAGAAGATCTGGGTTTGAATTAATCTTTTTCCTTTCTGTGTGGCTTTTTACATTTTCACCACATATTTATGTAGATTTCCTCTTGGCACTCTATCCTAAACACATGTTAGATATAATTATAATTTTATTTGTACAGTAATTTTCGAGAAAAGTGCACAAATAGCTTCCAGTGCAGGGAGACAATTAAAAGACAATCATACATATGTAAAAACAACAGCATAAATACACAATTGCAAACCTCCATAAGGGGAAAAAAATATCAATAAGAGTAAATTAGATCAAATCTGGTTGTAACATGACAGAGCTGAATTAGGCAACCAGATACGTCTAGTGGTCAGAGAAGATAGCGAGCTAGACTAAGAAGAGGAGGTGGTCTTGAGTGCAAATAATTTAATTCAGTAAAGTGTGTAGATAGCCAACATCTACTTGGTAAAACACATAACTAACTCTTTGCACGTCATTTTATTATTTAGACTCATTACTTTTTGATGGATTAAAATGCACTTCACCCCTTTTTTAAAGTAATTCAGCAAAAGTAAATGGTTAGGTAAAAAGGCTTTATAGCAGGAAGGCATTAGTGGGTAAAGATGAAAAATCAGGGAAAGTCATCCCATTAAAATTGGTTCCAAGGCTCTTCCCATTTGCCGTTTGACTACTACAGCTGGGTGGGAGGTGAGTAACTCTGGCAACTCACTGACAGCTTGGCTGTTTCAACTTTGCAGCTCTCAAAAAGACATGACTTTGGTTTGATGTGAAAGGGGAGATTGCTCTTTTGAAACCTTCAACGAACATGTTTATGTCCTTTAATCAATTTTATATAATGTCTTTTTATTCATTACTCTAGGGATAGCAAATTTTGTCAACCTGCCAGACAAGACTTTGGTCCAGAGTAAATATCTCTACAACTCATGAATTTATTGCCACACCATTTGGGACAGACATTCTGCAAGGATAAGTCATAATGACTTTGGTCACTGGATTGCTAGATTTTGATCATACGCTGGTATTCCATTTTGAGCTTATATAAGTTCACATCTCATGGGAAGGAGGACAAAGATAGAGCCTCCATCTGACATTTATTAAATGTTATTTGCTATTTATACTAATGTTCTATTTTTAATCAAATGTAGTCTTTGTTAACATTGTTCTTTGATTGGAGGACTAAACAGGGTTTATAGATTTTTAAGAATATGTTCTATCCAAACCCGCTGTGACTGGTGAGCAGAAATACAGAATAACCCTTAAGTGAAAGCTAATGATACAATAGTTAAAGAACTTCAAATAAAGGAAGGGCACTCTTGGAAAGTTTTTTAAACTCTTTATGCCTTTTGTCCAGTGCTTAGATGACAAATGTAACTACATCACAAATTGCCCTCGAGCTCACACTCCAACAGAATGGCTTCCATTTTTCTTCTCTACAATCGCCTCTCATTCATTACAATGGGTCACATTGATGTAGCTAGCACAAAAATGCAAATTCACATCCAATTTCATGGATCTGAAAGCACTCAAAATAGCCTGAACCCTGCCATGGAGAAGCACATGGAGGTGCAGAGCCGTGATAGGCTTGATAAGATGATCCACAGGGTGCAGAACAGCTTGGGTTGTCAGGCATTGTTGGCTTTTAGTGTGTCTAGCTCATTTACGCCCCACCATACACCAAAGGAATATTGATCAGGAGAGCTTCACTCTCAGTGTGAATTTAGCAACTCTCATATTTTCTAATGTTTTAACCTTATTTTATAAAACCTAAATCTGATGACAGTGCCTGCTGATGGTAAGGGCATGGCGGGCAAAAAACACACGCACACACATACACTTGTCTGGGGCAGATGCCTGATGTGAGCTGCTTCACTTACAGCAATGACAAATAGTAGATGAGAAGAGTTGTTGCATAGTAATTGTGCAAACAGTTTAATCTGATTGTCGTCGTTCTATTTCAAAGCTGAGGACCTTCTTCACCTGTGCAGCTGCTTAATTGACAATAAATTAAAATCTGTTATATTTAGTTCAGATGACATTAAAACTACCTTGTTAAATTCAAAACAATTCTATGCATAATTTAAGATATTTAAAATGACTTTTCAAGACTTTATTTTTGCCAAAGCTTCATGAGACTTAAAACTTAAAAAATATACACAGCAGGCCTATATCTCAGCGTTTGGTCTAATTCTGTGAAGAAAACAGAATGAAATTGATTGCTTTGATAGAATGTATGATAGTTAAAAATAATAAAAGAATACAGACATAGAATTGTATACATTTTAATAATTATATTACACAAACTTCCCACAGTTATTGTGTTCACTGTTTGGGTTAATTGTAAAGTTTATCAGTTGTTCTGTACTGTTCATGTCCATAGAATATGTCACTTAGTCAGGGGTCATCAGTTTACTTAATAAAAAAGGGGTCCCTTAAGGAAAAAGGTTGGGAACTCATTATTTTTCAGATAAACCTTATTCTGGCTATTATTAAGTTCAAAAGAAATTTCAGATGTTTATTTCTTCTCAAAATGTGACATGTATGCAGGAAAAGTCCTAAAGGAAGGGGTTCTTCCCTAATACTAGTAGACAAAAGCCTCTCAAAATTATAAATTATATACTATATATAAAATAATATATATAAAAATATTCTGTGATTTTCCAACAATATCCAATTGTTGAAAACAATTCACTCCTGAAACCATGCTAATGATAAGCTTTGAATATATATGATCTACAGGGAAGTACTAAGACATACACAGACCTATTTTCTGTCTAAGCAACCACACACATACTGTGGACCAAACATTTTCTGCAGCAAATCTGCAACCACAGACGGCCCACTGTAGATAGTGTATTATTTCTTATCAGCATTTGGATGACAACAGTGTGCAGAATATTAACTCAAACCAAACGATACACAACATCAAACCATGCAGAATCATTGCTCCTGCAGTTGCTGGGACATACTGTCTGACTCAGCAGGTATAGTGGCCCTGCCAGAGCAGCTATAGTTTAATATGTTATCAGACACTGTAGCTTCTTAGCCTGCTCACTAAGCCAAAAGAGTATACTGAGGTAGGTAAAAAAAATGGAGCACTTAAAAAAATAAAAAGCCTTGCTATCGGCATGACTGTAGGGGTGGCAATGCCTTGGTGTCTGTTAGTTGTTCCACAATTTAATGGGTTGTAAGGAAATTTTGTACAGACATTAGTGCAAGGCCAGGACCCATTGGGGGGTTCCAAATGAGAGCGCTCACCAGAATTTTTTGTACATGCATTTCCCATTTTATTAATATTTATGAAGATTCGTACATTTATAACATTTTTGAAGACTACATTGACCTTTGAATTAGGAATACACTGTGATTCTCCTGAGAAAGTAGCTGCCCCTGTACTTGATTTGGTTTTGGTCAATTGCTTACACTTTACTCACCCTAAACTCACCTACCAATTAGAATTATGTTCCAGTAGTAGGGAATAAGATAGCTTCTAGTGGGGAAAAATTACATACCCAAAACACGTAATGTTTTTTTTACAATGACAACTAATGCTGTAAAAATGTGCTATGGACTGTAAATCCAAATTCATTTGTATTTTTATAATTCGTAGTCATCTACACTGAATCATTTACTTGGACAAAGAATTAAACATAGATTCTCAATTCTAATTATAACTACAGAAGTACATGTCTGTGTGCTCTATAATATTTTTCACATTCAAATGGATATATTATGTAGCAGGTAAACATTTTGTTCTCAAAGTTGATGTGTTAGAAGCAGGAAAAATGGGCAGCTTGAGGATTTGAGAAACTTTGACAAAGGCCAAATTTTGATGGCTAGACGACTGGGTCAGAGCATTTCCAAAACTGCAGCTCTTGTGGGGTGTTCCCGGTCTGCAGTGGTCAGTACCTATCAAAAGTCATCCAAGGAAGGAAGTGGTGAACCAGAGACAGGGTCATGGATTGGACCACATGGGCCAGCCATCGCTCACCATGTGCATCAATGAGCTTTGGCCGCCCAACAGACGAGCTACTGTGGCTCACATTGCTGAAATAGTTAATGCTGGTTCTGATAGAAAGGTGTCAGAACACACAGTGCATCACAGTTTGTTGCGTATGGGGTAACATAACATTATGTTATGGCTGATGTATGTATTTAGTGAGAGAGAAGCTCAAATAAACTATTTACAGAAAGTTTCTGTGTCAATGTAGCCATAGAAACTCACTATAACCGTACTCTATGGTGAGCAGAATCTTCCTGCCTGCCTCACACACCCCACCTACAGACTGGCAGTCACTGCTTGAGCAGGAGGGCATGGAAACTAGACCCCGGCACTGTTGGTAGAAGAGCTGTGGACTGCTCTGAGCGGTATATGTGGGACTGAATTACTTAATTAATGTATATTTCTCGTCTTCTCCCTGATGGTCTGTATAAGTCACTACATTTTTTGCTAGTTGCTTTTTATAAATAAAGTTGGCAACACTGAAGGCACTGAACCAAGGTATTGGATAACTTATGTTGTCCTTAACAAAAGGTAAAATAAATTGAAAATAAATAGGAAATAACAAGAGAGGATGAATCCTACAGACTAATGTTGTTGTGGTTTATTTAATCAGCCTTCAGTAACTTTAAATAAATAACCACTAACAGTCTCGTAGGAACCAAACACTAAAACACTGAGAAAAACTAAACTCTCTATTTTATCTAGTACAAAGTAGTTTATTCGCCTGATTGCAGAAAGTACGGTACAAATCTGGAATATGGAAGGTTTGAATTCAGATTGTAAGACAGCAATTTTCCCGGCAACATCTTTTAAACCACACTCCTCCTGAGGGGATGGAACGCTCTTGATTGGTCAGTAATCAAAAGACTTTCACTGTCTCTCCCCCATGATGAAAAGTGCTTATCAGAGAATGGCAAACAAAAATAACAAAATGGCCTTGATCTTCACTATGTTCATATGTTGCTTTCTGATCATAATACGGTAATACTTTCTTTGATCAAAATAAGCACATTTTCTTTTCCTTCGACACTCTGCCTTATGCTATAGCATCACAGGTTGTCATTTGTTGTTTGTCTTGACAACTATAAGCCTTTTTCACAAATGAGATTTTGTCACAGTAGGAAAAACACAGGTTTAAATAATAGCATTAATGATGGCTGAATTTTAGACTCGTCTTGTTTTTGATCTGTTGTTAAGTCTCAGCATATTTTAATATACCAAAATAAAGAAGATAAAACTTGCTAATGGAAAGATTTTTTAAAATCACAGCCTTTCCAATGGTGGTTTGCTAATATCTGCGAGCTATTTATTAATTTTGAATTGTTGTGTTTTTTGTTTTTACATTGATTAAGCACTAATGTTACATTACGACTTGATGTTATGAGAAGTTAAGCATTACATGACATGGACATCATCAGAGGGCTGATTATGATTGTTTTTTACAAACAATTACAAACATGAAAAGGATAAATTAATACATTCCTCATGTTCATTTAGCAGCACAGCTAGAAGGATCAATAGATAGCTTGCTGGACCAGAGAGACCCTAACTGTGCTGAATGTGTTCATGCACCGAGAGGTTTTATGCAATTGTTATGGATCAGCCATAGATCTAGAATTGGCTACTGAAGCATCCACACAATCAGTTTGCACCAAATATGAAAAGAACTTTAATGATCTACTGATTAATTTGTGAAGTTACACAGAAACTTTCCGCTAAATCATTTATGAACCAAGAAAAAAAAAAAAAAAGAAAAAGCTGCTTTCAATTGTGATAATGTATTACTGTTCTGCTGGATGCAATTTTCCATTACTCACAAGGTCTGCAAAGATCACGTATTGTATTTATTATGCAGAGGCTCATCCTGCTGTGCTTGTACACAGGAGGTGTCAGTTTTGCATTCTTTCTCCCTGTTTTTGAATTCAGCCTTGATTATGTCATTATATGGCAGTCGCACATTTGGCTGCACTGCCTGCGATATCTCCAAGAGCCACAGCAGGCAAGAAAAGGCGAAGTGTTCAAGGATTGCTGTCTCTATTTGCTTTCTCTCAGCAGGTTGTCAACAAGTAATCGGTCTCCATACAAATGATGTTTCAGTCTTAGTCATTTAATTGTTGCTGGTCTGTGTGCAGTGGATGAAAAAGAGAAAGTGATAACAATACGCAGTTCCAATTAAATTCACTCATGTGTGACTTATACTTGAGGAATTGCTTTCTGCTCCAGTCAGAAGTGTTTAGGACTTTATAGCCCTTTGCCTGCATTTATGCAAACATAGCATGGGTATTTCATGAAAGTATGCAAAAGTTCTGCATCATATGACACTGTTAAACTCTGGTCTGTAGCTGTGGTCGAAGCAGATGTGAAATTATTGAGCAAGCGCAGATATGACTTGTAGTGCATTTTTATCTCTGTAAACAACGAGGCATGTCCTGTTTGCTTCCTGTGTGCTTATGGCTTTTGTGAAAAAATGAATTGATTATTTTTCTTTATTGCTTTTGTGCTGTGGTAAACAGACTTGGAGAACTTCAAAACCCAGAGAAGAAGTCCAGTGAGGGTTCGTGAAGGTCAAGGAGTGGTCTTATTGTGTGGCCCACCACCCCACTCTGGAGGTAAGATGACCTGTTCTGAAGTTTCTTATCATGTGTTGACTTTTATTCTAATCTCTGCCTTATACAATTGTTCATTTGTGCTGTAGTTCAACAAATAGTCAGCATCAGTGAAGAGTCACTATCAGTTTTACACAGAAACATCGTCATCCTGCGGTACCACTTGTCTCATTCCTCATCTACTCTGTGTTTATCTGGACAAAGTGGAAGTCATGTTTGCGCTCTCCCCCTCAGATCTCATGGCTGTTTGTTTGTGTTGTTGAGGTCAGTGGAGTGAGTCATTTTTACTTTGGGACACTCTGGCCTGTCAGCCTGATTTTCAATGGGGGCGAGGAAAAACTTTGGCATGCAGACTGAAGAGGCTGTCTATGGCTGGGTCCCTGCCAGGCTGAGTAATAGAGCTTCTCTCTGAAGGTGCTTTGTTTGCTTCTCATCAGCCCTTTGCATCCATGACATCAAGGGGAGTTAGAATCCAGTGCTATTAACTCCTACACAGGGGTCTGGAGATTTTTTTTTTTTTTTTGCTCTACCAGCCAGCAAGGCTGAATGTAATCCTCCACTGTTGGAGAATCTGGATGTGCTGTAACATGCTGCACACAGCAGGGGGTAGGAGGGGATGTCTTCATTTTTAAAGATCAGTTTTAAAGAGTGTGTTGATAGTGTTTTTACTGTAACTACTATGTGGCTTACACAAAATAATCCTTCTCACTTTTGTTGTTGTTTTTAGAAAGCATTGGCTGCTTATTCTATGGTATCTCATGAGGAAATGGTATTCACATTCTGGCTCTGAATGCAGAGTGGCTGTGTAATATCAGGGTTGGTGTGTCACAAAGCTGTGATTACAATTTTTGTTATGATTTTATATTTAATGTATTTCTGCCTTTTATGGCTGGGCGATTATTAGTAGTGTATCAGTGTTTGGTGGTAATTTTACTAAATTATTTTGCCCAAATTAACGATTGCAAGCAAGAGACCAAAATTAGTTATTGAGGTATATTTTTGACATGTGTGAAGTCATGTAATGTGACCTATGCATACTTGAACACAGTTAACTGTATTGCACATTCATTTTTATCATTTTATAAGCAAATTTGCATACATTTGACATGTCATGATTTGACATATATATCATAGGTTATGATATATGTCATATATGGTGTGATATTGATTTTAGCTATATTTCCCAGCCTAATAATGACATACCTTAAAGATATTCCACTGTCCTGAAGTAATTTTGTGAGGAAAAACAAGTTAGAAAAAAAAATAGAAGAGATGTCTACTTAAAGCTTCGGCCGCTGGATATTAAATGTCCATATGGAACACAAACTATTGTCCGGTGTCATTTAGGGTAAACTTTAGTCCACTACTTCATGTTCTGCTACTGTTTGAAAGCTTGCTGTTTAGCTGCTGCAGTAAGAATAGACTGAGGTGTTTTTGTTTTTATCACAGTAACTTTCCAACCTAACAGTAGGCCTACATTTGTAGTGCTTTGTTCTGTATATGTTATAATGAGACATCTCACCTTGTGTTGACAAGTAAAGCTGGAACAATGAGCCATATGCTTACATTTGGCAGCCTCATAATGTAATGGCTTTTTTTTTAGACTCCTCCCCTGGTGCAAGGTGTCCAAATGCCAACACACACTCCAGCTAACTAAAAACAAAACAGCAGCATTGTCAGGAGTGTTGGTCTGTAGTAGCGGTGTCATGAAATATTTTAAAAGATCTTGGCACAGCTATATAAATTTAGTAGTTTATTCATTATTCGTAGGGAAACAACACTGATTTAGTCACAACCGTGTCCCATATGCAAAATTCTGTCCGTTCTTTCTAGAAGCTTGATGCACTGCCTGTTGTGAAGGCAACCTTGCAGGCACCAGGCTAATGCTTACAGTTTGGAAGAGGATGATTGCATCCTTTATGTGAGTGCACTGACGGGGAGTGTAGCGCTCCCTGGACAACCTTCCGGGTGAGGCAGCATTTTAGTGATGAGTGCAGAAATTAGTTGACATTGACTTCTCCTTGGATAGATTACATGTGCCAAATCCTTTTTGGCAATTTGCACATATTATACACACAAACTGCAAGCAGTATTTGCGAGCCAGTCAGAAAATGGAGGAGATATTCAATAAACAACCATTCATTTATTCACTTGGAAATGTATTGATGTACTTTAATGAATCACCTTTAAGTCACCTTTGAGTGTTTGGTCTGTTTTAGTAGGTTAAGTCATGCATGGAGGTACAGGTGTACAAAGCATGAATTTTCATTATCTATGGGAGGTAATTGTTTCTATTCAGAGCAAGTGATTCATTTGTTAATTTTGTATTCCTATTGTGTGAGAACACACACCTGTATTTTTGCCAAACTGAGGGCAGAAAATACAGATTAAAATGTGATGATTTAATCTTAATTAAAACATAATACAAGTACAAGCGCAGGATTGCCTTACTTGCCAAACGTCCAGGTTTTTTCCTGATGTAAATTATTTGGGGACACAATGACTACTATGTGTGTCACATACAGTATGGCAAATGTTTGTTTAATTTTTAGATTTCAGAGATTCTGTATTACATAGAAGAACAATGACAAGGTAGCTTTTAACTTTAGGCACTTACCTATACTCACATTTTCAAACCTCAAGAATTATGCAGCTGCTTGGCTCTGGAAAGAACTGAAAATGTTGAATGACCTTGTTAAGAGGTTATAAGGCTCATAATGTGAACATTACACCTGCATTTTTAAGCATAGAAACACATCTGATTATAAATCCTAATTATTTTTGTTAGCAGCAGGTGGGAGTGTGACACCTGTGAGAAATCTCACAGTGTGTGAGTCATTTAAAAGCATTTGAATCATTCCCATGATTCAAATGTCATTCAAATACTATGTTGTTGTTTTTTTCACACATGCGTATGTAGCACTGTCACTTTTTTTATGGGAGGCAGGAGTTCCTATATTCTTGGTCATCTTTCATTGCACATCATTTTATTTAAATTAGGATTAAGAATGTAACATCTCCCTTTATAAACTCATTTTCATAACCTTCAGGAGACTCCCCCAGCTTCTGATGTTGCACTTTCTTCAAGAACACCAACTGCTTTGTTATGACTGCGATCTTGCAAATTTGACAACATCACACTTCACAGATGCTTGTTTACCAAGATGTGTGCCACAGTGGGTAAAAATTTGACTAAATCATTAGAGAGACACACTATCTGGGTCTTGATGTTTGTGTCTTCAAGGAAATGTTAATAGACTGATTCAGTAATTCTGTTCAATAATTCATGTTCATCTTGTCTGTCATTTGTAACCAAAATGTACTATTTTTTGTTTGGACTGCAAACTCCCTTTGGACTTCCCTCCAACATGACACTGATCATTTGGGACTAGAGTCCTGGAGGGGTTGTTGTCAGTATCCAACACTGTTACATTGCACCTGGCCCGTATCTGTCACATTCAATATGATACGAAGCCTTTATCTGCTCCTAAAAAGCAATTATAACTACATCCACGCAGCTAAATGTGTAGCCATCATTATTATCTAAGATGCTGAGAAAACACAAACATGATACTTTGAATGCCCCTGAACTACATAAACTCTCATTATCACTATATGCTTGCTCTCATTACATGAAAATATTATATCATGATTTTAAATTTGATAACTGTACAGATTTATATTTATGCACACTGGGTTTCAATTGCTTTTGCTGCTTGTTCTATTACCCAATTTACTAAAGCTCCCACCGACTAAAGTTCATAAATATTGGCCCATTCATTTAATGATATTGAGAGGAAGCCTGGCCAGAAGGTGGTAGAAGGAAGACTCGAGAAACTCACTGACTAACAATGTCTAGAAACTAACAAAATGTGCAACAAAATTGTAAAGAAAACAACAACAACCAAATAGCAAACTTAACAGCACACCTTAACTCTCATAACTAAAACAGGAAAATGACTATTTTACATATATTGGTAAACATTATAAGTTTAAACAAGACTTAAACATTCCTCGCTGTTTTGCAAGAAACTCTATAACTCTAAAAACAAACGCATACTAATCAGCATAACATTAAACCATTACACCCTTACTTGGTGTAACCCATGACATCATTAAAATACATAAGTGTAAATGTGACAAATGGTGTAATCTCACCTACTTTGTCACAAACATAGTTTTTTTTATTATAATAATCCTCAACTCAAACACTGAGTCAGTTGATGGCAGATTGTCACAGATCGTTCCTGGAGAAGGAAGGACGCATGCCTTTGACACGGTCATATAACCGCCATACTTTTGTTGGCTGATATTGTACAAAATAAACTATGTAACATGTAATATTAATAATATTATGATGCACACAATCTATTATACACTTTTATTTTAACTGCTGTCTCGGGAATTCCTGGGAAAAGAAAAAAATTGTACAGAAAGTCTGTTTGGGGAAAAGTGAAGTTGAATAATTTAGTAATGCATACTGTTTAACATACTGTTGAAATAGCACCACTGACTCTGTGACACCAAGACGTACAAAGCAGTATTTTTATAAATTAGTGATCTAATAAATCTTAAGAACTGTTCATGAGTCACAGTCAAATGTAATGCAAGACCTGTCAGAGTTTATGCGTATGGTTCTGTATACTACACTATTATTTGTCCTAAAATTCAATACAAAAAATCTGTATATTGCCTCGGTTACAGTATGGTAGTTAATTGCAATGTATTGAATTGTGTTGCCAGATTCTTGGCAACGCACAGCCCTAATTATCAGCGTTTTTAGACTACAATAATTAGTAGTCAAAGAGCACAAATTAGTCAACAACAATTTAATTAGGGTAAATTGTGATTCACTGCTAATCTTTAGAATATTTGTTAAAAATCGGTCCTTGCTGTTTTGTTCGTATCAAATAAATGCAGAGCATGCTTTTGTCCAACTGACCAGTAATGTATAGACTGCTTTTATTTACACCAACAGCACCTTCTTGTTGTGATGGATCATAGCAGTTCTCTGGAGACATAGCACAGTGCTTGAAATGATCCATTTTCTGACAATATTCTCAGTAGCTGTCATTGTAGATTATGCCTATTGATGGAGATGAGGATGCTGAGATGTGCTTTAGGATGAATCATCTCCAATTTTCTAATCTTCTATCTTTGCTGAAAGGCTAGCCTGACCATACTGTATCTGCTATGGTAATGTACCCCATCTAGTTTTGGTTCGATGCTCTCACATTCATACATACACCCACACACTTAACAGTCACATTGTCTTGTCCTCATTTAGCCCCTTTCTTAAACTGCAACTATGAAAGGCTATACTGTACCTAATCACAGAAGGAGGGCTGCAGCTAATGATTATTTTCGATCTACAAATGATTTTTCATGATCATGGTCAGTAAGCAAATTGTGAAAACTGCCCATCACAAGTCCCCAGATGCAATGATGGTGTTTTGAAATGTGTCTTTTTGTCCAAAACCCAAATATATTCAGTTTATTATCACAGGAGATTAAGAAACCCAGAAAATGTTTACATTTGAGAGGCTTAAACCAGTAATCTTTTTGCTGAAAATGTATAATTTTTTTCTGTTTATCAAATAATCAAATAATTGATTAATTAACTTGTGAAGAAAGGTAAATATATAATGTAATATTAATGCAAGTATGAACTGTAGGAAATGTTTTTTTAAAAAGAGAAAAACATGGACAAAGTGGGCAAAAATACTATTTAGACAGAAAAATAACATTATAAAAAACGTTGAAAATATCTTGGAAAAAGTGAGATGCATTCATGGCAATTATATGGATACATTAGAAACCTGAATATGCCCTGACAAATAATGAAAATCCAGACGTGCATTTAAATAGACTCCCACAGTGTTGAAAAAGTGAGAAACATGCTCTCATAAAGGGTGACAGGACATAATTCATGATCCACACAATACAGCCTTAGACAAGGATCTGCCTCATCTCCCCTTTAAAGGATTTCAATATCCCATGCATGATTCAGGAAGCCATTATTTCATTTTAACGATGCCTCAAAACCCAAGACAGCCGCAGGAATTAGTTTGGTGCGGCCAGGATGTTCTAAAACTGTAAGACAGTTTGAAGTTGTGCTTAAAAAATGACCAAAATATTGTCAAATATCTAAGAGGAGCTCCAGCGGCTTTGCTCCACTGTGCTGTACTGTATATGCATTAGATGTCGGTCTGTGCCATCTTTTGCTTTGAAAGGGGTCTGAATGACTGTAGTGAGTCCAGGACCTAATGCATCTGACCTCCTTTCACTAATGGAAATCCGGCCTTTTAGATTTACTCAAGGCTGAAATCACTTGTTCTTTCTATGCAGTGCATCTACCCCAAAACAGAGGCTGCTCGCTGGCTGGTAACAACACACATAGCTTGCAGGGATTTTTCCCATGTGCGTGACCTCAGCCATTTCATAGAGTGAACTTGTTGTGTGTTATGAATACAGATAGGTAGACCTGGTTAATGGCTGTTAGAGTCTAGGGAACAGACTTGTGCATACAAACTTTGACATAAGTTGTGCACAACCCTAAACCTTGATATAATACACACTCTGGATTCAGCATGTCCTTGGCCTGTCATGTTCCATTTCTCTTCCCTCCTCTTAGATCATTAAGGTGGAATTGATGCTGCCTGTTCATTATACAAGGGCTAAATGGAACCACAATGAAAATCTGTCACTCACTGTCAGTCATGATTGCATTATTCCATTACCGCCCAGCCACAGAAGGCTCTCAAGTCAAATAATCAACTACAACCATTGGTGCTTTCCACTTCCTATTTCCTGCTTCCTGTTTCTCACCATGAATCTTTAACTAACCAATTAGTAACCTCTTATTTGCTGTTGTTTCAGTTTGTCGTGCCCTGCACTATTGGAAGATATTGTTTCAAAAACAGACATTAAATATACATGATCTTGTCAGGATGAGAGCTGGGATATATTATTTAGGGGAGAGAGGATATTACAGCTGCTCCCTCTGTGGTCGGCTGGATCAAGCCAAGAAGTTAGGGTTGATACAAGTCACTGAGCCAGGGATGGAGTTCGTGGCAGGAGAAACCACAAGACATAGCCTACATGTTGAAATTGAAACACAACTCCTCCTATTATGTGTCTCAAATCAGTCTCCGAAACATTTTGGCAAATACACAAATTTGCTTTCCTGAGTTATATTATAAGATCGAAACCACTCTCATGTCTGTTAAGTATGGAGCTGGAGCCAGGAGACGGTTAGCTTACCTTAGCATAAATACTAAAACGGGTGATTACAGTTAGCCTGGCTCTCTCCAAAGGTAAGACATCTAAAAAAATGCAATGTCATGTTTGTTAAATCTGTACAACAACTAAAGCGAAAGTTTTTCTTTTTTTTTAAACAGGAGGCTTTCACTGGTTTCCTGGCAACCTCACAGACTCTGCTACCGTATTTTCCGGACTATAGGTCACTCCGGAGTATAAGTCGCATCAGTCAAAAAATGCCTCATGAAGAGGAAAAAAACATATATAAGTCGCACCGGACTATAAGTTGCATTTGTTTAGAAGTGTATTTCACAAAATCCATGACCAAGAACAGACAGAGACTATGTAACTGGACACATAGAGGCCAAAAAGATTGAGAATTCTACCGGGAATGTTAATGAAGACGAATGAGTGAAATGAGGTGAGCTGGGCGATATGAAAGCGGCCAATTTACAATAGATTTACTGAACAGAAATGCTGATGTAGTACATGGAAATGTAGCTAAAAATGTGGAGAATGCAATGCAATCGAGCATTTTGGGCGATGTCTAGGCAAACGCCGGCAGCAGAGCAAATACTCGGGAGGCTACCTTATTTAGAAATTTATTTTACAGCATCCAAGACCAAGAACAGACATTCAATCAGGAAATGCAAGTTAAACACAATAGCACACAGAAATGAACATGCCACCGAGTCCAACAGTACCGGTAGCAAGTTCACCATCCATTAAATTCATCGTCCTCCGTGTCGCTTCTGAACATAGTTGTATATATAACGGCTCTGGTTGTTACAAGCCTAGAGCGCCTTCTCGCGGCTGTGGACGGTAATGTTTAGGCTACTCCTCGTTTCATGAATTATTATTCAAAATCATGTTAAATTTCATATATATATTGCACCTGACTATAAGTTGCAGGACCAGCCAAACTATGAAAAAAAGTGCGACTTATAGTCCGGAAAATACGGTAACTAGTCCATCACATTATCCTTTGTAAAACCTATATATGCTTTTGTAAGGATTAAACAAACAAGACATTATTCATCATTAGTTTGTGACCTGTGGGCAAATGTTTTTTTACTTTGGACGGACCCAGGCTAACTGTTTCCCCTGTTTCCAGTATGCTAAGCTAACCAAATCTCCTTGGTGCAGCTTCATGTTTAGAGACATAGTGAGACAAAGAGTGGTATCAATCTTCAAATCTAACTCTCGACAACAACGAAATATAAGAATGTTTTTTCCGAGCAGCTAACAGCAGGGTTAGATTTTATATATTGTAAAAGTTCATTATAACTGTCAAAATGTGGAACCCTGGAAAGGGGGAAACATTGATATAATTGGCAGAAAACAGATAGACAGGTGTGTTTACTCTGTGTGATCGATCTCATGTTGTGTTCTTGGGATGATCGCAAGGTCAGGTTGTCCTCTACCAGTCCAACCCACATAAAAAAATCCTGCTCTGTACTTGATAAAAAGGTAGCATCCTAACATGTACCTCACAAGTTCTTAAGATTCTACGTCAAGTTGTGATTTGCCAGGTTTGCAGTAATATGTTAAAGCCCACACCTCCTCTTGCCCCCTAAAGAGCAGAAGTGAGGAGTACTGAGTCAGTAGATGAGTGTCCAACTGACATCTCAATTATTCCCTGTACTGTAGTGCAGAGTCATCGCTTAGACAAGTTTTTACCAACGGCCAAGATTGCTTTTGGGACAGGGATGCAATATGGTCCAGAGCAATCTATCCTTGTGTCAATATGTCAAAACACCATCATTCCTTTTTATAATGCTGCTGATTGTTAGTGCAAAGCCTCTCTGACTGCACTCCATTTGGTTGATAGTACTGGGAGCCTTTCCCAGAAGCTTGTTATCATGGATGATGAATAGTAGACTAGGTGGTACCTCACTGAATAACACGATCTGTAATACATTGGTTTTATTGGGCATTATACAGTTTTTTTATGCAGGATCTGCAGCTTAAAGGTTGATTTAAGGTCCTCCACTGCTACATGACAGCCACAAAGGGAGGTGCTCGTTGTTGTTTTTTTCTGTGCAACCACTGTCTCTGTGTTTTAAAATATATTCTTGTTAAGTAATAAATCCCATTAAGAGGTATGAAAATAACTTGGAAGGAATAAAGGGCATGAAATGAAATAAAACAAAGCATAATTTAATGATACAGTGGTAATACAATTACAGACTTTACACTGGGTGAGTTTTCTTGCAGTAGTATAAATGTAACACTCTCTTTATACGCACATGGAAATTCTGCCAGAACAACCACAGCCCTCAGCCGTCGCCAGACCAAAAACTGCAAAGGACTGCCTTTGTGGCGGCGTGCTACTTCAGGTACCAGAGAGAGAATGAAATATCATCCAGGAAGGCTGGTTTGAGTAATAAGTCCATGTCTTGTAACGCTTAACAGACAACTCTGGAAAGTTATCATTACAACACCCAATGTTTCCTCCCTTGCAATGTTCATACAGTCATGTTTGGTCAACACACTGTATTTGCCAGATAATTTGAGTTCTCTAATTCAGGTCCCGTAAAAACTATTAATTGAAATGAGTGAGCACTGCAGGCTCCGGTTTTATCCCAGTGTCACTGGATGAGACATAGATGCCTTGCTCAACGGTGCTTCATGGTCTTAAGAAAGGAAAGCGACATGAAATCACCACCCTGCTTCTCATTTAAAAAAACAACAAAACTAAGTCATGCATGCCAAAGCAGGAAAAGACCACAGCATCCCTGCTTTGGATGTAAACCCATCATACTTTCATCATCATCACTCCTGCACAGTGAACCTGTGAAACTTTTGCCATATTAAGAGCATTCGTCCCACAGTGAGTAAGAGTAATTGCTCTTCAATTATAAATTGTGTTTTTAATCATGGAAGGCTGGCACTCAGTCCAATCCACTAATTGCTTTATCCCTGAAGGCATCCGCTCACCCTGAAGTGATGAGACTGCTGATGAAGCACACATTATCTGTATATGGGTATAGATGATGTATAAACAGAATATGTGTTTTTGACTTGCCCTGTGTGCCTCACATCTCTGCCTTTGTTCACAGAACTTACCTTCACATGGATCTTCAATGAATACCCATCGTTTGTCATCCAGGACACGCGGCGATTTGTATCCCAGAAGACAGGCAACCTCTACATCGCCAAAGTTGAACCCTCTGATGTGGGCAACTACACTTGTGTAGTTACCAACACAGTCACCAAAAGCAATGTTCAAGGACCACCAACTCCTCTAGTGCTGCGGGTTGATGGTATTTACCCTACTTACTATACATAGAGAGCAAAGTAGAGCCATAGTGATGGATTGTGTTTTTTTTTGGAAATCAAAATTTGAGGCAGTGCCTCAACTTTCAAATTGCAGGTGCAGTGACTTTAATTAGCAATAGCCTGGCGAGCTAACAAGTTTTAGAGCTGAAAGTTTTAGCTGGCGACCATCGATTTTGCCAGCTGCTGGCTAACCATTGCCAGCAGATTTAATCATCTGTGTTTGTGACTTGGCTTACAAAAAAAACCTTTTTGCCGTTATGTGGTTAGTGTGTTCACTATTATACTTTTATTCTCAGACAATGATGATTGGGAAAGAAAACACTACTCTGTTGTTATGAAATTTGAAAGGATAGAAACTAGACTGAAAGAGTGGTGAGTCTTTTGGTTAAATAATGTAGCCAATCACATTATCAAGGTTTTCCTTCTGGTTTGGCTAGTGCCAACCTCATGAGATGAGCAACTGCATCAATTCATCTGATTCTTTTCATGTTAAAACAAAATTTTTTGTAATTGTTTGTGTATGTATTACTAGATGTTTGATGATATGTAGACAACTAATACAGGCCAGGAGTGTACTTTATAGAAAATAATTGGATTTTAAATCACAATCCCAAAAGTGGTCAGAAAAAAAACAAAACAATTTGATATTCTCTCCAGAGCCCTTGGACACAGTATAGAGGTATAATTTGTTTCAGCTAACACAGTCATGACTTAAACTTTGTTTTGATTTTGTTTCTGTGTGACCTTTTCAAGCTTTGGGCTGAAAAAATTCCCTTCAGACATGCGTGGCATCATTTCTGTATTTCTCTCTGTATCTCCAGGTGTGATGGGCGAATACGAGCCAAAGATCGAAGTGCAGTTCCCTGAAGTTGTCCCCGTCGCTAAGAGCTCAACTGTCAAACTGGAATGTTTTGCACTTGGAAAGTATGTCCCACTGTGTATTATTATACCACAGTCATAACTACACAATTAGGTGTTTACTGTACCAATCGGAGCTGCATGGTAATGTGTGAGGACCCTGTGCAGTGAATTTTTTGAGCAGAATATTTCACATATTAATTCTTATTAAGTCTTTCTAGTGCTGTACATCCGGAATACACAGAAGAAAAACTCACCAGTTAATGTTTGAGGTTAATTAAAGATTGGCTTGCTTTATCAGTGTTTCTCTGTAATTATTTGTATAATATATGTGTCTTCGACGAAGCTAACTCCCGAGATTAAACAATCTTCAGCAGTATTTTTCATTTTGTGGCCTTGCTGTGTGTGTTGTATTTTCATGCTTTTAGCCCAGTGCCAACTATCAGCTGGAGAAGAGTGGATGGAGCCTCTTTTGGCAGGAAGGTGGACATAAATAAAGCCAGCGGAGTTTTAGAGATCCCTTACTTCCAGCAGGAGGATGCAGGGATGTATGAATGTGTGGCTGAAAACAGCAGAGGAAGAAACTCGGTTAAAGGAAAGCTGTCTTTCTATGGTGAGTAGGAGGATGGTTTTCAATGACTTTGATCTAAAACTGACGTTTCTTGTCTTGGGAAAACATTTCTTATGGCTTCAACTTGTCAGTCGTCTTCCTAACATATCATGTACATTTATAGACTTTTACCACATCTTCTACCCATTGATTCATGGCCTCAAAGCTTCACTACTGCTGAGCCTGATTGAAACTCTTGCAGAATAAAAGTGCAGCTTTGTTGTGAGTCTAACAAAAAGTTTAATTTGTTGTCATGCAATCTGTAGCTTTTATTAGAACCCATATATAACTGCATCATATAGTGGAATGTGGTAATAAATTAACCTATTACCAGTAGTTCATTTCTGACAAGCTCTTTATTGTGCCAGCGGCTAACATGGGGCCGTAGCACACAGATTTATACCACCTTTCAGGGAGAGGTGATTTTTCCCTCACCAACACTGGACTTATGGGCCATATTCTGAGAGTGCTTTTAATGGCCCTTGATGAAGGATTTTTATGGTTTCTCTCTCCATTATTTTGCAGTTTATGCATTGATGATGTCTGCCCACAAGACCCTGTAGGGCTGTGCTTCACTGAAATCATCAAATCCAGATTTTTCTTCTTGTGAAGGAGGATGCCTTTGATATGATAATACAGGGTTTTTTAGAGGCACCTGTGGGTAAGATAAAATGCTCACAGTATCTAGGCTGTGGATTAAACTTGCTTTACTTTCAAGAGAAGTGCATAGTTCATAGAGCAATATAGCATCACAGCACTGGTCCTTGCTGAGTTAGAGGTCCGAAAATAATGGAAGTGTTAATTTTAGGGTCATAACTTTTGTGCAACTTGTAGCTATCCCTGTCTTGATACTATGTTGCATGGCCTCTGCACATTTCCTCTGCTGTAGTTGTGTGGAAGTCATGTTTCTCCTTGTAAGATTTAAGTCCTGTCTCATCTCAAAGCCGCGCAGACTGGCCGGCTGCCAGGTGATAAAAATCTGTAATCTCATTTTAAACTCCCATAGACAGGAGCTTGTGGGACATCCATCAACTCTATAGAAGAATAGGAGAATCAATAGGGGGATGTGGTGATTGTGACACCCAACCAATGCGAACACAGGAACAATAAGGGGTGGCCTCTCTTTCGATTTCCTCACTTAATTGTCCTTCTGTAGTTCCAGGGGATTTATGAAATTAGATCATGGTTTAGCAGTTGACTGCATTTGAATGGGATGACACGCAAGTCACAGATTGACTATGTATAGAAGTATCATGTCTTCCCTTCTATTATGTTATCTCTGGTGGTCTAATTTGTAGTATTGTTAACAGGGTGTCATGTAGCATTTGTTTCTGTATAGTGATGTATTTTCAATTCAGTACTGCTCGCTCGTTTCCGAAAATATTTATTATGCAATTTCTTCTAATAGAAAGAGCATAAATAGAGCTTGTTTTTTATAACATAATATTATATCAGTTCTCAAATAGGGCTGCCAAACACTTCCTCTCTGTAAGCCTTTTAAATATCATTTGAATGAGTCTTCTTACCAAGTAAAATACTCTTCAGGCAATGCATGCAGCACTGTTACCGAAGATAGGAAATACAAAGAGAAATAATGAGCAAGAAACACCTTCATTTGTTTTGAAACACACAGTTGTTGTCTTTATGCTTCCAGGCACTTTTTTTTTTGTCATCTAATAGTTTCATGATTTTGCCTTCTAATGTTGACAAGAATATGGTTCCTGAACACGATTTAAAAACTGGACAAAACCTTTATCCCCTTCAGGGCTCCACAGAGCACCTCAATATAGATTTGAACAGATTCGCACGTAACACCAATAGACACTACCTATCACCTGGTGATAGTCTATTTTGTATGAAGAAACCGTTGGTTTAAGTCCCTGTGTGGGTGAGTTTTTGCCCTGCTAAAAAGTCCTTGACACAGAATGTACTGCTGATACAGTTCCAGCTGTGACTGTACTCTCATGCTGTTTAAATCGAGAAAATGTAATTTCATCATTAATATTATTTTTATAATTATTATTACATTACCAAAGTAACACAGCTAGGCTGGCAGACAGACCCACTCAAGTGCCTTGTTCCCCTTGAACCTGGAAGGGCATCCTGTATTTATGTGGGTGCTTCATAAGGGCCATAAATCTTCTTACACTGTCGCCAGAGATAAGGTGTTTGTCATTTATGTGACACCAGGACCACCATCATAAATATAGAGGCATTTCCTCTGGATTTCAAAAGACAAAAAGGGAATATAACCGATATTATTAACTGCATTGATAAAAAAGAATGACAGCCATTGTCAGCATTGCAAGAAATACAATACAGCCAGTAAACCAGATTCTTGTAAAAGAAATGCATCAGTATAGCTAAGCTGGTTGTAGCAAATCCATTTGCTTATCATTTAGCTTTTAACCCCATAGTGAATGATTTCAGTCACTATTGATCCTCATGTCAAGCTGATACAGTTGTTTTTATTTATATATTTTCAAGTAGAGGTTAGCTTTGGGTTAATTGGAAGTGGATTTATGATTTGTGCCCTTGGATGCTTCCTTAATGAACTAATTGCCCGCTTGGTTGGTCCATTGATTTATTCTAAAACTGCTGCGTACTGGTAATGCTCAAGCATTTGTGTAGCGTCAAAGTGTTAATTTACAGTATGTGGTGTGTGACCTCGCAGCTGCTCCTCACTTGACTGAGAAGCCTCAGGATGTTCAGAAGACCATTGATGACACTCTGGTGTGGGAGTGCAAAGCCAGTGCCAAGCCCAAACCCTCATACCGCTGGCTGAAGAACGGAGAGCCTCTGGACCCCATGGAAGTAAGAGATTCTTCTTAATAGAGTTGTTTAATTGCTTTTAACGACACAAAAACAAACATATGAACAAAATGAACATGAGAATGATCCACAATGCAGTATTAACCCCCTGATATCACCACGCTTTCATATTGTAGTGCCAAATAATAGAACATTTTTGGTAGAATAATCAAATATTCTAGTTAAAATTATGGTTTTGCAAATCACCTGCTGGCAAAGCTCCACCCACTTCTTTGCAGTTTTCAAACATAATTTACCACTTTATCATTCTCATCCACATTTAAGCCAGAAGCCACCATGTTTGTCCCCCAGACAACTATACCTTTTGCATATTGTACATCTGTGTCTGTGAGATCTGTGCTTGGTAAAAGAAAATAAATAAATAACAATTTATTTGTTTAACTTCAGATTAAATCAACAGCCAGTCTTATAAAGGTGTGCAACATTCTTTTGTTAACAAACTGATTGCTGAGGCTCAATCTAACCGGCTTGCATTTAAATGGTTGTTATTGTTAGCAGAGTGTCAATATTATTTTCAATATAACACCCCCTAGGCAGCTGAGTTGGTGAAGATAAACATAATTTAATGTGTAAGATGAAAGATGATAAGATTACAGTCGATTCCGAACCATCTTAGTTGAAGGATGCACTGTGTTTTGGATTCATTTTGCTTAGAAGCAAATAATGGTTCCAACTCATAGGCTTGTACTTGGCAAGAACATGTCACTTTGAAAAGACTGTATTTGCTTGGGACTAAATTTGGCATCAAAAGTGTGTGTGTGTATGTGGGGGGAGGGTGTTTGTTTGTGTTTTGCAAAGAAGCCAAAGTGATGCCATTTTCTGCCTGTCATCAACCAGGGACTCTGTCGACAATTTAGCGCTCAATCTCTCCTATCTGCTACTCTCAATTTTATCATTAAGTCTCTTCTCTCTGGGGAGGGTGAAAATGCCTTATCATCCAAAATATATTTCACATTTAGGCAATTTGCCTTGTTTTGTGTTATTGTGCTGCTGCAGTGAGTGCTTTCTGCCTAAAAAAGAACAGCTCCAGTGAATCGCAGTCTCCGATAGTGTTTGGATTGGTTAATGAGCCCAAAACCAGATGTTGGACATGTCTTAAAAGGGGGGCAGGTGGGTTTAGTTTTCTCTAACTTCAATTGAAAGCTGAGATTAATATCTGAAATTTGGGGCACTTTAATTGGAGAACTGAATCACAGTGCACATGCAGTGAAGAAGATTACAGAGTTTTACACTCTAAATGGTTAGCCATAATGACACAGTAGTAGTTATCTACAAATCCTGTATGTGCAGCAAGTCAAATTTTAATCAGTATAAATAGACATCATCGTCATAAACGTTTCCCCTCTCTGTCATTTATGGCTGTCATGTTATGTGTTAATTTTGAAGGGCTGACAAAGGTCGCTTCCTCTATTTGCCTCACATCCTTAACCACACGAAACCCTTATCACTCCACCTGCATCTCCAGTATTGATTTGTAAATAACATTGTAGAAATTCCTTTAGTGGGTGGCCAAGGTAACATATTCTCTGTACATGTGGCTATATTAATGAGGTGGTGTGTTACCATTTTCAAAATGCCACCGTCAACAGCGGCAACAGTAAATCAATTTCCAAACCCAAAGGTCAGCGATGTAGAGAAAGAAAGGGAGAAGGAGAGGAAGGCCAAGGGGGCCATTTGTTATTCCTCATTAGAATGGATCAGTCCTCCTCTTCCGCTCTCTCTCTCACTTTATCTCAGCATCTCTAATGCCTGATGCTCCCTTTCTCTTTCTTATGCTCTCTTTCAATCTTTTATCCTCCCACTTTTCCCTCTCTCTCTCCACCTCATTTTGGGCCTCCTCCAAGGGATTTAAATTGCGAAGAGGAGGGCTGTCACTTCAAAATGTCACCACGGTGAAACAAGGACCCACTCACGCTTGTATTTTTCCACTCCACCACCAGCTCTTAGTTACGTACATGAGTGTGTGTTTTTTGATTTTCCTACCTTCAACCTCCAAAGTCAGGGAACTGCCATCTGAGGAGTTACTGTTGTTGTAGCACACATTCAGTGCACATACTGCAATCAGGAGTAGGATCATTACATCACCGGCATACAACAAAGCATCCACGATTTGCCTTTTCACAGCTCAACTTGAAACAGTGCTGGTATCAGAGAAGAGTCAAGCATAATTAATGATAGCCATAAAGCAGACGAATGCCACCATTTGTCTCCAGTGCTAAAGAGATTGTGATAGAGCCACCACTGAGTCTCTGAGGGTTTTTAACAGGGCAGTGGGTACAGAATAGTGTAGTGTGGCACCGACCCATGCACTTACACAGATCTCTTTCATCTCTTTCATCCCCCCTGGGCCCTTGCACTGTGTAACCTAAAAAGGACCATCTATCATCTATTCAAAGTCGCTATGGCTTTCTCTCTCTCTCTCTCTCTCTCTCTCTCTCTCTCTCTCTCTCTCTCTCTCTCTCTCTTTCTCTATCATCCTTTTCCCCTTGAACACACATATAAGCACCCAGGCCCAAGCCAAAAACCCAGGGACTTGTTGTGTTCCACTTGGAAACTGCTGCATCCGTCCTCACGCAGGACCCCCTCTGGCGGCGGCTTTAGCGCCAGGTCAGCCGTGTGTCCATCGTGTCACTGGGCCTCAGAAAGAGCTCTATTTGAAGATCCTCAGCAGTGTCACTGACTGATGTTAAGGGACAGTCCTTGTCTTTTCAAGTGGCAGTGCTGTAATGATTCCAGACGACAGACAGACTGGCGGCAGGACCCTCTGGACTACTTTGTCAGTGACATTAAAAGGTCCGGCTACACTCAATGGGAAAGATCAAGGGCAAGAACAATGAGTGCTGCCACACTTAAATTGACACAACTATAAAAAGGAAGCAGAAAGAAGTGCCAAACCTTGTAAAGGTCAAAAGGAGCAGTGGGAAGAGAAGAACTTTGTTCAGGTGTTGTTATCACTGTTTCTACTCTGTGTAGGTGTTTCTACAATTGCATGTATTTACTTTTAAACTAACAGCATCACAGGCAGAGCATATCTTTTTTCCTCTGCCACCTAACACTCTATGATACTTGGAGGCACTTAGAGAAGCACTAAATAGCCTATGTGCTGCAGCTTATTCCTAACTAATTCCTCAGTGGTTTGATTTCAACCACCGTTTGATAATGTCTCAGTGCTATGTTAAGCAGAGGGGGGTTACATCTAGTCACTGCGGGCCTATTAAGACCACAGAAAATTAGCAGTGTTTCAATTATCAACCCCCCCAAGGAGAGAAAAAGTGTGGCTAAAGCTTGAATTAGATCAGGCCATTCATCAGAATGAACACAGATGGCATCGTGGTACTTAAAATGTCCATATATAGCCCTAATTACCCACCTCAAAGTGGTTTTAGTCCAGTGTTCTTGTATTAACACCTAATATGTGATACTGTTACGACACTAATTGGACTGTTTATAAGCTTTCCTTAAAAAAAAAGATGTTACACATTTCTTACATAAAGTGAAAGTCCCGAAACAGAATATACAACATATCACATGCAGAGTTTGTGGTAAAAATAGATTAAAAAAATGCTATAACTATGTTTGGAAGAGAAAAAAATTATTTAAAGTGACCTTATATTATTTTATCCAACCCATTTTATTGACCTATAGAAAATAACAACACTAATAATGCTAGAAGCTAAGACTTGAGGGAATTATATACATAACTGGTTATCTTTATATAATAGTATTGCTATATAAAGAGGTGTCAGTTATTTTAGAGATTAATGTCAGATTTGCTAAGGGATCATCCACTGAGATCTCACAGACAATTTTTTAAGGGCCAGAGCGGCTCATGTGAATCTGAAGCAATTTACTGTAACCTGTTAGCATGCTGTTTGGGACAGAAGCTCTGAGGATTTTATCTTTCTTTCTCAACAGAGGCTGGTTTAACTTATCTCTTAGCTCCACTGATCAATATTTTTTATATTAACAATGGATCCGATGACTGCATGTAATCTGAAAGGGATTACTGTTGTGACAAACCCACAGGGGATTATCACCCACTGTACACTACCTCCCCAGCAACATCAGACAGCCACAGTTAGCGACTAACTGGAGACCCAGATATCTTTATTAGTCAGTGGAGATCAAAGAGCTAAAAGCATGGTGATTATTGGACCTAGGTGGCCAGAAACATGCCTCCAAAAGAATGCTAATGTTAATGCTTTGTGTTTGGCGCGTGTACATGACATAGCTTTTTGTTCCTCTTCCAGCAAGTGCCTAATGCAACTTTAAGCATTAGCATGGTCATGAGGCAAAAGGGAGACACAGCATGATTCTGATAACAGCACTTACATTACATATTGAGTAACCAGGGCCCTAAGTACTTGAAGGAGCGTACAACAGTTCCAGCACGTGGGAGGTCCTGATTAGATGTAAACCTTTATCTGTGTGTGTGTGTCTGTGTGTGTCTGTGTGTGTCTCTAGCAGGACAGGATTCAGGCAAATAATGGAGTGCTGACGATCAGCAGCTTGAATCTGGCCGACATTGGCATGTACCAGTGTGTGGCAGAGAACAAGCATGGCCGAATCTTCACCAACGCTGAGCTCCGAGTTATAGGTAAGTCCAAACACACAAGACTTTGTTGATTTCTGTGAATATATTCAGTGCAGTTGTTCTCGTGCCATCTCTTGAAACGCTGCTAGATAGTACATGATAGACTTTTAAATCTGGCAAGATGATTAATGTGCAGAAGCTGCCAAAATGAATACCATAGCAGTCAGCCTGGTGGGGGCGCTTTAATTGAAGGTCCACTTTTAAGGCCATTATCTCCTACACCCACAGTCTTATTTGGCAGAACATTTCTACACATGTCTGCAATTTTGCCAGTTGGATCATCAAGATAATTTTACAGAAACAATAGTATTTTTAATCTTTGCTTTTCTTCTGTTCTCTTGTATGAACAACATTTAGCAAGAAAGGCTGTATATCACTTCCAAAGGATAAACTCAACCTCCCCCTTCTATTAAAACGGAGCACATAAGAAACTAAATGTTTCTGTTCTTCCCTCCGTGTTGAGTAAATTGAGGAAAAGGCATTCGTGTCTACAATTCTTTTGCCAGTAGTTTGCCCTTAAGTGCCCATAGCTCGCTCTCATAATCAAGTGACCACATTATGCTGGTCAGCCATCAGCTGGGAAAGTGGAGATGACTGGTTTGCCTGGGGATGAACAGTTGTGTGCACTGAGAACAGCAGGAGGAACACTTTGTTAGTTATATGTTATATTGTTTAATTAGTAAATAAAATGATCTCCTGATTGTCTTTCCCCAAGTACTGCTGTGTTTAATTTAGTTTTGAGCTTCAACATATGTGGCTTACTATTTTAGAAATTAAGTCCAAACCTAATTTCCTTGCAAACTGTATTTGATATATGTTATGTAAGCAGGTAATAAAAAAAAACCCCTTGTTTTATATTCTTGTATAAGCACTCACAGCAGTTTACTGTGGCAGTTTGACACAATGGAATTAGTAAAATAAAGTATTAGGAGTCTGTCAAATCCACCTCACTTCCTGACACAGCAGCTTTAGAAGATTGTGTTTAGAAACATAACTCTGATTGGCAGCTCGACACAAAGTGAATGCATGTATGCAGGCAGAGTTGAAATGGCAGAACTCACAAAGCCTCTGAGTAGGTTTTATTTACTGTACTGTAGGTGTGTGGGTCTGAAGCAGATCAGTCTGTATATCACAGACAGCTTAAGACTTAAACCACAAATTATTATGACACCATATTGGTCACTCTTCATTATTTACTAAAGGTGCACCTCCTCACAATGATATCCTGTCCTGTATTAGAAGACGTATCTGACAGTTTATCTACTAATAAAGGCCAAAACAGCTGCACTTTGCATTCTGCACATCTTTATTAAAGTATAATGATGCAACAGTATTTATATAGTAAGTCCTGATTTTGACAGTAGAATGCAGTTTTATTCTCTATTAATCCAACAATTATTTTTATTTTTCATTTGTCTATAAGCTGTTAATAAATTGTGAAAAATACCCATCACAATTTCTCAGTCCGAGGTGACATCTGGAGCAGAAAAGATATCCTAATTTTGAAACAAAGGGGTGCACAGTAGCTCACCATGTAGGTCCAGTCCTTACCGCAGCGCCCAGGGTTTGATTCTGACCTGCGGCCATTTGCTGCATGTCGTCCCCCCTTTCCTGTCTATCTTTGCCTGTCCTATCAAATTATAGGCAAAAATAACTAAAATTGAAAAACAAAGCAGCAATTACTGCATGAGCCAGCAAATGTTTGGCATTTTCTATGATTGTATGAATTAATATTATGTAAGATGTACATTTTTTGTCAATCGACTTATCAAATCATCGACTAATCCATAAATCATCGGTCATAAAACCAAACAACAATTTAAACTCTGATGTATTGATGTAGTATTACTGTTTGACAGTGTGGAGGAGAGTAGTACTGTAGTTAAAATGTTCATTCTTTTATATATGCCACCATCATGATATCTGCATTTTTAATATTGTTCTGTAGTAAAAAACAACTCAAAAACAATACATGATAGAAATTTCCACTAGAGGACCTGTTTACATTTTGTACATTGCTACATTCATTTAACATACATGAAGATAAACACATTTTTATTAAAACTATCAGTCCTCCAACTCTGGCTTTAGGATATGAGCTCATATAAATCTCACCCATGTGTTATAAGAAGACAAGTATATGTTTTTCTGATAGAGGAAACGCTGACATTTCACACTTACTGTCGTGAAATAATTGTGAGGTGCAGTGTATCTGAATACATGTGTAACATCATGTGTATTGTTGTGTATGCACTTGCAGCGGCATGCGTTGGCAGGTGCTCAGCCATGTCAGTGGCGCCAGGCTGCGTGTTCACTTTGAAGAGCTTTCTGCTGAGTCGTTGCGCATACAAAACAGCTCCAGACGACGGCGCCTTAGTAATTAAGGCCTAAAGGAGCAGCAACAAAGCCTCCCTCTCATTTTACATTCTCTCTTTTTTGCTTCGGAGCCCCACAGCTTAATTCTTAATGCATAATGTTCCCCAAAGGAAAATTCATGGAATTGGAAAACCCACCTATTTCCAAATAAAATGTCTTCTTAAAAATGATGCAGCGTGTCTGTTGCCCTGCATTTATGTGTGCATGTGAGTCTGTCTGTGTGTGTGAAATAGATGTGTGTAGAAAGAAAAGGATGTGAGAGAGCTGACCTACCTAATGGATGGAGTGACCTGCATGTTTTTTTAGGATTCTTCTCCACTCTAATTTCCTCAATAGCTCTACCCCTTTTGCTCCTCTGTGTCCTCTGACAGTAAATTAAACCTCATCCCTGTTTTTTTGTTTACTTCTACTGTCTCCCTCACAATGCTTACATCCCTCTCTTTCCACTCTTCCTATCAGCCATCGCTCCAGACTTCTCCCAGAACTTGTTGAAGGCCCAAACTCTGGCACGACAGGGTGGCGATGTTCTGATCGAATGCAAACCCAGGATGTCTCCTCGGGGTGTGATTTCTTGGAGGAAGGGGAAGGAAGCGTTGAGAGAGAGCCACAGGTACCAGGTTTTTGTGTGGAGCAGTAGGCACAGTGTGTATGGGACCATTGTTTAGTTTGTATGCTTTACTTGCAGAATAGTATTTCATCGACTTGTTATTTTATTTTCCCCTACTTGATATTCATGGTGACAAACTGCAAAGAACAGAACCACAGTGTGACACAATACAATTTGAATTGCATAACACGTTCAGCACTCCACCACTTTCCCCCTGCTATCTACATTTCTTCCCTGAACTCCATTGTACTTTGCTGTCCTGGCTGTGCTCAGAGCTAGTTTCTGCACTGTTTACTTGAGGTAATTGGCCGTTCTTAGACTGCGGCACTTGGATCGATGCACTGATCCATCAGCTCATTAGCAGCATGTAAGGCCTGGAGGGTTATTAGAGCACAAGGCAGACGATGATCCAGGCTACCATCGAGACATGGAAGAAGCAGGTGAAATCCCCAAAAGGACTGATCAATGGCTAGCCACTGAACAACACACATTCCTGTGCAATAGTGGTGGTGACAACGGGGGAACTGGCTGGACACCTTGTTTTATTAGAAATCAGGTTAAGTACAGATCAATGCATTACCTCTGTGTGCAGGAGAGGAGAAGAAAAAGGAAAAACAAATGTTAATCAGACATGGGAAACCAATTCTCCCCCTGAAGATGTAATGCTGCAGTCAGTGATTGATCAGGATTCATGCTGGTTCTTCTCACACGGCAGCAGTCAGGGAGATATGCAGATATGGCAGCGAAGGCAGCTTTAAACAAACTTTATATCACTGGCCTTTGCTAGAAGTGAGGTGGACAGAATGCTTTCTCTGTTTCAAATGCACATTCACCAGCACAAACAGGCAATCAAGGGAGACGCCTTCATTTTCTAAAATGTCACCATTTGATGATATTTGCACTGTTGCAGTTTTCAAAAGTTTGAAACATTCAACTAGAGTAAATTGGGATGAATCAAAACGCCCTGATGTGCTATTACACTTTTAATTGCTGTTCTGTTTGGAAAAGTACTAAACAAAGTGTGATTATTTTGTTGTTGCTGTTGGAAACGGTAACTTTCAGGTGTGCTTGTATAAAACACAGTGTGCTCTACACAAATCACTCAATGCATTTCCACTTTCTGTTTGATAACATCTTTATTTTGTGCTGAAATGCACCGGCAGGAGGCAAAGCACACCTGCTGGCACATGCGGTGATGTAGCGGGGGTCCAGATTTCTCATTTGATATGGGATTAATTGTTCAACTGGCTCAGCAGCTTTTCCACGCCCAACCTCTGGGATATCCATCCTCTCCACAGTAGGGATTCAGCAGGTTTAATCATGTCTCACCTCCCTGAGTCATGCAGTATGTTAGGGTAAAAAAGGTACGATCTGATTGTTAAAACTGATGCCAGGCCAGGACATCTTGGAGAGAGATGTTTTATTTTATTGGGGTAGCAGAATCTCCACCAAGATTATGTGTTGCAAATGCCTCCTAAATGTTGGAACCAGCTTGCAAATTTATCATCCTCTTAGGTGTTGAAAGGAAAATGCATCCATACCGCAATGTGTAATATCAGTCGCGCCCATAAAGGCGAGATTCCCCATTTGAGATTTAACGTTACAGCCTTGCCCTGAAGTAGGGGAGCTGCATACAAGATATTAGGCTTTGACATTATTGCAGCATTTCTTGCAAACCTACTCCTCTGCTCCTGGCTCGTTAGCATTTACTTTCCTCCGAATCCAAAATGGGGCCGCTACCAATGCTATTACAGCGGTGGCACAACACTAATCCATCCCACTGGCTCAACTAAAATACCCATAATTCCTTCTAATCTTCCAAGGATAATGTTTTCAAGGATGTGGAGCAGGGGAGAACAAATCAACTAAAAACAAGGCAGGATCTGATTAGTTAATGAAATCACGCAGTGGTGATACCTACATCAGCTCATATCCCTGGCAAGTATAACAAGATAGCCTCGTACACTTACGCAACGAACTATGAGGTTAACAATAAAGTGCCTATCCTAATTGAATTTCACTGCTGACCACTGCCAGCAATTGTAAAACTGATATAGGAAATAGCTCTTAGGAATATTACCTTTAGATTGAACCACTGTGTTCAAGATTATTACGCTAAGCGATATATATTGCTTCATAATGTAATGTGAATCAATTTAGAATCCTGCTACTAAAACAGCGAGAGCTTTCTGGATGTGTTGCCAATACAGAATGTACATTGCTAGTGAACGAAATAAACAGTACTTGAGAATACTGCAAGTTGCTAGTAATATACTAAGTTAATTATGCAATCCTTCTTTAGTGGTTAAAATAATGTTTTTCATTTACAGCCTCTTAGTTTTTTGTTACACCATGGAGAGGCGGAGAAGGCTTTTAGATTACACACAGTAGCTCACTTTAACACTGGCCAATAAGGTTGAGGTAAAGTGCCTGTTTACTATATCACACTGCTCAAGTTTATGTACCTCACAAATTTCCCCAATACCTTAATTGCACCAGGGGAACCTTTGAGAGAAAAGGGAACAAAGTGAAAGCATTACAGATAGCTAATGCTCCTTATATCTTTATCTTGCACTATTCCTTTGTAGCTTTGGTGAGGAGGAAGCCTGACATAGGCTACTACACAGCTTAATGGCAAGTCTTATCCCTGTGACATCTCATATCCATAACTCTTTGTTATAGACCATTACAAAGGAAGCCCTCAGTTCAGTTAGGAGAAAATACCTCCGGCTCCACGGGGGAATGGGCATTGCAGAAGAGGCTAATGTATTTTAATTCTTCTAGCTTTTAAGGCGATACGGGTAATTTTTGATCATTTTGGGAGGTCCAGGCTGCCTTCAAGGGATCTTTCAGAAAGGATTGTTCAAGTTCTTCTTTTAAATCAGTTATTTTTTAAACACCGGCTCAACCCCATTACACTGTTGTGCCATTTAGAAGATAAGATGGGAGCTTCTAGTGAGGATTTGCAGGGCGAGGCATTTATCAATGGGGCAATCCATTGCTAAGGGTACAAAAGTGGTCAGGAAATTGTTCTGGAAAAACCTGGACATTTAGAGACTAGTTTTTCAGTCATGGAAACACCTGGAAGTTGTATAAATGCCACAATATCCTGGAAATAATCTATGTTGTCCCGGATATTTTGAATTTTATTTTGGCCTCTCACTCAGTTATCAGTCATCAATCAGTTACGTAAACCTTGGTGTGTATTTAGTTTGAAACTCTATTGTTGGATCTATAAGCTGCGTGGTATCACACTTCAAAGCGGGTTTAACAGATGTGAAGCGTAATGGGGAAAAAAAGTTTTAAAGGCTCCCTTTGCATTGTGGCTCCCATATAAGTCTAGCTGTTTACACACCTAAAGCGGAACAGACTTGCAGCGATCTCTTTGGCATCAAGTCTATTTTTTCCGGAGCCAAAAAAGGAATTCTCAGATAAGCCCAGTAGATATATATCATATCTACATGCATACAGCCTATTAATGATCAAATTTGCATTTGTGGTCAGTTGATAAATACATACAAGGTGATGTTAATTGTACTTGGAACAAACTTAAACTTTCTACTTTTTTTAATAGGATAATAGGTGATAAGATACATTTTCTGTCAAATAAAATAAATGTTTTCAGGAGAGTATCCCGTAAACGCTGACCACCTACCTGTAATGAACCTGAGACACTTCCTTGTGAACCCTGTATCAATAAATAAGGAGGAATAAAACTGGAGTTTGTCTAGGCCTACCAATAAATTATGAATTATGATGATATACTGTGAATAAATGCTGTCCTGCATTTTCAAGAAAAACTCCTGGAAATCGCCTGGAAAGATCCTGGAAAGTGATTTCTGAAAAGAGTGGGAACCCTGAAACTGTTCTACAACCACATTTAAAAGGCAGTATCAAAGACTGGTGGAATTTGACCAAATTGGCATGACTTTCCGACAAATTTAACTGTATGGATTTTCTACTCGACTTTGTAAAAGGGGTGAAGCTGTAGCATTTTGTGCTTTGAATCCATCAAAAATGTCAATAACTCATTTCTCCCACAAGCATTGAGTGTTTACTAGTGTTGTAGTTAGACAAATGACTCTTGAAGACAGAAATACCAACATACAGCAATGATCATGAATATCCTCCTTTTGCCAGTTAGCCGTAGGATCAGAATGTAAATGTTAAACTGTTTCACATCATTTAAATATTAATCTGTACGCATCAGGCTTTCTATAACTTTGATAACACTAGGTCAAATTAATTATTAGTTCAACAAGCAGTCGCTGTCTTGTTAGCTTGAGGGAATTCGGTTTTAACAGTGTGATATTTTATTGATCCCTGTAGGGAATTTACCGTCATGCATGCACCCTCTGGGGGGATCAGAGCTGGTAGAGACTCTGTGTTGCTTCAGGACATCTCAGCAAGGCAGATTCTCTTTACCCCAGTGTGACAATTGAAGGATGGGCTCCTGTTATTAATTACATTCTCTAGTGATATGGGGGGCAAATATACATTGATAATCAGTAAGGGCGAATGACCCTTTATTGACTTTGTTGTTTTCTCCAGTGTGTTGTCACTGCTGCAAGTACTTACTTTAGTTCTGAAATTAAGTTACTATATATTTTCCATCGCTTTTAAAGTTTACAGGTTTTGAAATGTTCTACCTGAAAACATTCAGACATTCTGTTTATCCTTATCTGATACTCTAGCTGTTAATGAGTTTTTTTGCACATGTGTCATCACAGAGCGATAAAAATATATAAACGTGTGACACTTTGCAAGAAGTTCGGCTGACACCACAAGAAGTGACAGGAGATGGAAGGGGTGTCTGACTTCTCCACTGCACTCCCCAAAATAAAAAGTTTAACAAGCAAACCGATAACAAGACAACATCTTCTTTGATTACATTCTGTAAATCACAACCCACTCAGGTGAACAGAAAAAATAGAGCTATATTATACACAATTACAGCATATGATTTGCTTAGTAGGACTAACATATTTACTGTATTTATTTAAGACTGTTTACTTTGAAAAACATGTGGGGGATAAACACTGATTACTGTATCTTTCAAAGCATGCTAGAAGCACTGGGAAACTGTGAAACAGAAGGAGAACATAGGAAGTAAGCAAGAACTTCAGTCATGCTGTCTTTTAAGGGGTGTGATAGATTACCTCCAGTAATTACAGAGATCAAAGCAGAGAGAACAAGGAAAACGGTTTTCTAAACCAACTGGAATGCTTTGATAACAGGAAAGACAAAGGGATCCAACATGAACAGTAGGTATTAAAAATAAATAATTTAGTGATGCATTAAAACAAGCTAATATAAGGGATATCTGATAATGTTTTGATGAAATAAGGGTTGAAATGAATTGCATTATCTGCAAACTGAACACATGAATAAATCCTTTTCACTGTGTTCTGTGCAGCATGTGGCCAGTTTTTCACTAAAGCGATGGAATGCTTTTTTCGCATCACAGATAAATAGAATTAAAAAAACCTTTTATTTTGGTATTATGTGCCTCAATCACCTGTGACCTTGTCATTCATTTCGCTTCTATAAAGTGTTGGCTTGTCCCAGGCGTGTGTCGCTCTCACTAAAGTAGTTTACCGCATAAATCTTTCTCATCTTTTATTCTGTATCCTTGACTCTGCTCAAAATGCTCTAAAAACTGGGAAGATGAATGCCATTATGCATATTTCTGTGCAAGTTCTTTGTGCACATGTGTTCTGTACGTACTGAATTCAAGGCCTTGTTGACACTGGCATGCTTTTAAGGACTCACCCCCCTACAAATCTTTTCAGCCCTCCTGGAGGGGGGCATCAGCATTTTTAAAGTCCAGTTTTCAGCTTGGAAATTTGTCTCCTCTGCCAGCACTGCACATAACAGAAAAAGTTGTTCATGATTTTGTATTTATGGTTTATAGTTAAAAGCACAAAGGATAAGGCTGTGATTGTTTAAGTTGAATATGAGCATAATGGGTGAAATGATAAAAACTAAGCCCATGGATGAATTTAATTGTTGCTGTGAGATAAAACAGATGAAGTGAGATAACTCTCAAGCAGCTCCTTGTTGCTGACTTATTTTTCATACTCAAACACCTTGTTGACTGGTATAGCAACAGCAATATACTCACTGTCAGAGGAAATCTGTCAGGCTTGACTGATGACGGCCACAGATGAAATAAGAATCTTTGTTATTTGGACTCGTTGGTGCAATCTGTCATCGAGGTTCCAACTTCCTTTTATTACCACACACCACAGGTTGGATTGGTTTCTCTGCTGGTGAGGCTTTACTGACATATACAAGACTCCATTGGATTAAATCCAAGAACTTGGGTTGGAACTTAGTAGCAGTACACGTTGGTGTTTGTACTTTTATTGTTTACTTTGTTTATTAAAGACTAATTAAATATATTTTTCCAGATTAGAAATGAACAGCTGCAGAACTCTTGCATTTATTTGTCTGTCTCTATGTATGGACCTAACAATACTATGGACTAAATCAGTAATTCTCAAAACGTTCTCTAGTGCCCCCCCCCACACGCCTCACCACCTAATGTTTTATCATTAACAATGATAGAGCTACTTCTAAAAAAGGATTAAAGCTGAATTTTAATGAAATAAAGGTCAGCGTGATTGCATCAACAAATTCTTGTTTGTTTTTTCCCTACTTAAATTGTATTCATTCAACTAAGTTTCACTCAGTATTTTTCCCCTCTGCAGGGGCTCTGTGCCCCACCAGGGGGGCCTGAACCACCGGACTAAATGATTTCAGTGCTGCTTTAAAACTCAGGGTTTGGTTCACTTATTTTGGGCTGCAACTCTGTTAAATGTTGTTTGTTGTTTTTTTAGCATTATTCTGCATTTGCCTCTGTTCTTAATGTTGTATTTAGGGTGAGGTGCATTAACCATCATGTAGCACCTGATGCTGGATTAACTGTATTAAAATGAATATCTTAGATGCACGTAGTACAGCATATGTGACAAATACAGTCTGTATGGAAAATCATTTTCCTTTTAGTGTATTTATGTCTGCTGAAGCTATATTTCTAACATTTATGATACACTTACACAGTATGAGTAGATCAATAACATTCAATCATTTAAAATCCCCCTTGATATCCTCTCGAACTTAAAATGAGATTTTCCTCCCATAAAGTGATCTTGCTCTGCTCTTATCAACTCAGTGCTGAGAAATCAAACTGTAACTCTTCACACTGAGCTTCTCCTTATGTCACGCTAAAAGCACAGGGCGCCAATTAAAATTCGCTGAGATAAACTCCAGGCTGAATTTGAACTGCTTTAGGACACTGGACTTGCTCATTTAGAATAAATCTTTGTGCACTTTGAATGTATATATAAAATGACAGCCACACAAGCTTCCACGAGTAGAGCTGGATTTCATTTTAACTTCATTAACTCAGTACTGATGCAGTTGGCCTAATATGGTAATATGTATACTTTTTTTCTACCAACAGAGTTACTGTGTTGGATAATGGAAGCCTACGGATATCCAACGTTACTAAAATTGATGCTGGACTCTACACGTGTGTAGCCAGAAACCAGTTTGGAGTAGCGAGCAGTGCTGGCAGCCTTTTGGTTAAAGGTAAGTTCTTATTTTCTTGACTTAGCTTCAAACATCAGCCCTGGTTAGTTTACCGTAAGTGGAAGCTGGATATTGCTTGTTTACTGTTTATAACATCCCCATTAGCTGTTTCCTTGGCAACAACTGCCCTCACACGATGCATACAGTAAATAAATAGTTACAGTAAAACACTACAATTGTATCAACAACAAATATGTAATATTGAATTAAAACGTTTGCTGTTTGTTTGTTTTTTTACATGTTAGGAACGACATTGGTATATATTTGTTAAAGCAGTATATAACAGTATATAATCCATTTGAACATCAGACCACTGATACAATAACTGTTTTGTTATACAACCCTTTTAATAAGCTATAACATCATTTATGGTTGTCAGTATTTTGGAGGAGCACAAAACAAATGATCTGGCAGTCTGCACAAGAGCCGCGAGACACAACCGACCAGTGCTGCATCTAAAATTAACCAACACTGACCCTCACTGCACATTGGATGAACAAACAGCGAAGCAGACCCTCTTTTTACCTGACATATATACCGTCCAATTAGTTGATTGGCAGTGGCTGGAGGAAGCGAGACATGAGGCTCATTGCATTCATGCGCCTCAATGTTTAATTCATACTTTTTTTGCACGGTGGCTCATAGCCATGCTTGGTTTGTTTAAGATTTCAATCCATTTAAATCACACACTTCTGCAGAGCAATGAATTTTCTAGGTCTTTCTAAAGAGCAGAGTCAACAACAGTGCTCTATTAAAATGCCTTTTGGTGATTCCTCTTCACAAGTTTTTTGAATTGCAAATTGACTTGCACAGAAGGACGATTTTGCTTTCTTTTTTCCCCCACAGCCTCTTTACATGTAGGAATGGAGCTGTTACACAGTGTACTATATATATGCAAGTGTGTGTATTTATAATATTGGTAAGAGATGGAGTGTAAATTATACATTTATTCAAGTACTGTATCGTAAGTACAAATTCATGGAATTGCATAAGCACAGTACAAAAAGTAATCTAAAATATTATTGTGAGTTTAATCTTGCTACCATTATGTTACCAGCTACAGGTCAGTGTTATCAATCATTTATACGCTACTGACAGTGAATAATAATACTTTTATTGTTGATAGGGATACAACTAATGATAATTTCCATTATTGATTACTTGAAAGTATATTTTCACAATTAATCAATTAATTTTTTATTTTAAAAAAATATCACCACATTTTTTATTTTTTTTTTTAAAAAATTATTTTTTTTTAAAAAAAAAAAAAAAAAAAAAAAAAAAAAAAAAAAAAAAAAACACATTTTTAAAAAAAAAAAAAAAAAAAATTTTTTTTTTTTTTTTTTTTAAAAAAAAAAAAAAAAAAAAAAAAAATTAAAAAAAAAAAAAAAAAAAAAAAAAAAAATGTTCAGTTTTTAAGTAATGTAAGTAGTGAACCAGGAAGGTACTGGTCTTCAGGTTTCTGAACACAGTTTGTTTTTGATCCTCGTGTCTAGTTAATTGCAGTTAATTATTTATAATAATAATAATTTAACTTCCAAATGATTCCTTACATTCCAAGTTTAAGTCACCGACCACTTTATCCCAGACGTGTTATTTTGACTTAACCCAACCTCAGGTGTAGATGGTAAATGGTAAATGGACCTGTACTTATATATGTATAGCGCCTTCCTAGTCTTCCGACCACTCAAAGCGCTTCTACACTACATGGCACATTCGCCCTTTCACACACATTCACTCAGTGATGGTAAAGCCCATCCAACAGAAACTAACTCATTCATACACATTCACACACCAATGCACGGCATCGGGAGCAATTTGGGGTTCAGTATCTTGCTCAAGGATACTTCGACACCAGCACCAGGAGCCGGGGATCGAACCAACAACCTTCCGATCAGGGGACGACCCGCTCTGCCTCTGCCAATACTATCCAGCTGCAGCCCCGGAGCGGAAGCACCTGACGTGACACAAGCCTCTGACTTGACGGAAGTGCCCCTGGCATGACGGAAGTGACATAGCTTTTTTCTGGAAGTGGCCACTTTTTTCAAATTAAAATTGAAAACACTACTTCCCATTATGATGAATCGTATAGTAAAACGAGTAATCTGGAGTAATAAAGAGTAATTTCAACGTGGTCTTTAGGCTACCATTACTTCAAACATCTTAATCTTTCCTGTTTCCAGAAAATTTAAGTCTAATTTCTCATGAAAATCCAGTTTTATAGGGAAAAAAGTCACAAAAGGACCTCCGTGCCCATGTATATCATTTCTATAAAAAAAGGAAATGATAATATAAATAACGAAAGAACCAATTGTTTGGTCTATACTATAAAACCCTCGCTCACTCAGTCGGATGTGTCATTTCTCACAAAACTCCACATGCTGTGTAAGAACTGATCCCTCTGCAGAAGAAAAATAAAACTATTTGAGACCAGAACTGCTCATCTTTATTAAATATCTATCCTTAAAGGTACAGTAAGAACTTGCATTTAGCAACAACAACAGCAACAACACAAATCGCTTTAGAAATGTTTCTGATTTGAGGGCTTTTCTCATTTTTCTTTCAAAGTCCTGAAGCCTTTTGGTGCGCTCAGATTTTTCTGGAGGCAGATTTGAAAGAGGTCCAACTCACTGTCAAAAGGAAGAAAATAAGTCAATAAACAAATAGTATATTCAATTACTATACACTTCATTATATATGAAAACATCTAAATAAAAATATCAAAATATATAAAAATACATTAACAGATACTATTTCTATGGCAGTCTTATTATTTTGCGTTCAAAGAACTTCACCGAAGCATTTTTTATTAGATAGCACAATGGTTAAAGCGAAATCCGCCGAGACTGGCTTGTCTTGTCATCATTGTGGTGCTTGGGGTTTTCATTAGCGCTGGCAATTACAATAAGCCTTAAGCGGCCGACAAAAATATCTCAATGCAGGAAAAACCCTTACACATCTCAAAGGTTGCAAAAAGCCTTTATCAAATGTTATCAAACTAGCAGAATGCTAGTTAGCTCGTAGTTAGCTAGGCAACATTATCGAAGTAGCAAAGCTTACCTTGTTTTTAAATGTCTCCATTATTTGGCACGGAGTATTGGAGTGACAGCGAGTATCCTCAAATTCCTGCGTATCCTCCAAAAAACGTAATTTCTGGTATTCTACGTCACTTCCGTCAAGCCAGAGGATTGTGTCACGTCAGGGGCTTCTGCTCCCGGGCTGCAGCTGGATGCTACTCGCCTCTGCACCACAGCCGCCCTATTTAATTGTACTATTTAAGTTTCACTTCCTCATATATATTCAGTGACAACAACACTTCCCAGCAATTCCTATAGTAATTCAAATGGAAACATTCAAATCCAGCATATATCTATACATAAAAGAAAAACATCACGTATGGTTGTTTGAGATATGCTGTCGTTCCATAGGTTTACAGAATGAGCGCTGCCATGCACGCAGCACACTGTAGGGAATGAGGGAGCCAATTTGTGATTTTCCTTCCAGTCATAACAGGAAATGAGCGTGACAGCTTTGCAATCGGAAGCAGAAAGTTTTACCCCTCTCATTTTGCATCTGGTGCCAAACTTTACTAAGGCTCACCTGGAATGCACTGCCATGACCAGTCGGTTCTCCTTAGGGGGTGCAAGATAAACAAGCTGGCTTGTTTTGACAGAGCCGAATATAGACCTTTACTCCCCCTGACATGCTGCATTGGCTTGCCTGTCCATTAGATGCTTATGACATGCATGCATAATTCACAGTGGACTGGTGTATGGGCTTCTCAGCCTGTGCTATATTGTCTGCACCGCACTGCTGTTGAATGAGACACCCAGCCGAGACGGACCAAAGATTATGTTGATGCGCGCCACGCTGAGGATGAAATAGGATGGCTTTTTGTCTCGGCACAAACAGAGCCAAATTACAGGCTTGGATCTGACCTGCCGTAATGGTTGAGTTTTTCTTTTGGTTTGTTTATTTTACCTCATCTTTGTCGTTGTTTAGTGATATCTAAGACCATACTCTGATTAATGAAACTCAAAGAAAGAGATGTATATCGCTGGCAGTGTATGTGTGTAACCTCACTGGCAGACTGAAAAGTAATTTATCTTGTTTGAGAAGTGTATTTCTATTTATACAGAAGACAGACTGTACAGTGTGGACAGTCTGGAAAACAGATATCTGCTCTGAAAGAGGAACGCCACTCTGTTAATAAAGTGGTCTTTGTTTACAGAGCCAACTGTGATCACCAGTCCAGCGGGTCATCTGGACGTGACCGTGGGTGAGAGTATTGTGCTGCCCTGCCAGGTATCTCATGACCCCACGCTTGACCTGAAGTTCACCTGGTTCTTCAACGAGCAGCTCATCCACTTTGGAAGCCACTGGGCGTATTTTGAAAAAGTTGGTGGGGTAAGTGCAATAATGTCTTTAGATCTTCTGTGTCTCTTTGTCTTCAGGGCAAGACATGAAGGAATTATTATGCTGTGGCCCACGAACAGCCCCTGCAGATCATTACCAGCTTGAGCTGTTTAAATAACCGTTGGACTCTTCATTATGGCAGAACTACAGAATATATTTGAAACACCAGATTCTTGTGTTGGCCAAGTAACATTTTCTGAGATGGAAGAACAAGTACGTCTGTATCTTTCCACTTGAACATGGTGACTCGGTACTTTTGACTTTACGACTTAAAAAAGCTTCTAGCATCTGAAGACAAAGCTAAAAGCAAAAGAATTTTTGAATAGTTATAGTCTTTGTAATACTCCAAACCTCTTTCTCTACCTTCTCACTTTTTTATCATAGATGTAATTTTACACAGTAGTTTACAGTGACTCGTAAGGAAAGTAGCCTGTTGAATTTCATTACAATGATCATCAACACACTTATGTCCTCGTCTTTTCAGGTATTGAATGTTTGATCACGATTAATCATACATGTGATTGTTTTTTTTTCTTAACAAGATGCTTCTGTCTTTGCCTGTTCTGCTTGTTAATAACACCTCCTCCATTGACAAAAGCAGCAACCAAGGAATTCATTATGCAGTGCTCATTCATGCGTTACATTTGATCATCTAACACCAAATATTTTTCTCTTTTAATTAGGAAAAGTAATTATGAGGTCTTGGCTTCTTTATCTCCTCGTATTGTTTTAAGCATTTGGCATGATCATTCCAATAACAAGAGCTTTATAATTGCGTGTAGCCCTGTGGTTCATTTAAACACTTGACTCCTCCGCACAGAACCCCTGCCCGCATGTTGTGGTGCAGAAACTATTGGCATATTGATGGTGAATGGTTATATTACTTCAATTTTCCTGATCTATATGGAAAGACACAGTTAGCTGATTTTTTCCCCCTTGGAGCAGACTATGACATGCTTTTCATTACTGATAGAGTCTGAACTCCAGGAGAATAAAGCTTGTAACATTAAATAGCAGTAAGTCATTGGCTTATACGTAAGGTGAAGACATCATTAGTGAATCTACTATAAGATCTACTGCCCTCCTAAATGTGTGAATCCCAGTGTTTGATTTTGGTTTTTACAGCCTCAGTAATATTTTCTAAATTCTTAGATATCTGTTACAAAAAGAAATTAAATATGTCTTCTTGATCCAACACACAGGTACGCTGAAAAACATCAGTTGTAAGTAAGTGAGGGTGGTAATACCTTAGGATTTTAATATCATACCTTGAGTAAATATCATGCGACAAGCTCCTTTAGCACTGTATTACAGCTCAGAAATTGAAAAAAAGAGAAATATATATATATATAATAAATATTTTATGGCCTAATGTTATTTTAAAATCTACTACTGAAATGATGACACAGGGTAGTAATGGTTAAAACCCCTGCAGCAGCATCATTTTAGTTTGCTTGTAAAGAACACACTGTATCCTACAATCGTTACAAAAAACATATGCCTCCAGCAATATTTACACCAACCTCACTGTTAACTACAACCCTCTTTCTTGTTGGGTTTATAACATTTTGCAGCTCCATATAGAGACGTGCTATGTCTTCATTTTGTAGGGCTAACTGTTACTGCCAGAGCTGTAGTTACACTTCTGTAACGGCTGTGATCGATAAAATGATGGGATGCATGGTGTCAATCCGAATTTTTTTTTATCTGAAATTAAAAGACATTTCAAACATACAAAATGAAATATACTTTTCAACGGAAATAAGATTTCACTTATATTACTTACAGTAAGATAAAAGGGAGCTGAAACGACTGAAGGATGCATTAGCAGTGTGAAACACAGTCATCATTTTTAGTATTGGGTTGAAAATGTTAAAAAAAACAGAATATTACTGTAATTCTTTGTAATAATTGTTTTGTATTTTGCTCAGTTTTTTGCATGTAACCCAGTTTCCCATAAATCATGTCAGCCATTACAAAAAGCAACTGCCTCATGGATACAGATGTGATGTGCAGTGGACAGAGATTGTCATTTACTTTTTATTTTATGTCTAACATAACATGACATGTATGATTACTGTATTTTGTAGGACTTCTTTCAGTCTCACTTGATTTAATAAGCAAGCTTGGAGGCTCTTTTTTTCTTGCTGTATATAAAATTTGAGAGATCTGTGAAACATCCCCAGTTATATTATTTTAATGATGGCAGGGAGTTTCAAAGAGTGAATGACTTGCAGCAACTGAATTTTTATCTCTATAAAATGTCCCTGATTATACATCAAAGTAATTATCGAGTCTCATCCTGTTTCACAGTCCCTTACTTTCATAGATAAGACATCAACTTAACATTAGCTCTAACTTTAAAGTTCAAAGCTAATAATGCATTTGCCATTGAATGGTCGTCTGTAGAGTAAATGGAATCAGAGTGAATAAAAGGGATAGATCTGAAAGAAGCTTTTTAATTCCTCACAAAGAACCATCTTCACTCAATGATCACAAAAACTTTCACTCAGTCATTTAGTGTGTCCCTGGACTTTTGCCGTACCTTTCTCTTCCATAATGTAATAAACTTAATGCCAAAATAAACCACTTTGGCATTGCACTTGTTTTTGCAGTACTTTTAGTTCATTCTGCAGCTTCAAAATTCAGCCATTTTTACAGTTTTTTTCACTTTCTTTGTTGTGTGTTTTTTTCCCAAACTTGAACACTGACAGCGCTCGGCTGGTGATATCATGATCCGGAACATTCAACTGAGGCATGCTGGGAAATATACGTGTGCTGTACAGACCAAGGTGGACAGTGTGTCTATTGCCACTGATGTGGTAGTCAGAGGTAAGGATGTTTTTTTACTCCACATAAAAAAAATCCAAGCTTTAAGTCAGATTTTGGAGCTATACTGAACCCTGTCAAAAATGTAGCTTCACAGCAGGGCTACGGCAGCTACGGATATACTGGAGAAAGGCTCAATTATCTTCTATATTTCATCTTTTGTTATAACACTCACTTCTTAATTTCTACTACAAACCCTCTGCTATTCATGAATGTTACTTTCTTTCACAGGGAATGGAAGAATGTAAACACAAGTACTTTGCATAGTAATATTCTTGTATTCAACAGCGAAACAGGCAAACCTTCCTATTACCACTCCGTATGACAAAGTGAATGACAGAATGTGAACAAAGTTACTGTGGGTTATATAATTAAAGCACAATATATATTACAAAATATATACATGTATTTTCTTCTTTCCTATCCTGTTAATCATCTCATGATTTACTTTGAAAACCTTTGGAGCAATTCTGAGCCACATGTTGGGAGCCACAGCTGTAGGGCATGTGATGATCTTTTATTTCCTAAATTATAGTACAATAAACTTCACTTCAGACAGAAAAACATGAAATGAGATACAAAATCTACTTAATTTGTTCCATTTCTTTGTGTTCTTTTCTGCCACCACTGTAACAAACGCGTTTGAAGTGGTTGCAGTTCAGTATTAAACTCACAGCTGTCCTAACACTAAGCACCCACTCTGTATTTCCATTCTTCTGCCTCTTGTCTTCATTAATCTCTAGAGTATGTATCATCCTGTGTAAGTGAACTATGACTAAACATCCTTTCAGGTCCCCCCGGCCCCCCTGTGGACTGTCAGGTGACTGAGATGACTGAGACCACTGTCTCTCTGTCCTGGGGACCCGGGATGGACAACCACAGCCCCATTTTGAGCTACACCATCCAGGCCAGAACGCCCTTCTCTCTTGGGTGGCAAGCTGTTACCACTGGTAGGTTGGTTTCATCTGACAGTCTGTGTGTAAGTTGTGTGAACGTGAAATTTATTGAGAAAGTAAAGTAAAGAGTGCGTGGGACGTGCGACTGGTATCCTTTTCAAACACCACACATGGAATGACAGTAAATAACACATCACCAGCATGGCTAACTTTCAGTGGCAGATCTCGCAGGGCTTTGATGAAAGGTTATTTCTGTGATGTCTCTCAGTTCCTGAGCTGCTCGGGGGGAAGCAGCTGTCAGCAACTGTCATTGAGTTGAGTCCCTGGGTGGAGTACGAGTTCAGAGTGCTGGCATCCAACAGCATTGGAACAGGGGAACCCAGCAAACCCTCCAAAAAGGCCCGCACCAAAGAAATGCGTATGTATCAGAAGCTTTGCTGCCAGCAGTGACACAAATTGTTTGCAAATTATGCACACTATATGTGGAGCAATCCTACTTCAGGAAGGCAATTAGATCCCTTCAAAGAACTTTGAACTTTGTACTAGTGTATTTCTCCGCTTTTATTTAAGTTTATAACAAACGTATTGATCCCGGCAGCTTCAATCAGACAGTTTCACCGGTCCGATAACATTATAGGCGTGAAATGTGAAATCGGTGAAGTACTCTTTAAAATATTAATTTAGGAAAGGCTGAATTCTTGAAAATGTTAATATACCAACATCTCTTTCAATGTAATGGTGAGCAACACAGTACTCCATATTTTCATTTGGAATTGCAGATAGTTAAGACTACGGTTTATCTGTCAGTTCCCAGGGTGACTCCGGCCAGAGTAAACGGCGGCGGTGGATTACGTTCAGAGCTGGTCATCACTTGGGAGGTGAACTTTCTCACTCTAAATTTTGTATGTTTGTGTGAGTGGATGTTAATGAATTTGTATTCATGTGCTACATTCTAATACATAACTGAAATGGATTTTAATTTTAAAAACACAATACAACACAATCATTTTGACATACTGTATATGCAATTTTGTTATGAAATATTGACCTGGACACTTAATGTTGGTATAACCTTGCATTGTCTGGGATTTCTGGCTTCACCATGGTCGTTAATTGCTTTTAATGTAAAATTAGAACATAAAGTATAAAGAATAACTCCACAGCTCTGTTTGGATGCTTCTCTCTTTTTCTGCATAGTATAAAAGCACTCAGCCAGATAGAGTTCATGCAAGGCTCGCAAGTACAGTACCACCCTCAGCACTATTCCTCTAAGTGCCCTAATCCGTGCATAGCTGCATTTCTTTTAGGTATTAATATCTTTAAGATCGTCATCTTGAGTCATCCCTCTGAGTCATTTCTTTACCTACTCAGCCTGTTCCTGAGGAGCTGCAGAGCGGTCCGGGCTTTGGCTATGTGGTGGCTTTCCGCCCACTTGGGTCACAAGGCTGGATGCAGGCTGCTGTCACCTCCCCAGATTCCTCTAGATATGTCTTCAGGAATGACAGCCTCCCTCCCTTCACCCCTTACCAAGTTAAGGTCGGGGTTTACAACAACAAGGGAGAAGGACCGTTTAGTCAAGTGACCACCATCTACTCAGCGGAGGAAGGTGAGTACCATCAAAACTATACAGTAATTGTATATTAATACATATACAAATACAAATAGTCTGCTTGGAATAATAATGTGTGTTCTGCAAACAATGTATAATTTTCAATTGTTCAAAAGGCTTCTACTCCTTCTACCTCATCAAAAATAACATAATGTATAAATATGCCCTTTTTTATTTGTAAAGTTTTCCTGTTGGACACAGGAGGCCTTCTACTTCACAATAAAGTCCATTCTCAGTGTTCGTGCGCTGGAGGTTTCAAGATTCTGCCTCACACTTGTATAAGTTGCAGACTGGACCAGGGTTGACTTCCAAACTGTTTGTGATGTCACAAATCATGCCCTTAAAATCAGCACACAAAAGACTTCCCACTTTCAGCAGATGAATGTGAAAACATCCTTCTAATGTCAAGGTCTGCACAAACATCAGTCTGCACAGTGAAGCTCAAACATTCAGCTGTAGGAACAAGAAGAAAACTCTTACACAGCTACACACTGATCAGTTTTTAGATATTTTTTAATTTGAATTCCAGTTAGTAGTTGTCATTTTAAACACCCACTGCAGCAAAGCCATGAACGAACAGTAAGTGGACCAACAACTCTGTTGCTCTAGCAAAGTGAAGACTGGAAAATGTTCTGTGTAGCATGGATTTAATCTAAAATTCCTGTTTGGAAACACCTTGAAAGGCTGTGAAAACATGATTGCTCAATCAGTTTCTGACTAGGATCGCTGTAGAAAGAGGTGATGTTACATATTTTCACACAATATTCAACATTATTTGAATGGAGATTTTGTTGTTAGGTTGTTTGCTGCTGTTGAGACAGCTCTCAATTTAATCTGATCTAACTTCACCTACAGTCTGATGAAGCATATCAATAATAATAATAATGATAAAAAATGATAAACAAAACTTAAATTGTTGCTCATTTAGTATTTGAATATTTAATGTCACAGAGAAATCAGTAAATTTCTGGAACCGTATTGTTTTGTTGAGTGGATGGACTGATTGCTTATAGCCACTTGCAGACAGTGGTGGCCTGAGCAGGTTTTGGTTTGGCGCTTACACAGAATAACATCTGTTTATCAGGAAAAGCAGGCCACAAACACTGGAAGGTAATTACTTTTTTATTCCCAAGGTTTATTAATTGTAAAAAAAAGCCTGGTTATTCTCCAAACACACTCATCTTATTCTTTAATGTCTTGTAAACATGAACATGTAAAGGGAAAAAAAATGTTCTGGCTAATTCATTAAATAAGTTTTTGGACAGTGACATCATTAAAAGAGTGTGAAAAAGAGGCAACTTTTTGCTGTGCTTCATACTTTCACAACATATTCACAAGATACTTGTGAAGATGATACATGTGTTAAGATTAGCACCTTTCCACTATTATTACAGTTTTATGCAGTTTTATTGAATGTATTTCTAACCTGCTACAGACACCACCACTGGGGATTGTGTAAAACCACCAAGTAAAGTTATCATGGCATACTTTTGAGTGATATAAATTCTAGTGAATAACATATTTTTCCAGGTGTTTCTGTGGGAGCACTCACTCAGCTCAGGATGGAGCTGCAGTATAGTCAATAAGTCACACTGTAGACGTGGGAGTAGTGAATCCGTGTCCACCTCCTTATCCTGACTATCCTGTGTGCCTTTCAGAGCCCAGCAGAGCTCCAGGCAGGCTGAGGGCGAAGAGTGTATCAGCGTCCGAAGTAGAGGTCACCTGGAAGCCACTGCCCTGGAGCAACAACCGTAGACGCATCCTGGGCTATGAGGTCAAACTAACACATTGCCCACACAATAAGAATTGTGCAAAGGACGGTGCCAACAGCTAGTGAACAATGCGATGACCTTTCTGTATTATTGTCTATATAATTATTCATTCATGAACTAAAGTATATGTGCATGATGACGCCCTCAAGCATGCATGTCCGCAATATTTACAGATGGAAAAATTAAAGTAGTATCAAATCAAATGCAAGCTGAAGAAGTATAATCTGTGTATTTGTTGTGTGTTTTTAGCTGCAGTACTGGGGTGAGAAGCATAAACAGGACACAGCCAGTGTGATCAGGACAGTGGGGAATAAGACTTCAGTCCTCATCAGGGATCTGGAGGGCAGCAGTACCTATTACATGTCCCTGCGGGCCTATAACAGCGCTGGAGTGGGTCCACAGAGCAGCATAGTGAATGTCACAACCAAGAAACCACGTAAGGGCTCCCAACATGGGGACTGCTTGTGTCTTTTTGTGCATCCTTTTCCTTTTTTTAATTTTTAATTTTTTTCTTCTGGCAAAAGGTGCATGATGCCTTTAGTATATATTTTTTTTAACCCAAAATGTCTCACCAAGTAGAGTGAAAATATAAAAAGTATAAAGAATATTTGCTACTTAAGAGCATCTTAAAGGTAACTGCAATGTCCATGCTTCCACTCCTGGCTACATCACTGCAGTCCTCTCCTTCTTCCTACATTTCCTGTCACACTCTGCACTGACTGTCCAAATAAAAGCAAGCATGCCAAAAAAATATCTTTAAAAAAATACTGCTATTTCTACATTCATATGTTAAAGGCATTTCCTCAATCCTAAAAAATGTTTTACAACCTTTTTGTTGTGTTTTGTTTCTGGGCGTTTTACCACTTTGAACAGCGTGAAACAAAGGGACATCATATAACCCCTCTTTCATGTGATAGACATGGCATATCTTTGATGTAAATTCTAGCTTAATTCACGGTCACACCGGGCGATTTGACATGCAGGCTTACCTGAAAAATGATCAGACGTCTCCTGCTGAGAGATTCCCCATAGCTGTTAGTTAATTCCTCTTCATATTGTTTCACCTTTTTCTCTGTCTGTGTCACCTACATGACAATAAACGTATACATGTGCGTCCTTGGGCGCGTGCTTGCAGAGCAAGATATTCAAACAAAACGGAGGCCAACTCATCACACAGTGTTCCACTGTGACAGATGTGTAGCATCTCACGTTCATACAAGCTAAGATAAATTAATATCACAGGTATAAAACATCTGTTACACACTCTCCCTAACCTTCCCCCTCAAGAACCGCCAGACATAAGACTGTTCTCACTCCCACACACACACACTCCTCGAGTCACTGCTAACTCCTAACAGTGGGATGACAAACTGATAATGAGAAATCTCCTTCATGCTGGGTTGGTTCTGGACTTGACTGTTTATTGACAGGGTCGCTTGTTGTTTTTCTCCCTCCTCTTCCTCCTCCAGCGCCCAGTCAAGCCCCGGTCAAAATCATGTGGAACACTTCCAACTCCAAGGTTATCCTGAGATGGGACCAAGTACACGCCCTGGAGAATGAGTCAGAAGTCACAGGATATAAGGTAAAAAAAATAGAGAGTTTTACACTTCTCCATCTCAGAGTGTTTAAACTGGACTGACTGCAGCTTTGACGAGTGAATGGTTTTATAGATTGTAACTTAACAGAAAATGACAGCCTGTCACTTGGTCCATTTACTCTGTATGAGTGCACTGTTTTCTTTTCTTTTCTTTTTGACTGCGCTCATATTTATGAATGCACTGATTTTCTTGATAAGTAAGGAAGCATCTAAACTGCATTTAATTAAAAAGTACAGCAAGCCATGTCCTTTTTTTCATACTTATTTTTAAAGTTTTAAACTTAAATATTTATTTCATACTGAAGTTGTGGTGACTTGATATGTAGCTGCATATTAATTAAGATTTGAAGTCTTCCATAAATTACCTATTTTCCTTCAAATAACAATCCCTTGATAACCCTAACGCCCACAGAGGAGTCAGGCTGAATAATAAAATGGGCACATTCATCCACAGCTACAGAGTTGAGCTGCAGCTGAAAGACGGTCCAACACAGTCATTGGCACACATCTACAGTTGCATAAGGTGAACTGGTTTTCAAGATCTGGAGACAGCCGAGTAGCTTACAAAGCCCACAGGTTAAACAGTTGTTGGGTCCATCCCCAGCCCTGGTCTCAGCTCCCATGAGTGGCGAGTGCCGTCCTAGTTCAGTTTTTTGTTTTGGTTGTTTGCTGGTAAATACAAAAAAATAATAACAATAATAAAGGTATGGCTGGTTTTCCACAGAAGAGTGCACAAGCTGGACAAAGGTGGGAAGCTGTGGTATCTGAGTCGCACTTCCTTCTTGGCTGGTCCGACCTGCAGTCTTATTCAACTGTCACGCCTCCCACATCTGAACCTCATCCTAATAACATCAGTGACACAATTTCATCACCACAAAGCTTAACCACACCTCCTCCCAATGAAAACCAGTCCACAAAGTATAGGGAAAGGAAAGGGGGGAAAAGAAACTATACTGCCTCCCATCACTATTAACACCATGCCTCACACTGTTAGCATCTTTCCCCTCTCATTCCTGCAGGTGATGTACAGCCAGGACAAACACAGCCGTCCCAGTGTGGTAGAGACTAACACCACCTCCTTGGAGTTGTCACTGCCAGTCAACCAGGACTACGTCATCCAGATTAAACCCTTCAGTGAGGGAGGAGAAGGCAGCAGCAGCCGCCAGATTACCATCCCCAAGATAGCAGGTGGGACAGGAGCTGAGACATGAAACATAAAAATTATATCAGTGTCCATTTGTTAGACATCTCTGCAAGACACATGAATTCAGTGTAGAATTCAGAGCTGAGTCTCTAACTGCAAACACATACTGTATGCACTAGTGTTTTGAGCATATGTGGAATAGAACTTTTCCTCAGCTTCTCTCGACTACCTCTCCCTCCATTGAAGACGATTTCTGAGAACTCCCAGATAAAGACTGTAACGTTGTTTCTGACTTCAGACTAAAGTCTGAATGTCTAGTGTAAAAGTATATTTTAGTACTGTAAACATGTCCTGTAGGTGCACTGCATTTTGGTCTTTTGAGGCTGCTTCCTGTAGATAAAATGCTATCTCTCTAGCTTCTGTGAGATTTTTTTTTCCCATCAGAAAAGTGTCAGAATGGTCTTCAAATAAGCCTTTTGTGTTTGAAGCTAAGTATGGACGTTGTGTTTACTGTTGTTTAGCTGTGAAATACAGTCTCTTATCCACAGACTGATAAATATATATCATCAAACAACTTAACAGGCTCAGACATGCAAAGAATATTGCCAGGAGGCAGCTGTTTAGGAGTGGATATTTCTTTTTAATCAAACTGTGTCTGTTGCTGTTCCCACCCCACAGCTCTAGCTCTTTGAAAGTCAGCTTGCCCCATAGTTGAGCGCAGCGCACTAGTGCCATCTATCGATACAGTTGTCTACTCACACCACACCGTAGTTCTTCGTACTGGATGCATTTTACAATTTACTCACTGTATTTTTTTTTCTTCCTGTGATAATTGACGTGAGACCTTCTGAAACATTTGTAGACCACACCAGAGATTAAGAACACAAGAACAAACACATGTTGGATTTTGATTTGTTTATGTATTTCAGGCTCCATAGCCGTGGGTGCAGCCCCGGAGTTGTCTGCATTTCCCATGGTCAACCTCGCAGCGTTAATCCTCACAGCCAGGACTGTACTATGACAAACATCTGCAGGAACCAGGAACAACAGCTGCTTATTAAGAGGAGAAACAGCAGGTCAAAGACAACCATAGGCTGACAGCCGCATTTCCACCTGCTCCCTTCCCTACCCTACTGTGTCTTTCCTCTTCTTTCTACAAAGATCTCTTTGTAAGGAGGATTCTTTTCCTCCACCTTTCTAAAGGCGTTACTGAAAGGAACTGCTGCTTTCAGAAGTTGCTTTTATGAAACTGAAAGGACACGACTCGACTGCAGTCTCTTTGAAGATGTTTCTTTCTTTGCTCCCTTCTGACCAATGGATATTCTCATATGGTTTTAACCTTGGAGGCCCAGTGGTGTGTGATGCACAATAGGATGTGAATATGTTTTTTTGTTCTGTGGGACTGTGCAGGTTCTGTTCAACGGATATGTATTTACCTCTGAACTTTTCATGTCTTCGATGATGGGATTTTATCTTACCTGGGGATGGAGGAGACCAAAAGCACTTAACGTTGCTCATTTTTATGTGAGTGAAGTTATATTTAAGCTTGGTTAAAGACAATAAATTGGCAAAGTCATTTCCCTCCTCTCTTTGGACTGTCTTTGGGAAACTTCCTGCACTGTCTGAGAAGGAAAACCAACTGTTACAAATCCCTGCCCAAAACAGGGAGCAAAGCCTCATTGCTTTATGAAACACCAGAATTTGGGACCTTTGTAACTTTGCCTGGATTTTATTCATGCTTTTACGTTAAACTTCATAGTTGCCATGAAACTGACTGTAACCAAAGGTATTGAGCCAACAAGGTTCAGTTCCACCTGTTGTATCATTGTGAGAAAATGCAGCGTGTACACCCCAATATGGCTTCCATTGTAAACAGCAGGCTTGTGTTGATTAATTGATGTCTTACCTTCCTCTCTCATCCATGATAAGTGTGTAACAAAGGCACGCTGAGCAGTGTGAGCCGCATTGTTGTACACTGTATGTATGAAATCCTCAGGTCCCAAATGAGCCTTAAGTCTTATGATTATTATCCATGTTGTTATTATTCAAGAGACGTTTTATTTATTTTCCTCCTGTGTTTATCCGCATCGTTTTTGGGCTCACTCATGCTATAATTTATGAATAACTGACCTTACTGTACACTATGTTGAGAATTTTCACTTTTGTTACTTTTTAGATCATATTTTTGGGCGTTTTGGGCTCAGAAACAACATGCCTTTTCTCCTATGTCTTTCATGATGAGCATTGTAATACAGTACAAGTGGCAGTGATTACTGACTTTTCTAACATAGCTTAATACAAGGTAGGGATGGTATTTTACTGTCAGCTGCTGTTTGGCATGAGATTGGCCAATGTACGTACCTACGTTGCTTAGAATGTCTGAATGGATCAACCTGCTTTTAATAAACATAATGCCATTTTCCTCATTTCTTTTTTGATGTCAAAAGAGGCCAAGAAGTTGTGCGTCATGGGCTATTTGAAGTAAATCTCTTATGGTGTTACTTAGCAGATGGAGTTTGCTATGGAAAAAGCCAGTAAGTGGACGTCATGGTAAGATATTTTTTTACTTTTTCCAAGGTCAAGGATAAACCTTTAAAGTTTTAAAGTTTGCACTTTTGGTCCATTACATTAATTTTATTGAATTAATTATGATAATAGGTCTACACAGTGCAATCTCAACAAGCAAATAATATATCTTTAAGCGTGTCTTTGTGGAAGATATTGTTAAGACATTTATTGTTCGGGGGGGAAAGAGTATATAAACTTGTGAAAAGTTAAACAGAATATATCCTGCAGCTGTGTTTCAGCCCATTTCTCTTCACAAGACCTAATTTTTTAAGTTTTGGAGTTTGGCATCGAGTGCATGTCATGCTGCAGTATTCCATTCAATTAAAGATCAGGGCTCCACATGGCAATTTCAGAATGTAAATTTTAATCTCTTCAGGCCTTTTTGTCATAAATACATTTCTGTGCTTTGTCACTATGTCCCAACCCCTTCAAATCACACCAGTGACAGAGAAAAAAAACAGCACTTTTTTTCTCTGTTCTGCTTCCATTGATGCTTGTGATCAATATTTTGAAAACAGATACTCAAGAGTGCAATCGATACCTGCAGAGCTACGCCTGTAGTCGTCCTTCTTTAGATTTGTTTGGTGTCCTTCACACCCACTGCTCTCCCAGGGAGGAGAACATCGATGCTGATTTTTTTTCATATGCTGTTTCTGCCTGACGCTGCTATAACACTTACTATGCCTCTGGAAAGACTGGGCTGTGTTAAACTTCAAAAGTATCTGTTGTGTGACCCACATCTGAGTTTTAGCACAATTTATCTACATTATATAACAATTACATTGTGGTGATCAAAAATTGCACACAACTGTAGATCTGTAAGAACTCCAAACCTTATTTTATACTGTATTTTTCTTTCATGATTGAAAAATACAGTAGCTGCATTTCATTTTTAGGCCTAGAGGACAAGTATACGGGCACGTACCAGCTGCGATAAGACAAACAGACGTGAAAGAGATCAAACAAAGGGATTCCCTTCTTATCTTATTCTTTTTTTCTCTCTCTTTATTCATTTCGAAGGAATGCAAGTACAATGTACAACAAAGACACAGCACCAAGCAATGGAGAGCAGCAGAGCTGAAGAGATGAAGCTGCTGTAGAGGAGGAAGAGGAGGAGGAGGAGGAGGAGGAGGGCGCTGTACAGAGAGGAGAGGGCTAGGTTTAAGGGTCAGCCAGAGGTCGTCCAATCAGACTTCGGCACCAGGTGTCTCAGCCACAGCCACAAATGTCTGTGATTCATCACAGTCTGTTTATTACCTGTCAGACATCCATGAGCAGGCCCTTTCTGGACAGAGGAAGGTACGTTTGACCTTACAGGTTGATCCAAGGATGATTTGAATAATTTAACCCCCCTATGTGAAGAAAGGTGAGAAGGATTTCAGCTGCGTATGCTCGATGTTGTTGCAAAGCTCTCTTCTTTTAGGTAACGGGTGCCCCCTAGTGTACATCAAGCCCATGTCCATTAACTACTTTACGTCTTCACAATCCACCAAACGGCACCAAATATAAAGTACAAGGTATGCATGTCTGCAGTGTTATTTTTTTTTCCACCTTCCAGTTTGACACCCACATCCATGATTTAACCGTCACTTCAAAGGATTTTGGAACCTAAATATGAAACACAACGGGAATTACACTACACATGTGAACGTTGACAGTTAAGTTTAGTGTTCGAAAGCCAGTTATACCTCAGTGATACCCTCATAAACCTGACATGACAGTTTTAACATTGTTTTTGTCTCAATTGAGTGAACTTGCAGCAGCTTGCATTGATTTATATATAAAATAGGACTTTTGCAAGGAGACAGAAATTTTGCAGGTTATGTTAAACACACCATAATTAAAGGGAAACCTTGCCATGTCAAGTTTATGGAATTGACTTTCTGGCACTACAGTAATTAAAAGTAGCTTGTTCATATAAAGTTTTTTTCATACAAAATCAGAGTTTATACAATTTGACCGCTACCTTAATTGGCACACTACATGTCTATGGCATCCCTCTAACATTCATGTACCAGATCACACAAAACTACAAGTTCCGAGATGCTGCTCCTACTGTATAGTTTATTTATAACACTGTACTTTGCTTGAAAGAGTACTGGAAGGGCTCAGATGCATAATACCATTTCTGCAGGCTATGTTGAAAGATGAAGGCAATTTGTTGTACAATAAACAGCAGTGGAAAAACTGAATGCAGGCACGACAGGCCTACTTCATGTTCCTTTACAGGAAAATTAAATTAAAAGCAAACTGATATGTCAGAGATATTGAACAGCACCAGTGGTTTGAAATGAGATGAAACTGTTAAAGGGGCTGTAACGGAAGGAGGAAACTGTAGCCATTGTATTGTCACTGGATCTTGGAATGAACAAAACTGAATGAATTATGCGCTTGATATTTCCAACTTTTTCTAATGAATACCCTTAATTTCCTGTCAGGAAGCTTCATTTCCTTTTTTGAATTTCAGAGCTCAGATTTTACTTGAGATTGTGAAATATTCAGCCTTTACATCTTTGTGATTTCTTTCATTAACCTAAATATTATGATCCATCCTCCTTATGAGTCCATATCCATATCCATATTATTCAATTACAATCCAATAATGCAAGAAATTATCATGCAAACATAATCTCAAATACTAGTTTTACTGATTCAGCAGCCCATTCTGTGACTTGAACAAGGGTGCGAGCCTACTCTATGTACTTACTACACAATATGGCCAAAGTGGTATTCTATCCAGCTGAATTCTGAAAGCAAATCTAAAGGCTGGGAAAGGAGAGGAACTGGGGTCATTCTGAAACATCAGCATGCTCAGAAACTACATCGCCACCATGTAAATAAATACAACAGGTACACTGTGTGTATTAATAGCTCCTAATGTCCAGACACGCACACAGAAATTGTCAAAAAGTCTAATCGAAGTCCATTATGAGGAGGAAACTCGAATCATATCCTTTCATACATGCCACTCACACATCATGGTAAAATACATTTTACAGAAGTAAAATCTTTAAGGTAGAAACAGAGAGAGGGAAGTTATGTGATCAGACTAGCGCCGACTTTGGTTCTTTACAAACAATCGAATAAACACCACTGGAGGACACATGATGCTTTCCACTCAGTGCATCCTCATTAGTCAATGTGATCTGGGGGTGGGGCGAAGCTCATTTGTTCATGGTGACTGGTTATGCAAGAGTAAAAACTAAAAAGTAGGATTTGCCCGGCTCTCAATAAACCCTGCTTCACTGGATGCTTTAACAGTACACATGTATACACATAATGGGTTCTCCTGACAAAGTGTAAGCACACACAGGAGGTTTTTTCAGCACACACAGCAGGAATCTGATGATTCATGTGATTCAATACAGCAGAACAGACATAGAAGACGACGTTCATGACATGTTTTTTCTCATATTCCTGTTTTCTAAATGATGCTTTCTGCATGGGATAGGTACCAACATGGCACGTGACCTTGGATTATTCCACAGTGTGAACGAGTGCACAGATTATCTTAACAAACCCCTACTGCACTAATTCCCTTTGACCTTTGAGGAATACTTAAGGTTAGCAGGGAATTTAGTTGGATTATCTCTTTAATTGTTCCAGATGTTTGGATTTCTGGCGGCATATTGGCGACCAATCAAGGACCATGAACGATGTTTATTCTTTTTTTGGTGCATGGCCGCCCAAAGACTTTCTGGAATGAATGATTTTAAAAGTGAAATGTTTAAATGAAAAAAAAAAAAGTCTGTGTGTGTGAATGTGTACAAGAGGCTCCATTTGAGCCCCACTGGCAGTAGTCTATCAGTAGGGATGGTGGATGGCAATTTCAAGTCGGGCACTGACACTTCTGGTCCAAAGGGGGGCACTCTCGTCTCAGGAAATCAGGACTGCAGGTAAGAAAGGAAAGATGGTCAACCTTAAATCCCTCAGCCTCAAAAGAGGGGTTGTGAGGCTAAATCTTGGTCAGATATTATCGTTTGGAGTCAAGATGGCATCCTGTACCTCTGATGCACCGTGTCGATCCTCAGTGGACGATTCCGTTTCCCTGACAACAACTGCCTTGGTCACCTGCATGTCAGGATGCTGCTGCTTGGCTTCCTGTATTGCTATAGCCAGAGCCTGCAAGGAAAGGATGAACTGTGTTTCTTGTCTAAAATGAATCAAAGGAACACACATACAACTTTTCTTTTTCTATCTAAAGATATTGGTTGAGCTCTCTGTTTTATGGATCAAGACTATATACAGTTCCTATGCAATGATATAAAACTGAAACACAATTTCAATTTAAGAAAGAAAGCTTTTTCCACACTGGGAAAGACATTGTGTGACATTTTTTATGCTTGCAAATAGAGTTTTTTTTAACAATTATTTCCTTAATTATTCCAATAAATCAATTCAACAATTCAAATAAACTTTGTCTAGTGCCAGCCTCAAATGTGAGTATCTGCTGCTTTTCTTTGTCATATATTATTGTAAACCTAATATCTTTGGGTTGACTTGGCATTTTAAGATGTCACCTCAGGGTATATTTTAATAAATATTTATAGTCTAATAATTAATTGAAAAAATGTATTTCTAGATTTACCAACAATGACAATAATACTCACAAAGAACAGTGGATTTTCTTTGCATACTTCATTTATCCACTTATTCGTATTCATTCAATGTCTGGAGTAGGCTGATCTGATCTGAGGTTGGCTAATTTTGCAAAAATATATGAATATTAAAATGTATTTCATTCTAGGACTTTTTGGCATGGCAATGTTTAAATTCAAATGATATTAAGTGTTTCAGTAAAATACGGGTTATAAATACTTCCAGTACCAAATTAATAAAGAATCAGAATGGACAATTAGAAATTAACAGTATTTCTTACCTACAAAGATCCAACAACTACAAATGTCCAAAAACACCAAAAACCAACAACCAGTAACTACCATGCTCGTGGTTCTTTTCACTTTACCGTTTCATCCACAGTTCATTTGATCACTTCAGCCCACCTGTTCCTGGTCTACATCATCGTCTCCTGTGATTATGATCCTCTTCTCAATCCTGGTCTCTGAGTATCCTCCTTTCACCGTCTGCAACACACAAAAGCTTTTCTTTTAATAGCCTTTCAGAAGTAGAGCCCACATTCAACTCTCTTCAGACAGAGCAGATGAGCTGTACCTCCTCATGTTGCAAAACCCACTTTATCATGATTATACATTTTGTAAGTTCAACTCAGGCTTCTCTACCTTGGTAACGTGAGTGGTTGCTGAGGTAACGTTTTCAGTGACGAGGATGGGCGACCCGGACGTCTCTCTTCCCAGACTGCCCATGTGCACCTGAGAAAGCACAACAGCTGGAATTAGGCAAATGTGCGCACACTTATGCACAATTCCTTACAGGTGACAAGACAACCAGTCATTCTTTTTTAATATTTTAGGACATCCAAGCAGGTGCATATGTCTTTTTGAATTCATGTCTTTGGTCTTTGTAAGTAGGTTTAAACCCTGGAGAGCAAGGAGGCGTATGCTGCAAGTTGAGTTAAAATTGGAGAGGTCTTTCTGTTTGTACTCACAGGGGATACACTCTGTCTTGTAGAGTAAGAAACTTCACTTAAGCCAGTGATGCTGTGATCCTGAAACAGACACATTATGTCACTTTTTTTTTTACCATTTTACAATATAATGAAACATATTTATTTTCATTCTAGCAACGAATATTATTTCTAATTACAATATTTTTCACAAGAAAATTAAATTCACCTGATCTGTGAACTCCACAATGGTCGTGGTGACCTCTGACCCGTTGGGCTGAGTCTCTGTCCTGACATCTGTCTTCCTCACTGTTGGTGTGGGCATGACATCACTGGCCTCCCTGCTCAGTGGCGTGATGGCAGATGCCCGACCGGCTTCTCTGTGCGACTGTTCTCTGTCCCCTGACGATGACACTGGCACCGACCTCTTTGGTTTTTTGGGAACTACAGGCTTACGTGAAATAAAAAAAAGACTAGTTTAGTTTTTACACATATGAGAGATGAGCTTGAAGGTCTGTTGCCTATTACTTAAATTCAGTGAAAAATAGGACTTCAAAAAGAGTTAAAGTTGGAAGCACATGTAAACATGAAAATATTTCTAATGCACAGAGACAAACAAAAGAGCAAATGAACAATGTGTTTTGAGCTCAATGCTTAAGAGAGATGTTTTATATTGCAAAAAAGATAAAAGAAGAAAGGAAAACAGCAAAGAGAAAATATGAAGGGTCTTTCATATCATATCATGACAAAGTGCAATAAACACATTGCCTGTCAGCGTGTTTCATTACAGCCAGTTACAATGTGCTTTGCTGGATTTCAGTGCTTCAGAAGCAATATACATTTAATGTACATTTTAAACTATAGGCCTCTACACCCTACAGCTTTTTGACTAAACACTAGACACAGAAAAACACATCGAAATCTGTGACAAACACCTCGGGTGTGATCGCACCACAATTCGTTTTTGTTGTTTTTTTTTCTTTTCATTTGAACTACAGTGGAAAAGTTGTCACTGTTCTATTTTTGTACATTTCATTCACATTCACACTGACCAACGACTGCACAGGCAAACTAGAGCTTGTAAACAAAAGTTGCATGACCTCATCAACAGCTCGCTTTGGTGGCCTGTCATCACGCTTTGTTGGAAACTTGGGTAGCACTAAGAGAGGGATATGCTGGTGTTATGTGAGGGGGGGTTGGGGAAGAAGGCAATCCAGTTCTACTTTGTGTTGTTTCGGCAAAACACTTGCCTGTACTCTTTTATTTATTTCACATGTGCATCTAGTTAAAAACTATGAAACACTTGTATGTGTATATTTTTAGCTGACTTCTTCTCACCTGCCTGAACAATTCAAACTGAAAGAGTAGAAGCCTCTAAGTGCTCCACACACACTGATAGGAAAACTCTGGTCTGCATTACCTGCACATCGGACCGTTTGACCTCTGGTCGGACTTCTTCAGTCTGGATATGTTTGGCTGGAGGGCTGCTGCTGGCTCCTCTGGACAGAGGAGCTGACACTAATGGAGAAGGCGGTTCAGATGGGCCCTGCTGCTGGAGCAGGTCGATGCCAAAGCACAGACCACCATCAGGTGACAGATCCCTGTCTCCAAGCTCTGACATTCCCCTGGAGAACTCCTCCATGCCCGTGTGCAGGTCCGTGAGGACAGTGAAATCTACTTCGGCCTCCAAACTGGACGTGGAGCTGACCGTGATGCTGGAACATTTGCGCTCAATGCCCAGGTGGGTTTCCTTCAGGTACAGGATCTCATGGTCCTGGTCATCCTCGGAGACAGAGCCCAGACGTCTCTCCCATGGTTCCCTCTGCAGAAAAGAGTGCAGAACATTTAATACAATTTAAAACACATATATATATATATATATACCTACATATAATAAAATCAAAGACTGTGAGCTACAGAAAAAGAAAAAGAATTGAATAAAATGCATCAGAATTAAGAATGTAAGCTTATTTTCCAATAACTACTGATACAAACAAAACATATAACAGCATCAGAAAACGTTAGAAATGAAATTTAGTTATTGTGTAATGTAAAATCATGTATTTGGAATTTTGGTAGTGGGGTTTTCACATTTATGAGACATACATTTATGGCTTTAAAGGACCAGTGTGTAGGATTCAGTGGCATCTAGTGGTAAAGTTTCATATTGCAACCAGCCTTCCAAGTGTTTAGGAGAAACTATGGTGGCCATAAAACTGTCAAAAAATGTTTGGTTATGTTTGGATTGTCCATTCTACTGTAGGAACATGGCAGTTAAACATGGCGGACATAAAAATACATAAAAATGGCTCATTCTAAGGTAACAAAAACACAGTGATTCTTATGTTCAGGTGATTATACACTAATGAAAACCTATGAATATTATATTCCATTTCTGCCAATAGCTACTGCTAATTGTTACCCACTGGACCTTTAAATGAAACCAGAATGGGGAGATCATTTCTACATTTTAAATATAAACATAAATATCTTGAAGAAAAATGTATTAAATAGTAAGTATAGTTTGTTTACTCATTTCCAAAGGTGTGGCTAAAAAAGGAGGAAAAGCAAATTAGAGACTGGTGGAGCTGAGAGATGACTCACTGAAGCTTCGTTGAGAGGCTCCTCATGAATAGCAGGTGTGGGAGGTGTCTCCTATAGAAGAAAAACAAACAGCAAGCAAACATTAATGTAAAATAAGAAAAAGTGTCAACTCATAGAAATTACAACAACGACAAACCATGATACCTATCTTATCTATACTGTAGCTAACATGCGTAATTGTATCAGAAAAGGAGCGAGCAGAAACAGACAGTAAAGAGGGTTTTTTTGTCACTGCACTGACATTCTGTCTGCAGCGCACAGCTGATAAAAGCATTATTCTCTACTCAGCTTTTACGCTAATTGATTTGTACTGGGTGTAGCTCATTGTGTTTGTTGTTGTTTTTATTGTTTTTAAATTGTTCAATTACAATTCATCCACCAACCCCAGGGCTTACGTTAAACTTGCACCAGAAACACCCAGAATTTCCAGTCTGTACAACTAGGCTACTGTCAGAAGCATGCACATTAGGGTATATTTCACAGGTTGACATCATTAAAAATGACTGGCAGTGCAATGGTAATGCCATGCACTGAAAGGTTCGATTTTTCAAAATCACTTGCAGGAAGAAGGTATTCATATTCGTAAATTCAGCATATGAATGCCTAAGCCCTGAAGAGGTTTGGCAGGTCTGCAGCCTGTGATTACATCTAATCGCCATTTTCATTTTCTGCTATTGCTACAGAGGTGCCAAGGCAGAACATTTGGTTCAAATGCCCTTCTCAGCCATTTACAAAAAGGATTTAAATTATGTGAAAAAGAGGTATAAAAAAGAAAAATGGTGGAAAGGTCTTGTGCTCCTTGCAACAGCAGCCACCTTTATCCTGTGAGGATGTTGGAAGGAGAGACCAGGTGTTAACGTGACAAGTTAAGGTGAGATAAAAGGGACGCCTGAAGCTTAAGCATTGTGAGCTTTGCTTAAAGGCCCGAAGCGTTCTGAAATGGCCAAGCAGATGTCAAGCTTTGCAGAGGGGGAACAACGGAAAGCAAAAAGCTCTCTGGGCCAATGATGCGATGCGGAGGAACGTGAACTTTTGCTTTCTCATAAACAGCCACATGAGTTCTGAAGTATGTGTGTGATTTTGTTTTTGTTTTTTTGGATGGTAAAAACAAGAGTTGCCTGAAGCTCATGCAATGTTTTACAGTCCGATGATGGACAAACAGGTTAGGGGGCAGATGGTTTACCGCTTGCTTCCTCTTGGCTGTTTCTTGGCCAGGCGTCCTGTAGTGGATGTGGCTGTTATCCATGTTGCTCTGTCTGTCTCGGGACCACTGTGTTTTCAGAGGAAGAGTTCGAGGGGGAGCGGTCGGATATTTGGAGCTAGAGAGGAGATTCTCTTTAAAGTCCGAATTGTTTTGAAAATGATCCTCATGTAGCACGCCTCCTCTTGCCCACTGACTTTGCCCAGTTGTACCTCTGCTGTCTCTGAGCTCCTGTTGTCCAAACAACTCCTTCTTAATCTGTTGATGCAGGGGAGATTGCTGCTGATATGACATTGCAGCTTCACCGTGGTATTTGGTGGGCCCTGTGTTTTCCTTGACAACATCTGTAGCAGATTGCAGTACAGTATTATCCACTCTACTTCCTGCCTCACAAGATCCATCTTTTGATTTTGTCATCTGTACATCCCCAGTCGCAGCAAAGGCGCATCTATCAGACTGGCTTTGAGTTTGAGAGTTTACAACACCTTTGTTCTCTTTATTCAAAGACTTCTTTGATCTCTGTGGCTTGAGTGGAACTATTTTGGTGACTTCTGAGTGTGAGTTCCCCGTTTTGTTGCAATCTTTCGCTCGCATGGGGCTTGTGTCTTTTATTTTCCAAGCCTCACAATGCCTCATGTCGCTCTCACTTCTGCCCCCATTGCCCGTTGGGAGGGAGTCCACAGCCACCGGAGTTTCAAAGGTCTTTGGTCTCTCTCGATGAATATTGTGCTCATACTGACAATGCCTCATATCTCTGTTGATCAGTGCACTCCTCTGTTTGCCCGGTGGAGATCCATATCCATTTTCCTGAATGACATTCCTCGCAAATACAGAATCATGATGCCCGTTAGTTGCTCCTGTTTCATCCATGGCGTTCATATCCGTTAGTCCTGTTGCTGTGAAGTCTGTTTGCTGTTTTGGTGATGTTCCAGGTCTAGTTTTTAAAGAGTCCCAGGGTGTCTGAAAGTTGTTCATATTCGCTTCAGTCCAAGGTGTCACAGAGAACGTGTCACTACCCACAGAAGAGGTTTTACTTGTTTCCAATTTAGAGTAAGTATCCAGCACTCCTTCATAAGCATCCTGCTTGTCAAACAATATGGCATCACCAGTCGCCTATGTTAACATAGAGTAGACAGTTGCATTAGCCTAGCTAGATAAACTGCTCTTCCATTTGAGCTATTATTGTTACCCCATTTAATTACTGTAGTGAAGAAAAACAGTGATTAACTGGGGCACCTACGACTGTTTCATCTGATTTTCTGTGTTTCGGCTCAGAGGAATCAACATTTTGACAGAGAATAGAGAGGATGGGAACGGGTGACCAATATAAACTTTTCTGAAAATCGTAAAATATAGCATACAAATTGTAGTATAGTAAGTGTTGTAACTTGGGAAGAGAATCTCGTTCTTACTGGTTTACGCTCGGGGGTTCCTCCAGGAGGGGTAGCTGAGGAGAGGCGCTTCTCCCTCTGGACCATCTTGCTATTGGGCTGCCTCAGAGCCCTCTTCAGCTCATTGATGCTGGCCTGGTGCTTTTGTAGAACATCCTCTGGTTTATCCAAGAACTGCTGCTTACACAGTGAAGGGCACACCAGGACATAAATTAATATTAGTTCAAATCCTAGCTCTATATTTTAAAGTTACAGTCATTTATACCATTGAACTAGATATGGATTTAAGTTGAAAATGAACCTGGAGGTTTTTCATTGTAAATGTGTACTCTAACTCTGAGGAGGGTGTGGTGCATGATTGTGTGTTTTTTGTATTGTAACTGTGTTAATGAATTAAAAATGGCACCACTTGGCTGTGTTGTTACAAGGTTACACCAGAAACTTATATAGACTTCATTACTGTACACTCAGATTACAGGGACAAACTTCATTTAACAGTATATTTTCCAAAAAGGACTTTGTTGTTGTTGTACATCTTAAAACCATTGACAAATAACCACTTGCACTCTGCCTTAGTGAGCACCTACCAGTCTTCGGAGGATAGAGCACAAAGCCCCAAACTCACTGAAGTTTGTAATTATTCAAAGTCTACACATATAACAGAAAAAGACTTTAACAGGGAATATTGTTCGGAAAATATGAAACTGGCATGCATTTAAGAAAACAGTTCACTGAACGAAATATATAATAAATAACCCAAATGTTTTAACATGAACTCCACGGCTATTGCTGTTTATTGTCAGGCACAGTTATGAATAAGAAAACACAGCACACCTGATGAGGGTCACACACAGCACATGCCAAAAAGAGAGGACAAGCAGTACCTCCTGTTTTGGCCGCGGGGTGGCCAGATCCTTGTCCGATAGATGAGGGAGCCCGAGGTGGGGCAAGTGAGATGAAGTGAAGGGTTTTGAGCAAAGCAGGAGGTTGAGGATTGGGGGTGTGGAGAACAGATGCGTGCAGAGACAAAGAGGTAAAGTGCTGCAGGTGAGTCAAAGAGGCAGGCGGCCAGACGGACAGACAACAGAAACAGTTGACACCATTGGGGCTTTTGACTAAGACTGTTAAGCCATTTAATGTTCTGCCAAGAAGACAGGGACAATCCTTTTTCAGTGTCAGCCAATTGACAATTAATGCAGTCATCTATTGACTGAACATAAGTGCTTGGAGAGGGGGATTATTCCTATACTTCTTCATCCAGAGATTTGGTGAGAAGGCATTACAAAACGACAAATGAACAGACCGTTTTAGTGACTAATGCGATGCCAATATCTCCTGCAGTACTCAATAAGACTACCACGCGCATAGGAATAATATGAGACTAAATACACTGGAACCAACTTTCCCATATACATTTTTTAAAGATGAACTTCCTGAGCATCTATACAACAAATAAGAATGTGTATCTAGAAAGCCTGTTTTGCATTTAAACAATTTAAAAATGATTATTAATGAAATAAAATACTGGGATTTTGATGCATGCTCACCTGGCACACCAGGAGATTTGTCAACTGGGGAACCACTGATTCACTGAATCATCAACAGTGCTTAAGGGCCATCTGTTTATCCTGCTAATAACAATCAATCCCTCTAGTTTCACACAGGGACACTGTTAAAGATGCACGTGTTTGAACATGTGTTGACAATTTAAAAAAGCTGGCAAGCTTTCTACACTTGTATTGCTTCAGTCAATCTGGATAAGAACTAAATGCCCATGAAGAAACTCTAATATGCATTTCCACTAAAACTATTTCCCAGTGGGCAGACGTGAAAAAAAGAAAGAAAGAGCCTGAATAAATGTATATTAAACATTTAGTTTCTATTCATCTGAAGATCGATTCATGCAGTTTCCATGAATCAGGAATCCTGGAAACCATGACATGAAAAGAAATAACATTCCCCAGAGACAAACAATCAAAAAAAGGAATTTTGTTGAACAAAACACAGAGTACGGATGCATGACCTACAACCACCAAAACCACAGAGACAGACACTAAGGTCCAAGGCCAAAATACCTCTGGTTTTGAGTCTACAGGCGAGCCTGCCTCCTCACCCTGCAGGAGAGGACGGGGTGGACAGCAGAGAGGTCAGAGAGAAGAGAGCAGTGGTTAGCAAAGTCTGTTAATATTACAGCAGGGAGAAGAGAAGAACTGCAGGATGCTGGGTTAAAAAAATAACTTCTGCAGCAAAGAGGTCAAGTTAGATTTTTGGGAGGCGATTTAAGAAATGTAGAGAAGAAAGGACTCAAACTGAGAACTGACTTATAAGTCTGGGAAGGAGCAGAAAATTGTGTAAATTAGGCCAAATAGAGAAAAGGTAGGGATAGTGATTACAGTCTCAAATGAAAAGGAATGTGAGAGAGAAGGATGAGGAGTGTTAGTCAGAAATTCATGAGGGATCTTTCCCATTAGGGGCGCAGCAACTGCTGTGTACTTTTCCAAGTGGAACTGCTTTTGTATGTTTCATTGTACTCTCCTAAAAACTATAATATACACTTGAAAGGAAATATTTAATTTATCAGGTGAGTGTTTTTCATTTTCATTGTTAATTGACTGGCTGTGGCTCAATAACAGTAATAAACCAACTCAGCAAGAGCTGCAATAAAGGCAGGTTTCTGTGTATTTGTCGTATCCTCTCATCTTGTACCTTGAGCTCCAAAGTCTTTGTGGGAGTTGAGATGTTTGCACCCCGAGTATACTTCTGAAACTGATCGTGGTCGTGAAGGTCATGCTGCTCTAGCTCCTGATCTGTGTACTGGTCCTGGTCCTGGTCCTGATAGTGGTACTGTTCGTGGTCCAGGTCCAGGCTTCCCTCTTGGTCCAGGTCTTCTCTGGACATGAACTGTGTGCGTTCACTGGAGCTTCGCTGGGACAGCTGGTCCATACTGTCACCTAGAGCTGAGGCTAGTGAAGTGTGAGGGGAGGAAAACATCAACCACTTGAACTACAGTGTTAAAGCTTTTTCATGACAGGGTCACATATCTCAGTGGGCTGATAAATGAACATCCATGTGGACAGTGAAGTGGTCGGGGTTCTTACCTCCATCAATGCTTCGAGGCAACATGTACCTCTTGCTAACGGACCTATCGAACTGTGGGGCAGGCCTGTCGATCAGAGCACTGGCCTGTCTGGTCTGGGCTTGGGTCCGCCCACTGTAGCGAAACTTGGAGCCAATCACCAGGAAACCCTTGGGGGGCGGCTCTGGGGAAACCAACCTGCAGGGAAGTTCAGTTTGTGTAAATCTACCACAAATACTCCTTGTCGACATCTTTTACCTAATTATACAGTTTAGCGCCTGATACACAAGAGAAAGAGGGGTAACCTTTACATTTTACTGGTCCTTAATGTTCTAATAATTTCGTGTGAAGTTTCCTAAAAATATACTGTGCCTAGCCAAGAAATAGCCTGGTCCTGTTAAACCACAATGTCAAAAAGCTTACACTTTTACACTTCGTACGGGCAGACTATAAGGTGTTCATTTGTGAGCTTTAGAGGTAAGAAGGCAGATTTCATTACCTTCAGACAGAGTAAGGCTGGGTAGCTGTTTCCCCCTGTTTCCAGTCATAAGCTAAGTTAACTATCTCCTGGCTGTAGCTTCATATTTACCATGAAAGTATCGATCGTTTCATTGAAGTTGACTGGAAAAACCCAAGGGAATAATGAATTATAGAAACTTTATACTACATAAGTGATGCATTGTATGGTTGCTTGTAAACAAATTCCACATATTTGCAAGTTCAGTTGACCTGCTGTGCACTAACTAAAGGCATCACAATATCAATTAATTTGAATTAATTAATTAGAAGTGTACTTAGTGATATCTTTCTCAATATTCCCTATAATTAGTAGCAAATCACCATGTCTTCTTTTGGAACCTTCCTACGAATTTACCGTACAAATATCAGTTCCTTTCCAACTACGGGATCTGTAAAAAGGTGTTACCATGAAAAGTTAAGGAATTAACACATTTGTATGATGATTGTCACTTAAAGGATAGCTCTACTGTGCCAAGTGTTAGGATTTCATGCCGGGCAGAAAAAGTGTGTTTGTCTGTGTATCTGTGAGCATCAAGTCCTACCTGAAGAAGGTGTGGTGCTCAATGCAGACCTTCCACAATCGCTTTGAGGCCCGATGGTTGGGCAGCTTGAAGCCTATGGTGCTCTCAAACTGTTCATACTGAGCAGTGAGGGGAAGGAGTGGAGGAGGATTAGGAGGAAGAGGAAGGGAGGTGAAGAAGAAAAGGAGAGTGAAGGGAGTGAGTGAGGGTTAAGATGGAGGGATGGTAGCAGGGTGAATTCCGTTTACTCCGCAGCAATGGGAAAATCAATGTTATTTTTCTGTTTACTGGTAGAAATATATTCTCGTGTCACCTACTGTAAGGTAGATTTTCCATCTCTAACCAACCAACAAATTAGCCGCTCACGCTCTCACTCCATCAGATGTTCAGTGGTGTGAACAGAAAAAGACGCTTTCAAATCAATAGGTTATTAGCAATATAACAGGCTTTTAAGAATTAAGAGGCATCCATTCACAAGAGAAAGCCAACTTTTTTTCCCCCACACAAAAAAATCTGTGGGGACAGTTTAAAATAAAAGGGCTTTAAAACACAATGACGACGCTTCAGGCAAATTTGAAGTGACAGCTGACTTAAGAGGATAGATCTGCAGAACAAAGTATATGCACAGAATGGCCTTGGTATTCACAATGAACATGTCAATGTCAGTTTAACAGTGGATATAAAACACACTGCCGATACCCTGAAGGCCAAAGAATGTCGGAAGAAACAGCAAATCATAATAATTTTAGGGGACCAGAGCGAGCATAATGTGGCTCAAACATTTGCAAGTAAAATCCTTGATGAAAGTGCAAATCTTCATCACTGGTTAATCACGCAGCCACAAAGGAAGAGAGACGGAGGAGAATAAAAACTTTACCTAACAGCCTAATCTTTAACAACAGTAGCTCTGAGGGCTATAAATAATGTCTGAAAAAATAGTCCTCGTCAGTTGTCACATGGTTTGCTGCAGATAAATCACAAAAGTAACACTTTTATCAAACCATGAAATGACTATTTATGCAGCTTTGGACGAGTCAAGAGAGACAATGATGTAATTTTAACAACTGTGAAACCATGAAATAGAAATGTGGAGTTGGCTCTTTACCAAATGATCCCTCATTCCGCTTGCCTCGGCTTTGCCAGAGTGACTGTTATGAGCTGGGATTGTGCATGCAATAATTGTGCAGTGAACTCCTCAGTCAGGCAAGATGCAAAATACAAGATAATGACAATTTTTATTTACCTCTCCTGGGCGGATCTTGATGTAGAAGTTGCTTCTTTTATAGGAGATCTTGAGGATTTTTGGCCAGGCGAATCGATTGATCCTTAGACGGTCTCGGTAGATGAGCAGACCGTTGGCGCTCACGCCGAGCATTATGTCAATTCCTTCTGAATCCTGGTGAACACAGGCATAGATAGCATCACAAAACCATGACAAAAGTGCATTGACAGATGAAATGTCTGAGAGTTTTTCTATGTACCTTAGCATGATGCAAGTCCACTCCATACATTGAGAGCTTCTTGGCATTTTCTAGAAAGTTCACCTCTGCCTCTGCTGGACTCATTCCCCTACAACACAAATGCCACACATGATTCATCTCTTCTCTCATATTAATCCCACAAATCAAAAATACCAGCATTTCTCATTATCTTTATGGCATTTAATTTAATTAATGAAGTCATATTTTCTTTGACCTATAGTTATGGTGCAGCTCCATCACTCTCTCCTCCAGCTCACGTGTCTGGTTGGGCGCAAAGCGGAAGTCGCTGACATAGTCGGGGCCATGTTCCTCGGGCTCGTAGTCTCCCAGTTCAGCCTGGACGGTGTAAGAGCCCAGAAGGGCGTGAGTGACAAACGAGCAGGGCAGACGACCGGACAGCATGTCGTCCCTCAGCTGCAGGCACAGGTAGTACCTAAAGAAACGCAGGAGGTGGAGGCAGAAATACTGCTGACACTTCAAGTCTCTACATCATCAGGAAAACATCTGTGAAAAGAACTGTTGAACGGGTCAGTCACAGTCCTTATTTGACATTGCCTGTATGTCTGTCTGTCTACCACTTGGTCCGGAAAGAAATATCTCAACAATTATTGGATGGATTACCATGACATTTTGCACAGATATTCATCTGGCTCAGAGGATGAATCTTTGGTGATCTGCTTAATTTAATTTACTGCCCTCATCAGATCAAAATTCTACTCATGTCCACTAATTTGGTGTGTGACCAAATACCTGCAGAATTAATGACATTCCCATCAGCACCGCTGTACTTTGTGGTTTGTGCGAATGAGCGAGTGTTAGCATGGTAACACACTGAACTAAGATGGTGAACATGGTTAACACTTAACCTGTTAAATATGTTAAAACCAACATTTAGCTCATTGTATATTTGCGTATGAACATTTTTAAAGGTAGAATTCTTCTAAGTCGGCCCTGGTCTGCTAATTCTCCCTCCAGCACAACATAAAATGTAAAAGAATACAGCTGGGTTTAGTATTCATCCTTAAGCTTCTGTATATTGACTGAGTCAGTATCCTATGCATCAATTAGATGGATGATGTAGTAGGGCTTCGGACTTAGCTCCAGCCAACTGACTGTCTTTGTCCATCCTACAGTAAAACACAGTTCTCTCAAATGACCATAAAGGATTGTTTTCTTTTACTTTTATAGTGCTATTTGTTGGGGTTTTTAGATCATAATCACCATCAATCCAACAGAGTTGTGGTGGAAACTCACTGAAGAACTCAGCAACATATTATTCCAGAAACAATTTCACAGATATTTAGGATAATCCTCAGACTTCACTCTCAACAGTTAAGAATAAAATGGGTCCTAATGAAAACTGCAAAATAATACAGTTTTTGGCAATTGACTACTTGTTGACAGAAAAAAGTTGAGATAGGAACTTGCAGGACGTTGTGTGGATCAGTAGGGTTTTGCAGGGTATACACAGGTATACGGAGGCATTGAATATAGCCACTTCTAAATCCCCTTTAATAAGAGTCATTCAATGTTCTGCAATCAATTCCTAGGATAGCATAGTTGTCCAATTTTCACAAGTAGATGAAGTAAGGAGTAAGGTTACATCAAAATGTAAAATATTTTCATAATAAGCCTTACTGCATAAAATCAAGCAGCAGAATTTAAGTGACAATCTGCAAATACTACTGGCCCATTTTTGGGTGAGCTAAATATACAAGAGTAGTCTTACATGTCACTGTTTATTACATATGGCGTTTATCCTTCGCTGGACGGGCCTCTTTAAAATAAATTTGGGTCATAAATTAGCATACCCACTTCTCCAGGCACCACTACACCACTGGTGTGGATTATTGGGGAGGTTTTATGTAAAACACATGTTGACCACCACAAATGACAAACTCCCTTGCAGTGGCATAAGATCAGAAAAATCTCACAACATTGGCACATAAAACTGAGAGTATCTGAATAGAATTAGAAATACTGGCTTACAGATTGAACTGTGTTGTTTCAAAAGATCTTTGATAGGTTTTTTTGTGTCTTACACCACATTGTGCCCATTAAACAACAAAGACAGTCACGTAACAGTTCATAATGTTCAACGAGTTCATAAAGACTTCAGTTAAAAAAAGCTTGTTCTGTCAGCAGCAGCTGGTTTTAGTTGAACATTCTGTTGCTAGTGGCAACCACTGCCGGCATTGTTACATCCAGCCTCTCGTCAGAAATGTGACCAAGAAAATCTTGACAGGCATCTTTTATCTACACCCCCAATGCACTTGTTGGAGCATTTTCTGTAGATACTTATGGCTGTGTTTCTGATGTTTTGTGTTTTTTTGTTTTTAATTTAGTTATTCTGAAATCAGTGGGCTGTTAACCAAGCTAGCCACTTACACTAACACTAACACTATAGCTGTCTGAGGCTAATATGGTTGTGATACAACATTCAAGGCTAACTGTAAGCTAATTTGCTGCTAACTGTTTCTCTTCCTACTTTTACTTTTGCATCATGTTGTGTATGTTTACTACATTCTTCTGAGTGTTGTGTGTTACAATAGTGTGTACAGTATTTCCTATGTTGATCCATCAGAAATGCATCTAATTTGAAAGCAAGCTAGTCTACACTTAATTGAATCCAGTTTCCTTGATAGTGTGCAAATTTATTCTGACAGCATCTTTGGTTTAACTATTGTTTTTGATATCTCATCATTTTCTGATTTGTGGTCACTTTGATTGAAAAGCCTATTTGTGCATTTAGCTCCCTGCATAGGGTACTCTGTCTCAGCTGTTCTTTTCTTTCTATGCATCCTACCAAAGCAAAAATGTCCTGGTGTCAACTCGCATATTAACTTCAGACAACCAAAGCAAATCATTTTTCTTTAACTATGAGTTAAAAAGTCCATGCTGTTGTATTCAGACCTACCTGGTGATGTCCTCGATGAGCACAGACGGGTCTGGAGGGTAGAACTTGACAGAAAATCCGAAGACCCAGGAACCAACTGTGGATAAACCACCAGAAATTATGTTTTGTGAAGGACTGCCTGTTCATTAAAGTGTGAGTGTGTGTGTGGGTGTGTGTCTACTGCACTTACCCCGAATTTGCTTCTTAATCTCTTTGGAGGGATCAAGCCAATTCTGATATAAAAAGAAGGAGACAATCGCCTTTGAGAAATTCCACCTCAGCAAAATCAACCATATTCAAATTTCTAAGAGCCCTTTTAAGCACTGCTCTTCCCTTTTTAAATCTATTCCCTAGTTGAAAGCCAAATATATTCATGCTACAAGGAAATGGATGAAGGCTTCTATAAACATTGAAAGCATCAATACTGGGGCTATAAATGCCAGTTGAATCTAGCTCCCTCCGCTTAATGTCACCACAGCTTTCATGGTGCACTGTAGACCCCGGGTACCGTTTTTAAAAGGCCATACAGTCTAATCACATTTTAAAAGGTTAAAGGCCATGTATGCCACACTCTGGCCGTAAGTGCTTAAGCACGGTTAAAAGGCCAACCAGGGACTCACTGCTTTATTACACCTGGAAAAACAGTCTGGTTAAATGGACTGGTTTGCCAAAGGGGTGATTGACATTTGCTCTGAATTCAGTGACAAAATCCAAATAATATAATATAGTAAAAGCAGGCATAAAGAAAGACCAAATTAAATAACATAGACTTACTATGTTGGCCTTGCACTCTATAAAGCTATTCACAGAATAGATCCACAGAAGGATCTAAATTACCCCCACATATTATTAATAATCATCACTGTATAACAAACACAACAACTATACAACTGCTTTAGCATTTTATGCCAGATTACCATCAAGAAAATTAGAATTCTGACGGCTCCTATATTCAATTATCACATGTTGTATGAGTCAACAGATGAGTCAAGAGGTTCAGTTACAGACCTGAGAATGAATAAATATATGTAATGTCCCCAAGTGTGATATCTCTGCATGTGTGAGTGTGTGTGTGTGTGTGTGTGTGTGTGTGTGTGTGTGTGTGTGTGTGTGTGTGTGTGTGTGTGTGTGTATTGGTGCTTCTGTGTGTTTGACCTTGGAGTTGTCCGTGTCCTGGAAAGTCAGGCCAAAGTAGTCCCTCTCCAGCAGGTTCAGATGGCCACACACCATGTCCAGCAGGGTCTGGCCCTTGGCAAATTTCTGTTACACACACACACACATGCATACAAACATATAAGAACTCACAGCGAGTGGGCAGGTAACAGGTTCAGGTTGTATGAACGGCATGAACTGTAAAAGACAAAAAGAGGAAGACAGTGTGCAATGATGCTATTTAATAAAGGGAAAAAGGGAAATCTTCTTGCTTAGTGCTTAAAACCCATAGCATATAACTGTTCACATACTTCCTGTCTATATCAGCTGGCATGAACACAAACTTCAATCTAAAAAAAATCTTAAGAAAAAGAAGATTTGTCTAACTTTCCTAGGATCTTAATGATTATAAAATGTTTTTATTATAGAATTCTGTTGTTGTCCAGTAAAATAATAGCTAGATATTATTTTACTGGACAATGATATCTTTTATTTGTTCATATTTCCTAACACACAGGGGTCAAAAAATATCAAGGACATTTAAATCCACCCGACTGTGGTCTGAGAGATGCTTCCAGTCTTTCCTGTCGAAGAAGGAGGAGCTACACTCTGTATGACCATATAAGGGAAGCAATTGCATTTCGAATCAGTGGCGTTTTAAGAGACCACACCTATTTCCTATCCGGTCCTTCAGGGCTGAGAACAACGACTCTGTGGGTTGCACAGACGGCCTTGGCAAAACGCTATTTCCAAACACACACACACACATGCACAGACACACACACTCGCACACACAAACAGGGACACACATGCCAGATTAATCTCCTAGGGAAACCTGGCTCCTATGGCGACAAAGCAACCAAGCAGCTGTTACCATGGAAACAGAAGTAATAGGTCCCTTCTGTATGTGCGTGTGCCCTCTCACTTTCTCTATCTCTGGTTACTACAAGGCCGCCACAAAGCTTTGTTCAGGCTCTTGTAAGAAAAGCTGGCAGTACAGTCAGCAAACGCTTTAAACATTTAAGAAAGGCTAATTAATTAACCATTATAAAGCGATCTGCCTCTCAGTCAAATAAATAATAATATACATCCTGCTGCACTTGGGCTGCCATGGGCATAGTAGTGAGAGAATAATGCTGATTAACAGGCGAGAGACTGCAGTCAGAGATTTTTTGGGGAGCGGCGCATATATTCGATTTTCCCACAAAATGAAATTGCAACACACATCTCAGGTGGTCCCCCAAGCATAGCAACCAATTCAGGAGCTGCTGATGAGATTTCGTTGTCGCTCCAATTGGCTCCAATCACATTTCTGTAACTAGTTCTGTGGGCTGATTGTGTTAGCAGCCATTTGGTGTAATCCTAGAAATCCATTTTGCTGATCGCCTCACCCATGCAAACAAGATGAGGAGAGACAGTGTATGTGTGAATGGGTTAATGGTTGGTTGAGGAGAAAGTACATTTATTGAACTGAGTCACTTTAAGTAATGCAAGTGGAGGGATGGGCTCGCCGAATCCAATAAATAGAGCAATAGTGTAAAGATGTGTTGGTGTAACTTCGATTATGCAATGTAATAGAACGTCTTTGTTGCTCAACCTTTACAGTTTCCAGCAAATAGCCATATTTAAAGAACCATATAATGACCGTTCAATTTACTTGTAAACGGAACAATTTCAGCAGTTAAAGGAGTACTCCAGTGATTTTGTGTTATACACTTATACAAGATTTTGGTCAAATTTGAAGTAGCACAGGCCAAGATCCTGACTTTCAGTCCCTATCATGGGTGAAGCTGAGAATAAATGCTGGAACCTACATTTCTTAAATGAAATTCAATATCATCTTGGATTAGACCTACTGATAAATGCCCATGTTTTTCAAATCCCACAACTTCAGTTTGTAATCCAGGTTTTCCGTAATCAATTTGAAACCTCTAAACCCAATCCAAGATAGGGATTTTTTCACACTTCAGAAAGCTCAACTGTTTTCACAGGTTTTGTAGTACTCCTTGTGATGAGTGAACTGACCCCATGTACAGTATTAAATAGTTGGAATTCCCCTTTAATAAAACAGCAGCCTATAGTAAAATTCGACATTGGCTCAGGAATGTTTTTTCTCTTGATTTCACAGTTGAGACACTTTCAGCTGAAGAAAACAGAGTGTTGTACTTCACACTGGATACATTAATGGAGCCAGTGTGTAAATGTAGGAGGATCTATTGGCAGAAATGGAATATAATATACATCGGTATGTTTTCATTTGTGTATAATAACCTAAAAATAATAATCGTTGTGTTTTTGCTAACCTAGAATGAGCTGCAGGAAAACATGTTTGATGGGTGCTATTAAAATGGAAAGAAATTATGCAGAATATACTGTTGATAAACTGATTTTATGGTGCTTTAAGTTTTTTCAAAAAAGGCCAGGCTTGGTCCCAGTGTCATGAATCATTTCATTTGGTTTTTCACTGGGTAACCACGGGATTACATGTGCTTCACATTTATGGAACTGGTGGTTTTCTCTGCGGAAAGTAAGAATGATGAATGTTTGAATGCCTTTATCTTGTGCATACATAGATGCGTCCCTCTTTTTACTGCATGATTGCTGCTACTGCTCTTTGAAAAGAAATGATTTGGCTTGGGTCATGATCTTACAGTTTTGTGTTACAATTCTGGCTACTAAGTGAAAAAGAGATGCATTTGATCGGTGCCAGTACAGGATAGACTGAGGATAAATGCCTGAAAGAAATATTATTCTAATACCTCTATCACTGTGTGAATAAGGCACCTCATAAATAGCTGAGCTCTGAAATATCAGTGGCTTTGAATTCAGGAAACGCAGACCCCAAACAGCCGTGCCTTTCTACTAAAGTGGAAACTCACATGATCATGTGGTTAACCAGCAAAAATGAAAAAACCGTGAAAATGAAAATTAGAATTTCTTGGGTTGGACCTGCGGAGGAAATTACGTTCAGCCAAAGTTTAAGTAGTTAAAATACGCGGTTGGTTTCCTCAGGATTTTATTTAAAACACACACTTGAAAAAGTTTGTAAGCTTGAAGGCAGTGAAGTACTGTCAGCAGGTGGTGGAGTTCTTTCATTGTGGCTTTAGGTTTAGGACTGGACAATGTTAATGCACTGCGCTCAATCAATATCTATAATGTCGTGAGCCAAACGTCAATAGGAGGCTAAGGCTGCTTCTCTTTGCTTTTATCATCTGGGCCCTCTTGCTCTGTGGACATCATGGCTGTAATTAAAGTAATGATTTCATTGCATTCATCATTGTGTCCCTGCTTGCTTTTTTCCATTGCAGACAGTGATATATACACTCTCATACATACTACAGTAGACAAGCAAGCACTCCTGGTATCTACCTCCTCTCCATCTTTCTCTATACTTCCTCCCCCACTCTCTTCATCCCTTCCTCCTCCTCCTCCTCTTTCCTTCAGCCATTCTATTTTCTCCCCGGTCAAACATAAGAGCACTCATCTGTCAGCTCTATGGATTTCCTGTCAAAGCCCAATACCTCTAGTGTCACTGCCCAGGTGACATGAAGAAATGTGTGTGTATGCATGCACGTAACCAAGACAGAAGGAGAGATGGGGTAGGGGGGCTCAGTCAGGACTTCAGACATATTTCTCCAGTCGCTGCCTCTGCAAAGTAAAATATGTGAGGTCACGTGGGAGGCAGTAACCCATAAAAGGAATATAGTTGACATGAATGAGGTCGGGCGGCCAACAAGATCATTTCCTGTCACACATCACACTCCATCATAAGCAGCAGCCAATGGGGTTCCAGTGCAGGCTTTAATGTGATTCGTGGCAGCTGTTTAAGTCCTGCCCAGGATCTCCCTCTGGTGTGGAACCTTCCCCGCTCTCCCTCAGAAGTCATTATAATCCAGGAACAGATTCATTTTCTGCAGTGTTTTGTCATGATGAGTGTGTTGGTACTGTTAAGTTCACATAAACCAAGAGTGGTGGGAATTTGTCTGTTTACAAACACAAAAGGCTACAGAGTCACGATTCATGGAAGCCGGGGATTGCTCATCTGAGCCTTCCATCCCCCACAAAGTAGAGCTTGTCTTACCTCCCTCCACCCATCACTCCCCTTCTCAGTCAGAATAGCAGCAGAGCTGCATTTCCTGACTCAGTAGCATGAATTACCGGGGGAGACTAAATCCCACTGAGGTGTACCGTGGTGCGGTGTGCTGAGTCAAGGGCTCTGTTTAACTAGGGGAGATGTACACCAGCTTTCTAAAATGCTGTATTTCTTGTCACTCTGCACAGTGAGATATGCACTTAAACATGTGGGCATTAAAGAATCAAGAAACTGCCAAACTGGGTTTTAATGGAACTGCAAAACAACATTTTGAAATTATTTATTCAATTATGTTTCTGCATGTTTGCAGAATTGCTTATGGTGAAACTATTATCAAAGGATAACTCTTTGGAAAGGAAACTCTGTGTTTAGCTGTGAAGCTGAAAGCAGCTTTAAATTATTATTTCTGCCATTTTTGCCATCATTTCTTTTGTAAATGCTGAGATCTGGAAACACGATGAAAACCGTACAATGAAGACAAGCAATCAGCTTGTGAACTAAGCCCTGATCCAGGAGAATATGGAGTCATGGATGGGTGGAAGTTGTCTTAGCAACCTATGAATTGGGGACAAACTCTGATTGCTCATGTCTTGTCCCATCTGACTTCTTTTTAGTGATGTCCCAGATCTCAACTTGATGGGTAAAAGGCTGTTGTTACAGATAGAACCAATGGCCAGAATTATGAAAATAATAATTGGATGAATCAGCCATTTTCTCTATCCTTGATGACACGTGAGTAGCATACCTCAACTGCAGCCTCATAGTCTGAGCCGTCGAGTAGAGTGACTTTGACAGGGACAGTCTTGGGCCGCTTGGTGGTTTTCTGTGGTGATTTGGAGGCTTTGCTGGGGGTCTTCTCTGAGCTATCATCCTCGGCATGGTCCTCTGGAACCTGGGAGAGAGAAAATCCTTCCTCTGAGTGGGTGAGCTTCAAATCACATTGTACTTTGTCTTTCATTTTAAATATTTGAATTCTGAATCTCAGGGGGCATTATGTGCTTGTCTGACAAAGTGATTTAAAACCAAAACCTCTCATCATGTGAGGCAATCATCAAATGCATGATGTAGCATGAGCTGCTGCTCTAAGATGTTAAGATGTTAAGTTACTGGCACAGACAGAGGGGGCTAGCTGCCTTGCATATAAAACAGAAAGCCGGAAGGCCCCTAAGTGATTGAAAGGCCTGAGTAAAATGATCTACAGCTGCTGTGAGCTCCACAGCGCTCCCACCTGATTGGTTCTTCTGGCGTCACCCTCCATTGCGCTCTTCATTTCCCCAGCCAAAGCCTTCTCTGTTGTCATTGAAATGGATTGCAGTCCTGCAACCACACATAAACATGTTCAGTCAACATCAAATCTTTTCCTGTTTCCAGTGTTTCCTATGGACTCCTGATGGATTTAACTCATGAGATGTAAGCAAAACACACTCCCATCTGAACACAGCATACGAAATCTTCACCTAAGCTGATGTAATAAAAGGCAGCAGTCAGGGCTACCTGTGGTGATATCACATTCAATTGTCTTTGCAGCTGACAGCTGCTGTGTGGTATTTTCTAATTATCCTGTACTGCCATGCAGATTGAGCATCTTTGTCACATGCATGGTCATTGCATTGTGCATGGAGAAATGGTAAAAGAGAGAAAGGGGGTAGCTCTTGGCAGTGCTGGCTCACAGCCTCCCACAGGAGCACTCTGCATGAAGAGTGCTGGCTTCACGATGCTCTCTTCTCACACTAGCAAAGTAGATAGCATAAATTACATCAGCCAGAGAGCCCTGCGGCACCACACAAGACAGCAGACACACCGAGATAGAGAAAGAGAGAGAGAGGGAGAGGAGGGGAGAGATAAAGAGACAACAAGGAAGGAGAGGGCACTGGGAATGTGACAACAATCTGAGGATGAGACAGGAGGAAGGAAAAAGTAGCACAGAATAAAAGGCAGAGGTTACAGGGAGAGAGACACCAGGGAATGGAAAAGAGAGGAGCCGGAGAGTGAGACATACAACAATGATGATACAATATTCAGGCGAGGTGGAGACAGATGAGGGTTGTCATCTGAAGGTGACCACGACTATACTCGGGCTGGACTCTTGCACGGTGCTCTTTTTCCGGGTGACATGCAGTTACAATAGCTGATATTCAGATTATGTGGTACAGCTAAGAGAAACGAATTACCCCGAGATAAAGCCCAGAGTGAGGGTCACAAGTTAAACATTCCTAATATGTCAGCTGAAATTTTCAAAGATAATATGGGACATTTTCTTCCAACATGGTGTTTTAAATTCTACTCTTAAGCCATTTTTGGAGAGGGACTGGATTGTGATGAGATAGCAATGGTGCAGAGTTTTATGTAGGTGCTTTTCCAAGCCTGGCAAAAAAATAGGGTGGTGGCTGCCAAATGACGAGGTGGTTTCCTTTTCTCAAGTATATTGTTTATCTTAGCACTAGACATGCAAACACTACTGTATAATGTAACAATTTCTTTCTTCTTCACGTTTCAGGAAACATGACAGCCTAGGACATGTTTAATACTGTTTAATAAATACCTATAAAGTGTTAAAAGACCATACAGCCATAAAGAGAATGTGCTTTTCACTACAGAAGCTGTCATCAATTGTTTCTTTGAGCATGAGAAAACTAAATATCAACTGCTCTAAATTTGCACCTTATCACACATGCTGTGAAGATGTTTGTAATATAAACCTTGAAGCTGAAATTGAAAAAATCCTAAAGTCAAGTAAGAGGTTAATGAGAGGAAGGGTTTAGTAAGGAAGGGACATGTGAAGCTCTGATAAAAAGTACAAAGCATCCAGGGAAAACTGTCATTAGGGAGGAGCAAAACAGAAGCTTAATTTGGTCTAATAACGGCCAGCAAAGTGTTTGTAAACCAGGAAAAGATATGATTGTATTTACCTAAAAGAAGAGGCCCTAATTAGCAATTTTTTCCTCAACCAGCTGTCTGAGTACATCCCTGTGTTTACAATTTGGGAGGCTGGAACACAGTACGTCTCAGCTTTCATGATAGGTCAGCCTCCCTCTGCATAATGAAGCCGGATCAAAGAGGAGTGCAGTCTGGCTCCAGGAAGGCTGCAGATGTCACACTCACACTGTGCAGTGTTCCTCCTCAACTTTGAAGGGCCTGCAGGTTGTTTAATTAAAATGCATAATAATATAATTGATTTTAAAAGATATTCTCATTATGACTTTATATTACATGCACCAATAACATTTAGGAGAGTTTCAGATTAAGATGGTAGGGAGATATATATTCTGAAGCATAATTCCATGTGGAGATTTGTCTGCACGACAATGTCTCATGTTTACACAGTGAGACAATGTCAAATCAAAGTCAGGCAAGGGAAGCAACCAATTTACATTAACGCATATGTACAGAACTCTATGAAGAAGCAGAATAGCTGTGAAACAAAACTTTCAACAGCATGGAGCTTAACGATGAGTCAACCTATCTCCTTTCAGAAACGTCCTTCCGCTTGTCCAAAAATATCTCAAAGTTATAGTGTGGATTCATGCTAGCCATAAATTATTCAGTATTACTGTATATCAACATCATGTTTAGATGAAATAATGGTTAGAAACTGATTAAATTTACAAGACCTTTTGTCTTCAGTCAGTGACACACAGTTCATTACACTGAACAGTACATCACTGTTTATGTTGGGAGACAAGTAACAAGAAATGCTCATAAATGCTAAAGATATTGTTGAGATAGTTTAGACAATAATGCAATTACATAGTTTGTCCACCAGGGCTGTTTCATAGCAATGTCTATTGGTCAACTGGTCCGCCACTTTGGTCTAGACTGAAATATCTCAACAACTATTTGATTTTACATGGAATGTAAAGCCTTCATAGCCCGTGTTGATGAATACCGACTTTGGTAAACTCTTCCTATAGGGCCACTATGAGGTTGATACATGATGAAATGTGAAATTGGCATGCAGATATCCTTGGTGTTCAGAGAATGAACAGTAATAACTTATGATTATGTGATACCCTAACGTTTTATCTAACACCGTCACCAGGAAAAAAGTGCGTATAGTGCAAATGATCAAATGTTAGCATAACAGCACACTAAACCAAGATGGTGAACATTATGCCTGCCAAACATTAGCATGTCAGCATATTAGCGTGCAGATGTTAGCATTTAGGTCAGAGCACATCTGTGCCTAACTGCCTAACAGAGCTGAAAACGTGGTCATAGGCTTTTAATCTTGTTTAATTTTAAAGTGAGGATACTTGCGAAACGATCCCGGGCAGAGTCAAACCTAGGGCACTGAGGATACGTAGTATATATAGTACCTCATTTTATCTAATCACTGTTATTCAGTATACTGAGAAACACAGTAAAAACGATTCAAATTCCAGTCTTTTACCTTGCGATCCACCTCTAATCTGATCTCAATCCTCTGATAAATATCAATTCTCCCAAACACTCATCGAGAGCGAATCACATCTGTCCAATGTAATAGGCTACCCTCACTCTGTACAAATGTCAATCCCCATGAAGCAGCTGTCAGAACAATGCATCAGTGAATCACAAGCAAACTTGAGAGGAATTTCTAATAGATCAGTGTCAGAGACTTTAGGGCGCTCATTTTCACACACATCATGATCGCGAGGCCAATCAATTCTTTCATTTGGGTCATTTTGTGATTCAATCACTCCGACTCTACATCAGTTCTGGTCTCTGCACAACTAATCATCTGTGCGAGGGAGGTGATGGAGACTGAGATGTGTGAGGTGCTGCGGCTGCTTAGACTCAAAATTTCTCAAACAGTCATTGTCTTCAAACAGACTCCCATTAAAGGTCTTTCTCCACAAAATCGTCTGGCGGCCTTTGGTTCATGAACTTCAAAGAGCAAGCGTCAAGGAAAGTCTTTGTGAAGTATGACAGCATTGGGGTAGGTGAAGCTCTGAAAACAATGTACAGGATTGAAGGCCTCCAAAAATAGTTGTATTACGTGAGTTGACTTCTCTTTCTTTCCTTAAGACAGAAATACTTTTTGTATTTATACATCAGAAGGTAGATGGTTATCTAACTAGTGGACATTGTACTCAGACATCACTATGATAATGTACTACAATGTTAACATTTGCCTGAGTCATAGACAACCAAAATAATTCCAGACAGCTTCTTCTCTACTTCCGCTATTGTCTATTAATCTCAAACTGTGTGGGTATGGGTGTATGTTTGTGTGTGTATGGGTGTGTCTTTGGCCTGATAAAAACTGATTGCATGAACAACTAACTAAAGGTCGCAGCAGTCCCAAACTACCTGATTGTAATTGTACCAGACATCAACAGATGGAAGTCGATAGAAATAAAGTGGGAGTTTTTGCAGCCTGTTCTCACTGTTTATCCACATTGTTGAATGATGACTACATACTACTCTAAAGGCTCTAAAACACTATTTAAATGTATTACAGGGAGTTTTTGATTGATGCCTCTATATGACCTATAGAACCAAGATCATCAGTGTGAAGATATTTCTATACAGTTATCCTTAATGCAGGGGCACCAATTACAGCTTTTATTTAGTTGTGAACATTTACTGAAAAATTGAAAAATACTTCAACTCGTACTAACTGATATTTTGGCCACATGGGGGAAGCAGAAACAAGCTGTGAAAACAGAAATATTACCATCTTTTAGGTCGCTACAGCAAACAGTAGCTCTGTTTTTGTTTCCATCAACTCCTGAAAAAAATATCTGGCTCTCTAGCTGCTAAATTTTTCTCTGTGTTCAACAGCTAGTTACTAACTGTGTTTGTCTGGGCAGGTAGCATACAGTAGGTATTTGTAGAGATTGTTTTTGTTCAAACAGCTGCCTGGTGGGCCAAAAATGACTCTATGAGAGCAGTGAGAGTGAACCAGGTAAAAATGCAGGCGGGGAAACCAAAACAATGAGCTATAAAGCTTTGTAGAGCTACGTGGAACAATAATTCTCTATGGGTTTATCACTATAATTGAAAGCTTTTATGTTTACTCATAATCATTAGGGCTATTGCTATCATATTAATATTTAATATTTACTATTTACTATAGCCACTTTAAGATTTAAAACAAAGTTTCCAGGTACCACTGCTTTAATCTATTCAATGTTAAACAGCTGCTTCAACACCCCCATGCATTGTTGGACAATTTGACCCTCTAGGAACAACATCATAATAATCCTAAATTCTGAAATGTTAAATCCACATAAAATATAAATGCAAGATAAGGTTTTTTGAGCTTCTGAATTTTGATTTTATCTTGACTGAGTCAGCTGTCGATTCTCTACTGATAGGTGTCTGGTGTTGTTGAATTGTGCACCACACAAGTCAACATGACTTGTTTTGACATTGACTCTCTTTGACAGAATCAACCATTTCCTAAGCTTCACAAAATGTAGAGTACAGGTTTTCTTTCTAAATCATTCAGTACAGAATGTTCAGTCTGGAATATATCCTGTTTCAGTTCATGAACCAAGTAATTAGTGCTAATAGTTTTCTAAGTCTAGCCTAATTACAGTCTACTTTTTTGTACCAATGCCCCCATTGCAACCCCACCTCCTCATCATTATCACCTGACAAAAAAAGTCTGTACAAAGTTCCAATTGTTATTCATTCAGTTAACTGCAGTAAATATTATTTTCCTACATGAAATTCTTTCTCAAACTGCACTGCAAGAAATTAAAGTCTGATAAAGAATAAAGAACTTCTCCATTCTGAAGGTCCTGACTGCTGGAGGCACACAAGAACCCTTAGCAAATGTACCTGTATAAACCCAGTAATTTGTACAGGATAGGAGCCATGAGTCATTTACATCGCCTAGGCTGACTATCACAACATACAGTAGAAGAGTGTACAGAGGGTCCAACACTGTGTTAAAATATGAGACATCTGTAAGCTTGTATTTTTCTGCGGCAAACTACTTGCCTCCATATTTCAAACATTTTTCATCACATTGCACTTTGTTTCAAATATTAGCTGTCTTTCTGGGTGAAAAGTAAAGATGATAAATCTAATGTCTGTGATGTACGGCCTCTCCGACTGTCAAAACGAACAGATCGAATCTTCAAATCAAATGACGCTTTATTTTCATGAGAAGTGTTGCCTATTCAAGTGTGTTACAAAACACTGCAGGCATCAATAAGATAAGCTGTATTTTTCTATGTATTGAAATTCTTTGAAGATAAGACACAGATAAGCAATTTTCTGCCTAGTTCCTTTATTGTGTCAAATGCTATATACACACATACACATAGGTACACATACACATGCACACAGACTTCCCTATCACTGAATCCTCTCATTCAGGACTCTATCAGCCTTGCCATGTCAGTCTATCTCTGGAGATGACCTCCTCTGCGCTCTACATTTCAGAGTCAGTCCAGATACGCAGTAATCATTACTGAGCAGAGCGGCTGTCCTGATGTAAGCCGGGATCAAATGTAAGACTTTGAAACCACACTCACTGAAGAGGAAAGAAGTCTCAAACTGCAGAACGTCAACTCCTCCCCAACAAAAGGAAGTAAAATGCAGACAGTGTGAGGCGCCAAAACACTCGTCTGCGGCGAGGCAGCTCAGATAAATTGCCAGATAGTAACGGACATGATGGCTGATCATCTAGGGCAGAATGATGTCCATGATGCACCATTCACCACAGCCTGTCGGTGCCCATTCGTCTTCATGCCATCTCTCAGACAAAGAGTCTGTCAATTTAGAGGCCCCAAAAATTGATGCATCCTCAGGCAGGCGTTAGTTGCCCATAGGCCCATCATTCATCAGCAGGTGGGCAGGAGAAATCTGTCAAATATAGCATCTCAAAAATATGTCACAGTAGAGCAGGGGAAACACAGGGATGACAGCTTGTGGACTCCTTTCGCTCCTCAAACACATGCTGTCAAGAAACTGTGCATGTGCTAACAGCGTCAAGTGTTTGCCTTCCTCTAGAGTATGTTGAAGAAAAAAAGATACAGTGTGAGAGCAAAACATAGACGAATGTGCGTCACAGTGTCATCAGCACCTCATCTGGTTACCGTATCAAAGCTTTGCAAGAGAAGTGTTTCATTTCCCAAAAAGAGCGAAATCAGCATCTGAAGTTTTTAAATTGATTTTAAACAATATATCATTGGGAAATGTAGGTAGAAAACCTACCAGTATTTCTAAATAATAACCCAGTGACATTTTAAAAACATCTCTCAACATTTAGTGTCAGGCTTTAGAGCTCTCATCAGCACATCAGCGCTACCTCCCCTCACTGTGAATGCCGCTGATTGCTCTATTTTACAGCTTTTAGATCAAAGTGCAGCATTTAACTCTACAGATCAGACCTGCCTGCCTGAACGAGGCAAATTTGTCCTCTTCTTCCTTTGACAGCTGCTTTGCTGTTGTTGTTGTTGCATTAGTACTGTCAAGCCTTTCACCCCCCCCATCTTTCCAGAAACTGTGTCCCAGTTACTCAGGATCATCCACAGACTGCAATTGTAATGCGTGGCAGATATCCAAATAAAACTCAAACCATCCGTATGGCTAAATATCAGGGTAAGTGAGAAAGATTGAAAACATGTTTTTATTAGTTTTTTTGTAATTAGGGTTAACAGACCCCTTAATGAAAACACTGATTTTGTTTAGTGTATAATAATATTTTAAGTTATTATCATCCCGCAATGGCCCATTTAACAATTCTGATGTTCTGACAAAAAAAAAAGCTTTTACATTAGCGTGCTTATGAATTGCCTCACTTACAAGATGTGAGTTAACAGTTATCATTTTTACAGAAATACTTTTATATGTAACAAGTAGTTCTAGTAGTAGTAGTAGTAGTAGTAGTAGTGACAGTAGAAGAGGAGGTAACAGGAGTAGTCACGCGTAATGTGCTGCAGGGAGGAGCACACAGATAACATGCTTACTGTGATCTCCAGGCAGTGTTCTTCCTTTTCCAGATCGTCCTTTGTGACTACATCATTTACAAAAATGAACAAAACATGCCACAAACTGTACTGTGTTAATTAGGCTATTCATTAATTTGGAGATTTAAAGGGATACTACTTTTTCTCAGAAACAATGCCACTTTGCTCCAACCAAACCATCTGTCTGTTTTCAGGACATTTTAAGGGGATAATTCTAATCGACTGTAAATATGGATCTAGGTCTCTTCTTTATCAGCCAAGTGTAAAAGTGTCCTTGTTGTTTTCCAGGGAGTTAATTAGACAGGTTGGCCTCCCTAATGGATTTTTGGCACTTTTTAGTGGTTAATTCCTCACCATGGTGCCTTTGATCAAACAGCAATCTCTGTGTTTATCATAAGATGTCATCCATGCAGACAGAGGGACTGATGATCTGCCATGTAGGGCTGTGCGATATGACGATATATATTTTGTGTAAGAGAGAAACTTATTTAACTAACTAGAAATGTATCATTTTATATTGTATTTTCTTGTGTTGCAAATCACACACTTTAATATTTTTCATCCTTTGAACAAAGCTTTATGTTCTTCCACATGGTACATATGCAGGAAGGATGTATCCTAACAGTTTACCATTACTTTGGTTTATAACCTACTTCCTGCTAAACTAATGACACTGCCATCAGCCTCACCTGTAATTTTGTGTTTAATGCAATTGTTCAAATACTAACTAAGATGGTGAACATGGTAAACCAGCTAAAGATTAGCATGTTATCACTGTAATTGTGAGCATGTTAGCATGACGATATTAGCATTTAGCACAAAGTACATGCCACACAATACATTTCTGTATACTGTTCATATTGATTAGGAGCATTTTTAATCCAACACTCTTCGTGCACAATTCAATGAACACTGTACCAAATGGTTACCACGGCTACTAGCAAGAATAGCAATTCATTTTATATTATAAATGTGTATGCAAACATGTCTAAAGGAGGTGCGGTTGCTAAAGTACACACACTGTAAAAAGCATTACATGTACTGTGTAAGTCATGCTAAATGACGGTATCTACACTGCTATCTACAGAAGCAACCCAATGTCCAATATGTCACAGAACATTCATGAGCCTTGTCATTTTATCATGCTGCTTCCTCCGCATCTCAGCATTATCATCAGTGCTTTCCTACTAATGGCACACACAGCCAGTCCATCAATCCATGCTCAGCAGAGGCTGGCTCTGAGAAACCAGGTACAAGACAGTGGGGGTTGGGGAAGTGGGAGTGGCGAGATGTCCTTGTTCAGGGGAAACCACATATACACATTCTCCAAAACCTTTGGCACTCAGCAGTCTTGGGAGCAGATTGCATAGCACAACTGTTAAGTCCGCTGCAAATCATGTCACACCACAACAGAGATAAATGATGCGACTTAAGAACCAATGAGGCTGCAAGTTCATCCTCCCCAAGAGAAAGCAAATCCAGAGGGAGCGGTGCTACCTGCGTCAACAGTACAAGGACTCATGGGAAGTCCATGGGAAGGGTCTGCACTACAGCAGGCGAAATAACAGGGGCTAGTATAGTTTCTACACTTCAACATCTGAAGTACTCAGTTCCCCTTGTTGAGCTGATGAAAAGACAGATTGTGTGATTGCAAACTTATCTGTGTCTGCTTCATTATCACTTCAAGTCAAAGAAGGTGGCAAATGTGCATATAAAAATTATTAGAGCAGGGTTGAGGGGGTCATTGTGAAGTTAATCCTCACTGATTAAAACAAATCAGGCAATGAAATCTTTCAAAATGAGCTGTCAAAATGCATCGTTTGATTTATGAGATGCGCATCATGGTTTAATCAGTTTACACAAGTGGAAGAGCCAACCTCTTCCATTCTACAACACAAAGTAATATTACATCCATTTAGTGCAGGGGGTCACGTCAAGATATGTGACAAAGCATGGGAATATTGCATTAAAGGTCAAAAGCAATTTGAATTCCTGTGACATGATTCAGACTGCTTAGCCTGTTCAGAATTATCTATCAAAAACAAAAACCATCACTGTACACTGACACTTCAGTGGGTAACACTGATTGTGAGACATGTTGACATAATGTTGATACACTCACTGCCAAACACAGTTCAGACTGACAAACATATGCTACAGCAGTTCACATATACGATGGGACAGAGCAAGGTAGACTGCAGACTGTACATACATATCACTTTTTATACAACTGTCTGTGGCGTGTGTACACTGTGTAAAGTAAAGCAATTTAATACTTCTCACATTACACCCTTAAAACTGACTGAATCAGCACCTCCTTAATGCAGACTCGACAGAAACTGAACATTATGAACATTTCTTGCAGTGCTATTTCACAGATTGCATAACATCATATAGGTATTGCTGTATGTGTCCACTTTCTGTGTATTAAAGCAGCCTGGTAATCATCATGACTTCATCATGGACACAGTAAGTAAAAACAAAGTATAGGAAGTGCCTCCAGTTAATGTATTTGTTCAGGTTTCTTATTGGAAGTTAGAAATACAATGCATTAAATAGATTAAGATGCATTTTTGGTAATTGTTTTTGAATTTATGTAATAATGATTTACCTAGAAAAATAATCAACCATATGAGCCCTACAACTGCAAGATTATATTCCACTTTATCACAACAGTCAATTAAACTGAAGACAACCATCTTTCTGTAATTCCTACAGTAAAAGCACCTTCTGCATGCTCATAGTGCACTATTCTTCACTTTCCCCTATGCATTAAGGGCGTTTACTTGCAGAGTCAAAAAGAAAAAAACAACACATATTTTCACTCATCACCACAATGACAGGAAAACGACAGACACACACACTGTGCCTGCAGCGCAGTTTCATTTTTCTGTATTTGACCAAAGTGGAGAGTCTCGCCACTAACGATAGTTAACACACAGACATCAGGCATGCCTGATTAAAATGCAGTTACCATGGGAACCCTAGCCTAACATCGTCTGTCAAGCATGTCAAAATAAGATAAAGAAAAAGAAAAAAAAGCCTGAAGGCATTATTTTTCTAGTTGACACATATACGCTCGTAAGTGAGAAGAGGTGAACAATCACATGACACTGTATTGAGGAACGTGACAGTTCATGTAGAGGTTGGTACGCTGAAGTGACATGTTGGAGACAGTGATGGTGGGTGGAAGAGGGCAACCAACACTTTCAAGTACAGTAGGATTTCAGCTTCTAGTCGACATTAAAATGGTTTGCCATGAAGACATAAGGTCAGAGAAACAAGATGTAGATCTGTGGTATCTGTGTCATGTCATAAGCATGTTAGTCGTACACCCTTTTGGGAGGACTATTTGTTGCTCACAAATCTGGCCAGACTATTAAAATACAATGTGCAATACGTGATATATGATATCACTGTCACAAGTAAAAATGGTCTTTTATGAGAGAGATCATTCTTATGACCTTTACTACACTGTTAATTATCACAATGTAGTCTCAGTTCAGGATATGTAATGTAAAATTATGAAATTATGTCAAGTCCTCATAAGAGTCTTTACTGATATTATAAAAATCAGTCAGTTTTACAACAGCCACATAAAGTACTGAGCACGGATGACGCCAAGTAATTAGTAAGTAGTGAAATATTCCAATGTATTTTCTTTCAAACCATTTTTTCCAATGGGAGTCTATGGGAGAATGTCCTACACATCCTTGAGCTTCAAATACTTTATTCATTTCCTTTAGTCATTCAAAGCCTTCAGTTTTGTTTTCAATCCAAGGCAAACTTAATACATTTGTATGTTCTCAAGTTCTAGGTTTTAGCTATCAGCAATCACACTCGTTTTCTCCAGATCTGCAATCGTTTATTTGAACACTGTCAGTCTCACCTTACAATTGCATTTGATTTGTGGTTTGATGAAGGCAATAGAATATACCTTTCTCAAACTGTGTTATCAGTCATAAGTTTAATATGATGTAAGATCGCCAGAAAATGGGACGTCTTGCTGAGTTCGGCATTGTAACCTACAACACATCATTTGTGATGATAATGCAGAAAGTGACAGTTTATTACGTGCTGTTATCTTTAATATGCCTTTGAAAGCTCCTCTCACTTCTAAGCGACGTGAGTTTATCTTGTGGAGAATTCCAATTTGGCTGTGAACAGACCACTGGCCCCGCTTCAATGAGCTATTACAAATCGATCACAGGATGACTTGAAATAGGACTCGGAGGAGAATTGTAAGTGTGCTACCATAAACAAGCATGCATGCTGAATTTAAGTGCATAGAAACACACACACAGTGTTGTAGCTGTACAACACATGACCTAACCTTTACCCTTATGAAGTTTGCATTGGTGACAGATTGCACAGAGGTTATACATTGCCTGGAAAACAAATGGGAGTCATCGTCATGAGTAAATCTGCCATATAACCTTGCTAGTCCCTCCCTGTTTTAAGTGAAGAGTTTGCTTGATTGTCTGTTACCTGTCATAGATAAGAGCAAATTGCTCTGTGGGAAATGTAGCATGCAATGCCATTACTGTATAACCTGCAGTGAAACTCCTTGAACCACCTTGACAACAGCCTAGAAAACAGGTATAACATGCATCCACACAAAGAGGCTTCACCCTTTAATGTGAACCAGCAAAAGGGGTGTGACAGAAGAGCTCCACACTGCTTATAGTTTCACCAGGGAGACTGAAAATGGAGCAAGTGAAAGAAAGGAAAATGAGACTAGAGGATGCATGGAGGGACAGAGGCACGGATGGACAGATGGATGGATTTTAGGTCTAATTCCCCCCCCCCTGGCTCTGCCCCCGCAAATTTAGAGTCTGGGAGTCACAGTAGCCTGTGGCGTGGCTGCATAGGAGCCAGATACACATTGTGAGTAGGATGATGGTGAACAGAAGGATGCATTGCTGATAATGGTAACTTTTACAGTCCGACTCCGGGGGTGTTGAAATAAAACTTGCTTAATGGTGCAATTATGTAGACTTTTCTTACATGGCACTTTATTTGTTAGTAGACTCTCTTTGTCATTTCATCCTTTGTTGCACTGTCACTGTAGTAGCTGTGTCATTTGTTATAGTTTTGTGTTTCTTGCACATTGCTGCAGAAGTCTAATCAGAAATTACATTTTTGTTTATAGTTTGCACAACACAATATCTAATTTTAATTCAATTTGTCTGTAATGTTAAGAATATATTCTCCAGTATGTAGGACAGATGACTATCCTGCATTTTGAGAACAGAATTCATATGAGAAATACATCCTAAAGTGACTCATTATTTTGTTATTGTGGTTTCCAGCTGCAGCTTTTAAAATTGAGGAAATGTCAAACCCATTGCAGAGAAAATAACACATTTATTTTAAAATGACAGTATATCCCAAGGAAAACAGTCTGATCAGTTTGATTAAGGCCAGTTTGCTCTTTTTCTTTATCTACTTAAATAAATGTAAAGGGTTTTTAAATGCTACCCCAGTGTCAGGATATTTCCAGTTTAATAGCCCACTTTCTCACAGTGCAATTCACACATTTGAGGAGACCTTCCGATTGTATGAGTCGCCCACGCCTGCCCCCTCTGCCACACCCGCGACAATACACTCCGTCTCCAATTAGCTCATTATCTTGAGCATCAGCTGTCAGCCTATAGCTCCACATAGGGAAATCACAATCCTTATGCACACTGGCATGTCCAAGAATAAATGTGAGCAATTGTAGGTGGGCTGGATGCGTACAGATCAGGCGCTATGTGATTCAGTAAGACGATAAGAAAAAAGGTGCACCTGCTGACTCTCTCTGCCTACCGGGCCTTGATATGCCTGAAAGAAAGGATGCCCTGATTCTGTGCAGCTCATTAAAACAGCCTGCCGACCATATTGGTCGGATTAAAGCTCTGTGGCAACACCCTCTCCATCCGTCCATGACACTTGAAGCACAAAGCGGTTTCTTCGCAGAGCATGCAGTGCGCGGTTTTGTGCAAAAGCTTGCTACCGGTATGAAGATGCTTCCCGCTCCATCCCTACAATGTCATTTCATAACAACCGGCAAATGCAGCATGCACCTGTTCCGCTGTCATCAGCGCCGTGTCAGACAAACAAATAAAAACGCATACCTGTCCTGTCAGGTCCGGGTGTCAAGCTTCGGTCCGGATCCTGATCATTGAGATTGCAGGAAACTGGAAGACGGACGCCGCCACCGCCCCAGATGCGCCTTTTCTCTGCCGCGGGAGATGTAGCCCTGCAGGCTGGGACAGCAGACAGGCACAAGCCGGCAGGGATGGCTTATGGTCGGGGAAGGGCTAGGAGGAGAGTAGAGGGGCGTTTTCACGGTGTAAGCGAGGGAACTCCTAACGTCGTGCGTGATAGCGAGGACAGCTCCGCTTATGACACGCAGCGTTTCCGACCACTTGCTTTACTGGTTTTCGGGTCATCTTTTCCCACTACAAAGCACGGTGTTTACGGCTTTTGGATGTTCGACTGCCAATAAGATGCTTTACATAGTGCTACAGCCAGTCATTTAAAAACCCACTTGTAATTAAGCCTATTGTATCCTAATTTCTTTAAGACATCATTTGAGAAATTGAATATATGTAAGAATAAATATCATCCTCTGAATTTCTGCATTAGATGATTAATTCTCAATTAAATTTTCTAATTCAAGTACCCCATCTTCTTATTTATTTATTTATTTATTTATTAGTTTATTTAACAGGAGCAGAGCACATTAATAAACACTGCTGTAAAGAAGTTTTTTCATCTATAGTCCCCTGGACAGATGCTATATTAAAATGAAGAGGGGAATACACCTGCTGAGCAGCTGCTTTAGAGCTTTTGGCAACATACAATGCTGCAGCCTATCTGTGTGTGACTTTCCACAAATGTAATTTATGCACCTGTCAGATACTAGAAGTCCAAATGCAATGTGTTCTTTGCAAACTGCAAATCTTGACTTTGCACAAAACTAATGAAAAGTGTTATTGACAGTTGTTGACGTAAGGATTTAGGCCCCGAAGGCCAAGGAGGTGTGAAATTCAACTATTGTTTTGCTTTGATCATTAATGAGAAAAAGACAAGGGTGCACATTCTAACATGTGAGGTCAGTTATGGTATTTAACAATAAATGTTAACTTACTGTTTTATTGTGCTAGGAAAGAGCTTACTGAGCACACTTATACTTCAAGATTTACCCTCTGACGTATATAACATTCAGAGGCATGTAAAAGCCAATGTTTAACTCACAGCGTGAAGTAGACATTGTTACACTGTTCCCTGCATGCAGTGTGTTGAATGGATGAAGGCTAAGTGGGGGATGTATTGCATTGGTGACTCACAGGAACTTTCTGTGCTGAACGCCCTCTCTGGCTTTCATGCACAAGTGTTCTGTTCAAATGCAAATATGCATACAGGAAAATCAATTCCTGTCACGCTTCAGTGGGTCTCCTTCAGTTGCTTACAGGATATGCGAAAATGAGCAGCAGCGGAATGACTTCATTGCCATATGGGCAGGATTTCTGGAGCATAAACTAATGCTATATACCATAAATAGGATATATCTTAATTTATAATCTATGTAGTGAATGAGGTAAAATATTGAATACACTTAATATATGACCAGATGCTCATATTAAAATCATTAAGGATATCAATATCACATTTTCTTGTTAATGGAAGAAGCTTAAGTCACTCCAAGTAGTTGTGAAGAGATTTCTCCACATGGTGGCGGTCATATACCATAATCACACTTGTCACAACCACGAGGAGTATCTTCTATAGCCTGTAAACGTAAAGCACATATGTGTTTTCAGTCAGCTTCCTAAAAGCATTACATTTTCTTTGCTTTATATGTAAAGTGCACATATTTGTATTACTTTCAGCACATGAGAAGAAACCATGACTTCCGTACATGAATTATGGCGTTCGAAGCTGTCTCACATATAAAAATTTATCATTTTTGCAGTTATTACTCTGCACGCTGAGACTGAGAAGGGCCATAAATCTCTTTACTACTGCACTAAATACCTTACATTATTTATGTTGCCATATGGTTGTATTTCCTTGAGGCAGATACAGAAATTAAATATTTCTCTGGGAAGGATAAGAATGAGACTGAAATCATGTCATTGCCATGTCCCCTTACACATGATTTATATTTGTTGCATTGTTAAAGAGAATTCCACACCTCTTTCCCGCAAGGCAAAGAGCTACATGACTTCTCTAAAGAAAAGTAGCTGGATTTCATTTTAAGACATTTTTAACTTACACAAGTTGTTTTGACCTGAAATTAAGATTTGAACGAATATACTAGCTTATTAAATATTAAAATGCATTGTAAAATGCATAAATTAAGCAAATGAGAATCAAGGAGAAACTAAACAGGTCACATCATCGAAGGGGTGCCACCCGGCCTAGGTTTCACCAGAAGGCACTGATTACAAACCACCCCAACACCTAACTACCAATCAACACACACACAGACACTGCTGACTAACAGCAGGGTACATCACGCAATAGAACAATGGCCCACATCCCAACAGCACAACTGTGCTTTGAATGTCCAGTTGCAAGTGGTGAATCAAAGCATGTCTCTGTGTCAAATAATACCAGGGTGCGAACTACAGGGGAGCCAGGAGTGAGCTTGGCTCCTCTCAAGAAGACATGAGCTCCCCTGAAAATCTGATTTGTGAAATTTTGGGGGGGGTTTCTATATGCTGTTTCTATCATTTCTATTTTTCTGTATGTTCATCGTCATGGATCATCTGTAAAATTAGGCGGTTATTGATGTATGATTCATGCATGAGGGTGATTCATCATTAATTCACTTCACAAGATTCTTGCCATCATCACCATCAAAGTGTGGTTGTGTAGTATCATAAACTTTACTTCATTAAACTCAAAGATCAGAAAAAACTCATGCAGTCTAGGCGCCAAATTTCCATTATTCCCTCAAAATCAATGAAAACCACATTTAGTGGCATCTAGCAGTGTTGTTGCCGATAGGAGAAACTACTACGAATGGTCCTTTCTACAGCCAGTGTTTGGTTTGTCTGTTTCAGGCTACTGTAGAAACGTGGCTGTTCAATACAACCTCCATAGAAGGCGACCTGTGGCGTATAAAAGGCTCATTCTAAAGTCACAAAAACATGATGATTCTTATTTTCAGGTGGTTATGTACTGATGAAAACATACCTATGAATATTATATTCCATTTCTGCCAAATAGATCCTCTTAAACGTTACTCACTGGGACTTTAAAGTGGAAGTTATAAATGCTTACTGGTGGAAAACCGCAGCAAGCTCCTGCCTGTTTGGATCACTTGTTGTGTTTCTGCTTACATGCTGTTCTGTTAGTTTGTCAACTTCTCATTTACGAGATAAGATGCAGATGGAGTTCCCTGAATGTTATTCTAGCTTTTAACTTTGCTTTCATCAGCTCTTTCTTACCCAGTTAAGTGCAGCATAACAACCGACTACTGAACAATGAACAAAAAGAAGCCCTCGACTACTTGTCTTTCTTTGTGATTGACAGCTTTGGACGGTCAGACACTCCACCAGGCTTATTACATAAAGGGTCAAGGATCCCATACAAATGTGACAGTTACTGATAAAGTTGGGGTCAAAGGCCTGCGGGATTAGGTAATGGGGACAGACAGGGTAAACAAACACATTACTCTGGATGTTTTTTTCTTAACCGACAATGAGGAAATTGAATTCACAGGGCTGATTGTGACTTAAGTGGACACAAATACAGATTGTGATATGAGGACATGTCACCAGCTTGTGTGTGTGTGCACTGTAATGTTGGTATAATCGGGTCATAGAGTGTTGTCAGATGTCTTGTCAGTGAAAGACAAACATGCACACACACTGTACACACACACTTGTTTTCTTTCTCCCAAATATGCTGCCCGTCATGTACTTTGTGACACTGGAGAATGTTCTCACTTAAAGACCACCAACCTGCTAACTTCATCTGACTGCCGCCATCTCTGAATTTAGGCCGAGCCATACACACAGAGAGCATCTTGACTGCTTCGTATGGCCATACATTCAAATGTATTTAACATCTGGATCTCAGTGTTGTGGTCCTTATGTGTGCTGAAGTACATTTTGAAATCACATTGTACTGTACGTAGCTTCCTGGAACATGTGGTCTGTAAAACTGGAAGCCATCTGTTCTCAAGAATGTCTGCCGTTAACCATGAACTGAACTTAAAGGGTGAAAACAGTAAGTATTTGTATTCATTGATTAAAGGATGAATAAAGTAATAAAGTCAAAGATTATAAGATATTTATATAAATGTTTGTTAAATCACTTTTTCTTGCCAAATGAGGTAACACCAAGGGGCCCACTTATGAAAGTATTGCAATATTTATATATTTGCGGTAATACAAACTGGGTGTCAGACTGCAATATATGCTGTAATATTATGTTGTTTTCATTAGTGTATTATCGCCTGAAATAAAGAATCATTATGTGTTACGCGTTGAACCGCCTTGTTTCTACAGTACAGGACAAACCACACACTGGCTCTAGATAGGGCACATTTCACAACCACCGTAGTTTATCCCTCATGCTTGGAAGGGGATGATGAAGCAAGGGAGCTGCAATCTGCAACTACACTGCTCGATGCATTTAACACTGGTCCTTTAAGTTACAGCTAATGCCAACCAAACATTTATTTCAGGAAGTTCACATTAAAAGACTTCAACTGCCAAAACACTGAGCTGACACTGGGTGTTTGAACACTATCATTCATAAAATGCACCTACAAAAAACGGTTATTTCAGCATTTTTTGACAGCGGATCACTTTATATTGCAGTTAGTAATGGAACAAGAGGAGCAGTCACAGTAAGTTGTTAGATGAAGACAGGGGACAGACTTGTGAGGTAGCAGCTTCTTTCACGGTGCCCCGCTGTGCCTGACTTTGTTATTAAAATGCCAATAGTTTGTTTGGCTGCTCTGTCAGCAAATACACTATTGATCTTATGTTGTAGTTATTTTTGACAAAGGAGCTGTTCGAGGAGTGTTTTGCTGCCTGCACTTGCTGTTACCACCAGTAACCAAGTTCTGCCAAATCAACCAGGACTAACTTCCCACCAAGGCAAGTATTAAGACATATATACAAATACTACGCTTGGACCAATAATGTGTGTCTGATGTGTTTTTCTACATTATTCAGTAAAGCTCTTGAATGATAGGGATCTGGTAACAGGATTCTGTTAAACAAACTGTGCACAGATTTGTCAAAAAAGTGAAATATTACAAATTCCCACTGCTTCATGTAAACTTGGGACAGTCCTTAAACTCAAAAGCAGTGAGTTGATACTTACATACTTTGGCTATGTGCACAAACAGTGAAAGATGAATAGCTTTATGATCGTTGAGTTAGTTGGTGAATCAGAACATATGATCGATCCAAGCTGCGCTGAGCTAAGTGTGAAGTTTCACAACTCACAATCTGAAGTGTTCTGCTCCATTTCCAAGTTATACATCCATGTTTACTCTTTCCTCTTGACGGTGACCCAATCATTGAGGTGCATTCTTCATTTGCTTCTCAAAGGACACAGGGAGTGAGAGGTGAAACCAATAAAACCATGAAATCAAATAAAAAAAGTAAAAGGATCCGACAAATTTCAAGTTCATTTTATTGTATTTCTAGAGAGATTTTTCAGTAAAAGCTAAGTACATACCAGTCACAACTCAGAGACAAGCAGATTAGGTAAAAGTTTTACATTTTCTCGTTGTCACGAACATGCAAAAGTCAAAACCAGGCAAGTCCAAGGGTCAGGCAGGCAAAGCAAAGGCTGTAAAAGTTAAGGCATATGCACAACAGACAGTCTGGCAAGGAATGCATGGAAATGGGCCAGTATACTGCAGGGCTGATGAGGGAAACTGTGAACAGGTGAGCAGGTAGTTGGGGAGGTCAGGTATTGGGGAAAGACAGGAAACTTCCTGCAGGGCAGAAGAGAGTGGCTGCATCTAAAATGACAGAAGAGGTTGCATGCAACAGGAAAACAGAGCAGACAAGAGAAAGAGTTGACTGAAGTCGTGACACTTTCCAGAGCTTCATTTTACATGCAGGCTTATCTAGTTATCTGTATTTAAGTACTTTCTTGAAGTACTGGGAGCATAACTTCACTTGAACGTTTCTATTTCATACAGCTTTTGTTTTTTTCTATTCTTCTACTCCACTGTATTTCAGAGCCAAATATTGTACCCTTTTACTCCAATACATTTATATACTAAATCTAAGTTTTTCTACTAGTTACTTTTCATACCTTCCTGTCCAGTGAAAACCATGTATATCCTAATCTGGTCATTTTGACTCTTTTTGATTTCTTAAACTCCAGTGTATTGTGTTCCTTTAAGGGATAAGAAAATGCATTTTGTCAAACTTTTATAGCAAATATTTTCACTTTATATTTCATTCTTGATTTTTGCGGTACTTTTTATTTTAATAACTGTTTGTTGTTATGCACCAAAACGCCAAGGTGATTGTATGTGAAAGCCTACTTATCCTGAATTCTCCTACTTGGATTAGCAGGATAATGTTTTGTCACAAAGCTGGAAACAGGCTGTGACCGACAGTACAAACATATGATGATCTGTGGATTAAACTATCCTACAGTATATAAAGTGGTTACAGTAAAATGCAACATACACATTAACGCAGCAGTTATATTAATCCACAAACATCAGATATAGTAAAACACTGACAGGGACTACTTTACTGCACTATGAGTACTTTTACGTTTCATACTTTAGGTGCATTTTGGTGACAATACTTAAGCAAGGTGCTGAATGCAGGACTTTTACAGATACTTGGGTTACAGTAATTTTAACTTTGAAACATACAGTATTTTCATCTGTAATGTTAGCTTGCTTGTTGTTAAGTGAATTAAGATGGAAAGAGCCTTTGCCTGTGTGACAGGAAATCATTCAGGACATTTCTATTTTCTCTCGTGTCATTCAATTGAGTCTCTTTGGTTACAAAACACCTAAAGATGACACTTGGAAACTCTTTTACCATGATGTGACAAGTGATTGAGAAAATTAAATTAATTGAAAATGAGATTAATTGATACTGAACATGACATGTGCCTACAGAAAATAAGACATAAGCACACAGACAATGATAAGAAACTGAAAAGATAAGACAGGCAGCTATGTTTTTTTTCCTGGATTCCATTAGCTTTTGAGCTCTGAGTAAGTCACTGCACCTTTCACAGTCCTCTGTGAGGCATATCCTCTCACTCCATCATGGCCTCTAGATGAGTTCCTTGTGTGGAGTCATGCCAGATGACTACTGGTAGCAGCCTCAAACAAAAACAAATACAACTTGTACAGCTTGTTACTTACACAAGTTTCCAGACACTGTCTCTCTTCTTCTTTTTTCTTTGCTTTTCTTTGCTGCTTCCTGTGACACTGAACAGGAATAAGTGGGTATAAAACCCATAAACAAATCACCAACACTCCAGTGCAGATGCAGACGACCTTGATATTCACAGAAAAACATGTAGATATGAAAAGAATTAGACTTTCCTTTTCTGTGAGGATGCACAAATGTGGGAAAGCTTGGTAAAATTTTACAATCTTGTTCATTGTGTTTTTCACATGTCCAGCAAAGCAAAAGGTTATACTCACTTATATTCTTAGCATTCCTGCCAAGTGGACATCAACCTTGTCTTCAGGCATTGCACAATGGGAGCACTTGACGCTTGACACATAACGTCTTTTCCAGAGCACCAGGTTTACGCACTGATCAAAGGAATTGATCTCCCTTAAACATGAACATACGTGAAGGGCTTTTAGGTTACCAGAGTGTGCTATGCTGAAATACATTCTGTGACACAAGAAAAAGACACTTAAGGTCCAATGAAAAGCTTTTTTTGTTTTTTTCCACTTCTTTTCCTCTGTTTTGTTTCCAAGGTGAACTTTTGCACCCAAGACACGTAGAGTAGTATACATTCAGAGGATTTTTTTGTGCCAGATTCCTGTGCAGAAAGTGAAAGCTATGTTGTAAATGTTTTATGGTTTCGCTCATAGAAAGATCGTTTGGAAGGTACATGTTCAAATCTGTCAATGTTGACGTCAAGAAGTGTGAATTGATTTATTCTCTATACCTAATTACATCAATCTGACAGTAAAATGTGCCCTTGAGGCTGATTCAAGTGTGCCTATATAAATTCTGACTAAAAAGTCCAGCCTATAAGCAGATAAACTGATCACCCCCAAGAATATTTTCATATTATATTATATTTCCCTGTGATTGTCAAAAAACAAATCAGACAAAACTTTGGTTGGAAAAATGATTGGTCACCGGACAAAAACACACTTTTAAAAGTGGATCAAATTCATAGTTTTTTTTAGGCTTAGCTACTTTTATTTAGCAGTTAGCTATTTTACCTGCCAACTGTAGCTGGTTAGCCTGCAGCTAACTAAGCCATCCTATTAGGTGACTCTGGCCGGACTTGGAGCTCAGAGCATCGGGGTTCAATGTTACATCTTTAGTACAGGAGCTTTGGACTGCCAGGAGCGCTGACAGAGCAGTTAAATGACAAACAGTGTGTCCCTGGGCTCAGCCGTGCTCTGCCTGGAGCAGATAATCGTATAGAGAAATCTGTGACAAAGCCGACGTTGGCTAGTCATGTGAGGCAAAGTTGGAAATGGAAATGGGGTCAAAATTCAGAGCTTTTTGCTCACAGGGATTACTTTTACCTACGTTTACCTCATTGTTTGACATTTCATATCAACATCCATCATTGAAACATTGTACAAGATATATATATTTCTGAAACGGAAAAGCAGAAATACACATATTTAAATTCTCAAAGGTGCTGAAAGTAAATAAAAGTACAGTCCAAATATTGTATACTGCTCCCAAGGTCTATTTGCACAAAACCACATAATCGGTATGTCCCATCACTGTCATTCACAGTAAAAACCTCTGGCATGCAACCATCTCACCACTTTTGAGTTCTGTTCCAAAGAATAAATAGGGGGGAAAGAAAGCCTTTCTCTCCAATACTAGCTGTTAACATTCTTCCACAAAATTGTCAAATCTTTTAAGGAACGTAACCTCAATGGAATGAAAATGGGGCTCATGTCATTTCTTCACAATTGTGAAGACCTGCTGAAGTGAAATGGAACAAAAGGCAGTTTGGGTGTTCACCACAAGATGTTCTGCTGTAGAAATAGAACTGTTAGAAGGAAACATTAATCTACCCCAAAGGCCATCAAATCATTACTTCATGCTATTCAATTCTTTTTGAAATCTTCAGACATAATTACATGTACTTGCAGCAGGCGTGGTGCTACAACATGCACTGATACAATATACTTCTCAGTTCCCTGTGGGCATGTCATCAGAATAAGGCTCTGACAGACAAGCCTATTCAAGTAAATGAGAATGTAATCATCATCCAAAACACCAAGTAGAGAGTTATACAAGTAGAAACATTTAACCTATTTAGTGCAGCTAATAAACATGTTTTCACTTTGAGCTCTTATTTAGTGCCTTTAATGATGCTCAATTTACTACTACCTCTGTTGTGTAACCTGCTATATTGTAAAGCATTTGGTACACAGTCAGGCTGAGGTTTTGAAGTTAATAAATCAACTTGCTTCATTCATGAGCAGTCAAGAGACTAAACATGCATGGGGAGAAAGCAAATGTTCAATTTATGGGACAGTCCTGTCAAAGTCATTACTGGTGGACCTCAGACACATTACTGTGAATGTCATTAGCTGATGTTTTCCTTTCTCTGATCAATATATTTCTACAGTTTTTGTCTTTGACACCTAAGTTTATTTTTATTTTTTGTACATATTTTAAAAAACTGTAAAAAAATGTTTGTCCAAAGTGTTTTAATTATCTTTGTTGCACGTTGAAAATGTACTTGGTGCCTTAATAGACAGGGTTGAATAAACTAATAAACCTGGAATGAGATTTATTATGACTCCTGTTGCTTTCATTGGAGCTCATTTCTCTCTTACATAATGATACACATTTTGTCTCAAGCTGCAGTCTTCCACATAACAGATAAAACCAACATACAATTCTCTATAAACTTGGAGAAATAGTGTTTTTAAAGCATTTACCTATAATATAAGATATTCATGACTAAATCAATCAATCAATCAATCAATCAATCAATCAAAATAACTCAATTTAGCCGTTAGGAACAACAAACAAAGAGTAGACACTAGTGTGGTTTCAAATGTCAATTCTAAAATCTTTAAAATGCCACCAGTAAGATTAAGTGTACCTAAAAATGTCTATAAATTAATAATACGTTTATTTATTATAAGTAATTTGTAGTCCTTTCATTTTAGCCCGTCTGCTGTACATGCTATTCAGTGGTTTCAGGTCCAGACCAATGATTTTGTAAAAAGTTAAGTATAAGTATAGAAAAATGGAACTTTATTTAACCTCGCTCCCCTTCCCTGATGAATAATTAACTGTTGCTAACATGCTAGCCACTGCAACTTTTGAAGGTAATTATATGTGAAGGATGCGTGTCTGCACTTCCAAATGTCAGAAAATAGGGAAGTATTTTAAGTTGTTTTATTTTGTCTGATTTTGTCAATTATACAGGCAATGAATTACATAAGATGACAGATCCCTAAATGTTTTATCTATGCATTATTTCAAGGGTAATCATAAGGCTTTGTTGAAATGACCTTTTATTTGACTGACAATTAACCTAAGACAGTATGTTTTTTAAATGTTTCACTAGGTTAAGCTCTTTTCCCTTTAGTTTTCTTCTTTTTATACTGTGCATACTATTATACAGTGGAGAATATGTGATGCAACAAGGTCATAGATCAGCTGTAAAATTCCACATAATCTTTATTACAGGCTTCACCTAAAGTAAATATGTTGGAAAAGAACAGTATTGTAGAGACGTCTTGCTGTTTCTGGCTTATGATAAAAACAGCATATGAGCTTCATGCTACATGTGAACAGCCAGACACATGTCAGCTTTTTTATTTCATACTCACACACCTGTGTCATGGAACAATGACCATCTGCATGCTTTGACTGTGAGTGATGACTGTAGTAATATGTACAGTTTAGTGTCTTTGTTTGCACGGAACCATTATGCTGTAAGTGAGATTTCGTTTTCCTTATTCCACATGTCAGTGTGTCAGTGAGTACATTAAAAGTGTTGTGATTTAGTTATGACTTGTTAAAACTGCTCCAATTTCATTGTCTGTATCAATATTATTGTCTTTCTTGTCTATGGGTACTTATATCACTGACAAAAAGCTCCATCAGTGTTCTTCCTCCCTTGTGCAGGTTATCAAAAGAGATGAAGACGGTTAATTGTTATTTACTTCAAAGACAAAATCACAAAGATGTGGAGGTCTAGTTCACTTTTGATCTTCCCTAAACTGTAAAGACTGGGACTGAGTAAGATAAATCAGGACACATTTTAACCATTTAGAAGAACTAAAAGAGTAATGTTAACACTTCATGAAAGATGACTTCAACTTTACAGTAAATAAGTCACTGCAAACGAGATGGATCATATTACCTAACATGTTAATTAGCTTCCAGTGGCTCCTCTTTCTCAGTGTGTGTTGTTTTACATGTGTTCTCCTGATTTCCAGCTGCTTTTTTAACTGATCCACCTGCGTTTTTCAAGCAGATGATGGGATAATTTGATAATTGATCAACTTTTTAATAACTGAAAAATACAGTGTTCAGTGTGATATGCCTCAACTTTGCAGCAGTGTACAATGTTGATTTATGTACTGTTCGTATAACAGTTACTTTGGCTGCTCCCTGTAGAGCGATATATTACAAGTATCACTCAAAACACATTTTAAAGTGTTTGACTTAAAAACAACCCAGCAGACCTTTTTAATCATCCATCTCAGCAACAATCCAGTAGTTCAATTTGTCATGAATCACAGAGCTGACACTGGGATACACTTTGGCTGCAAATCTGCAGTCTGTTTTCTGTTTCAAACGTGTGGTCCACACTTTTTATGTTTACCAACGTCAGGTTGGATTCTGAGGGGACAACTGACTTGATCACAAAATGAGAGCAACAACACATCAATGGATTTATGGAAAGGATGTTGTTCTGGAAAATCATACACTGCAAACACAACATAGTTGTTTCTCATGCACAAAGCATCAAAAAAAAGCTCAGATGCTGGTTATGTTATAACCAAAAGATAAAAGACTTTAATGCATCTTCACACCTAATTACATGTATCTTTGTGTACATTGTTAAACAAAAACAAAATTATAACAAATATTTTGGTGGAGGATAAATCAATAATAAAGACACACCCTATCAGAAACATTTATCTTATCTGAGCAACATAGTATTACATTTCGACTTTTTTTATATAATTTATGCACCAAATCAAGAATATAATAGGTACAATAAGCCAATAATGCACAATAAGCAAAGGATAACACAATGCCTTAAAAATTGATTATAGTAAATGTTTTTTACCCCGACTCAAAAACAGAATATACTCTATGCAAAAATATCAACATAATATCATTGTGTCTGGAAAGGCTTGTGTGACCCGAGCAGTTCTTAGGGTCTTTTAATTATCAGTATCCAGAAAATGTTCACTGTATGGCACAAGGTCTATTCATTTAATGAACCAGAACACAAACAACAAACTGTAAGCCGTGGTAGGGGCTCTGAACCTGCAGTTGCATGGTCAGGATGTCTGCACAGAAATATTTCCCAGGATATACTGTGGGAATAAGGCCTTTCTCTCTGAGCGATATAATTGGTGCTCACTGCAGAAGGTTTATACTGAGGCTCCAGGGTAGGCTTATTGACGGTAGACTTAGTGCGACATTCCAGGGTGATAGGGGGTATTAGGGTTTCAAGGGGTCCATTTGGTCTCATGTTCTATGTTTGTGTGGCAGGAAAAAGGTGTTTGTGTGGCAGAAATGCAGCTCTGAGACATGAAATATATAATATATATTATCTGATTCACAACACAATAACTAATGTATGATTCATAAACAAGAAAGGGAAGTTAGTTGCTAGTTAGTTAATTCTTTTTAAAAATCTTAGGTTAAATTATCTTGCGATCTTGAGATAACAAAGCCGTTTTCTTGTAATAACGGGATAATTTTCTCTCCTTATCTTGAGAAATTAAAAAGACATTTTCTCCAGTTAACAAGAATATTAATCCATTATCAAAAGAAAATTATATTTTGTTTTCTCCAGATAACAAGAAAATGATGTCATTATCATGAAAAAACAACTTTGCTATCTCAAGATAGCAAGATAATTAACTTGTGATCTTGTGATAGCAGAAAAATTATCACAATGTGGCTGCTATTGGTTTCTATAAATATCTGTTGTACTATTGTGCAGAGTTATGCCAGTTTCTTTTTATTTAGCATGATGACCTGTTGCTTTTTGGATTCCTCGCCTGTAGCAAGGCAAAAAACAACTGATCATCATGCTAATTATTCAACCCCAACGGAATATGCACATACTGTTGCTAATTTTAATCTTGTCATACAGTTTACAGTATGACATTCAAAAGATTATTAGATACTGTACAATGGACTGGCCCACTTAGAGAGATAAAACATGGACTAACACCAGAGGTAGTCTTGAGAACTGAAAGCAAGCTTATTACTGGATATGGTGGCGGTTCATGGCTCAACAGGGCGTAGGACAGGAGGGTTGATAAACTCTTTAACTCAGCACACATGAACTCTACTCAGACAGCCATAAGTTAGCAAAGCAATCTGGGAAATAAAAAACGAGGGTTAAAGCACTGCAGTTAACCTACACACCCAACACACAATAAAACCCCAGGCTACCCAGCTGTGCACCACCTTGCATTAACCCCACCCCTATCCCACACACCCACCCCCTGACCAGAGAAGCTCAGTTCCCATGAAAGAATTTCACTCCTCTGGGTTTGTAGCCTGGCTTTACACCAGAGGGCTATACAATTTTGGCAAATAATGCTCCACACGTAAGGACAGAATAAATATTTTCATTATATTGATTGTTGATGCTCCCCAGCAAAGGTCAATATACTGCAGTCACAACCTTTTATCGAAAAGTACATGAGAATGAAATTAGTCACTGGTAACGACAAGAAAGAGGTTGTAGTAGTAAACATTAAATTACATGTTGAAGGAAGAAAATTAATTTCTCCTAAGAATCGATCATACCAGCAGTGAAACCATGATTATGTACTATCTGGTAACTGGCATGAAAGTAACTTTTAACAAAATATAAATACTAGTGCTTAATTCTAAGAAATTAGACTTTTACAGCATGTTTTGTCACACGGTTTAAAAATTGCATCCTCCATTCCCTTTATATTATCCTGCCCCCTTGATGTAAGAAACAAATCTACAAATGTACGTTAAGTCATACATCATGTACAAAGTGGGAAGGCAACACTTTGTTGAAAGGGTATACGTTATTTGCAACCATAAACTTCTTTTTCCATTTTCCCTTAGACCGGACCGGCATTACGTCATAAGGGCCGCGCCTCTTTTGGGGGGGACAGAATCATGGTGGTCCAGTCATGTTTTATATGTAGAATAACATCCACAGCTGAAGAATTTATGAGAGAATGGTAATTCTTCATTTTAGTAGCAGTGTAAATCTCTTTAGGATGACAATAAATATGAATTATGGGGGGGGGACTGAAAGGGCGTGATGGCTGACTGATTCACCTTAATTTATGAGGGTATCTCCAATGTTCCGGTTCATGCAAAAATAATAATTAGACATGTCTGGTCTATATGTCAGATCACAGGTATGATCGTCGTCATACTCTTACTGTGATTATGAATCAATGAATCAGTGAGAAACTCTCCAATGTTTGTTATATGAAATAGCTTACACAACATTCTTGTTGCATTCTAATATTACATTCATGTTCCGCATGCTCTATAAAGTTACACATTCTGTAAAGTTCCACACACACACACACACACACACACACACACACACACACACACACACACACACACACGCCAATTATGGTACCTGTGTGTGCTTCGCCATCAACACCAAGAACTACACCTTTTTATGTAATGTAAATCCTCTTCATGTTGTGTAAAGAAATCATTCTTATAAACAAAAATAATGAACAAATACATCTCTACATCAGTTAGACCTACTGTACAGTTTTTGGGAAGTCATTGTTGATTTGTAATGTTGATGGGAAACTGACACAGATACGCTTTTATTTGGTTGGACCAGAATTATTGCTTTACAAAATGGAGCCACATATTGGCACTGAAATGGAAATACATATTGGATGTCCACTTTATTATCCAAGCGACAGCATGCACAAAAAGGCAACAAACAGCCAGCTAGAATTCTCTCTGCGGTACTTTTATTAAACCACTTAGCAACGTTCAGTGCTTGTATGAAACAAGACTAGTGGTGATGCATTCTTGGCAAGAAATCGGGCAGAATATTATGAATATAGAAAAAGAAACCTGTAATCCCTTTATAAGATTCAGGGCACACTGGATAGGTTGTGCCAAACTTAGGAGTGTGTTTTCTTGAAATGTCTCCTCACATTAAACCCTATTTTCATGGAAATGCTCTCAGTATACTGTAACTACATGGACCACAAACCAACAGGCACTAACAAATACTTTGCCACTTACTGTTTTCATTGTCCCTTTTTGTTTCTTAGAGTAGACCACATAATTTGGTTAATGGTTTGGTATGGTGAGACACAACGCTGCCCAACAATAGAGAGCTGAAGATGTTATTTGTACTGCTCATGTGACAGGAGAACTATTTCTGCTGTCGGAAATCCAAAAAGTTGCAATTACGATAAATAAGTACACATTGTCTGCACAGCAAAAGCCAAAAGGACTGACAAACTGGACAGGAAGATGGAGTAGTGAAGGGACAGGAGAGAGAATCTGGAATGATTCATTTAATTACTGATCAGTGGGAGAGAACATGTGGACCCAGAAGCAAGGAACACAGTCAGTCAACTATAATGGAGCACTGCATGTTAGTTTATCATTTTTAAGTCTACTGGCTTCATGGAATTTGACACACTTGAATCACAGTCTGTTCAGGCCTTGGGCAACATGGTGCTTTCAATTTTTTTCTTCACCCCAAAGATTCAGTGAATAAGAGGAACACGTGTCCATGTTGACTGGGGAGTTGTCATTTGCTAAAATGTGGCTCCATATCAAAACCATTTAACCTTAAAGGATAAAGCTGGCATTACCCTGTATTTTTCTTATTGAGAGTAAATCCCGTTACAAGACCTAAACAGACATGTACTTTCCGTCTTCCATACCTTGGTCCGTTCATATATTTCTGATGAATATTTAAATCTTTATAGTTTCATCTTTTACAAAAGTACTTTCCTGACACAGCTGGACACTGCAGTTTTTGGCAAACGTTATTCGAACGAGTTAATAGTGCATTTGTAAGGGGACTATTTTCATCTGCAAAATAATATACAGTACATATGGTGCACTAGTGATTGACTAGGGATTGACTCAAAATAAACGCCATGTTTATCGTGATGAGTGAACATGTCAACCAGTGCAACAGTGAGGTTCATTTATGTCTTTTTTAGTTTTTGGAGAGCAGCGGAGGTCTATGGCACAGAGGAATAAGATATATCAGACTTTGACAGCACAGACAATACTTAACAGAACAAATTCATTGTTGGTTTTGGTCTTTTCGAGGGATTGGTTGACAGTGAAACATATGTTGAATATTGCCAGCCTTACTTTTTAACATGTGGTAAGCAATCCACAGCTCCAAGCAATTTAGGCTAGACGCAACTGTAGATGGTTCAATAAGTTCACCCCAGTTTAAGCTGTCATACAGTTACTACAGAGTGAATGTTCGCCAGGGGCGGTGAGGTAAAAGCACAACGAATATGACTGATGGTTGGGTGATGGATTGATATATTATTGATGAAAAAAAGTGATATGACCAAAATATGCCAAGTGTCAGGGTATGAATGCTTTCCAGACGGACTGTAAATAGTCTCACAAATCAAAGCTCAATAATATGCTCCATAACACGGACAGTCAAAAGCTTTCCCCTTTTTTCTGTTTGCATGTTTCAATATTTTTTTAAGGTGTGATATCACAATGTCATGCCTTGCTCCTTTCCATGGCTCCTCTTGGCACTTTGTTGTCTATGTCTTTGTTGTCCCTGAAAGATTTATACAAGCTGATCTCTTTGTTTTGGAAGAGAGAGTTAAGTAGCCCGGAACACTGTTACTAGGTATAAAATACAAAAGGTTTTTCTGATCAAGCTTGACAGAAGCAAGGTCATTGGCTATTATGGTGAAAATAATCCTCATGCTGCACTGAGGGGGGAACAAAAAGGGGATAGCCTCCAGGGATCTGTACTGAATTTGCTGAAGAGTTCTTGAAACCACTCGGCCTGATGGAACTTGCTCCAAGAGTTATGATGCTGAGGAATGTCGGCTGTGTCAAACTCCAAAGCTCTTTCCTTGAATGTGAGTGTACCTGTGGAGGCAAGAGTGCCAAATGCAGACTGAAGGGGCTGAAAAGGAGGGATGGGTCCATTCCCACGAGGAGAAGAGCCGAAGATGGAGAGACGTCAAAGTGTCATCCAGGTCCAGGGACTCTGTGGAGACTCCTGATTGGTGCTGCCTGCAGGGGGCTTTGAAGAGAACATTTCACATTAAATCTGCAATATTAAAGGGCATATCCAGTGACTGAGTACTGCACTTCCATAAACATGCGGGGATCACAAGAGACAGTAGGCTGAGACTTTTTTGTCCCTAGGATGGGTCAAGCTTCAACAACACTGGATCATACCTTTCCCATCATGCAACCAATAGTGTCTCCTCATCAGACCCCCCTTGCCTGATAAATAATTTCAAACTCCATACACCCCGCTTGTGACACATAAATTCTGTGTTATAAATGTGTTGTCTCCAAGCCTATTTTTTCCCCTCTATTTTCTAAATGAGTAAACTGAACTTGATGTGTAAAATTTATAAACAAATTATGAAGTAAAAATGTATATACAGCAAAGTATGGATTCTCAGGATTTAAATATTTAAGTGGATTAAGGTAATACATTTTTGCAGTTTCTGGTATTTCATTCAACGTTTTCTAATAACTAGGGACATGTATCTATTGACTGGAACAAAAAATAATGCTGAGTTGAGGTTCTAGCACAACTTAGCCTACTTGTAAATTCTTGAAATATTAAAGCTCCAACAACACAGGTTGAAGAAAAAACAGCCTTACTTACAGAATTGTATTAAAACATAAAACAGATTTATGGTTTGCCCTGGCTCTCTTCACCCCCATGGCTCTGTCTCATAGGTTTAATGGGCTTTTTTTTGAAAAAATGTCCAACTTCTCAGAATGTTTGGTTATAAATATAAATATAAATCATAGTTCGATAATTTTGACTCACAGGAGCTGTGTCTTTTTTTCATAATTGCATGCCAGGAAAATAATGATAGCATTTTTGTTTAGTTACTGTACGTTCTCTATCTATTCTTTGTTGCTTTACATTTGAGTAATAGCATGCAGACAAATGTGATACATGGCATTTTGAACTAGACATGTTGAATGTTGCTGCTTCCAAACTATTTTTGTAGATAAAGCAATGCACTGCAAAACAAAATGTCCAAAATTGGCCTTTTTTTTTTTTTTTAACTCAGTTAATTAATTTCACTTAAAATGAGCTTGATGTGTTCATGTTAATATGTCTAATGATAAAGATCCAGTGAATGTAATTCTTACAGAAAGAATCAGACTGACCTTGACAGACAAAAGTCAAGGCACTCAGTGTCGGTGTCAAGCACAGCACAAATGCAGCGCGGAGTCTTTGCCTCCTCCTGTTCAGTTCCTTGTTCACCAACAGCACGTCTGATTCGCTGTGGTCCTCTGTAGCTCGACATTCCATAGGGCACAGTGCGTCTGAGAAGTTCAAGAAACAGACGCCATCTTTTTCAATAACAGTATAAATGTGACATAGATCACATTCTTGAACACACAGAGGAAAATAAATAAATATAGATATTATTAGCTTTAGAGAGTGCTTGGACATACAGTATCTTATAGTAGCCCTCAAGCCAGAAGTCACGTCATAATTCATGATCTGAGCAGAGAATCTCTCTTTTTTTAAACATTAGGTTAACATGAGGTTTTGAAAAGTTGCACAAAAAAGCCTTTTGAAAGATTTGCATTAAAGGTTTGTATGGTTGTCCAGAAACAGATTTCACTGTATCTGCCTCATATTTTACATTCTGTTATAGATTAAATGTTTTGGGAATTGGTAATGGAAAAACAAAGGTGGCCAGAAAGGTTTATGAAAGTGAATAATAAACTTGAAATATAACTTCCATAGATCAAATTAACAAAGTCGGAAAATCCATCACGGTATACTACTTGACAGTTCTAGCCCTAATCCTCCCATCTGGATACCACTGTTCGAGTGAGTGTCAGGTTGGCATCACTTATCTTCCCTCCATTTTCTCCCTCTTTCCACTCATCTGTTCTTGACCATCTGTGATGGATTTTGTAAAAAAGAAAAAGAAAGGTTTTTGTGGCGTAAGGAGCTATAAGGTCTTGGGGCAAAGAGGAAGGTGTTCTAAAACAATTTGAATATCGCAGAGGCATTTGTACACAGCTGAAAGGGAGATCTGGTAATGATGCCAAAAAGACTACCCTGATCCATTTGAAATAAACGTTTCATCAACAGTATATTTTCTGAATGGCTTTCCCCGTAGATTGTGTCAGACTGCCTGCTGCTTATACCTGATTGAGTAGTGTTGCTGACTACCCGCCTGCTGCTTCCACTGTGTTTCGTCTGATCCTGGAGCCTGTCTCTTTACAACTGTAAACCTGCATGACCTCAGGGTAAAAAGGCCTTTCAACCTGTTCAATCTGAAGTGGCTGCTGCAAGTTTTGTCTCAATGTATCACAGAAGGGCCTGACATCAGATAGAGACTCTTATCTGACGGAAGATAAGATCTGGATAAGATCTGGTTTCTTTAGACATTAAACTGAATTGTGTCAGTTTGTTAACAGAACAAGATTATTTTAAATTATTATTAAAAATAAATTTTCTGACATCGTATGGACCAAACAACAAATCAGTTATTCAAGAAAATTAATCAATAAGGAAAATAATCATCATGCAGTGTTATACACAATGTGAGCACACACTCATTGCTTTTATATTAATGTTGCGGTATATGTCAATATCCTACTCAGTCTTTAAACTATGTCAATTTGTCCCAACTTGCTAAGGAGTAATAAAGTGTGCTGTTTACCTGAAACAGCCCACAGCAGTCTTGGCACAAGAAGACAGAGGAAGAAAGAATGCTTTCCTGCTGTCTTGCCAAGGATTTAAATATGCGGTTAGGATGGAGCAAAACAAAGACAGGAAAACAAAAAAGTGTTGGAAAATATATTTTGAGGTATTGCTACTAATCTGTGGTATGCTAGGCCACATGTTAAACACACTTTATGCCACATACTGAAATAATGCCAGCTGGTAATGTTCGCTTTCTCATGGTTCTTCATCACCTGCAGAGCCAACATAACTCCTGAGGTGCAGTAAGCGAACCTCTGGCCAGGACAGGCCTCTGGACATCTACATATCTGTACAGATATATAAATACATGACTGCACTGCTGGTCCAAGGACCAATTCACTGAATAACTTCCACCATATTAATAATAATACCTTCATTATGTTGTCTTCCTCAGTGTTTGCCCATACATGACAGCTTAAGATGTTTGTGCCACAGGCCAGCTCTCTAAAGGAAAAGTTAATTAATCTAGATTGTGAGTAAGTTTAAGTATCTTTTAATGAATTCATTTGGTTTTGTATAAAAGCAGACTAAATGCAACAACAACAAAAAAAATCGAATTCACGCCACAATACCACATTAACTATTGTGGTACAACTTTGGTAACCAGAAAACTCCCTTTGAACAAATCCAGCCTTTGTGAGTGATGGTGAAGCATTTAAATTTGGTCCACCATGGAGGAAATGAAGAACTGCGCCTATTGCTCACCAGCCCCTGTAGACCATTAGCTTTGCATGACAGATTTCTCTTTGATCTCTGTCCATTCAGCCTTCCAACCTCCACACTGCAGTTTAATAGTAGTTCAGCAGCTTGAGAGCCCTGAGACATTGTTAGATCATGACAGGGGAGTTATACATCTTTTCTCACATCTTCACAGAGCATGATTAATGAGACTTGACCAGTGATTTCTGTTCAAGTTGCGAGCGCAGGGAGCGAGGATTTGACTATTTTTGATTAGAGCATGCATTGGTGATTCTGGTGCCTTTGAAGCACATGGGACATGCATGCAAATTAATATATGCAACCTTGAATCTAATGATCATGGGGCAGGAAGTATTTTGATAAAGACATCAGTATCACATAATGCTGTTTGATTTAATTATGCCAGGAACACACACACAACATGGACATTAACCATCACCAAAATGTTAATGTTAAATAATGAGATTATATGGATATCAGAATCCTGCAGATTATGATTTATATATTTGGCACTGAAAGGATGAAACAGTGAGAAAGCAGACAATACAAGAGACAGAGCACATTAAATTATGCAATAATAACCTCCTCTTCTCTGATGTCTAACTTTGACCTCGCAGGGCACATAGTTTCTGCTGGGCTTGCCACCACTTAAACCAGGACTGCGTCTTGCGCCTCAGGGAGGTAGTTACCGGGCGTGACTTACTACACTGTCTTGGCTTCAGTGCCCGACTCCCATTTGAGTTGCACAAACTAGCCACATGCCAATCTAACTTTTGCATAATTACCCACACATTACCCCCACCGACAAAAGACGATTATAGGCAATTATCAAAGTCCGGAGATGATTGCGCATTAGCAGAGTGGGTTATTAATTATCTTAATAGTAAGTATTTAACAGTATACTGTTTAACAAAGCATGTCTTACTCGGGAGTGTTGATCCAAATGATATCCAAGTGGCAGTAGTAGACGCACTCTTTATCCTTGTAGGAATAACAAGTGCAGCGCTTGGGTCTGGACTTCGCCTCCATTGCCTCAGACAGCTGCAAACCCGCGGATCCCCCGGAGCCAGACACCCTGCTGGAGTCTGGGAGACCTCGGGGGCTGACCTCGGATATGACCGAGGCATCAAAGACACCTTGTTTAGTACGAGAAACATGTTAGAAATAAGCTTCGTAATAAAGAAATAATCAGACGTGTGAATAGATAAATGAACGAATACATATATAAATGTGTCGTAAAGGTTTTGTTGGAGCTTGTTGACCTCAAACGTACCTTGTAAGAGCATCAGTGCCAGTATTTTGCAAAGCATGATTTTCGCGAGGACGGATAGTATCCTGGTCATGTCAGATATTCCCAAAATGAATCATAGCCTGATGAGGATGCAGCGCACTTGTCAAATTAATCTCCCACCAGCATCGAGTGAAAATCCATTAACTTCAGTGTAGATGTCCATGTGCAGCTCATCTCTTATGGTCCAGGCGTCAAATAGCAAATAGAGAATCTGAAGTTGTTTGTTGCACAGTTTCTTTCATATTTATAGTTTCATGTCATAAATCCTATCTCCAAATTGCGCATTGAAAAGAGAGGAAACTGCGGTTTCCTTAACGCAAACTGCTCAGAGTGCTCTGTGAAGGTGATCTCTGGAGCAAAGAGCGTAACGATGCTTCTCAAAGGCACCTCGCCTTCTAAAAGCTGGAATCAAAAATACAGGGCTTTGGAGAGGTTTGGGTTCACGCCCACGCCTCCCTTAACACCCCCTCTGTCAGATGCAGCAGCACTACTGTGTGTGTTCACTGAGATAAACTGCTGTGCTTGTGTTCCTGTTGATGACATGTAAACAGTGGTGGCTCCTTTAAGGTAGTAAAAGAGATCATTCATGTTGGCCCCTGGGCCATTAATTATTGTTTGATGCTGCATAATAATCCAACTGTATGATGACAACTTTATTTGTTGCTGTAATTTATAAAACAGAAGCACAGTACTTCACACCTCACAATAATCTAATACATTTGGAGCCTTCCAGACATAAGCCTGGAGGGGATCATGCATTCGGTCAGGTGTGTGTCCTTGTGTCTGTGTTGGTATCTGTCCATAGCTTATCTCCAATACTGGACTCATCGGCCTGATATTTTTACACATATGACTCTGCTCAAGGAGCTCTCATGGTTGCATTGATTCACAATTTCTGAGAAAGCTATTTTATTTACTGCCCTAATACCGACTGCTGACTCCTTACTCCTCTTAACCGGCCAGTAGTGGCCTGTTGTAGGCCACATTTTGGCCTTTGACATGGCTCAAAAACTGACATCAAGTTTGGTCTAATCTTGAACCATCCATACCTGATGATCCACTAAAGTTAAATGAAATGAACAAATCCTAATTTTTCTTATCTTTGCCATCTTGACTACCTTCTTCTTTTTACTGGTGGACTACGGGTTTATAAAGTAACTGTATTGAAGCCAAGAGGGACAATTGAGTGAGATTAAACTTTTCTTTGTTTGGGAGGTGAGAAAGGGGAAGTTTTTGACTGATTGTCTTGTTTATTGTTTCCTCATTAAGTTTATACAGATAGGCGAACCCCAGATGCTCAGGTACAATGCCATTCTTCAAGGTCTAGTGTGTAGAAACATGTTCAACATGGCGGCCTCCATAGCAGGTGACCCACAGTGTCTGTAGATAAAAACAGCTCATTCTAAGGTAACGAAAACATTTTTTTTTATTTTCAGGTGATGATACACTAATGAAAACATATCTATGAAGATCATATTCCATTTCTGCCAATAGATTCTCGTAAATCTTACATAACCTTTAAAGAAAACTGAGAATATACTATACAAAAATGTATTAAACTTTATTGAAAACTTTGCATACATCTATATCAGAAAATGTATATTGTTCCCTGGTGGGGATCTACACTCCACTGAGTGCACTCTTTTGTTACATAAGTGTCAGTGTGGAGATGATCACAGTCTGCCCCAAGGCAAAGATGAGGTGCTGCTGTTCAAGTTCAATAACAAAGGTATTTTTGCCCAACATGCCCTGACAATGGAGACTAAAAGGAGATGCCAGTCGGTGCTACTAAGACCCAGAGGAAATGTTTTTAGCATTATTTTGAGAACATGCTCACATCACTTATGAGGATCAATTTGTGCTGCAGTTTCCAGGCCCAATGGACCAATGCATTATTATTGTAGGGCAGGGGAGTTACTGTTCTGAGGTTTATAATCCTGTGGTCTAGACAAAACCCCCTCAAGGCCATCTACTACACACAGTGCTGCTGCCACACAAGAGTATTGCTTTCCCATTTGCAGTATAATGTTATATATAATATAATATAATATTTTTTGGGAGAGCTATAGGCTATGTCTTTTATCCAAGTATACTGTACATAGATTTCAAGTCAAGACCTTTAATGCAAGGTCAGAAAAACTGTAAGCAATTACATTATAATATTATTTTATATCATTATCTTAGTTAGTATGTTTAGTTTACGTAACTGTGCTCATTGTGTACATCCCTGAGGTGATATGCAGTATATATATATATATGTTTTTAGTAAGTTATTTCTGTAAGAAATGGTATCATAGAAAAATGGGAATATATCATTTATTGTCATTCTCTGCATGGATGGTGGACCTCTTATGATGTTAACAGGTGTTGACTTTTTCAAGTGTGACTGTCTAAAAGTTTTCAGTGAATAATTGCTACAATTAGACTCTAATTGAATATGTGTGTGTTTGTGTGCATGTGTGTAATTGGAGTCTCTGCAAATCTACATCTGGATTTTGAAGCATTTTGGGTGGGGGGCCAGTTAGGGGCACAGACTCAAGGAACTGTACTATACTTGAACTATACTCTCTCTCTCTCTCTCTCTCTCTCTCTCTCTCTCTCTCTCTCTCTCTCCATTCACCCAAACGTGACTGCATGATTGACTGCTTAAGTGCCTCTCGGTCTGCTCTGAAGTTGATTCTGGCTGTTTTGCCTTTGGATTCTGTTGTCTCTCAGTATGAGGACTAAAGAAGTGTCAGTGCTGGTAAACTTGACCGCTGAGAGGCTGAAAAAAAGAGAATGAATCTATCAGCCAAAATATGAGATATGTTGGAATACAACTCTTTGGTTAAGAAGTAAGAAATTACAAGTGAGCCCAGCAGTTGCAGATGACCTGGTAGACCATGGAAAGGATGTGGGCGGAGTTGTGTGAGGGATCACAAGCCTCAAGAATAAAAAGACCAGGTTGCAACTGGGTCACTGCACCTGCAGAGTTTTGAAATGAACTGTAATGGACAGCTGAGACCAAGATCAATCTGTTCAAGTATGATGGAAATTGTAAAGGATGGAGGGCAGAAGAACATCTCATAATCAAAGGCATTCCACCTCATCTGTCAGACATGGACGAAGAGAAGGTCATGCAGCAGGACGATGACCCTGAACATGCAGCCAAAACAACTAAGGTGTTTTACAGTCTAGTATGTCCAAACAGTGGAATGTGTTGTTGACTGATGGTGTCAATCACCCAACTTCAGTCAATTTCACCATGCATTTCTTTTTATGAAGACCAGACTAAAGCTTATGATGGTAGCAGTTCAGGCCTGGCACAGCATGTATGTGACTGATTTGCAACCAAATATATGGTGACGACCATGTCTGGCCCTGGTCCTGGCACTGACACCACTGGAAATATAATTAATTTTGAATCTTGCTTAAATTCAATATAATTAAATTCAACTCCATTTAACTGATCCATTCTGTTCACCAAACCACTGTGAGTGTGTATGTGTCTGTTTCTGAAGTGAACACAACACACATACACTGCATGAAGTAATAATGGAAGCTACATGAGAACACGTTTGGAAATTTGAAGGAAATGTTGAGTGTGCATTGGAAACTGAACAAGGACCAGCAGGAGATTTTTTGAGGGTATACCTTCAGTCAAGCTCAAATCCCTATTATAAAAACAAACAGACCTCACTGTGCCTCCAACTCCAATTTCCTTTCACTCTGTTTTGCCTCCTGGGGGATCATTTCTATCAAACACCAGACTGCCAGAAAAGAGTAGAGGAAACTTAGCTAATCTGTTTAGATTTTCTGTTATGTTCTCTGCTGTTTTTCCGTCACTTCCGGAAACCTCTGAAGATGAACTAACTAAACTAAGATGTAGGATGAAAATCCATTTAAATGTAAGTATTTGAATTTAAAAAATAAGTCTTATTATTAACCTTAACCAATGACCCAAAAAGCAACTTTTTCCAACTTGTGGAAATTGCTTTTGTTCCCAGTTGGAGAAGCTGTCCCAGTTAACTGGTCTTTAGCCTGAGTCAGACCCAGAGAAACTGTTACATTTAAACACAGATCTCACAAACACACTTACATGAAACACATGCATACCTTCATGGGAAGATTTTATTCAGATGCTTTGGCACGATGATCCAAAGTGTCTCATAATGTTAACTGTACCTTTTCACTCTCTGGGTTGTATGCACTAAGTGTCCTGGATTTATACTTTGCTACAGAGGCATCCAGTGAACCTAGATCTGTCTGACTCATGACTGCCCTCTGGTTCCTTCCCAAATTCCCTAAGGCTAGGGTTTTGTGCCATACCCCAGTCCTCTGGCACAATCCCCAAGCTGGGAAACAGAGAGAAATTCCAGATAAATGAAGACCATATTCTGTTTTCTTTCCCCTGAACCGAGTTTGGGAGACAGAATGCTATCAGAAAGTTGACTGCATGTGGTTTAGCGGTCACATGATGCATGCATGCTTTCAAGGTATCAATTTGGGGGTTTTCTGTCAAAGACCTCTTACAACCTGGTCTGGTGAATCTGATGTTGCAGTGTGAGTTCATTTTATCATGGATGGTTATTTAGACCAAACAGGCCAAATCAAAATATAAAATCTCCATGGATACATTGGTTTGGCTGATCAAGGCAATAGAATTGGATTGAGGTGTGAAATCTAATAGTAGGCCTCATTTAAATAGATCTTCCACACTTTATTCTCATTGCATTATGCAACACATTTTACTACTTAAATTGTTTACTTCGTTAGCAATGCCATTAAAAACCATGGTTTTTAAAAAATCCATCATGGACCTAACACGTTTTCTGGTATTTCCTAGATCGCTGTAATAATTTTACTCAATATTTCTTCCCTCTGTTTTTCTCCCTGCTTTACGTCAAGAAGCCAGACATATGGTTTCATACCATAACACATGTCATGTATGTGAACTTTCTGCCTGCCAACATCTGCTTGTGTAGTGGTGATTATAGCTGCAGTAGAAGGAAACTCAATGGAGTAGATTGGCGGTTTAACTGGGAGGCAACTGGGAATGTAATACATTTGAGGAGGATTCCAGCTGCCACTTTGTCCTGTTTCTCTTGGCCTCTACTTATGTTTTATTAGAAAACTTTTGGGTGTGCAAAGCCAGGGGATTTGAAGATTCATGGCCTCTGGAGTGCTGTGGAGCTACTGAGGTAGGCAGCGAAGAAATAATAAAGGTGGCATTAACATCTCAGAGGCTGCAGATATGTAAGCCTGTTGAAATTAATATGAAGAACTGTTATGTAAAACAGTTCAACAAATCTGATAAGGGTAAGAAAATCAAGCACAGAAAGGAAGTGGATCTCAACTGTAGAGCAAAGGACACATGAAAACACTACCTGCTATTTATTCCTGTCCTGCCTATATAAATGGCACAGATGTTATTAGACATAGAGGACGTACTTGCACACTTAAATAAGCCTTGAGGCAATAATTTCCTGACAGCTTGTCAGTTACTCTAAGCAGTATTGGTAGAACATTCTTTATGTAGAGTGATGCAGGACAGAGACACTCAGTCATGTCACATGGGCAGGTTTGACCTCAGCAATGCCACTTCTTGGCACATTACTGCATACAGATGGCACATATCCGCTCAGTCCCTTTGCCCCTTTTACATTTTCATGCTTCAAAGCAGTTATTGTAGTTTTATATTCATCACTTTTAATTGTTGTCTTCAATTCAGTTTAATTTGAGTTAGTTTCTAAAGTGGATTTGCCCATTTCAGTTTAGTTTTTATTGTGTACAAATAGTTTATAATAAATAGTAAAATAAAATCGTTTTTTTTGTTGTAGTTAGTTTTATTTATTTCAATATTTTTTTTTCTTTTATTATGAAGCTTTTTGTTTTATTTAAGAAATTCAGAATAGGTGTTACAATACAAATATACTGCCTTGTGAATGCAATTGACTCAGTCACGTAGACATCCGTCTCAAAAAACATAATAAATGCCTCCTCATGCTTTTTGTGTTGACAAATTGACAACAAACTAAAGACATGTCCTGTATATTTTTTATTTCATGTTAGTTTTTTAAGTACTCTATATCATTTCAGTTAATCTAGATTTGTTTTTTATTTCTTTATTCACTCCCTTGACCTGAATTAGTGACACAACAGAGGTGTTTGGGTACTAAGACTCTGCAGAAAAATGTATGACCGAGCTGAACTTTCCATCAAACAGAACATGATTCCATGGTAAGGATGATCATACTTAAATCTGCAAGATGCCTTACTTATGAGTAACAGCTGATGCCCCTGAATCCCACAGAGATTCCCTTCTTTGTGGTCGCTGTTGAGGAGCATTTGGTTTACCAGGACTGATGACTATCAGCCACTGGAAATTGTATAACCTGCGGGATGCTTCACAGTAAGTGAGATTTATGCAAAACCCACACCGTGATTAAATCAGCATTGTCAAACTGAGCCAGTCAAAGGGAGGCTTTTAAAGAAAAATCTAAATAAATATAAAATGACAATCAATAAAGTTGGAATTTAACTTCAGATCCATACAAAACATGGGCTTCATGTTTGAAAGAGAAACACCCATGGGTTGATCCTCAAAAACAGTTCAATTCCAAGTATTTTTTTTTCATGCTGCATAAGGAGAAAAATCTAAGTGGTTATCCAGAATTATAAGCATAATGTGTACAGCCACTGTTGATTCTCTGGAGAGATGACTGCCAAACCCAAAACTGCACAGACACAAATGCAGGATTTTGCCTCAAAATAAAAGCTTGCTGAGAGGTTGACCCCTGATTGGCTCCTATGGTTTAACCGATTATTCGGGGTTAAGAAAAAGAGTTTTGCAGAAGCTGGGGTTTGAAAGGCATTGAGTGAAAATGTGCTCTAAGGACAAAACTGTTGTCTCCCATGAGACATAAAGCACTAAACTCGAAAATGGGATTTGTAATGCTGCAGTGGTGATGTAAATGAAACTCTTGGCAAAGGACTAACTTTTTGGATTTTGGAAGACATAGCAGTTTATGTAGGAACACAATGGGTGTGCCACCCACACGAGTTTGTGGGTGGCTAAAACGCTGTTTCCTTTACTAGAAATTAGAAATATCTAATATCTATCTTGTCACTATCTATATTACTTTTTCACTGAGATGGAAAAATATGGTATAACTTCTATTCCATCCATTTATTTGGATAATTTGTCAGTTATTAATCCACAAGTTTGATAACTTGACTGATTGCTCTAATTACATTCTTGTTTATTCCAATTATTGACACTTTTGGGAACTAAATTAACACCCGTTAATATTTCAATTAACAAACATCTCCTTTACAGCAAACATGATAAAAGAAAGACGCCTGAGGCTCACCAAAGGGAATGATGTTGATAAAGTTTAAAAGAAAACTGAAAAACATCTTATAGCCAGCTGTTTTAGAAGTGAAATACTAGAGCTGCTACTTTTAACTGGATTTTCTTGTCTGTTCTTCGTTACTGTTAAAAATAATACCCAAATTCCTATATGACAGCACTAAATAGAAAATCAGTTCTTGCAACCATATGTTATGTTTTGTAACAGCTGTAATTTCAATGAACTGACACACATAAAGCACTTTCTTCAAGAACTTATAGAAAGGTTTTGAGACTGGATTTTGGCTCAGCTCAGTACAGAAATCCTATTACACACCACTGAGAGGCCTGGCTTCTGTTCTTGTGGACACTTTGCTAGCAAGCCAAACCATAGCCTACATCCAAATTCAATTTAAAGCCCTGTTAATTCCAGCCTGTCCTGATTATTTATGTCCGACTCTAAAGTATGGTTGTTTGTTTGATTAGTGGTGGGTGGCTGAGAAAGAAAAAGGCAAAGGAATCAGCATAGGAGATGAAAATCTACCTATTTATTTATCTTTGCACAGGAATCTGACTCAGGTGTGCAATAGTCTATACAACAAGGTGTTTAAAACAATAAATGTTTCACGAACTAAGTAGCCTACAGATTTAGCTGTTATTATGCTTTAGAATTCCGAAATAGGGGAGCATATACCCTAAACCTCTACTCCAATCCACTATGCTTTTATCAGATAAACAACAACCAAAGGATCAATGAGACATGTAGTGGCTAATTTCTTTGAGGAGAGTAATGCACACTGAAACAAGAGAAGCTTCTGTTACCAAGAAACATAAACAGATTAGAACAGTCCATTAACTATTAGCTGATGGGTGAATGAACAGGGCAGTGTGTTTTCTCGTAATACCATAGAAAGTCTTTCTTAAAGCCAGAGGTCAAATCTCAAGTATGACCCAGCTCTCTCCACTCCAGACTGTTTTCCTTCATAACCCTCCTGTCATTGTATATCACTGGGTACAATTGGTGGGTCATTTATCCCTCTGGAAAGTTAAATGTTCACATATGGCTTTAAACATAGAAAAAAAAAATTCCGAGATAAATACGAAAGAATATTGTGTTGTTATGACATTTCCCATTTGATACTTATGTCAGAATATTGCATATGCCAGTTAGAATAAAGTATTTACAGAATCTTAATAGATAGAAAATCTAAGAAGAGATGAAGATAGTGAACTTGATATATGTTTTTCAACCTCAAGCATATTTAGTTTCCATTCCCAAATCCAATACATGTATATGTTAACATAGATAACACATATAGGTAAATAAGTAGATGTGTGAGTTGCTTTGATGAAGCGGGTAATATAAAAGAGTTTTTGAGGTGGAAAAAAAAAGATTCAACATATGCTACAAAGAGAAGTCCTAGTTTACTCAGTTAGATGAGGTTTTGGCGCCACTAAGTGGTAATTTTATAGTAAAGTTAAGGGGTGATGATAGGTGTGACGTTGTTGCTGTCTTTTAAGATGCAATACATTTATATGGCATTTATCCAGTTTACGAATACTGTTAACTAAAAACACCCGCCCCATGAAAGGTGTTTTTTTTTTTTTTTTTAAAGAATAAGCGTCTGTAATAATACTGTAATTATCGATCAAATCGGACAGTTTGGGTCACCTGGACCAAATCTTTAATGTGTCTAAAACTACAAATGGTCAGCGGCTTACAAATGCTACAGAAACTACGGAAAACACACACGGACAATTCTCCTTGGTCATTGACTGATGTTGTTACCATGACAACTTTTCTAACAAACAACGCTAGGAGTAGCTAGGAGCTAACTAGTCAGGTGTTACGTTACTTGTTTCTTACGCATTGTTATAGACATAGGTAACAATCCTAGTTTTCTAACGTTTGATAGTGTGCGCCTCCATGTCAAAGTATAAGGTAATAAGAAAGCATTTCAATATATTATTATGTGATATTATATATTGTCTCGCGTTAGCAAAGTTCCTGCTACTGCGTACCGTAAGTTAATGAAGAGTAACTTAATACATTAACATGGTTGTGCTAAAGACTACACATACATGTTTGAATTATTAGCAAGTGATTAATTAGGTCGTTGGCTTAGGGTTAACTACGTATTAATTAGAAAACCAGATAAGTTGCTACTTGATGTGTAGGTTAGTTTGCAGTTGTAAAATGTTTTGTACTGAAAACCATGGGGAGTTAAGCTAGCTGAATATTGTTTTTCTTTCCTCACCTTTGCAGACATCTGGATACAAAGGTTCATATGACAGTACCAAAACTGAGGAGCGGTGAGTGTTGTTCTGAAGTTTAAATGAATAGCTGTTCACAAGTACTGGTTGCAGTGACTGTGTAACATTGTCTCCTCAGGGAGGTAAGAAGTTGTGTGCGTTACAAATGTGGCTTACTCAACACCATACAGGATGTCCTGCGCCAAAGGCCAGGCTGGATTGAAGTCAAGGAGTGAGTAGGGTTGTCTGTTCATCATCACATCAGCCTCTCTGTCTTTGTATTTGATCCATGAACCTGATATCTGATCTTTTTTCTTTTTTTTTACAGTGATGGAGAGTGGGACTTCAACTGGTGTGATGTGGGCTGGCTCAGGGAGAATTTCGATCACTCGTACATGGAGGAACATGTTAGGATAAACCACTTTCGCAACCATTATGAGGTGAGGCAGAATCAATCTGGTATGCTTTGAGGCTATAAACTGGAGATTTCAACAGCAATAAACCATATATCATTCAAACCAAAAGTCATGCCGTCTTTTTGTGTGTGTTTTTCTATTGTATGTTACAGCTGACCCGCAAAAACCTCATGGTGAAAAACCTCAAAAGATACCGGAAAAATCTCGAAAGGGACATTGGCCGCATGGAGGCATCCAAATGTGATTTTTTCCCCTGCACTTTTGCACTGCCCAGCGAATATCACCTCTTTGTAGAGGAGTTCAAAAGAAGCCCTGGCAGCACCTGGATCATGAAGCCGGTTAGCTAAAGTAGACCACAGATGTAATCTAGTGCAATTAAATCATAATTAATTCAGTATTTGGATGATTCCAGAACCAAATTGCATTTAAGTTGTGAAAATGTATGTTGTGTTTATTTAGGTGGCAAAATCTCAAGGGAAAGGCATTTTCCTTTTCAGGAAATTGAAAGACATTATGGATTGGAAGAAGGTATTGTGGTTTTATTTGATCAAGGAATTAGTTGTAAAATAAATGACAAAATTTTACATACACACCCACATATTCGGATTGATAATAATGTGCTCACACAGGATGGCACCCGCTCAGAGGAACAAAAGGATGCAGCTCAAGTGGAAAACTATGTGGCACAACGCTATATAGAGAACCCCTACCTCATTAATGGTAATGAATAATGATGTGTGCTAATAATACCATAAACCGATAATGGAAAAAATTGTGAATAGGAGTATTAATGAGCAGATAGAGGCTTATGTACTGTTTATGTTTTTTGTACCGTCCACAGGCAGGAAATTTGATCTGAGGGTGTACGTGCTGGTCACATCAGTAAGTAGTGAACCTTGTAAATCACAATGATGAATGTAAATGTTGCTGCATGCATTAAATCAGTGTGTGTATGTGTATGTGTGTTTGTGTTTCAGTATGTTCCCTTGAGGGCCTGGCTGTATCGAGATGGCTTTGCCCGCTTCTCAACAACCCGCTTCTCCCTTAGCACCATTGATGACAAGTGTATCCCTTTTGGTCTCATTTCATTTGAATGTTGATACTCGGATGTGATAGTCTAGTTTTGAGTTTTAAGTACCAGTGTGCCAGTCGTCCTTTACAAGTTGAGCCTTTGTCTGATTAAATATTCAAGCAAAGTCAGTTTTAAATAGCCCGGTTTGACCCAATTTCTGAGGCTGTTGTTCCTAATTTTGTCGCTTTCATCCACATCCCCGTGGAGGGCGTGATTATGTCATTAAAGTTTCCAAAATCTACTTAGTGCCTCTTTTCAGATATGCACCTCACCAATGTGGCTGTTCAGAAAACGGCGCCAGACTATGATCCTGAAAAGGTGCGTAATTCAGGAACCTCAAACAACAGATTATGTTACTGCATATTTACATCAGTTTTCTGAAATGTATCCCCTTTAACAGATTCTATCTCCTCTGTATTCCTGTACTGTTTCATTAATCTCTAAATAGGGTTGTAAGTGGCAGATGCAGCAGCTTCGAAGATACCTGACTGCGAAACACGGCAGAGAGACGGTAGAAACTCTGTTTAAAGAGATGGATAACATATTTGTCCGCAGTCTACAGAGTGTACAAAAGGTCATTATAAATGACAAACACTGCTTTGAGCTTTATGGGTACGACATTCTGCTGGATCAGAACCTCAAACCGTAAGTGGTCGTACGGTCTGCTGCACATAAACATGCACTAAGGCACGAAACTCACAGATAAGCAGAGAAGGGCGGGCACATGCACAGACAAGAAAACATGGCACACGTTTGATTTGCCTTACTGAATACTCAAAAACAAAGCAGTAAATCTGCTAGTGTTAGGCTCCAAAAATAACCATGTATGAACACCTCATAAATCTGCGCAGCATATCTGAAAAATGCAATAATCTTGCTGTAAATAAAAACACACGCGCGCACACACACACACACACACACACACACACACACTCACACACGCAGTGCCTCTCTCAAATGCAAATATTGTAACATTAATTCACTTGCTTCTGCCTACCTAACAATCTTCTTTGAACTGTTTGCTGTTCCTTATAGATTGGCCTAATGCCGGCTCAAAAGGCTAAGTAAATGTTTGGTGAATGTCATCACCCTCTGTCTCTTTGCAGGTGGTTAATTGAGGTGAATGCCTCTCCGTCACACACACCCAGTAGTCAAGAGGATTACGAGATGAAGTGCCGTCTGCTGGAAGACACTTTGAATGTTGTTGATATGGAGGGACGGTAAAGGCCTTTTTTTAATCATGTGTTTGCCTTTTCTGCCACCAGGTATGAGGGCTCTCTGTCCCTCCATTCATTACACACTTCACATTCTTTAGTGATTCTTTTCACTAATCCATACAAATGTACAGAACCTACCACCATTTCCCTTAGATCACAAGGTGATCAGACGATAAGATGAGTTCCTTTTATCTCTTTCTGCTGCACTGGTGCTGCAATCTAATTAACTGTGTTTTTTTTCTCATTAGGCTGAGTGGCAAGGAGAAAAGGGTGGGTGGCTATGATCTCATGTGGAACGATGGGCCTGTCTATAGAGAGGATGTTAACCTAGAAACATTTGGCAGTTCGTGTTTCACTGCCAACACACACTTAGGTAAGCTCACTATGCTGCTAATGCAAACTTTACACAGAAGCCCCACATTCAAAATGCAATTAAGACCATGGTAATGCATCATGTGAATCAATACATTATGACTAATTGCTGCAAATATATACCTGTTCTTTGCTACAGGGTGTGTGAATGACAGAGAGAAGCAGCTTCGTCGTCTTCTAAAACCATTTCCATACCAGAAAAGGATGTAAGACACTAATCATTTTTATGTTCCACCACTACAGTACTTGGAAAGTGTTTTGGAGAAGACAGGCTCGAGTGAGCACAAATAACTGAAAAAACATTAGCAATATTTCATATAAAGTTCTCTGTGATGATCTGATCAGATTCCAAGCACCTAGTTTGCAATCTCATTATGCAGATGAATAAAAACTACACTTTCTTGAAACTTCAACCAAGCATCTAATACTTTCAATTGCCAGAGTTAAAAAACAAGAATACTGGTATAAATATGTTTTGCTTATGAATGCACTCATTGGCATGATTAATGAATGAAGTGTATGTGGTTAAGTTTGGGATTTTAGCAGGGTCTCAGTAATAAAGATAGTTGTGAAATGTGTATAATTTCTTCATGTGTTCCAAAGAATGGCCAATGGTTCAGTGTCCCTTGAGTGCAAAACATTTATTTCTATGCCTTACAAATACTTGCATTCAACATTGAGAAAATACATACCAGAATCTTTCTGCGTGCGTGTCAACATAATGTACACATTTATAATAACAATGTCACTCCTGGCCCCTTATCTATGGCTTTGATACTTTACAGGAATATTAAGTAAAGGTGCAATCAGAATACATATCACATTATTTACATTAATGTAGTATTCCTATGACTCAAGTGCACATGGTAAATCACAACAAACATATAAGACACTCTAATGTAAACACAGTGTTCTAAAGACTTCAAGTATGCAGTGGAATATGATGATATGTATAACATCACCATGTTACAGCCTTACAGCTACGATGTGGTGGAATCCTATTGAATTGTGGGAATGAAACAATGGTACAGCACAGCAGACATTGAGTTACATTCAGCTCTTTTACTAAATATTTTCTTTTTGTGCATGATGATGTAAACATAATAATGACAATGAGCAATACAAGTCAACCACAACACTTTTCATAAATATAACTATGGTATATAAAAGTTGAAAAAATATGCATTTACATTCGTAGCAAACATTACACTGTCTTCAATGATAGAAAGAGCTCAGCTCTATGCAAAATACAATATATTATCATAGACTACAATTCAAGCTGTTCAAACATGAAAAGCCCTTGTAACCAAAAATGTAATAATACCATTGCACAAATAAATCTGAAACAAATTACATCACTGCAGTACACCACCACTTATTGCGCCTTCTCCTTTCAGCCAAGATGCTTTAACTGAACATAAGTCTTGAAAACATGAGATTAAAAAAAAGGACAAAGATTAAAGGAAGAGCAATGACAACAAATACATTCCAACATCAAAAACTCCACTAGTAACAGCTATGGTTGTATTGGATGACTAAAATGTAATGATCTGTGTTCAACTTCACTATAGATTACTTATGCTGAAAGCTGTTAAGTGGTACGGTAGATGCTTATTTTATGCCTATTTCAACATTAGAAGCACACTAAGAGACGACTGTGCAGTGCAACAGAGTTCAGTTTACATAGAAGCTGTGTTTTTAGACTGTTTTGATCCTACTAGTGTTTAGGGCCATAATGAGCCTTTTGTCAGAACAGTCTGAAATTATGACCGCAAACCTACTGTACATTTCGAATGAAATACAATATATATATATAATTCTGTTCTATTTAACTGTCATATTGTGCATTGAAATCATTGCTATTTTATCTCTAGTCTAGCTGCTCAACTTCTTGTTAGTTTTGACCTTTTGAAGGCTGTACACTACTGACTGATTTAGACTGCTGCACAACAGTTACGACATGTTAGTATTACACAGATTACACAGAAAGCAAGCATAGGTTCAAGCTCCTGTACCAAGTAACCACTAAGTAAAGCACTACACTGTAGGTCTATAGGGGTTACTTTGCAACAAAGTGCACATTTTTTGTTTTGTCATTCTGCTTACTACTAAGCGGTGCTTTGGAGAGAGACTGCGGCTCTTTAGCAGCTCTTTTCATGGCAGTTTTAGAGGCCGGACCTCCGTGACCTGCCTCAGTCCTCTGCCAGTCCTTCTCTACTCTCTTGGAAGTGAGGACCTCTCTCTTACTTGCAGCAAAAACACGTTTCTCTGCACCGGCTGCCTTACTGCCACCAGGCTCCTTTTTAACATCTGTCTCAGAGTTAGCTCTGACACGGCTTTTCCTCACCTGACCTCTGCTGTTTGGGTTGGCTCCAGATTCCTGCGGTTGCTTACGGGCATTGCCTGCAGCCTGCATGTGCCTGAGATGACTCCTTCCAGCTGAGGGGCTAACTGGGGTATTGGCTCCTCCCCCTTGTCCTCCTGGGCTCCTACCTTCCGTGGAGGTCGCTCGGGTCTCACTGCTGCTCCTCTTCGCTGGCGCCCCAGGTCTGGCTTTGCGCTCAAGCAGTGGGCTGAGCCGCGAGTGGCGCTGGTAGGCATAGGCAGAGCAGCTTCCATTGCACAGCGGGTAGCGAATGTGACAGTGAGGGCAAACTGGGAAGCGGGAGTGCTGGTGCTGGGTTGAGGCTGGTGACGGCGGGTTGTTGACAGGTGCAAATGGAAAGGCTCGCTGGCTGTGCCGCAGCCCTTTAGGGGAATTGAGTCTGGACGGTGGAGCTGTGTGAGGCCTGGGTGGGTGAGCAGTGGTGGCAGAGGGGAAACCCTGTGGCCTTAGACGGCTCCCAGGGGGACGGGTGCTCTCTGCTTGCACCGTTTGGATCTGGAGCCACTCCAGCTGCAGCAGCCTCTCCAGGTACTTCTCTAAGGGCCCTACAGGTTTGGGCCGGGGGGCGCCACGGCCCTCAGTATGAAGAAACACTGCCAGCTGTCTCAGGCTCCAGCTGTTGAAGGGAGGCGGCAGAAAGTCTGGGTAACTGTAGCTGGGTTTTTCACTCTCATCTTCATCACCCAGAATCCCACAGGGTCCTGGGAAGTCTGGGGGAAAGTCATTACTGTTGATGACCTCTGCCCGCAGGTTGAGGTGAGGAGGGGTGCAGGGGGTGCAGGGAGAGGGCAGCACGGGCAGCCTCTCAGAGTCTGACAGATCGCTGGCGCTGTCAGTGTCAACATCCTTGTGGTTGTAGTGCTGCTGTAGTGCCTCCGGGGTAGGGGCCGGGGAGTGTGTTAGGGGGTGTGCTGGCATGTGTCGTAGCCCTGATATTGGGGAGAGAGGCAGGGAGAGCGCTCGCCGATTTTTCCCCATCGCCCCACGATTCTGCTGGAGCTCACTGCCGCATTGTGACATCCGTTGATTTTCAGGTTTCTCCTCCTTCCTGTGCACAGATAAGTGTTTGCGGAGCTGAGGTCTCAAATCTCCATCTTCTTCAGGGCTGTGAAGAGACAGACAAGTGTAAGGAAAAGCTGCTGGGGATTTGGGGATTTACTGCAACTCAAGCAAAGCATTCAGTAAGACTGCAACCCCCCCCTCCTCCACACATACCTGGAGAGTTTGCTAGTGTTCCGTGTTGTGCCAGACTTGACCCTGCAACCTTTGGGCTGTGCACCCTATAAAACAATCACCATCATAAATCATTATGGAGGATGCTGTCTTGAGTTTTGTGAAGTACGTGACCCACAACACATGCTGCAGTCAGCCTCCTCTTCAATCTAGTCTGTCAAAGGACATTAAGGCTGAAACATTATCTCTCTTTAATTCACTCACCCTCTGCACTGTTGTCAGTGTGTCCTTATCCTGACCTGGTCCTGGGAGGCCATTTTTCATTTGGCCCACTGCTTTCTTCATCTTGTTACCTTTCTTTGAACTGTGGAAACATGATAGTGGCTTTGTCAGGCTCGCCTCTGACCTATGTCTGAGACAAAAAAACATGACACACTTCATTTTGTCTGCCATGTGCCACAGTACAATGAGGCCTACCTGGTTACTGGTCCGCTATTTTCTGTGTTTTTTACCCGAATCTTCTCTTTGGAGACGACGCGTCTCAGTGTCGTGGATGCTGTGCGTTCCTGCATGATGGGCCCCATGTTGCAGGTCGCCAGAGGGGATGTTGTTTCGAGTCCAGCAAAATCAAATGATCCGGTAGCTAAAGAACCCAACCGACATCTCGGATCAGATACTCTATTCTCAGAATGAGGCTAAAGACACCCATTTTCTCAAAAGTGCTGCAATGCATCATGCGCAGATGTCGACAGTCGTTTTTCTCCACTGCAGGTTCAACTCGTCCTTCTCTTTTCGCCGTCGACTCGCCTCTCTCGTTGCGAACAACAATTCAGGGGGGTTATTTTAAAGAACTGGTGACAGCAGACGCATCTTTTTTCCCACTGTCATCTTCCTCGCCATTAAGAATGCAGGACGGTCAAACAGCGCATACGCTTTGTTTGGCTCGCCTTCCCAGTCAGATAGGTTTGTTTACCTGCTTGCTCACTGGCTCGCCACTTGTGTCGAATTGGGCATTGCGCGGTGCATTATGGGACTTGAAGTAAAGGCACATCAATTGCTCGTTCAAACTACACACACAAACGCTCTTTAATAGCCCTACTTGCTATTCATAAACGGTGTGTAGTACAAGTGGGGGAACGACCGACACCGTGTTACGGGAAAGAAGTTAAAAAAGACTTGAAACCAACGTGTCTGTTGATCTTAAACTCCTCAATCTCCCATGCAGCGTCAGTGATATTCTGGTCCTTCTGCAGCTTCCTGTTAACTGCGCGCACATTAGCAGATCTTCACCGAGGGCACATACACCAGACATGTATGCGTATCCGAGAGACATGGAGGTGGTTGCTACTTACAGATCAGGTTGCGTGCTTGCGGCCAATAGCGGAGACTTCATGACGCACGGAAACGCGCAGCTCCAATAAATACTTCTTTAAATGGAGGATCAAGCTTAGGCTACATCCTGCAGCTTAGATGTAATTTACGCTTCGTATCTTTATATGGTGAGGTGACGTCAACGTATTATTTTATTGAGCCATATTAAAGGCAGTTTCAGTAATGTTAGAGCTGTTTTACAGGCAGTATAGTGAGCTGTATGCATTCAGGCACGTACTCCCAGCGCACACGCCCACTCTTTTCCTGCTGTGACTTTCTGTCCTGTCAAATGTGCTCCAACAGAATAGTTTCTCTCGTCCAAATGCGTCATTGTGTATACATGTAGGAATTAATGTGATATAATAATTATAAATTATGCTTCACAACTTTCCTTACAGGTGAGCAGGACAACAGATCTCACAGGACATGGATAGAGGGTGGTTTATTGGACAGGAGAGGATCTCCTCTACTAAATCTGAAGAGCAGAGCTCTTGCAGCAGCGTCTCAAGGCCATGCATGACTATCAACCTGACTGAAATGCTCCGAGCTGACAGACCTAATGCAGTAAAGAAGCCGATTCCAATCCGGCCCCCAAGCCCCAGAGTCTCTCTACCAAGGGCACAAGAGTTACACCGCAGTCTCTCCTGCGAACCCACGCCTAAACCCATCATCCGTCAACGGTCACACTCTCTGCCCTCCGCCACAGAGAAGAAGAAGCAATGCAGAGCTTTTGGTGTGCGTTTTGTTGACTCTCTGGGGGTTGATCTGGAAGACATCAGGCTTTTCAAATCTGGAGAGGATCCATTTGTACCACAACATGTTACCTTTAGATTGTTGATGGGTGCAGAGTTGGCAGATGGAAGGCATCTGGAGATATCCCTGCCATACCTGAAGCCGGTTTTTGCCCAACAACCTGGTGACCAGCCAGGATTCATGCATCGTCTCCACGAGCAGAAAGTGTGTCTGGAGAGAGTCTTGTGTTTTGAACTGGGTGTCATCGGAATCACCCAGGTCCTCAATTTGGACTTTGAGAAAGATGTCACAGCTCGCTATTCGTTTACAGAGTGGAAGAGCTGCACAGAAACTAAAGCCTCTTGGGTGTCCACCATCACCAAGACCTGGGAAGGAGGAGGGGGACAGCACAGTTATGATACGTTTCGTTTCCACCTGCCTGTTCCTCCATTCCTGCAGCCTGGAGCAGTCTTACAGTTTGCTATCCGGTACAAAGTCTGTGGTGCTGAATACTGGGACAACAATGATGGAGAGAATTATAAGTTAGTTTGCCATAACTACAAGCTCACTGTGCCAAAAGAATGCGAGGATAGCATGGTGCACTTTATTTAGTATGCTGAGTACAGGTAGAAGAACCTATTTAGAGCACTTTGTCAGCAAGACCTATTGAAAATGCATAACTGCATTGTAACATGTAATGTTCATTTTGTTAGACAAGTGCTAACTCATGGTTCCTTTGTTCAAGATTAACTGTGAACTCAGACTTCGCAGAGTGAAAAATAACAAACACTAGTGGACTTACCTGACGCCAACTTTAGTGCCACTGTTTTTCTTTTTTTAAATTGCACTATATGATTTTCCCAGCTATTAAAAAAAATGCACTTTAATGTGGAAACATCCACTGAGCATCACGTACATGTTCAGTGTTATTGAAATGAAGGCGCTTCACTGAACACTGTTTTCTTTCAGCTGGGTATTTGACATAGACAATAGTTTTATACACTGCAGGATGTTGGTCTGCTGAACCATTTGCTCTGTATTCAGAGTTTATTTTTGAGTCAATAGTTTTTAAACCAAATGTCCAAACCATGCAATAGATACAATTTGAATATCTTTTCATGAATCAGAAATACCTGCTTATTTTTTTTAACAATAAAGCACAATTGCACATAATGTTCACCTTGTATCGTTATTAATCGTATTATTTGTCATTTATATTCTTCTTGAAAGCTGAAATCCCACCTCCTCCCAGCTATCTTAGCTTCTTTGTGACTCAATGGGGTTTCTCCTAGTTTTCACTTATTAAAAAAACTCTTCAAAACATATGCCAATATATATATATGTCTATGTTTTCAGCTAAATTGGAATAAACCACTGTAGTCACAACATGTAGCTAATGTAACAGGAGCTCATGGGAAATGTAGTTGAAAATAATTGTTTATTTTTTGTGAAAGTGAAGCACTAAATATATAATCCAGTACAGGATTAAATGTCTGCTTAAACCTGATGAATGAACCTTACTTTGAGAAGCTCTTGTAGTGGGACTAATAATAGTGGAGGAAGCTGGTGGATAATAGTGACCTGACTCGCGCATGCGTGATGAGTGAAAAGACTTCGCGCGTTTAACACTGGAGCGATTGAAAACCTGAGAAATATTACATATCATGTTTTTGATACTCGACATTACAGTAAGTAACTTTACAGGAATAATGAAATCCGACATCGTTTCCTTGATGATTTTGGTTACTCAGTGCCTGCTGAACATTAACCTCAGTATTTATTGTCTGTTATAGTTTTTAACGTTAGTGAATGTTAACGTTAAGCTAACATTAGCAGCAGGTACCGTTAAGCTAACGTTACTGCTGAGCTACACAGTGGTGGGGTTGTACATCGGGCTAACAGCTAGATGTGGAAAGTCAGTAAGCTTGAAACAGGTCAGCTTGTGTTAAACTTTATTTACGACGGTAGTTACATAAAGGTTTAACTACTAACAGAGTTGACAGAAAAATATGTATTATGATGTGATTATGTTGTCAAGGGTTAGCTAATGTACAAAGTCATCTCACTAATGCTTTTTAAAATCAGTAATACAGTCTTATCTGCATGTGGAGTTTACAAATAAGGTTATATTGACCTTCACCTAGGTACAGCTTAGTTATATAGTTAATTCTTGAGTTATATAGTTAATTCCTGTTAATGTAGTGTTGAGATTGGCAGGTTGATGTTTGAAATTTACCTTTACAGTCACTCTGAAGACAGCAGAGGCCAAGTGGTGGAAAAATGGCACCGAGTCAGGACACACAGGTGGGCATGCAAACCTTACCAACTTTACTGTATCTTGTGGTGAAGTTACTTTCATATTTGTTGTTGAAGTAATGGTGAAGAGTAAACTGTGATTAACCCTTTCCATATGTGCAGCTGGAGAAAGTCATTGATGAGGTATTGAAGAGTGGGAATGTCCAAGCACTGGATGTATTCTTGCAAAGGGACATACAAGAAGGGACCCCCATAAAATGTTCCCAACAGTTTCTCACCAAATTGGATAAACTTGTCAGCAGGGTAAGATGTAGCCCAGCACACTCAGTAATATGCCATGATCTTCTGTAGTTTGTGGATTTAATGAAACCGTATATATCTTGTTCATCTAGAGTTCTGATCAAAAAGATTGCAAGTCAGCCAGTTTGGGTTTTGCTGTCCTCTACAAGTGTGGGAAAAACCTGAAACTGCCTGGTGTTAGTCAAGGGCTGTCTGGATTAATAGTTCAAGGCCTGCTCAAAAAGATAAGTATACATTAAATACAAAGAGGCACATAGTGTGTGTATGTATTTTGTCTATGTGTGTATAATACATACAAGCTAATTCAAAATTCCAGTATTAATAAAATCTTATAAATAAATGTAATTAATTGCTAACTGAACCTGGTTTTGTGCACATGGTGCAGTGGTTTGAGAAATGCAGGCAACTGTGGATCCAGTGTGGCCCGCAGTGGGATGAGACCTTGTTCAACCTCTCTGAGGACTTCTTTGATGCCTTAATGGTGAGATAATGTCTACCAGTAAAACACACTTTATTTTATAAAACTACTGTAACATGTACTACTCATGTTGGTGCCTGTAATGTGAAACTGTTTTCTTTCCTCTCTGTTACAGGTGGTTCACGACTCATGCAAAGAGGGTACACATTTATCTTTATCTGCATTCCATCCTCAGTATATGTGTTTCATTTTCAATTCGCCCCTTTTTAGGACCCTAGTGGAAATTAACACGAGCAAGCTTGTATTTCACCTACCCATTATTTATCATACTGTCACAGTATGACCTGAATCTCTGTTCCACAGATAGGAGAGCATCAAATTCTCCTCACACTAGTGTTAAAATTTGTTAACACTATCCCACTTGTTTTAGAGTACTATCAAATCAGGCGCTCTTGACATTGTTTTCAGTTACTCTGTTCCTTTAGACTGAGAGATTGTAGGAACAGATTCAGGTGGAAAATAAGGAGGATTTATCATACAGAACGGGCTTAGAGCCACATCAATGCTTACATTTGGAAAAGCTCTGTCTTTATTCACAGTATTGCCTTAAACATGTTATTTTGCAGGAACATACAAAATCACAGAATCCTTCCTGTATCCTGTTGGTCAGTTGGCAGTAGACCCCAGAATCTACATCCTGATCCAAAAAGAGGTTTGAAATAGTTTTACTACTTTTTTTGAAATGGCATTAAAAACAGTGAGTCAGGTTTTTGTTCATAAATTAACTTGCTAGTAATGTTCTAACAGGCAATTCGTAAATTTAACTTAATTCTGGACAAAATCCCAGTGGAGTTAAAGAAGAAGAAGAAGATCCTAACATCACAGGAGGCCTCAGATATCATGTATGACTTGGTTGTTTGTCAGGATCATATCATTTTTTACAGTATCCACACGCTCTTGAACTCTTTTTAATAATCATATTTCTACAGGATCAAGCTGGCTGGTCAGATATTGGACGGTGGTGGTAAGTTTTTCTTTACGAAAAGTACCATCTCTCTTTACCCAGAAACTTATATAGACGCAAAACATGTACGCATCTTTGTCAGATTACGACTTGCAGACAGCGCTGATGGAGGCGTTGTGCAGAATGGCCACTCCTGACCAGAGGAAGGACCTGACAGATCGATGGTTCAGCATGGAGCATGTGGCCAGAGCCTTTGCCAAGATCCGTGATTCTGAGTTTGAGACGGTAAAAACGTGTAATTTATCCGAGTGCACTACAGTGGTAATGTATTGTTATGGTCCTACAACAGCTCAGCTATGTTGAATTTAATGTAAATGTGTGTGTGATTTCAGGATTGTCGCAAGTTTCTGAACTTGGTGAATGGGATGCAGGGAGACAAGAGAAGGTACACAAGTATCTTAACTTAACCAAGATGTGGTCTGGGGAACATGAGGGGTTATTAGTGTTGACACTCAAAAGAGGAATATTTGAACTGCTACATCACACCCTTGACTCTAGTATAATGAGAGAATGAGTAAGCGTGACAGTCCTCCCTCTCTCCTCAGTGATATCACACACCCATATAATAAACAGCTGTGTAATTCTGTTCCAGCTAATTTCTAACATTGGGCCTCATGCATGCATGTGTTTTTATTTTTTTTTTATATAAAGGAAAAAAAGAAAGTCCTACATGGGATTCATGAAACGTGCGCTGACAGTCAAGTGTGTTCTTACCTACCTGAGTATGTTGATGAATTGTGTTTGATCTTAAATTGGATGCATGTGCAAGGAAATTTGCAATTAGCATTTAGAAACACCCCAATAAATCCATAGAAAGGCAGCAGATGTAGGTGCCGCGTGCAAATCAACAAGCCACTGACATTTGAAAGGTAATGTTGAACTCAGACCAAATAATAAAAAATAAAAAAAAAGGACAGGAAATGCCAGGAAACCGAAGCGATGACTATTTGCAGATGAGATGGTAGGATTAGATCGTTTTGTGTCTAATCTAAGTTGAGGCTCCAGAATAGCACACAATTTTTGTAGAATCTGACTCAGCAACCTTATCATCATGAAAGTGTAAACATTTAAAATCATCAAATGAATAAATCATTTTAGTACATTTTTCTTCTTTTTTTTCATAAGGTAACTTTAAATTGTACAGCACCGAGCACAAGCTGGCTCAGTTGCATATTGGGACAAAGAGCACAATTTTGATCTTACGTCAAATTTGACCTTACGTAAGAACAAACAGGAAGTACACAAGTATCGATGAATGCCACAAAAGAACTTAAATTGTTCGCAAGCACAATTTAAAATCAAATCTGTGTGTATGAACGATTCATGCATGAGTCCCAATATATTTTCATTAAATTCTTTAAATATACAGTATTTGGGGGTTCTTGATAGGATAAAGGTTAAGGAAAACTTGCAGCCCTAATGACATGCATATCACTAAATACCAATGTCCTCTCTGTATTATAGAGTGTATTCCTACCCTTGTTTGGAGGTTTATCTGGACAAGTTTGAGGTCAGTATCAGGAATGAAACAGGATTTCTATGGTTCAAAAAATGAAATCATAACATTGTTCAAACAGAAAGTGACAAGTACATGTTTTTCTGTCTGAGTCTGACAGCACAGTAAAGGTAATGATATAGAACGTGAGTAAGTGTAAAGATAGTGTGCATGTGAAGTGGAACATCACAATCCATAATGTACTCAGTCGGTGTAAGCATTGTGGTTATCCTGTCAGCTGCTGATGCCCGCTGATGAGAAGCTGGAAGAATATTGGATTGACTTCAACCTTGGCAGTCATAGCATCTCCTTTTACTTCTCCTTGGCTGATGAAGAAGTGCAGGTACCGCAAGATCATTAATAACAGTAAAAATAAAAAAGTCCAACAGTAGATGAATATCTGTTAGAGACTAACGTAGAGTGGTTTTCCTTTCATTTAGGAGGGCCAATGGGAAACAATATGTATTAATGAGAATGAAGTCCAAAGCTACACTGTTACAGGTAATCAAAGCACAAAGACCACTGCAGTGGTCTTTATTAGTTCAGCCCTCTAGCTGCAGATGTCACAATTAACACAATCATATATAGTGTATTGTGGTATTCCATGCATACATTTGTTCATTAAACCACAGGCATCGTGCATGAATGAACTTGATTAATGTATGTGTCTTTAAAGGCCTTTGCTTTAATCAGTGAATGAGCATAACGCTAAACTTTATCTCCAGAGGACGGCAAGAGGCAAGTCTTGCGGTTAAAACTGTCAGAGGTGGTGGTTGTGGGTGCAGTGGAAGGATCGAGTCTCACCATCCACTTCAGCTCCTCCCTGGATATCCTGCAGGCTGCTCGTAGCGTCTATGGACACAGCAAAAACAAAGTAGGCCATGGCTTACCCACTCCAGCCTTATTGATCACTTTATTAATAAGAATATTTATTTGGGTGTTTGCAAATAAACATGTGATCTTCTTGGCAGGGCTTTCTGGGAAAGACGGGCACATCTGTAGTGAAGACCACAGTCAAAATTATAATGGAAGAGAACAGCTCCCAGGTAAATAATGGCCTGTTAATACAGCATAACATCAATACAGATGTTTTCAACTGGAGACAGTTGGGAAGGCTGCCTATTTACGGATAGAATTTGTTTCTTTCTGAGATTGTTTTAGATCAGATTGTCGAAGTACAAAATATAAGTTACATTTAGTTCATTGAGTAAAGTTTGGCTACAGACAAATAATCTCAAGGCTGGTGTTTGGCCTCATTAATGAGTTTTACACTAATTTGATATTATGAGGAATGCCTTTTGTATGTTTGTCACTCTATGCAGGTTGTTCCAGAGAGTCAGGTGTCCCTTGGTGACAGTGAGAAAAATACTGCCCCCTACCCTTTGCCAGCCCCATCTGCACCTGTACAGGTGATAGAGTTTGGTTCTGTATGTGAACAACTCATAGGTTTGTCAATGACAAACATGTTTTGAGCTCAAAAACATACATAACCAGACTCTCCAGTTCTTATGGATTTGTGTAAAAAGAACAGTTTTTTTTGTCTAGTTATTACACTATCTTGTATAAAATGATTTAATTAGGCTGTCTGCAGGATCTTAAAAAGTCTAAAATCCAATCATCTGAATTTTAAGCCTTAAAATGTCTAAAAGGACCTTTGACAGGTCTTAAAAATTCATTGGATTAACAAAGTTAACGTTACTTACGTGAAGTAACATTCATATGAAGTTGCAGTCTCACTTTTGAATGTGCTTTGGGGGAAAAATGGTTTTGATCAAGCTGTAACAACTACAAAACAAAACCGACATGAAACCAATATCGATTCATCTTCATATCCTTCGTACTCGCCAGTATGGGCGTGAAATAGGTCTTAAAAACTCCTAAATTTAATGAAGGACGATTAAGAGGACTAAAAAACTGTTATGATTTTATTGGACTTGTTGAGATTGTTAGTTGATAAGAAGCTGTGTTATGGCTACATAAAAGAATATAATATATCATTCAAAAAGTACACTTGGTTGTAGTTCTGCTGTGAAAATATGCACCTGACATTGAGATCACTAACTGAAACACCTTAAGAAGTAGCAGTTATGGCCAGTAGGGGGCGTAGAGGGCAAAGGAACCGTCCATATCAGGTTCAAGTATTTGCCCTACGAAGGAATCACTGACACTGAAGACATTGAATCTTTGTTGAATTTCTATACTGCCATTGTCGATTGTTAAAGGGATTACATATTTAAAAAAGATCATGTGAGCATAACATTTTCATGGACCATTTAAAGATGCGACTTAAAACATCGTATTCATTCTGATTTCCCATCCAGATCGTGACCCCAGCAAAGATGAGGATTTCAGAGTCGACCACCTTCATCAGCAGCAGTGCAGGAGGAAGTGTGCATAGAGCCAAGTCCCTCTCTGCTGTTTTGCCATCAAGTAGGTGACACTAGAAATTGTTATGAATTGCTGTCACACCAGTTCCAGTCTAATTGTATTATGTTAAAAGAAAACAGGGTTAATTGTACAATATGCAAACATTTATTTAGCATTAAATATGCTTTACTAAACTCTTTGGGTTATGTATTTCTTATTACAGGGCCTCCTCAACTTTCTTGATGTCAAGGAAAGATTAGCGGTGTACTGTGAACCTTTGGTTGATAAGATGTATGACATCATAAATTGTCCTGTTGTTGAGGAGGAAAGAGTTAGAATAGATACTACTAGGTCACATCTAGCGACAGAAATAAACTGGTTAGATTACAATAAACCAAACTAAGATGAATTGAAAGATACATTTTTGTCCAATGGCTTTTGTTGACAAATAAATTTAAGAGAAGGGCACAGCTGAGACAGCACATCAAAAGATGGAACTGAATCACAAGTGGATCTTTCTTGTCTTTTAAGATTACAATGTGCCTATTTCATGTGTACCAAGATTATCGTCATATCCGTATTCACATTCCACAATATTAGCCCAAAAAATTCCTGGCAGTCTTTCGTGCAGATGAGAAGCTTCTTGTCAATTTTGTATTCAGTTTCATACTTTCTTAATTTCTGTGACGATAAATTGAAGGAAGGACTGTTATTTTCTCCCTTTAAGACACTCCAGTCAGGGGTAAAGGGAAGCCATCTCTGGAGATGGTTCGTTCATGTGACCGGCAAGGTGAATTATACCTGGGAGAGCTAAGGACAACCGCTAAGACCTACAGTCACGGCACAACATCTAACAGCACCGTAGCAGGTGGCAGTACAGAGCAGGTATGAAAAATATTGAATAAACAGCATTTAACATACTACACAGGTGGTCAGAGCAAGCCCAAAATGTCACAGTATGCTAAATCTGATATTGTTTTTGCTTTTTGAAAGTTCCCTTAATTTCATGGTGTCTGTCTCAGGGTGATACGTCTCTACAGAGTACAGCTTCCAAACAGGCCATTAAGAATAAAGCTGGCAAGCACAAAAAGGTATAATCACCAAATTATTATGTTTGTAAAAAAAAAAAAAAAAAAGCTGTGTTTTCTACTTCTGCACAATCTTTCTGAACTGTTCTCAGTATATAAGGGTATGATACAATTGAACTATGAACACAGTAATATTGCTTTTGAATCTTTTTTTTAGTGGTTACACATATTCATTATTAAGATTAAACCTGATAACCCCAGACCAAGATAATGTTTAAAGCTGGTGGTCCTAACCACCCCTCCAGGATTTCTCTTCCAGCTGTCAGGCAAATCTGGTGTAATTTACCCTGATAATCCTGTATGTATTTTATATTTTATTTCAGTGGAAAGAAAGTTGATTTTACACAGTATATATAATGTAGTTAATTTATTGTGTCCATTTGTCCTACAGAACATACCACTGGCAAAAGCAGTAGATGTGGTTCTAGCTGGACAGGGAGAAGAACTGTCTCTGGGTATTATATTGCTATAGTGACTTTGCACTTTGGCTTAGCCTGATAATACAGCTACACTGTTATTCTTCAGAGAGTCTTGAACCCACCACTGATGTTTTTACTTACAGAGCATAATTTTGTGCCAGACAGCCAACCCAGCTCTGGGAGAAACATGTAAGCCCTATGAAATCCTCTGATTGGTAATGTTGTGTGTATTTATGTTGTATGTAGCATATGCATAGCTAGTGCATAGCTAAACTTGTTCATTTGTTCAAATTGCAGATCTTCTAACTGGAGCAAACTGTCGGTTTCTGAAATGCTAATGATGCCCACACAGAAAATCAATTTTGTACCACGACCTGGTAAGCAAAGAAGTTATCAAGTATGTTTACTATCTCAAAGATGTCACTAAATATTTTGAATATTAAAACATAGTAACACATAAAACTAGCTAGGAAAAAAAGTATGTAACTAACTTTTATGTTGTTTCTAAATTAAATATTTTTTTCTTCTTTTAGAGCCTCGATTGGCGCAACAGCAGGAGGGCCAGTCCTCAGTACAGAAAGTGTCTGTTCAAGCTCCCGGTCGAGTCAGCCAAAAGCAACTCCATACTGAAGTCACCAGGCGCCTGCAGCAGTTCCTCAGCGAGAGGAACCAAGATCCTGCACCTCAGCAGCCAGCTGCACCCCAGAGAAAAATGTCTGATATCGGAGAGGACTCCAAAGGCAGAAGCTCTGCGGAACAATGTGCTTCCACATTACGTGCTCCCAAAGAACAGCGGGCCCAGAGAAGTGGCCCGGCCAAAGGGAAGAGCAAAGGCCAAATATCACTGGAGGCAGATGCTGCTTTAATCAAAGCTCCAGCCAAGGCCTCCACAACCAAAGTTCTGCAAGAGAGAATACCACCCAACGTTAGGGTTGAAACTAACAGGGCCCTTTCAGTCAAAGAGAAGGTATGACTTCTGTAAGCTTTATGCCCTTTCTAAGGTTATTAATGTTTTATGTTGTGATCCCCACACCTTCTGCTGTCTTTACTCAGAGAGATGCAGAGGTTGCAGGCAGCATGGTGAAGCTCATCTCTAGCCGTTATGAGAGTAACCCCCAACCTACAGCAAAAGCTACTGCAGAAAATATCCCTCAGACCTGGAGTCCTCATTTTGTAAACAGGTATACACATTGATGATTGTATTATGTTGTACTGTAGTAAATTAACAAATATCAATGCTAATTGTGCCACTTACTGACTTTTGTTATAGGCCGATCTTCAATATGAGCTGGTTGTCAACTGCTAAAGTAAGTGATCGTTACTTTATTTAAGGTGAGGAGTAACTTAATGTTACTTTCTCCTCCTTGATTTACTAAAGATGATCTGTCTCCTATAGAGAGATGTATCTGGAGCTGTAAGCCTAATGAAGTCCCACAGCAAAACCACAAGAAGTTCTACAAAACAGAGGTAATATAATTCTGTATTTGAGGCACATTTCTGTGGCTTTCAGTGCATTTTATGATTTACTTAATGCGTTGTTTCTGTTGTACAGAAAAGATGTTTTTGCATTCAACATTGATCCACCATTGAGCACTGGGGTAAATATTGCTAATATTAGTTATTTTATATCTTTGGATATATTATACCTGAGTACTTGGTATGCTAGTGTAGTGCTTAAAGTCTGTTTTATTGCTCTTTAGGCAAAGAACAAAACCTTCACTGACAGTTCTGCCATATCGAGCAGGTGGGTCTGACAGTCGAGAATGGCACATGGGCTTATTTGTTAAAAAATGAAACCTTTGAAAGAGTACCATTTTGTAAAGAAAACTGTCTAATTTCATATTCCCCACATGTTTGACAGTGGCATCCGTGACTCCTCAGGACTCCTCAGCACAGCCAAGAAAGGACAACCGGTGGCAAAAGTATTCTTAAATCGTACTGTAGTGTTTTATTATAGGTATTAAAAGTCGAAGTCGGTAAAGACTGTGTGTGTGTTCTTGCTGCATGTGTGCTCTGCTCGTGTCATTTAAAAGGGAGGAAAGCCTACTTATTATTAGGGCAAGAATTATGCAGCAGCAAATTTAAGTGTACCATGTGCCAGGAAAGCATCTCTCTCTTTCTAACCATCTATCTCCCTGTCTTCCACTCCCCTGTATGGTGCAGGAGAAGCGACATGTGAAGAAGCATCTGTTCAGTGACACAGACACAGACTATGCCATGACAGAGGTCAGCTGGCTGAGGGAGTCGAGCAGGAAACCCAAACCCAAAGTCACCAAATACTCTAGGCAGGCGCCCTTCAAGCCTAAAGCTGTGTCACCTTGTGCTTCATGTAAGCCATTAAAGCCACACATTCATGCTTCTTACAGTCTGAAATTCATCACATTAAGACTGATGTTCATTTTTTAAAGGTATTAGTATTTCCATACACAGAATGGGCTTTCTTTCATTGCAGATAAATCTCCAGATTTTCACCCACCAGCTCAAAAACCTGTAAAGGGCAATACCAAACCCAATAAGGTAAGGCAGGTTTTTTTTTTTTTTTTGACAAATAATGGGCTTTTAGCCTGTGATGCATTATCCCAGTCAGCCACAGTGTGTCGTTGTTATATTAGAAGAAGCCCGACATGAAGGAGAGAGCGGAACAGTCGAAGAAGACAGTGGAGCCAGCAGCAGAACCACACAGACCACATGTGTTGGGCAGGAGGCCCCGGAGAGCAGCAGCCATCTCTACCAAGAGCTACAAGGAGCCAGATTCTGATGACAGCCAGTCAGAATCAGTAAAGCCTCCTGTTTCTAAGGCAAAAGACTCCCTATATCTTATGCCACTTTCTATTTTTAAAAGCATTTTAATTTATCCACTTTTGAAACACTGCTGAACAATAACATTGTAATTGTTCTTATTGTGCATTCCTATGACACTAGGTTTATATATCTGAGTTTATCTATCTGAATCTGCCCATACCAATGACCCTTTTGGCATTTTGTTAATATGAGTGATTTTGCAGACCAATGTTGTCAAAGTCAGCCTTACAATGTAGTACAATATATAATGATACACTCTTTAATACAGTCAGAGATGTTAGATACCTTGTTACACAGTTGCAGTACAGCATACTTAACGGCCATTTCTAAATTTTGACACACAAAATTTTGATGTAAAGCATTTGAGGTGTTTGGCTTTTGAGCAAGTAATATCTACCATTAACTTGTTCAGGTGTATTGTTTGTACAGTACTTGACTAAAATTGTACTGTCTTTGTCCCTAATTATAGTTCTCTTCCACCAATCATCTGGACAATGCTGAAAAAACTCACAAGACTGCTCAAGTGATGAAGAAAGGGACAGCCAGCAAACAACAAAGCAAAAGCTACATGAATCTAAAGAGCAGCCATCATAGCAGCAGGTCGGACTCTGTGTCAGAGCAGCGACCCACTTCCAAGGTAGAGTTCATTGAGTTTATATTCCACGTTATCCTGATGAAGTGATTATCTTTTCTACATTCCATAAAGCAGAATAAGCATCTCTGCCACGTTGCAGCTTAGTTTATTTTTCTTCTCATGCAGGATGTAAGATGTAAAACTATACAGCAGCTCAGTGTCTGTGCTGCTGCATGGATCTCATGGGTATTTGCGTGTAAATTGTGCTAGTGCTGGAAAATGGAAGTGATTATTTCTGAGGGTGCTCTGATTGATCGGTCACCAATTGTAATCGGTCACCAATTGTCATCTGCAGATATACACTCTTTTAGATTAGTTTGATCGGGGATCAGAAGAGCCGCATTTATTTTATTCCATAGGAAGATTATAAAGTCTTTGACATAGATTTAGGGACTCATTTTAGTATCTTGCGAGAGAGAGAGAGAGAGGTTATCTGGTGGATGTAAAGCAACAGTGTCGTCCTCGTTAATACATGGCTCACCTGCTGGTGTGAAAACAGAATTGCAGGTGAAAACACTGAAAACATGAGATTCTTAGGCGTCTTTAAAAAACGTATTGCTGACCAACAAACTAACGGAGCAGACACATACAGCCTGTATATGGAGACAAGAGCAGAGAGAGGCGGGGCAGCTGGTGTGTGAGACAGAGATGTAAGTGTGTGCGTACACTATAGACATAAGGCTTTAAATAGCCTCTGATCGTGATTGGTATCAGTTGATACTGCTTCTAATGATCGGCTATTGACCTCAAAAACCGTGAACGGCGCACCCTTAGTCATTTCTCCAATATCCAAGTTGAACACAGCATTTGTCCAGCGCAAAATTGATGTGACAGAACCGATAAACATCAGCAACTGATATTGGTAAACAATGTCTTATTTGCCGATAGGCCAATGTCAGTGATCAAGGCAAATATCGGTAGTTGATACTGATCATGTATTAGGTAGCATCCATCAAAAATGGACAAAACATGAATACAACTACATCAGACCTTACAGTGAACTCCACAGATGGATCCAGTTGTTCTCCAAGCATTATATGGTGTTTTTAGAGATAATTTTGAAACAAAATCCCACAGGCAGGAAAACAACAAGGGGTGGAAATCAATTTTCTTATGGCAGGCAAGTTCAGCCATGGGCAACTTTTCTCAGCTGTAAAGCTTGTTGGCAGTCCACGCATCATCTTAGACTACCTTAGTGAACTCTGTTGTTAGCAGTGAGAATGAATATCATGTTTGATGTGGAATGAATCATTTTGCAGTCATAGTTGTATTATTGGTTGCAGCAATATTCCATTTCATTTTTGGTTTGTCCGCCAACAGAATTATTTTGTAGGTGAGCAGAGGAAAAATGAGCAGACCTGTTCAGAGGTTCCAGAGATAAAGAAAAGAAAAAACACCTCCTCTGAGAACTCCACAGATACCTACAGGAGACAGGACAGCAACAACCAATCAGATCTGAAAAAGCCATCTGGTCTCAAGGTGGGAGACCAGCCTTCTATTTACATCACTTCAGCTTACCTTTTGAAGTATTATGCTATGTGATTTAGGCACATCTGATAACAGTAGTTTTTTTGTAATGATTGACTGTTAATTAATCATCATGTATAACAGAAACACTTTTTTTTCAGCAGCAGAAGCCTGTGAATGTTCTTCCAGAAACTTTGAAGTTAAATAAGAGAAATGTCGCCCCTGCCCAAGATCAGATGAATGCACTGAAGGATTCCTTGGCTATCCGCCAGACCTCTTTTTGTCCGTCCCCTCCTTTCATCGAGAGGATGAGATGTAAGACTGTGGAAAGCCACTTGCCAACATCTGAGTTAGATAACAGTCATTTAACTCCTTTGACATCAGCTAATGTCTGTTACATGTTTCATGTTGGATCAAATGGTTAATTCCATCACAGCTGCCACATATATTACGTTTGACACTTTGGTTCCTAAACTTTTTCCCATCATTGACATGTATAAATATGTTTAGTTTCCACTTATTTAAGTAGGTCAAGAGTAAATGAAGGCACATGCCTTTGGAGATTATGCAGACTGATGGAGGGAATGACTTCTTCTCAGTCAAGTCCTAATGGCTAATAAACTGGAGCCCTGATGTAAAAAGAAAGAGCAAATAACCACTTTTATTTTGAAGGTCCAAACGGATTTGAATTTGTCCTACCTGAAATTAATATAAATATAGAAAATAATATTCTTCACCTAAAACCCAAATTGTACTTGATTTAATTGGCTTGCTCAGTTTCAGTCATATGATGCTAAAGTGTAAAGCATTGTGTGTATCAGTCTATGTTTTGCATAGATAGATGCATTTTCACTCTCACCACCTTTTACGCAGAAAGTTTAAAATTGTTACATAAATGACCCTATTGCTCTCCAACCTCATAACTGTAAATTGATATGTAGAAAAGCATGTATATATTGACCTTCTACTCTCTGTCCAACGTCTGAGGCCAGCTGTTTGAACATCTGTGCTTATTTTGGACCCTCACAGCTGCCGAGAGGTCAGCCCCAACCTTGGGTTTGACCTGCTCCCCTCTCCTCAGCCTGCGGGGATCCCCACTCCCTGCCTCCCCAGACCCTCCCTGCCAGGACACCCCCTCGCCAATCCCGCTGCTACCCAAACCTCACTCTACAGTCAGCAGTAAAGGAAACTTCAAGCCCTCCTCCTTCTACAGTGCAGTAAAGAAGCGCAGGTCCTCCAAGACTCGATCCATCCAGTCTGTCCCCTCTCTCCCTTCACTGACCCCCATAGGGCAAACCTCTGTTCCCAGTGCTCCCACTGGACCTAGTGCAGCAGAGGTAAAACTGCATCTCTCGGACACCTTATGCAGGTCTCATGGTCATATATGGATTCTGTGTTAAATGGTAGAATCACATTCAGATGTTTGATGTAACATAATGCAATATGCTCCTTTTCACCCCAGTGATCTGTATCTGGGCAGTGTAGCTGAGTTTAACAACTCATATCAGAGCCTTCTTCGGTTTTAATGACTGGTTGGGAGTTCCCTGGTATTTGACGTCTTTAAGTGATTCACACACCTTTACACTACATGGAAGTCATTGACGTCATTCAGAAGTCATGTGAGAATCACTAAAGTGGCATGAATGAAGGCATGAATTATTAGATGACTGTAGGCCTTCGTGAACAGTAAACTAGAATTTAAGGAAGTATGTGTGTGACTGTGACCTAAGCATCACTGGTTGAGACCAGTTGAGAAAACGTGGGTAAAAGTAACAACTCTTTCCATCAACAATCTTTTTTGAGGTTTGAGGTTCTTTTTTAAAGCTGTTTGGTTATATTGAATATCAACTGCTGCTCAACTGCTAACGGTTAGGGGTAACATTAGAGGACTGAGGGTATACCAAGCCATTCTCATGGGCAAATGTGTATAACAATGAGTTTGAAGTGGCCATTTGGAGAATTCAACTTTCCCTGCTAAATACATAATGTAATTATGTAGATAATGTTGGAATTTCACATGATGATCTGAATGATTAAGTAGCATGATTGAAATTACTTGTATAACTCCAGGCAGAGCGATAATAGTGCTGAAGACTTCATCTGGGCCTCTTATGCGTCACAGAAAATGTCTGTCATTTTACTGTCACTAATCCATGTCAGACATGGTGATTATATAACCCCTAAATGAGTTGTCGTATGTCTTGTCCATCATCATCATCACTTTTTGTCCCTCTCCATTCTTTTATTTGTTGCCAGATGAGTCCAATCCAACAGCAGCGAAACTCATCACCTCAGTCTCCTTTGTCTCCGTCCACTCTGCCCCTGTTGACATCCACACAGCTGGATAAGCCGCCCATGCCCTCTCCTCCTCAGTCCCCATACCGTGAAGACACTGTCAACTATGGCCACCATTATGGTTTTAGTAAAGTGTCTTCAGTGAGCCTGTCATCCACAAAGTCTTCAGTACTCAGTAATAGAATTAAAGACAGCCCCACTGCTGTCCTGGCTATCAATACAGAGGTAGGGCTTTACCACACAAAATGTATTATGATTGATTGGCAGATTATAATTGGATGGATAAATGAATGGACGGATGTTAGGACTGAAAGACCACTAATGAATTGTTGTACTTAGCTGTCTGCCATCAAACAAACGGCTAATGCATTACTGTTCATCCTGACAGAAATCACCACCTTCAGATCAAGACTTACAGCCTGCACAGCTTCATATGTCAGGTAAGACCTGACCTTTTATTTTTCAACTTGGTCGTTAACAAGTGTACGCTGGATTTCCCACCTGCTACAGCCTAACCCCACACCTATATCCCTGCTACACTTAAAAAATGTTGCAGTAGTCATAATGAATACAAATTCCATAAAATGGGGCTCCACAGTCAAACCACTGATCTATATTAGAGGAAAGTCCTGTTTTAAGGAACAGTCGTATACTGGGTAATGTATTAAAACAGCTGGTTCTTGGTGCAGGACCCAGTCGCAAGCGCCGTATCTCCTTGTCCAGTAATTTCGAGGAAAATGAGAAGGAAGGGAGGAAGAAAAGCAAGATGAGGGAGCAGCGTTCTCCTCGGATGAAACCAAGGAAGTTGTTCAAGTCCTGTAAGACATGTTGTACTAAGAAAATTCATAGTTAATTATGTCTGGAGTAACATTACAAATGTTCTGGTGGAATAACATCTCTTGAGAAATCAGTGCCCCTCTGGCAGAGAAATACACATGTAAACCTGAAAAGCAAATGCATTAATCACACAAAGTAATATGAATGTTACCACATTAGTTTTTTAGGGACATGAGGAATGTGTGTCATAATTTCATACTTTCAAAGTTACCATGGAAAGAATATCAGAACAATATGTGCCAATAGGTGGTTTGGCAAGGAGCACATCTTGTGATCAGAATCCTTTTCTGGGTCTGCCGTCCGTTCACCAATAGAAATACCAAAAGCACAAAGGAGTTGTCTTTGGGTTAGGGTTAGCTTAGGAGAAATACAAAAAAAAATACATAAAAAAATATGTAATAATAAATAATATACAACAATCAACAGTCAACAATCAATTTGACTCTCTGAGGTTATCCCCCCTAATGGATCAGTGGCTCTGTCTGTTACCCTCAGTTGTCGAGATATCTGCTGAAAGTGAGGTGAGCCGGGTGATGTCATCTTCGCACACAGTGAGCTCCAGCCACTGGGAGGCTGATGGGACGGATGGAGACATGGACATGGATGAGGATTTGGAGTTGCCAAAAATTGCTGTAAACCCAAATAACATGTGCCAGCAATTCAGCTCTGACCTAATAAACAAGAAGTTCCAGGTTGGAAGTACACACAACAACACACATTAACAGTGTATAGCGACACACTCCAGTGTTAACCTAATGTGACCTCACCCATTGGTTTGTGGAGCACTTCATATATCTTGTCAGCTGAGTGCCACTATTAAATTTTGTATTCAGAACCGTTGTAAGATGATGGAGCTTTACAACAAGCAGTCTTTGAAGAGCGTCCAGCAACATGTCTCCTCCCTCAACATGCAAGTTACCAAACACAGGTCAGTTAGTGTGTAGTTAGTATTTGTGTAAAACACAAAGCTAACTTTTCCATTCACTGGTCATAGGGACTCATAGATTGCAAAATTGAATTTGTATATTTGCCATTTTTCCAATCAAGATAGAGCTTAATGTGATGGCTGGTTCTCCACCAGTGTTGTTTTCCAATAACATGACAGCACAATCCACTGTCAGCATTCAATGTTCATTTCCCAAAGCGATTCTAAGTTTATTCCGTACACAAGTACTTGTATGTATTATGGGCTCCAACTGTACAGTATTCTGTCTTCCTGCAGTCTGAAAACACTCTAGTTTTTGTTTGCTTTTTGCTCCTCTGTACAGGACTCAGAGGCTTGAACAGGTTCAAGGGGTCCTCTTGGAAGAGATCCACAGTTTGGAGCAGAATGAGACTGTGCTGAAAAGCATGGAGAAAGACCTGACTGTGTGTCTCTCTTACTCTCCCGCTCTGTCTCTCTCTCTTACACACACACACACACATACACACACAAGTTGTGTAACATTTGTGGGGGAGAATATAAAAAGTAATGTCATAAAAAATAATCCCACCATACAAAATTCTGTTGAATGAGACTGTGACTAAATATGTGTTCTTCATGTGGATTTGATTAGTGTCTGATCAATGTATGCTCTCTTTTCTCTCATAGATGTACTGGAAAAAGCAGAGCATTGCGTTCCATTCTTACCAGGAGCAGGAAACCAGGAGGTGAAATTTAGGCCTGTGTGTGTGTGTGTGTGTGTTTGTCTGAGCACTGAAAGAGTACTGTTGATGCTGTTTTCCTGCCACACTCTGATCAATGCTGTTCCCACAGGCTTAAACCCATATACTCTGTAAAAGGTTGAATAACACTCTTGTTTATTCGGTGGAACATGGATTAAAAAGCTTGACTGGAAAATGCGCCTTCCCTCAGGCTTATCATCATAAGTTAGACTATGCACCCAACGGCACAAGCTATTTTTTGGGGGAATGTGGTTAGTGCTTCTTCATATGACTAAGCTGAGCTTACTGGTGTTTATTTAGCATGCTTTCCTCTCCCATTATCCAACCAGGCACTGCTGCCACGACTGTAAATGACTATCCTGTTATACCCAGGTTTCTCACAGTTAATAGGCTTCACAAAATATAAAAAGTGGCTTTTAAAAATGAATGGATGGCCATAAAAATATGGGACACTAGATTTGTGTTCATATAGAGCGTCCAAATTCATCAACATGCCTCTCCTATCTGCAGGCTTAAATTAACACACTGCTCAAAATAGGCAGTTTTTGACTTATGACCCCACTCATTGCTCCCTCTGTTAATTTATGAGTTCCTCAGTTCCTGCTGCTGAAAAGCACCATGTATGTTATCCTACTGCCTTATTGATTTAGTGAAATGGTGGGGGTGTGTGAGCTGTGGCTTCTTTTTGGCCACACTGACATACACACAGACTTTATGTAACATAATTACACTAAGTCACTCCACAGTTTTTTTTTAAGGAAATAGTGCATAGCATAGTTTCCCCTTTAACCCGCAGTATATTTACATTTGTTATTTACCTTTATCTTGTGGGTTCTCCCACCTTTCTGGGCTCTCCCTCATTTGGTTGTGTCTCTTTTCCTCCAGAAATAAGATCCTGACGAAAGCCCTCCAGGGTAACGTGTGTCACGGCTTGGAGTATGAGGAGAGATTATTCACATCCCAGGTCTGATCCTCGGCTCTGAACTTCACAGCTGACATCTAATATGTGCTTCATTGTGTTACTCAAGTGTTAGACTTCTAATTAACTGTGTAAATCCGGAGCTCAGGTAGCTTTGAATGAAGAATATTCCTTCATAGATTCATAGGGTTTTTTTTCTTTTTAATAGAACATGTCCCCTCTGTCTGTCAACCTACCTGTCTGTCCAGTAATTGTTCGCTGAGTGGCCTTTACAGCATTTTGCTTATCTTATTGTCCCCTGCTTGTCCTGACTGTGTCATATTTGTCGTTACCGCCCTTAAAACCCTGCTGCTCTGCCTGCTGTTTTCAGATGTGCCTGATAAAAAATGACATGAAGTCAGTCCAGGACAGACTCCTCAGTCAGATGGTGAGTAAAAACAACACACTGGTGACCCTTCGGTCACAATAAACCAGAACAATTAGGCTTTCTGTTTGCCTTTCATTCTGTGTCCTTCATTCTGACAGCAGAACTTTGCTCCTTTGAAAGCCTTTAAATAACATGCAGTGTTGAGAATTTATGACTCAGATGATGCTATGTTTAAGGTTTTAAATGAAGTGTCTTTTTGCTTTTGTAGCAAGATGGGGAGATCCAGAGTGTCAAGAGAGGTCTGCATGCTTTGTTTTTCCCCTGATGGCGCCAGCTTTTGAGTTGTCCTGCCAAAGGTCTCTGCACTCTAAACAAGGTTGTGTATTTCACCACATGATGCACACTGTGCTGTGTGCTTCTGCTGTGCTGATTCCATTTCAAAGAGTTTGCCTCAGGTGTTGATGTTTCTGGGTTCTGTTTTTATTGAATGTGAATGGTTTATTCTGACCTAGTGTTGTTGCTACATGTATGTTTTATGAGAATTGTTACATTATTCCATATTTATTATTTTATTAAATGTATTAATTCAATAAGTTTTAGTGTTCTTTAAAAGTAAGTACAGGTAATCTTTTTGATGTCTTTGATGCTCTGTGATTTTTTTAATAAACCTTTCTGATTTATTCATGTAGGTTAGTTAGGTACTGAAAAACTAAATATATAAAATGTTAAATCTATCATTTGCCTTTAAATACCGATTCAACATTAGTCTTGATTGAAAATAAACAGTTTGAAAAAAGAGATAAGCCATTCTTAAAAAAGACCTTGTATTTTGAAGACAAGTAGTGCTTACAAAGGTATTTCTCTTTTCAGTGAAGACATTGACGGCCTCATTCAGATTGACATACTGTATGTACAGTTAATATCAAATTCATCCCCAATACCACCTCCCCCAGACTGCACAGTCTTTACACAGTCCAAGTGACACATTATTCATCAGTTAAGAAAAGGTGAAGCTGGTCACATGCACAACTTCCTCCCACTACACGGATTCACGCCGCCTTGTCACAGGAGTCCATGAAATAGTACAAAAAAAACCCAACACTGACTGAATGACAAGATTGTTTTTTTCCCTCCGCTCTCATCCTGAGAGTCGAGAGGCTCCACCAAAGTCCTCTTCCACCAGCCAGCCTCCATGTAGCGACATTCAGTAGTCTCCAGGACACACTGCCGCAAACATTTACCGCCATCTTCTCTCCTACACCCATGCCCTCACACTGGCGATACGATGGTCAAGGGTGCTGGAAGAATGTTAAAGATGCGCTGAAGATGAAAAGGCTCCAGGCTCTTTGAACTGTCACCGCTGAGCAGCTTTGTAGCAGCTTCAGAAAATGTCCACGCTCAGCATTTCTTCACAGAAGAAACTCAATGCTTTCACGGCCGGTGGAACCTGGAGAGACAAACATGCAGAGAGACCGTTTGTAAAAGGGGAAATGTACGAACTGTGAGAGCAGAGGGTGCCTTTGTCATTGTAAACAGCTATGATCGGAGCTATTAATCAGCATCGTGGGGCTATTTTTAGCACAGCCATTAAATGCGCCAAGAGTCTGGACACGTACTCGCATCCCATCCTCCCTCTGGGTCACTGTTACAACTCACAACAAGGACCCCTCTGCTTTCTAAACAGGCTTATCCAAGGACACTGTGGCATTATATCATTTCTCCCTGCTTGGCAGTATGAGCTCTCCAGAGGACAACCACCCCTAAACACCCCCCCGTTTAGAAGCACTCCATCTATCTTTAGCTCCTCAGCGCTCTCTGGATGAGCAAGGAGAGCTAAATATAGACCGCTGCTGCCCAGAATAGAGCAAACATACATTCCCAAACATACACAGACAGACATGGGCTTCTGAATACTGACCTCGTTAGGTGTTTGCTTGAGGCATGAACTTCCATCTCAGTGCTTTTAAACTCGTTCAGCTCTTTTCGGATTGCGGCCTGTGAGGGGGGAAAGAGGAAAAACAACATTAGTGGATCCCTAAGTACATCCTGAGCCATTGGGGTGCTGCAACCTTTGAACAGCAAAGTGGCAGCAAGAGGAAGAGAAAATATTATCAGCCTAAAAAAATAAAGAGAACTGGGGATTTGGTAAGATAAGCTGATAACAGCAACATGCAATGCAGATAGTCTTGATGAGCCAATAGGTCATGGAATTTGAAGAATTTTGGAATCAGACTGGCCTAAATAGTGAACCTGTTTTGGTGATGAGACCAAGTGATAGGACGAAACATCTTTCTTAACTGTCTAATATTATACAGTGTATTATATCCATACTGTCTCTCCGCGTTCCACACAAACACACACCTTGTCCGCTGCTGAGAGCCGAGTCCAGGGCTTGTCTGCTCTCCTGTCATAGTCCTGAGCTTTGGCCACCTCCACGTAGTCACTGAAGCGGATCAGAATCTTTCTGTCTCTTAGTTCATCTACTGTGGGCCGCTGGTTGAGCTGGAACACACAAGACATTGGGACAAACATTTACAGCCGGATGCTTTTCCACACGCTTCATGTGTACAAAACTTGGTTGATATTGTTTTGCTGTTAGTTATCTAAAACAAATGCTTCCAAATATATGGAAACTACTTGGTCACAGAGGGTTGTACCTTTCTGTTTAGCCGCTGTTTGATCTCTCTCCTCTCCTCTTGCTCTGTCTGGTCGTTTCTCTCTGGGAAAAAGAAAACAGCCAAATTAGAAATTCATACCACATCAGCAAGTAATTACTCTAAAAACACACATTGGAGACACTACAGGGTGTTATTTTATTTAAATGCTTAATTAGAGTACATTCATCAGCCATTGTGTAATTAAACTGATGTTAAATCTATAAATCTATGTAAGCCATAGCAAGTTTATCATGCCTTGACTCTGTGCAAATTCAGTTCCTGCCAGCTTTACCAGGCTTTACAGTGTGCACTCATGCGTTCTTTGGCTTCTGAATAATGTACTACACTTGGCAATCTGTGCTATTATTAATGCATCATCTTGCCCTGTTTTAGGTATTTTTGGTCAGGGCTTTGTTTTAATATACTAACAATATTTTTCTTATAAATATTATTAGAAAGTTTTGAAAAAAAAAAAGAAATGGGAGTGTTTGAACTTACGTTTCAAGATGTTCCGACTCTCCAGCTCCTCCACATTCGGTCTCTGGCTCAGCCTCCTGCGGAGAAACACCAAGACCACGTTTTGAACCATTGTGACTTGAGCTGTCCCTGTCCTATCCTTTCTTTACACCGGCTGTAGTTTCTTCACTGTGCGCGTTCTCGAGAGGAATCCCCTATGTCTCCATCTCGCATCCAAACCGCGGCTATGGTGTTTCGTCAGAGGCGCTCCCCACATCTGGAATAGTCGGAAGAAGCTCGATCCTCCTGTTTGAGAACTCTCCACCAAATTATTTGTCGGTCTCAGGATGCTGCATGTCAGGTGCAGCCGCCGGATTGCGTTTACTGTACACCGCAGCAGCAGCACAGGCACTCCTCTACTACCCGCCACAGACTACAGGCGCTTTTGAAGTGGGTCGTGACTGGCTGCTGGGGAGCGACTCCCCTAGTTTCCCTGGTTACTGCATGCATAATCTATGGGAGGCGGAGTCTAATGGGCTCCCACTCACGGCATCCCCAACCTCCTCCTGATGCACACTGGGCTACTGGCACAGTCATTTAACCCACGTTGTTGAACCACTTGATTTTATTTTTAGTCATTCAAAAGACCCATATTCAAAGGAAAAAAAATTTCAAACAAGGAATATTACACTTGATAGATTCAAAATACCGTTGCCTATTTTATGATCTAATACCATCTGTCCTATCTCTTCTTTACTATGACAGCCGTGTTTGAACATTCAGATTACACATTTATTTCAAGCTGTCACGTTCCCTTGCCATCAAAGCGTCCCAAAGGTCTCCAAAATCCAATGTTTTCCTGGAGTCCCCTGTGCGTGTGAACTATTCATACTTTCTATAAATAATAAATGTGAGCTGCACAACAGGGCTTGGCTCCAGACAGCATGTGGCACACCCCACAGCACACCTCCAGAGGTGGAAAGGACAGAGAGTGGAGAATGCCGCCACACAGCAGGGCTCTCTTTATCCCCTTTACCCGAGATAACACCGGCCACTTTATAGTTCTGTCCTGTAAAAGATCAAAGTTAGGTCACCCGCAAAGCAGGTGGCCCGATGTGTGTGTGCCACAATGGGCACTGAATAGCTCATAAAATCACTTTAGTCCTTTAAACCCTGTTAATACCATTTAAGTAGGACTAAAACCACATTTTTGTCACAACAGATGCCAGCATTTAAACAGGCATCAGTACTCTACTGCATTATGTTATAAGCATGTGTCTAAAGGTTTGCTTTCTACATCTCTACATAAGTGAAGCAACACTGGCAGTGGAAAGAAAGCTGGCTGCACAGTTGTATGTATCTAAACAGTAATGAGTACAGCCCAGCAATCAATCTGTTAAATAACACTCGTTTGACTAGACGTCCAGAAATAGCACGAGGAATAATTCAATAGTTTGATTCCCCAAGCAAACTCTCTTCTGAGAAATAAGATTAAAAGTGAAGAACAGGGGGACCCTTTAGTAGTTTTTGATCAAATCGGGGGTGTTTTTTTTCTACTATTGTAAAATCTCATTAGGTGGGGAACAGCACCAACACGACCGCTCTTTGGCTTCACGACTCTTCGATAAACTGAGATACAAAGTGCTCCCAGAGCTCTTACAGTATTACATTTTAAACAGATGAAAGAGAAAATCACTTTCAAAGCCCCAGCGAATATGACCATCCACTGTATTATTGACCTGGTCGCCGAGTTGCTTAGCAACAACACTTGGTATCTTTGAGACAATAGAGTCCTCCCGCAGAAATTCTCACTTCTCCCTAGCAACACACTAATGGGAATTTCACTATAACACACAGAGCTGTGTGCTTTACAGAGAATCTGGGGCTATTTTTAGACCACCTCCTTTTTTCGTCTATGTCGGTGAGCTGAATAAACCAAAGGTCGCTGTCAATAGAAACACTATTTTGGTAACAAAGACAGATTTTTTTTTCTTTGTGTGCCAAATGAATCACAAAAACCTTGTTGCTCTCCAACCATCTTCTGTCTCAGGTGACCGAGATGGTTTATTTGGGATAACCGAGAATATCACAACAGGAAAAAAACATTGACTCATTGCACCAGTTTCTCACCCACTGCTCTCTACATCCGGGTTTAATTGCTGAAATAAGGGTTTGAAAGGTATCCCCAGAATACCATGATGACGCAAAAACGCCTGTTGGCATAAGGGTTTCCATTTCCCACTCGGGATGTTCTGTAATGAACCGAGATAGAATAGAAAGTCTAACTACGCCAGCCAAGGGAGGAATGAAAAATCCAAACAAAAGGGAAAAAAAGCCAACGTGTGGGTGTCAGAGACTTTCAGTCTTTGATTTCAGCTGCCAACTCCACAAGGAGACAAAATTGGCCATTCCCAGCTTTCTTTCTTTTTCAAGTACAGTAGCAGGGCTCCCACCTGCTCCTCCCCCCATTATTTCTGCCATTATAACTCCCCGACAACACATTTGTGGAGAGAAGGGCGTGCATGGGGAGATGCATTATTGAACAGTGTCAGTGGCTAAGATTAGAAACAGTGGAGTGCGGCTGCAGCACAAGTGCCAGGCGGGGAGTCTCTAAAGATAGAAAGGTCATCTATCACTGACACAATGGATAGACAAGGTGTCATTATCCACCATAAGTCCTGATGGCATTTTCTGCTTGATCGGCAGCAAATGCAACAGTAGCTTTTCATTGTGAGCTGCAGATAGGATGGAAAAAAAGAGCAGATTGAATCTATGGTGGGAGTCACCTGGAAAAATCCAGAGGAGTGTGTGATGGATTGTTTTGTCATTTAGTATGAATTCTCAGGGGAAATGAGCTTTTTTTTCTCCCCCTCCTCTTCACCATTCTGAGCTATTTTTAGCCAGGATTTCCTCCCAAAATGGTGCAGTATGCCGTCAATTTATGCATGTACTGTACTGTCGGATGAGAACGCATATTCTTGCATATGCTTGACACTGTAGGTGAAGTATAAATATTTAAATAACTCATTTAGAGCCTCTGGTGTTACAGATTATGGCAGTGGTAATAACTCCAGACAAAGCAAAGGACTGCTGCCTTTTTGTGAAGCCTTTTTATATCTTACACAGCCTCTAAAGTCCTGGAGCAGGGTAAAGAGTTTTATTCAGTGGCGTCAGCATGAAGCTCACAAATAAAGTGTAAGTCGGTTGATCATTAATTTACACTGTCCTTGTGAAGAAATCTACAGCTATTAATCTAAAAGAGTAAATTCACTGAATCCAGTGTATAATTAGATATTTACATAACAGGCAGCTTCTCTCACTGCTGTGCTACAAGTGGAACCCTCTCTGTCTTTAAGACAAAGACCCTGCTAGCTCTCATGCTAGCTACAGTTGTGCTCCATCCTCACTTTTACATAAGCTTGTGACCTCGCGAGCAGTTATTCACCTTTTTTCGAATAACAATAAGATATGTTCTCCCAGCGAATCTAAGAATAGACCGGGGAGGCAGTATTCTTAGTTGTCTCACAGACAGACGCTAGATCTTGTTCTCTTGAAAGTGTGGGTGGCACTCTGTGCTTGGCTGTGTTATTGCACAGCAGGTTATGTAACGCCGTGGTGTGCCTGTTTGACACACTGGTGTTAAAGAATCTGAGTCTTGTGACACATTCACACACGAGTCAGTCTTTGGACATTTCTCAGTTGTATTAGAAAAGCTAGTTGTTCTATTAATGTCCTGGTAGGAGAGCACTAATATGAACATCAGCGGTGCGTCTTGCACAAACAGATTTCCTGGAAGCAGCGTCTGTCTGTACTTGTTGCACTTCAGAAAGTGTGAGAACAGTTGTTCTTTTGAAAGCATCCAGGCGTGTACTCGACACGTGTGTTTCTTGTGCCAAATGATTTCTGGGACTTTATTTGTTTTGAATAGATATGTCATTTCCCCACTTTGGGAACCTTCTCAGTTTTAGTTAAAATGGTTTAGTGCTGTGCTGTAATATAATAGAGGCTTCCCAGTACGAGGATTGGCCTTGAGTAAAAAAGTATTACACCCCAACAGTCTCCTCTGAGCAGTAGCAGATTACACAACATAAATCAAGTCTGTGCAAAACAATCAGATAATCTGCTTAGATCCAGTTTTTTTTATCTCACCTCCTCCTACTGTTGGGTGTTATGTAACTGAAGCAATTAAGCATATAGGTTTACCCTGCAAAAATCCATTGTCCTGATCCATCATGTGTTTGCATTGTTCCACCACGATTAACACAGAAATCATTAGCTAACTGCAGCGATATTAAGGGATTGTAGCTAGAAAGATATTTCAGAGCACAAAGAGAAATGCTTTTACTGATATGAGTAAAATATTTCATACGTCTATCACAGGACAAAATACATTGTACAACCCGGTGTTCAACAATGATCAGCGCTTAAGGTTTATTGCAATTACTTCAACAAGTACATCACTAATACTCCAGATACACAGATTAAAATGAGGATTTCATTGCTTACTTGGCAAGTTTCATCTCAATCTGCTGGCGAATTTCCTGGCGCTCCTGGTCGCTCCTTGCTGGGAAGATATTCCTGTCCTCCAACTCCTGCTTGCTGGGCCTGTTTCGAAGTTTGACAGCCAGCAACTCCTTCCTTAGCCTGCGAGGAAGTGTGCCTGCAACCACGCATACATGCATTAACATAGAAAACTCTACCTTATTACCATCCTTTGCAGACTCTCAGCTCTGACTATATGCAAACACATACTGTAAATCTGAAAACGCTGCCAATCCTTCCTCCATCCCAAATGCCAACAACCTCAGCAAACATCCACACCAAGTGATTGTTATTTACAGTGCAGTTTTTTAGTATTTGAACGACACCTTTTATATTGTGTTTGCTCTGTCCTGAAGCAAATTCGATTTGAAATGAAATGGTGACTATGAGGGAAAAATGCCAACTCTCAACTTTAAGAATGTTTGAGTGTGTTCACATTAGTAATATTGTACAACTCATAGCTGCTTTTATATGGAACTCCCAAGGCAGGATTACCAACTGCGCAAACCAGGCTACTACCCCAAAGACACAGACCTCCAGGAGTCCACAGGTTCACTGTGTCAACTGTGTAAAGTCTAATATTTACTGAAATAATAAGGATCCTGAGGCACTATGATAGAAGAGGGACCAATTTAATTAATTAAATTGTGCAAAAATTATATTATTCTGTTTGACTGTATTAAGATTGCATTAATTGATTTTTTTGTTCTTTTATAAAGTTGCTATGGTGAATTTGTCAGTTGCCTATTTACACATCCAGCAACCACAGGGCAACAGTAGTATTCAGTTAGAGTCGTGTTTAGCCACCTGACAAATGTTCAGTCAACTCCCGAAGATAAATATGTGGCTCTTTAGCTTTTAAAAGTGACTATAATCAACATGCTAGCAATTAATTTTTAGACATAAACACATTCAAATTCAATCAAATTTCAAGAATTTAAGTTCACAGTCATTGTTTTATTTTAAATCTAACATGTACAGCATAGAGCCAGGACAAAACCAAAAGGAACGTGGAAATGCACTGTACATCGTACTTGTAAGCTCTTCAACCCACCAGAGATAACGGACTCATTCCAGTCGTCCAAGTCGGTGGGGAGGCCTGAGGTGTTGGAGAAGCACTGGTCCAGCCGCACGTTCTCCTTATTCTCCTCCGCCTCCTTCTTGGGCCAGTTGGACCCTCCGCCTCCCACACAGCCGCCCCCCAAAGATGATGTGTGTTGGTTCTCGGAGCTGCAGGAGCGAGAGAGCCGCCCGTCTGAACACCACAGCCGCGGGGGTGAGCCCTGCTCACACCCTTCGTGCACACTAAAGGAACACAGAGAGGAGGGAAAATTAAGGTTGATAGTAGTGGGAGGAGTTAAGGATAACATCTGGAATTTAAATATATTAGCTTTTAAGGATGTAATCTATCTATTTCTAATAATTCTAGTCTATTTGGAGGACATTTTGAACAAATTGTTGTATTGTCAGAAATTAGAGATGTGTGCAAACTTCATTATAGTCACCAAATATCATATCCTGTCATATGGGATATAAGCTTTTCATCAACGCCAGCATTAGCTTTAACACCAATAAGACAACAAACAAAGCAACATATCTGTTTTCACCGCCCCAGTATGTCTGAGTGAGGAAGCCAATATAAACAGATGTATGGGGTCAACCTGAGGGCTTACCTCTCCTGTCTGTTCTTGGAAGCGAAGGCTCTCTGCAGCTCCTCCATGATGCAGCTAGGGGGCATGGGAGGGTGCATCATATTGCCTAGATGTGGGGAGCCTGAGGAGTTGGCCAGGGGCCCTCGTAGTGGCAGGGTCATTGAAGACAGGCTTTCTGTGGCCCTGGGTGGAGGCTCCTTGGGGAGGTAGGAGTTGGGCAGGTGAGCGGGGAGCGATACAGGGCCTGAATCTGAAGGGAGGGATGAGCAGATAAACACAAACATTATAAGAATCACTCTTTTTTTTAATTTTATTATCCTCATATCCATTTGCGGGGTCACAGGAAATGGCTTTTATCTTAGGATTCTGAGCTGGAGTTTGAGAAACACATTTACATTTGTACTTTTGAATTTAGACTCTCCACTACACTTGACTTGCACAGATGTTTAATATAAGAGGACATTTGAGCATCTGGAGGAAAAATATGAACACAGGGAAATAAACTTAAAAGGTTATCTTGCAAAGAAGTTAGAGATCGGCCATCTGCAGTGTATCTACAGTATGCGTGTTCTATTAATGGGTAGAAAGTGTGACTCTACCTACCCACTTCAAAGTTACCAAATTTAGTATTTGTCAAACTGCAGAATATGCAACTTTGTATTGATGATCCACAACATTTCAGGAAATATACTTTTTACTTCACTACATTCATTTGACAGCTGTAGTTACTAGTACTTTTCAGATTTACTTCATATAATAAATATACAGTATTATATATATACAGTAGTATTATATATTGTATGAATATACACAACACATTGTTAAAAAATAAAGCTTCCCAACCACAACCTTTTCGTCTCTTGATCTCTTGGAATAAAACCAAAACAGGGAGTGTCTATTTGACACTCCCTGTCATGTTTTACATGTCCATGAGTTGTTGGCATCTAAGATAGTTTAATTTAAAGACCTATTTGAGGCCCAGACATGTAAAATTATCCAATATTTAACGAAACAAAGATAAAAAGAAAATTTGAAAAAAATGAAAATAAATCTGTGCTTTCTTCTTTTCTCTTAATTAATTAATTAAGTAATCCTGTTATGACCCCCTCAGATCTATTTTACAGATTCCCAGGTTGGGAACTGCTGGACTAAACTACCAACGTGTAGTTCAGTAACAGTAAAATGCTGCTTACACAATGTCGTATCAGAATCAACAATATAATAACATAATAATAATATTTCAGTGACTGTACTGAACAAGCTTTTACTTTGGATACATCTAGTACATCTCATAATACTTCTGTACTTGTAGTATTATTACTCTCATGACATGTATGGAAACATATGAGTGGCTCACCATCTCCAGTACTCAGCTGGGACAAAAGTTTTGGAGGTACTTGTGGTGGGGAAGTTCCTGGAGTAATGTCCTCCTCTGGCCTGTCTTCCATGTGCTCTCCCACGTCCTGCAGCCCCTCAGGTAAATCCCCAGCAGGGTGAACCTCATCGCCTCCCTCCCCTTCCGGTAGTGGTATATTCTCCTCCACCCGTTCACAGTCCTGGAGAGGGGCAGCTACTGGAGGACATGAATGAAGGAAAAATAATGTCACTATTAAAAGGACGACAGCTGGTGGAAACAGCTTGTAAAAGAATGTTTTGAAGATGAAGGCGGTTACGTAGCAAGAACTGTACATCACAGCCCGGTTATAATTGACACGACTTGTGATGAAAACATCTGACTACACTGAAATACAAATGAAAAGACTTGTAAAATACTAACGGAAATGAAAAGCCTAAGAGTGATTGTTGAAATATAAATTGCAGATGGTGTTTTATAAAAGAAAAAAAATAATAAAATGAACAGATTCTAAAATGAATGAAACAGTAATGCAATTTGTACATTTTTTCCAAGCTGATTTTCTACAAATCTAGAATTTCTACAATGTCCAACTATACTTAAATGTACTGTATTTGTACAAACAAATATACATATTAGAGACAAAGAATGTCACTGAATTGTCTTTGCTGCCCTCTAGTGGTTCATATGTAGAGGATTAATTCCATCTCAGTTTCTTGTAGGAAAGCAAAACATTTGGGCAAAATGTTTCCCACTTAAATACTTATTATAAATATAGCAGGTAGGTTATAGGTTTTTGTGTCAACTTTTGTTCTAAGGAAACAGCTTAAAAATCCCTCTGTGTTCATTCAGATTGGTTTCAAGCATTTTATCAAACTGATCACAGCAATCTTATGCACTCTCATATTGATCTACTATAATGCGGAGGGAAAGACACCCAGACACTTTTTGAATCCATTTCTCACTTGTCTGTTGTTTTTGCAATTTTATTATGTCCATTGATTAGTTGATGGCTGTGAGTACAGCAAGGAATTGTCGTACCTTGAAGGGGATACTCCTCCTCAGGACCAAGGTATTCCACACTGCTGACTGTGAGGTTAGCGTTTAAAGGTCCCCCGAATCCTCCAAGCAGGACTGTGCCATCTGAGCAGCAGCCCTGGGTGGGGGAGTTCAGGTCGTGGCATAGAAGACTGCTGGATAATGCTACATCTGCGAGAGGATAAGAGGTGGAGAAGTTATTAGAAAGAGTTCAAGTCATAAAAAAGGAATTTTTTAGTATTTATTCCCCCTGTTGCTGAACCACACAGCTGATCTATACAGTTACAATCAAACAGCATTTTGAGACCATCTTACTTGCTTGATTCCTGAATCAAGTCATTGTTTTCCAAGTGAAAAGGGAAGTCCAGTGTCACGTCCCAAATCCTAAAAATGTCCTAAACAAGTAATAATGCCCTCTTCACCAAATGTAATGCCATTTCAACAACAAAAATTATCTTTGGTAACATTTTTTACAACTGGCACTCAGTAGTTAGTTCTTCATGGTTAGTTCTACAAAACGAGATATATCCTTGCTAAATTTGTAAAACATGAACCAAGCATAAAGCATTTATTACTTATATTTGTCTACACTGATGCTACTTTATAGTATTCTTTATTTTTAAGCAGAATAACAGGTTCATATTTTTCTTGTGTTGTACAAAAGGAGCAAGGACATGCACTATATTATAACTGGACAGGAAAGACCTTTGTATCTTTAAGCAGAACATTCTATTCATCCAGATGAAGGTTTCAAGAGTCTTTGAGGATTCTGAAAAATACCTTCAGAACAGCGTTAAGTGTTTGACAAAAGTAAAATAGCAGCCATTTAAGGAACAATACAATTTAAAAAAGTGGGTCAGTGCCAGCAAACAATGTCTGATATTTTGTTGAACTTAAAGATCCTCTCAAGACATGTATTAAGACATACATACAAACAGTCTGCTTGGAACAAACATGTGTCTGATGTTGTTTTTATCCAGAAAAAAAGTATAATTTTCACATTCAAATCTTTTAAAAGGCATCTACTGCATTTACCTCATTAAAAATCCCAGAATCTATGAATATGCTAATTTAGTTCACACAAGATGTCTTCTACTTCACTGTAAAGTCCATTCTCAGTGTCTGTGCACTGGTGGCTTCACGTTTCTACACCACATTTGTATAAGTTGCATACTGGACCAGGATTGATTTCCACACTATAAAAAAAAATAAGAACAATATTTCTAAGTGGAAGGGAACTTAAAACAATATTGTGCTGTGCATCTCTGTGGGTTAGTAAAAATGTATAAAACTGCTCTCTGGTGTTCATGAGGACTGACTTAATTGGAACATGACTTACCACATCTTTTCACCCACACCCTCTCGTTATCTCTTCCTAACCTAATTTATCAGAGGAGATGAGGAGTAATGTGGGAATTTGAATGTGTGTTCATGTGTTTGTGGATGTAAACATGGAAATATACAGCCACCCTCTACCATAACTTCACCTTCCACCCACCCAACCATCCAGCCCTGTACCTGTGGAACTCTGCTTGAGCTTCTCATTTTTCTTTTTCCTCCACTTCCAGGGCTTGAAGATGCGCCCCAGGGTGGCCAGCTTGCTGTTACGTCGGATGGGTGGAGTGTGGACCCCGGTCACCAGGCAACCAGTCCTCAGCACCCTCTGCTGGTCCACCAACTCTACTACAGTGACAGTGGAGGAGGAAGAGAAGCCAAGAGAAGGGTTGAGAGTTGTTACAGGAGGATGAAATGGGGTAAGGAAAGAGTGGGTGGGCGTGTGTGGTGGAGAAGCACGAAAAGAGGGCAAAGAGTGGGTTGCAGTATGGAGGTGGGGATACAGAGATGAAGAAAAATGTGTAGAAGTAGGTGAGAGGAGACAGTTTAAGGGAGGGGAGAGAAAAACCAGAGCACAATTAGTATGCTCACCTTACTGAATAAACCATGATGGACTCCAAGTGCTGTGAACAGATTGAATTAGAGAGACTAATTTGATCAAGCCACACTCCCTCACGGCTGTTATTTCCCTGCGAATCCCCTCCCACCGAGCCATACGTCATAATATCAAAATAAAAAACTCTCACCGTCAAAATTTGGAGGGAACATAAGAGGACATAGACACAGACAGACCTCATAAGACTACAAAAGATGCATTTCCCTGGAGACCAACAGGTGTGCCAGCCTCGCTGCTTTCCCAGAAACAGCATTAGGCTCAGCTGCCTGCTAAAACAGGGCTGATTGTTTTATTGTGTCATCCTTCTGTTTTTCTATTATACCACTCATATGTTCTCTGTCCTAGCTGTCCCAAGTGTTTTCAGGAGGTACAAATATATCTGCAATATGTTGCCTAATGCCACAAAATATGGGTGGCATTATTTCTTCCCACAGTGTGATGATTTATTCATGTCTTCCATGTTGCTTATGTCTGAGGATGGTTCAACCACATGTGCTCATCTGCTTATATTCTGCATGCAGGCAAATCCGTTTCCCTCTTTCCTTCCTTTTTTTTTTTGCTCTCTCAAATGCTTGCTGGTCTTGAAGGGTCTTCATAAAATAATATAAATACACAATAAAAAAAAAAGAAAAATGTCTCAAATAAAAGTACATCTGTGTGAGATTCAGTAGATTTAGTTTCATATACAAATAATGTTTCCGATAAAATGAATGAATGTAAAACAGTATTCAGCAATCAGTGGTGAGTGCAGTCCGTAATATTGAATGTGAGTGACAATGAGCTGTCCCCAACCACTTGGCTGCCATCTCTGGCAGAGAGAGCACCTTTCTCACTTTAAAGGAAACTTATGTATTTCACTGAACAAGAGGCTGTGACTCATCAGGCAAAGTGTGGTCTTACAGATCCATGTGCGTACATTGCCGCTGGGTCGCCTGCATGTAGTCAAGAGCCAAGAAAGAGGAAATGTACAATAAATTCCATGTATTTAAGAGCTACATACGTCAATGCAGCAATGTCTGCCTTCAGGAGACTGATATCTTTGTTCAAATATTCAGCTGAGGAGGAGGCAAGGATTTGTGATGGGGGATGTTGGGAGAGGAAGGTGGTGGTTTGTGTGTGTGTGGGGGGGGGGGGTGCAGAGTGGCTGAGGGTGTGATGTAGAGTACAGTGATGGAGGAGGGAGGATACAGCTGACTCCTTTTCATGCTTTTTTTTTTGTGCAGCCCCCTGTTTCTTCCCTAAAGCACATGGGTAGGAAGTAGAACCAGGATTGTGGTAGTGATTGGGGGAGGAGGAGAAACAAGGAAAGGAGGGCAAACAGCAGAGGAAAGGGTGGGAAAGGAAAGGAGAGGAAAAGTGGTGACAAAAGGAAAAGGCAGTGAGAAACAAGGAAAGAAAGAAGAGGAGAGGAGAAAAAGGAGAGCAGAGGAAAGAAAGGGTAGTGGCAAAAGGGGGGGGGGGACAAGTAGAGAGGAAGGAAAAAGAAAGAAAGGGAAAGGAAAAGTAATGGCAAGACAGAGGAAGAAGTAAAGGACAGATGAGATGAAAGGAGATAATTTCCAGTCGGCCTTTGACTGTAAAAGTTGCCCGGAAACAGGTCAGTTGACCACGCACACCCGTCTCACTGTGTCATCATCACTTCTGTCACACATGCAGCGTGGCAGACGTAGCGCCGCACGCAGAATCCAGGTCAATCTTGAAGGAAACGCACCCAGTCGCGCAGAGAAAAAAAAAAAAAGCTTAAGAGAAGGAGGGGGGGGAGTAGGAGGGGTAGAGGTGTTGAGAGAGAGCGAGAGAGAGACAGTGTGTGGAGAGTGACGAGAAGGGGGGAGAGGAGGTGGGGTCAGGCCCGCTGCTGTTGCCATGGTGACCACATCCAGATGCTGCCGCAGCAGTGGGAGCCGGCAAGAGGAGCGAGTCAGTCTGTAGCTCAGAGGAGAGGAGGAGAGAGGAGAGCAGAGGAGCCCCCTACACAGACACTGCCTGCCACATCTAAAGCCAGTGGCAGCACCCAGTGCATTGTGGGTAGGAGGGGTGATACCACATGGAGGACTGAGATCTGTCTGCATTTTGAAAGGGGGAAGTAGATGGGAGGAGGGAGGAGGAGGAGAGAAGGGGGATTCCAGGGAGAAGAGGCGAGAAGGAGAGATGGGAGGGGGCTGTTGCTATACGGAAGAGCTTGCAGGAGAATCTGGGCTCGTCCAATCACGGCGCAGCTATTTATAATGCATATCAAGTAACTCTTCATTTTTCATAGAAGGGGTGGTTGTTCAGAGAAAATGACAGGAGTCTGGGCAGAGCACAGGAATTAGGTGAAAACACATGCATGCACATAGAGATTTCTTTTATCCGCCGGATGAGGATGTATCGAAATGTGTGTCAGATAAGCATGAATGGACTACATGCACCACGTGGCGAGTATGCGTGACTCTAATTAATACGCTAACGCAAAATAGGATTTATTAAATCCATGTGTCATGTTGATGCAGTGGACCAATAGTCTGTTTGCTGTACGCCCTCTCCAACATAAGTCTGCACACACTGTAATTCCAATCGAGTGGTGGCGTCACAGATAAACACAAGATAAAAGATTAAACCCCCAACAAGAAAACATAATTTAATTCATAAAATACCTCAGGAATACAAGCAAATGTAAACTTTGAATGCCACAGTCTATGCTGCATTAGTGCAGTGTGAACTCAAAAATGATTTAAGAGAGGAATAAAGTAGGCAATGTGATAATGTGACTTGGCAAGAAAACTACAACAGAGAGTGTTAGTGTGCCACCAGGGACCACACCCCACTTAACCAGCTTGTCAGCACATTCAGGAGCATAAGATCTCTCCCCACATGTACACACTGAGCACATCCCCCTTCCCAAGTGCCCAAGATGAGCTAGCCAACAGGAATAAATGAATGAAGTCTAAAAGTGAAAGGTAACTTTAAAAAAGGAACACGTATTTTGTGGATGATGAAATGCCAAACACCCAATTTTCCTGCTCTGTTGCAACACTGACAACCACAAAGGCAAAGAATGTGAGTGAGCAACAAATACAACTGAATCTGCCTGTGACCTTTTCAGATTTTGCAATGAAAGGGATTCACACTGAGGGGTAGGATAATATCAGCAGCATAGTTATAGCAGTGAGGTTGTATGAGGCAAAGCCTTGCTTTGCTGAATCACCTGATAAACTGATCTAATGAGTGGGTTTGTGTTTTTAAAAGCTCTCTCTGTTGTATTAAAAGACAAATCAGAACAAAACAGCACTTTAGTATTAATTTAGTAGCTCAAATATTTGCACCGCTTGCCTTACACATTGAACTACAGTGAAACATTCAAGTATTGATCATTTTATTTTATAAGCAGGTATTTAAACCTCTCGTCGGCCTTCAGATCTCTGGAATAGCAATGCTGAAAAGGCCTTGAAGGGTTGTCAAGGAAGTCAGAAAATAGAGTTTGTCCTTCGAATTTATGTACATTTACATCTTAAGACTAGTAGTACAGTTCTATTTTTGTTTATCTGTTAGCTGAGGAAGATCATTTTAATAAATTGTCCTAATCAGTTAGTTATAGTTTCATTTTGTAGGCATTCTAATTGGTCGGTCCACCACTTTAATCCAGAGTGAAATATGTCTGAAACTATTACTGTACATGAATTCCTGGTCCCCAGAATACTTTCATTAGGTCATTAGGATGAAAGCTATTAATTTTGATGATAATGACTTTCCTCCAGAGCCAGGTTTTCTCTAATTCTGTCAAATATCTCAACATCTACAGCTGGATTGAAACACATTTTTATAAAGACGTTCATGATTCCCAGAGGATGAATCCTAAAAATGTTCTGATCCCCTGACTCTTCATCTAGCGCCACCGTGAGATTGACATTTGGTGTTTTTGAGAGAAATGTCTCAACAACTACATTACTTGATAGATTGCCATGAAATGTGGTTCAGAAATTCATGTTCCCCTGAGGATGACCTGTCATAACTTTGGTTATTTACAGTTTACGTTTCCTCTAGCACCATCATCAGGTCAAAAAGTCCTATACTTTGGTTAGCATGCTAATATGCTAAACTAAAATGTTAAACCTGGTAAAACATTTCACCTGCTAAACATTAGCATGTTAGAATTGTCCTTGTGAGGACATTGCCATGCTAGCATTAGCATTTTGCTTAAAGCATCACTACACAGCCTCACACAGGCTCACACAGCCGCTAGCATGCCTGCAGACTATTATTACTGTACTGTACCTGCTGCAAGCACTTCTAAACCAAACCTGATAAGAAAGAAATATATATCACTGTGTAACCTTTGCTGTTAAATTCTGTTTATGTGCTTCAGTGGTCTCATCACAGCTATAAATAACATCAGACTGACCCTTGACTCCCAACATCTCTGCAGGCCCCACAGAGCCCCAGCTCCTCGCTCCAGCCACCCTGCTCCTTCCACCCAGGCAACTGACAATGTGCCCTTGAATGGACCACCTCCTTACCCGCTGACACGCCAGCTAACCTCCTCACTTTACCCCCCTGGCTTTACAACTGCGCTGCCATCTGTCTGAAGCCTGGCTGCCTCGGGGGCCCGGCCACACTCAGGGCACACTGCTAATGACTCGCAGGGAGAGAGTAAGGAGCAGAAGGGCTGAAGCAACGTAAAATGAAAATAGAATTAATAAGAAAAGAAAGGATGAGATCAAGAATGGTAGTTTTCAAGTTTAGATGGATTTATTAAAGGAAAATCAGAGAGAATAATGAACACCTTCACAAAATCACTCTATTCAGGCTCCAAAAAAGTCCACCCAACACGGACATTAATAATATCTGAAAGCCTTGTCTCATAAAGCTTTCTTTCTTGTATGAGATTTATTTTGTCACTGCTCTGAACTTTGTCCCAGAAAATTACTCTATGTACACATTTGCATATCCAATCACCAATATTCATCCTGCTGAACAGTGTTTCAATAATACAAAAATAATAACATTACTAATGAGCAAAATATCTTTCTTCTCTTCAGGACAGTTTTATTATTGATGCATTTCAGACAATAGGTAGGGGACCATAACAAACACCGAGGACACAGAGGTCAGGTCCATGTTTTTTTTGTTCCATTTTTCATACCACAATGTACTTCATTAAGAGGGGGAAGAATAGTCGTCTGAGTCGACTTTCAAATGAAAGCCCAATCTAGAGCAAAACATTCTCATTTTAAAGCCCACCCTGAATTAAATTACTAGCATTAAAGGGGGAAAAACACACATTGTATAACCCAATGAGTGGTCCACATTAACCCTAATAAATAAGTTCTGGTCAAAACAATCCAAAACTAGCTGTGCTTCTTATGTACACGTGTTAAGATGACTCATCCTAACATGTGTGTACTTGTGTACTTTAACTTGTTTGGGAATGAAACTAATTTCTGAGAAAAATATGGTAAGGCAACATGAGTCTGCAAAGGTCAAGTCTCCAGATCATCAAAGTGATTACAGCCCTAGTGTGAAACTCCAGCATGTGGGCAACTGGCATCAAGAGAGTGAAATGATGTCAGTGAGGCCAGCAACCAATAGGAAATGCCGGAGGCCCTTGTTTGTTACCATATGTTGGTGTTGAGAATGAGGACTAGTGGGTGGCTTCATGTGTAAGACTTTGCTGTGGCATCAACAAAGAAAATCAAGAATCTAGCTCATTCTCAGTTTCTGATAAAAGGCTGCTTCTCAGATATATGTTGGGACAAGTAGAAACTGATTCGATTTTGATGGTTTGTCTTTTGTGGCTGTGGAGGGGCTTTGTCAAAAAGGTTTGGCTTGGACACTTCAAACTTCTAAAGGACCACTGTGTAGGATTTAGTGGCATCTAGTGGTGAGGTTGCAGACTGCAACCACCTGAATACCCCTCCACTCATGCCTCCCTTTCCAAATGTGTAGGAGAACCTACGGTGGCCTTTAGGTAAGGTAAAAATGCCACAAAAGAAAAAAGAGCCAGTGTTTGATTTGTCCGTTCTGGAGTCATGTGTAACATTTAGTCAAATCTATTGTCAGAAATGGAATATAATATTCATAGGTATGTTTTCATAATCACCTGAATACAGGAACTGTTGTGTTTTTGTTAGCTTAGAATTTGCTGTTTTTATCTACAGAGGGAGCAGGTCCTCTTGTACAGAGTCTGCCATGTTTCTACAGTAACTCAGGATGAATCAAAGTTAACATCCTTAGTTATTATTTATTAACAGTCGAAAACTCAAAAAGCTAACCTCCTTCATCAGGACTGTGTGGGTGTGGTGGCTTGATCTGATGTTGGAAACTCAAGCAAACAACACATCATCCGTCATCATGTTTTTATTTAAACGTTGCTAAACTGTGATTGGTGCACGGAAGTACTCGCCCACTTCAAACCAGCAGAGATAAAAACACAAATACAGAAATCTCCTGTACATTTGTACTTTATTTTTGTTTTCTGGGCTAAGAAATAAGACATTTATAACAAATTAAGTAGTATTAAGACATGCAAAAGCAAGTTTAAGACTTCAACAAGGTTTGAACTTTTCAAATATTTTAAATGGATGTTGGCCTGGACAGTAATTTACCATTAATGCTCAAAATGGGTACCACTACTTCTACACAAATACATAAAATATGGATGATAATTCCATGACACACACATTCACAAGCGCATACACACATGACACATTTACACACAGACACGCCTCTGCATTCAACCAAAAAAAGACAGGCTATCTTTGACCAACTGTGAAAGCCTCGCTGCAGCCGTCACATCCACCCAGTGGGCCAAAAATGTTCCTGCTAATAGTGCTTTTCCTTTCACCCACACAATAGGGCGGGCCTCAGAAAACGTCCCTCCAACCTGCCCTCCCAACATCAACCACCACCAGAAGAAGAAGACAAACCCTTAGTGTGTCCAAGAAGACTTCCAGTCCATAGTTAAGTTTTGGGCTGCGGTCCCGTTATAAGAAATCTCATCCTATTCCATCAAAAATCTCCCTCCAATCAGGTAATGGAAGTCTTGGTTCACCCTTCGTACCATGGGCTGTTCCTGCAGTCTATCACATTAATCTAACAAACTGCAAGATTCATATTGACTCATTCATCTCCTTATATCTTCAAAAGTGCTGCTTGTAAAGGATCCGCCTCTTCACAGAGATGGTTTAATTATAAAATTACGCTGTTAGACCCTATTCTCTAAAAAGGTGGGCTTGTGTTTACAACGACTTTCCCGCCAACAAAAAGGTCACAGCTTCAATCGTATAGCAGCCAATGTGTCTATCAACAGTTTTAAAAGTGTCCTTGAGCAATATCCTGAACTCCTACTTACTCAGTCTTTTTCAGTTCCTCAAGATAACAGCAAGTGTAAGCAGTCATGGCTTCCTAAAAGCAGCCAGTACTCTCAAAGTTTATGCACAGGTGGGTTAGCAGTGGGTCTTCAATAGGGCGTGGGCGATTTCAGTCAACGAGGCTAGTTATAGACTCCAGTAGTCAGGTGGGTGAGCAACAGTGTGTAATTTATTCCTGTTATTTCCATTGATTTAGGTCAGTGCCTGAAACATTTATATAAAGCAGACTGAGAGTACATTTTTGCTGAAACCACTATGTGTGCGACTACATGTTTTTGTTTCTACATTTGACACAGAAGCCGATAGCCCAGTTCCTCTGAGCTCCCATCGCTCTGCGTGGAGGAGACATCATGGTCTCCAGGCAGGAAAGATAATGTGAGGTGCACAGAGGAACAGTACAAATCATCACTGTTAGCACTGTAATCTCCAAACAAGTTCCCACAGCAAGGGTGCTACTCACAATTGGATTCCCTCAAGTGTGCAGCAATGCAAGCGTGGGACAGTTTAAACAACCTGATGTAACTGCCTGAGCAGCAGCTGGGACTAGGACAGGGAGCCATAGTGTACAGTAGTGTGTGCAAAGCTACTACTCCTCAAGGGAAACACAAAAGAGTAAAAATAGCATGACATTTTTCACCACGTTTTTGTCCAAAGAGCTGCGTTCATCCCATGTGCTGGACCTCACAAAGATCATGGCCGGCCGGAATGAACAGTAGCCAACAGCTCATTTTGTGATGCCAGACAGTACAGACACGAGTCAGTGCACTAACTCTCCAGTAACCTCATTTGTCATGGATATATGGATATGCTTAAACAGGCAAGATGTTACATGCATGGTCATCATTTTACCATGTAATATCCATGTCAATAGCAATTTCATGCATGTCATGGAAGACATACTAAGGACAGGACAGATATGCTGCCTGCTGCCTCTATTGAGAGACCAGAGATATGAAATGTGACGTGTGTAGTAATGATATTACTACTGCATTTAGTAATTTCAAGATTAGTCACTGCTACCACCTTGATTTAGGTTAGATATCACAATGTGTTGGTCTTACCCCGACAAGTAGATCCATATAAATATGACAAGTTAGATTCTGTAACTCTGCCTGAAACGATGCCAATAGAAGAAAATGTTGCTGTTTTGGTCTGACTGGAGGAAAAATGAGTCAGTCCGACAGTAGAATCTGTTGTGAGAGCTGTCTGGGACTGATGGCAGACAGGAAAACTGTCCACAAAAGATTTTGCCCAGTTGCACAAACACATCCACTTGTGTGACCACACAAGCTTGCCTGCAGTCGCTCTGTGCCAGAGAGCTGTCCTGGTGAAAAAGACATTATTTGGTAGTCGAACAAGTTTGGGCCATATGATGAATCAGTGTTGATGAAGAAGTTGCTAGAAGCCACTCACTCATCAATAATGACCACAGGCTCTGTACTCTGGGCTTGGCTACGGTTCTAATAGCAGCTTTAATGGGATTGGATTGGAGCTTTTGGCTTACATGGATGTATGGGATGATTAAATTAAACGGAATTTGTGCCTGGATCTGCACAGTGTGCTTTCCTCATTAATGTGTCATCGGTGGAAAAAAAAGAGAAAATTCTGTGTTTCTTTCCCAGCAGATCAAGAGCCCTGGTTGAGTCGCGGCATCTGTGATCCAGGACAGACTTATCAGCACACAGAACACGGCTCTGCTCGGTTCAGCAGCAGCCTGCTGCAATGCAAAGGCTGGCGCTGTCCATGGTGCTGAAGCTCACTACAATACAACAAGGACTCAAGTCCAAAATCATTCCCTATTTGCACCCTAGTGCAATATACTTCCTTTCCACCATCTTAATTGAGCGCTGAAATTCTTGGTGTAAAAATTATCCACTATAGTGCCCTCACAAACTCTTGTCTGCAGTCACCTCTCAATATCAACTAATGTGTTCACCAGCAACTAGTGATTAATCAGTTAATCGTTCTAGTCTATGAATGTCAAAAAATACTGAACAAAATGTTTCCAGCACCCAAGTCTCCAAATTGTTTGTTTGCAGACACAATCTACAATAATAAAGAACAGAGAAAAGCAGCAAATGCTCACATTGGAGAAGTTAGAAGCAGAGAATTGTTGCCTGATGTATGACTGATATGTGACAGTTCAACAGAGTGATGGAGCTAAATTCTGATAATCTACAAGTCATAAATTGTAACATACTACTGTTAATTTTCATGAATGGAGTGGAATACCCTTCACTCACTTTCCTCCTAGATACTCTCTTTGCTTCACACACAATCAGTCCAACAACACAATGAAAAGCTTCGATTCATTTCCTTTCTATTACGGTATACTTTCTAGTACAGTTATCTGATCTGGATGTATTTAATTTACCATCTCCTGAGAGGCCCTGGCAGAGATGTTCAATAACACTGTAGTGTAAGTGCCTATCAAACACTCTATGGAAGGCCTCACACCACTTTCTCTCATCTCTGTGATGGTTCAATGTCTGTTAGTAAGCCTCATCATACCTCCACTGCCTTAGGTACATGAGCTTTCTTCTTTCTTTTTCACTCCAGCTTTATTCTGTGTTTCCTTTCTCCCTATCCCCTATGTTTCTCCATCTCAGACAGGAGTGTTTATCTGCCATGGGGCCTGGGACTCCCCTCTGCCCTCTTCATCTATCTCTGACTGAATCTGGCAGGTTCGTTAGGAGAGAGGGACATTGCGGCTACAAACAGGTGTGAAGATACAATACATCGATTTATGAGTCTCTCTGTGTGAGAGAGAGAGGAAAGAGAGATAGATAGAGAGACACTGGGATTGCTGCAGTTGATGTTACAAGCATACTGACTGGGAGAGTTGGGAGGACCTGGACCTTTGATAGCTTTGGGTTTTGAACTGTTAGTCGGACAAAACAGCAGCATTTAAATAACATCAGCAAAAATTAAAATGATGCTTTTTTACAATGTCCATGTTTGTTTATTGTTTGTCTTTCACCAGGTTTAATTCTCTAAGTAGCTTAAGGATGTAATATTTTTCAGCAGATAGGTCTTAAGTAAATCTCAAATGTCAGAGCTTCACTGAGCGCACCAACAAGAGCAGTACCTCCTATTCATCTCAGGTGTCAAGTCTCTGAAAGTTGATTCTCATATGTACGCATTATAGCGTAGAAATGCAAAACTAGAGCTGTGGTCCCTTAGGCAATTAGCATGGAGAGTAAATGAGAAAATGAAAAAATCTCATGTAGATCAAGGTAAACAGAGGAATTCAGTATTGTTAGTTTAACAGTCACTTAAAGGTCTGCAGAGGATCCATGGAAAAACTGTCCTGATACTGGAGCTCATGCTGAGGCTCCCCAAATCAGACCCACACAGCCACTGCCTCTTTGTTAATGGTCTCTTATAGACCATCCATCATCTCACCACTGCCAGTTAGCAATAAGGACAACTTCTTGGCTTTCTTTCAATGAAGGCCGCCGCCTCCTCATCTCTGTCTCTCCTTGCTCTGCTTCCCTCTCTTCCATCTCCTTTCTGCCTCGCTAATTCAGTCTCTTGTCCTTTTCCCTTCCAGCTCCTTTTCTTCTCCTTTACTCCAAAAAATGTCTCCACTGTTCTGCAGACACGATGCCCAGAGGAGTTTCTTCTATTAGCTCTTCACCCTTCACAGCATAGTGCATGCAACTTCCTGAATGCCATTTAACCTTAGCCTTTAAAGGCTAAACAGCTCCATTATATTCTGCCTTTACACTGCGGTCTCTGACAGGTGTTTAGGGCTGCTTGGGTCTTCATTCTCTGTTCTCCAAGGGCTGTCTGTTCAACTGCCTGACTGTCTCATTCTAGCATATTCCGGCTGTGATTTAGTTTTTTTTTTTTTTCATTGCACGAGTCAGCACAGACCTGCCAGTTCTCCTGCAGATCAGTTCACACATGGATGCACACGCCAAAAATCACGCAGACCTGCAGGTGTACACGCGCAAATAACAGCCGCAGCAACACATGGCTCAAACACTGTCAAATGCTTAATCTGCTCCCACATCCACAGGGAGCAGGCATGATGTAGGGTTTTTGTTGTTGGCGCCATTTTTGTGCTCCATTTTCATGGGCGGCTGAAAGACAGTGAAGGCATCCACAGGGAGCAGAGCTCAACAAGGCGTCCAGATGCGGCTTATTCTCATTCACTACTCAGCGGCCATGGATCCACAATGTGACAGTACAGTTGCAGACAGAGAGGAGAAAGACTAACACAAGGCACGAAATGTTAAAAATCTCTGTTTTATATCATTGTAAGTTTAATACTTTTTGATTTTAGACTGTTAATTGGATGAAACAAGACATTTGATGTCTCTTTATATGAATATTACTGTATAAAACAATATATATTACAGATTTTTATTCATATCGCCCATCCAAATACAGTAAACTCTAGAATGACTTAACAGTGCTTGTAGTCATGGACTGACAGATATGTAGCACTATCTTAAAGTCTCGGCTTTAAAATATAAAGCAGTTCCCTTTGGAAGATTTGCTTCCTACAGCCTCGACAGCATCAATAATAATAGACAGTGAACATATTTGTTAGGCAACCAGGAAGTTTCTCTCAGCTTCTAGATGTCTGAGTGTTTCTCCTTGGCCTCTGTGAGGACCTCTGTGCATCATGGAGGAGAGAAATGAATAGCTCCCCAGTGGCTACTACTAACAGGTGGCCTTGAATGACTCACAATCCCTTAAGGCGGACCATGACGAATGAGTCGTGACTCTGGCGTGAATTACAGCTCCGCTACTGAAAATAGGAAGTAAGAACTTAATTATCCTGGGCTTGATAAAGGTGCAGGTGGTTATAGTATAATCTTGATAGTGTAAGCTTGTGTGTGTCTATCGGTCTATCTATCTTTCTCTGTCTATGTGTTCTTGTGTTCTCCTTGATGATAGTTAAAGAAATATTCAAAAACAAACGGACGGTAGATTAAAGTTTACTTGTTAATCAAGGTTCCATCACACATTGACTTGGCCAGTGAGCACATATCGGAAGCCTCCATGGATGCATCCAGTTATCGTTTTCATGATCAATTACTCTTCAGATTATTTTCTCTCGAAAAAAAAGACGACATGTTTTGTCTATAAAATGTCATACAATAGTGATAAACGCCAATAACAGTTTCCAATGTCTTGTTTTGTCCATCCAACGGTCAAGAACCCAAGATGTTCAGTTTACAGTGACATAAAACAGAAAAGGAGCAAATCCTGACATATGAGAAGCCGGAATCAGTGTAACTGTCCATCGATTAACTGAGGTGTTTATATAAGCGTAGATAGTGGATTTCTACCTCACCTGCACGTCTTTTACTTCTATTGGCTTTTCTCAGTTTGATCTTTCCTTTTTAAAATGTGCAAATAAAACATAAAAACAAAAGACAACGATAATTTCAGCTCTAGTAAGAATACATTTCATGTTACAATCTAACAGAATTTGCTATGAGCTACACATTATGGAGCCACTTGTAAAATTTGGAAATTAAAATCAGCATTTGTCCTGCAATACCCACCCATGTCCATTTCAATCTGTAAAGATGTTTACTACGCTTACTTTGTTGAGAAATACATTCTTTCCAATGCAACACAGGAAGAATGTCATCCAAACAGACAGAAATATCACTGTAACTTGACTACTACTACTCTATTGTATGAAAGATCACATTTAATCTCTAATAAAACAGCTATTGCCAATTAGTTTACTACATCCGAATGTGATGAGGCGTATTTCCGCTTAGTAATCGCTTAGCATGATGTCATACTGAGATATTTACAGACTGGAAACAGAAATAGAGGAATTCTTTTTCTAGTGACTGATTCTCACTTCCTCACACTTTTTTAGACTGAAAAACTTCTCACTTCTCTGTCACTGTTGCTCTCGCTGTTGTTTTATCCACAGCTGAATACAACAAGTTCACAATCATTCAGAAAAGTAGAGTTAGATAGATAGATAGATAGATAGATAGATAGATAGATAGATAGATAGATAGATAGATAGATAGATAGATAGATAGATAGATAGATAGATAGATAGGACCAGTGTGTAGGATTTAGTAGCATCTAGCAGATTATTTGCATCCTGAGCATTACCCGCTGGACATTTAAATGAGATAACATTGATACTCTCAAATCTGTATGCTTAGTATGAAGCTTCAGCCAGCAACCAGTTAACTTAGCTTAGCAGGCTACCTGTCTCCCCATGTTTCCATTCTTTGTGAAGCTGGCCGGTTACATCATTCGTGGTTTTTGTAAGTATTAAGCAAACATAATAGAGCGTGTTAATTAGTGAGCTTTAGAGGTGCTGATAGACAGACTTTGTTACCTTTGGACGGAGCCTGGCTAGCTGTTTCCCCTGTTTCCCAGTCTTTGTATGTAGCATACAGATAAAGGCATAAGAGGTAGCACACACAGATTTCCAGGACAAAGATGACTAATCTGAATTTCATGTCACAAAAAAATGCTAACGTTTCGCCCTCATGGCCTTCATCAGAGCGTGTGGCATGGTGTTTATCTATCTTCTCAATGTTCTCTGAAGTGTGATCCACAGGTGATACATAGATACATATGAATGTGTATGTCATTATTGTTTCATGCTACAGCAACTCATTCAAATCTTAAAACCGGCTTGCTTTTCTATTCTAGGAATTCTTGTGGCACTAATTCAGTTTTGTGTACATTATTAATTCTTCATTTTAAACAAAGCCTTGTTAAATGGGAAACAAATTATATAAGACCCGCTGACTCAGAATTTACCATATTTACTCATCAAGACCTGAGCATACAGGAGGTATTATGTACAAGACATTGCTCTGGCTTGGGGTGAGTCATCGTCACGGCTCAATATCGGCTTTCACAGGGTTTAATATCTTCTTGTTCATTAGGGGGGCTCCACTTATACCTGCAATCCTCAGAGATTCTTCTGATGTCAGATCCGAGAGGATTATCCAGGTATCAGTAAGGCCGGCGGAGGAGGATGAGCCCTACAAAAAATACTGATCAGTGGACAGTAGTGGTAAGAGACACTGTCCTATAACTGAACAAATTGGGGCCGACTGTTCGCAGGTTTAAGCCGCCATGTAAGCGAAGCTCCACCATGTTGAAGTCGCCTTGAGCAACATGACAGATTCCTCTGAGCTCTAGAGACACTGTTCTTTCATTTACCCTGCTCTCTGACTTCCCATGAGGGAAGGCAAAGTGGAAAGCGATTTTCTCCATGAATTATCATAGCATTTCTGGAGTATAGTGGAGTAGTTGCTCATTTGGACCTACAGTAATCCTGAAACGATCAGTTGATTCATCAAAGTTGAACAAAGTCTATGTTGTTGTTTAGGAAGAAATAATGCCAAAACACTTGCCAGTTCCTGCTTCTCAAGGAGTAGGACGTGCTGCTTTTCTCTGTTCTATATAGTTGTAAATTGAATATTTGGAGGTTTTGGACTGTTGGTCAGACAAAATAAGCAATCTGAAGACATCCACTTTTGCTCTGGGAAATTATGATATGCAGTTTTTTACTCTTTTATGACATTGTATAGTCAAAAAAACTTAAATATGTTAACTGGTAATAGACATAATAGTTGCAGCCATATTTATGTATTTATACTGTGTATTAGTACTGATATTGCCATTCCATTTTCCCCTGGTATGTGTCCTATGTAACACTTTTGTACATCTTTCTATAGGACAGTGGAATCACTTTATGGAATGAAGCCACAGGGACAGCCCTGCTTGGACACGCTCCCTGTCCACAGCTTCAAGGTGTCCTCTCCACACCATTACCTTGGTCGACACTCTGCAATGACTAAGTGGAAGTTTGAGTGAAAGTGACATTTTATTAGCAGGAGAATCTAAAGGGTCCTTGTCTGAACAAACTCACTAAACAAGTTTTTATACTGCTACGCCTGTTACTGGACTTACGTGCTTAAATAACTTTAAAATATAGTTGTAAATCAGCAGCTCAAAGAGGATGCCTCTATACAGAAAGTGAACAAGACAAGCTCTAGAGAAAAAAAACACAGAAAATATGATCAGAGTCAAACGTAAACCCTTATAAATTTGTTATGCCTAACACTGACTTCACTGACTTGCTGTATGATTACTGCACCTTCATTCAAGAGAAAAACATTGGTCTGATTCTCTGCAATGGTCAGCTGTAACTGCTGTCTCTATTGACTCTTCTCTCCAGTGTTGAGTAAGTGGATGAATACAGTGTCAGCCTCTGCAGCTGCAAGGGCCAATGTGTTGGGGGAAAAAGGCAGTGTCCGCCAAAGTAATCCTTTGGCAAAGACTGGTGTCCCAGACGCTAGCGCACTGATGATCCACACAGAGAGGGAGGGGGTGGACGATGTTGTGTACTTTGGGTCACCAGACACTGACATTGTCCTTGCAGTGACAACTGTATTTACTGTGTCTTTCATTTGCAAATTATATTCACATCTTAGACAGTAATGCAGTTGTGCATATTCCAGCGTAAGAGGCTGGTTCAGTGTTCCCTAATAGCTTTAGCTCTCATCACTAGCATTGCTGATCTACCAAACTGCTTTGTTGTTTATTCAGGTGTGTCAAAGACCCAGTGTGACATTATCACATCTACCTATGTGTGAATTAAATCATCCATAGGAGGGTTGAATTCAGCAAGGGTCCATTAAAAATGTGCTTTGGGCAGTTGATGAGTGCAGACAGGTGTGATTTAGAGATGTGAAAAACATGGGGCCTCATTAGTGAACAGTTGAGAGGTGAATGACACTGTTTGTTTTTTCTGAATCATTCAGTCAAGCATTCTTCATTTGCGTAAAACTCGCCATGTGTGGGAGTTAGCAATGACTCTTTCCAAGCCCACACAATATGACCATAAATAGCCTCACTTACATAAAAAAAATCAAGCCATGTTTTTTGTACTGAGGGTATATTGGTAAATCAAGAGCAAGAAACATTTACAGCAAACACAGCAAGATCCAAGTCTATCTGCAAGAGTTCATCGTAGATGTGCAGAACAGGACTGCTCCCTGGTGTTCTCCACTTATTAATGAAAGATCAATTCATTATTCCATATGCAGAGGGGATGACTAACAGACCACAGAGATAAACAAGGGCTCCATGTTGGAAAGCGCACCTGCAGGATAAAATGAATTGGTGGGTCGATCTTTTGTGAGTGCATGGCTGTGCTGAATTGGAGATATATCGCACCTATAGCCTGCATCACGTGGACGCTCATTGATCACAACAGTGATCAGTTCCGTATGGGGGGCGGCAGAGCTGTCAATACGCAGGGTCAAAGCTATATAGGCTTAATGCAGAAAGACATGCATGTGCCTTTCTCTCTCTCTACATGCAACACACCAAAACCTAGCGCCGAGACCCATGTGGCTCCTGAAGAACGGGGCTCTATAATGGTGGCTTAGATAAGACAACAAATACGCTCAGCCCGGCTTCATGGAGCAAAACGTGCATGCGGATTTTGGGATGATAAATACACACGCAGAACAGGGAGGTCGGCATCGTGCAGAAGACGAAAGATACTGTAGATTTTGCACGCGTTAATGTTCATATTAAACGGCCTACACGCTGATTCCTAAATACTACTCACAGCCACAACAGCCCATTGGGCTACAGGCGTCTTTATAACGCGCAAATCTGGAGGGGCATGCAGCCATTCATAGACGCTGATATGGCACATTAAATTTCAATTTGCAGCTCCATGATTCAGTGTCACAGTCTGTATTTTACGTCCAAGGTTGGAAGCATATGCGCTAATTATCCCTTGGTGTTCTGATATCCCACTGGGCAAGCGAGGATGCCCCTTTTTTTTTTTTTTTTTTTTTTTTTTTTTTTTGGAAAACCGCTGCATCTCCAAACAAACAGCAACATAAACACATTATTGCATATAAATACCAAGACAATGACGCGTCTTTCTTACCTGTGCCGTGATCCAAATCGATGCCCGGTTCGGTGAGTATGTTCGGGTCACTTTGAGATCTGCCTCGTTGCAGACAGCCGTCTAGTCCATCCGATGTAGCCATGGGGAGACAGCACAGGAATCCTGAATAAAATATTAAAAACCCAACCAGAGGCAGGCAAGGTCAGGAGGAAAGCAGCGAGCGAGTGCAGATTTAATTCGCTCTGACAACAGCCGCTTTGAGCATCTACCAGGGAGCCATGGCTGAGCAGAAATTCTCACTGAGTGTGTGTGTGTGTGTGTGTGTGTGTGTCTGTGTGTGTATGTGTGTGTGTGTCTGGGCTGTGCGCGCGATGATGTGTGGATGTGGGAGGGGTGATATACCCCCGATGATGCCCGTCCCTGTCCAGCAACACGACCAAATATTAAACACAGCAACACTAGCATGCTGCACACATTATATTGTACGTTATTATACCGAATATTGATGTATTTTATGGTTTTAGGGAACGCACCAGTATCCTTTATGCTCCCCCTTTTGCCCTTCCCTTTATTTAGGGTCCATAAGCTTTATTATTGGTTTAAGCAGCCCAGGTAACGCTATGAAATGCCACATTAATTCGAGCAATCATTGTTATATGCAGAATTAATTTATATTAATTGCAATTGGTTAATTGGTTAGAATGCATTAATGGACACATGACGTTGGTCAAGTGATGATGTACTCATATATATAGAAATACATTTAATTTGTGTTTATTATGCGATGTAATTTCCGTATTGTTTTATTTTTACCTCCAGGTCTCTATAAAACACCGGGAAGAAAAATGCAAATCTGGTTGTTTTATGTTTTGTTCAACGTATATAAAAAACCCAAATCTAAAATTGAAGCAAGGCATGAAAAGCATAATATTCTACATAGAAAATACATCTAAAATGAATTAAAATGACTTTTTCTTCTTGAATAATGATTCAACACTAGCATTTACTCGTAAAATATCATAAAAATGAAAACATTTTTCTTAAAACAAAGCAGGTTCATATCTGTGCCACAGGAATTAATATGCAAGCAGCCCATTGGCTGGCTCCACGTATGACGCGTCAATGCGGAAGTAAACCACAGGCGGAAGACAAAAATGGCAGCTCACAGGTGCAGCAACTGTGCTGCGCTGCTTATTCTTTGTAGTTTGTCGGTGTTTATCGTCGTAGACAGTCAAGAAACGACCCTAAATGGTGGTCACCATGCCACTACTGTCCATAATCCACAAACAACCACAGGAACAGCGGAACAAACAGCCGAGCCCGCGGTGGAGGAGAGACGGTGGGAAGCAACTGCGGTTGAAGAGGCGACTCCGGATGATGATGATGATGCTGCTGCAAGCGACAAACAGGACACCTCTGCCCCTGAAACCGTGGACCCCTCCTCGGTACCGCAGCCCAAAGACGATTTTCAGGAGGAATTGGTCATCAGACCTTTGCACTCAGGAGATATTTATGCCAGCTTCCAGTTCCGCACCGTGTGGGAAACTGATTTCATGAGAGGAAATAAAGGTGAGCTAGCTGTTAGCAGTCAGTCAGTGAACATGCCATTCATTCATTGTGAGTCAGAAATATCGTGTTTAGTTTTTATGTGGTAACATAATGCATTCATACCCCCCATTTAAATGATAATGGTTATTTCAGTGTATATGGAAGTTGTGAAAAAGTCACGAAATGTTTAACTTGAGCTCCAGTTGTGATTGTAAATGGGTATGAATTTGGTTTATACGTGGTTTCTTGATCCCCCAGTAATCTGATTATCAACAGAAAAGATCAGATACAGCATGTTGTTGTTTTTTTAACTTTTCAGTTCTAAATTTGGCTGTATCTTCTCTTCTCACTGAAGTCTAAGTATTACTTGTAGGCACATTTTTCTTTACAACAGCATACATTCTTGTACAATTACAGTTTTTGATGATTGTATTAAATTCATATTGACATTTCAGTAAAGTAAAACTGAGGACACAGAGGTACCGTTCATTCATTCAGGCTTTTTTTCCCAACAACTGGAGTCTTGAAATAGAATATTTCTACAAACCTAGTTTTTCTCTTGTTAATTCATACTCACATCATTAGACTATGTTTTTTTTTTCTCACCCTGACCCTAAAGTGTGTGATGTTATATTATGTTTCTCAGTGTCCCACTACCGGCTATTTCCCAAGTCTCTGGGCCAGGTCATCTCCAAGTTCTCGGTGCGAGAGCTGCATATCTCCTTTACGCAGGGCTACTGGAGGACCATGCAGTGGGGGCAGCCCTTTCAGCCGTCCCCTCCTGGGGCTGAACTCTGGGTCTGGTTCCAGGACTCTGTGACAGAGTGAGTACGGCCCTCTAGTGGTTGAAGAGCATCAGAGGTGAAATAAATATTCTGGATTTCTAAGAAAAAAGTAAATTTTAAATCTGATTTAATCCTCTGGATTACTGGTCAGAACATTATGACATCACTCCGTTATGCAAGATTGATTGATTGATTTTAGCTTTCTATTACTGATGTCATTGGTAAACATCAGGGTTTTGTGTTAGTCATACAAAATATCAAAGCCACATCATTTTGCATCATTATACAAACAAAAACCGGCTCACTTCTTTTTTTTTTTTTATTACCATGCTGCTACCTCAGGCTGAATGCAAGGTCTATGCTGCTGGTTGGTAAAAGTCATGGGAACTGGAAATGTAGGACATAACTTACTCTGCACAAAACAGAGGGAAAACTGGCCGCACCAAAATGTAAAGAATAGTGAGCACAGTGAAAAGAATGGAACACAAAGTTATGTGTCTGGCAGGTAAATCAGACTACTTTATTCATCAGGGACGTGTGCAGAGAGGCATTTCTATTATATTGTTATATAGGCATATTTATAGAATATAGATATATAGATAATAGAGAACATTTTCAATACAGTTTCTTTATATCTCGCTCTCTTCTTAAAGTTGTCTAATATGTGCTTTTAATACATTTTCATACCATTTTCGGCCCTTTTTAGTGTGGATGGCACGTGGAAGGAGCTGACCAATGTGTTGTCGGGGATCTTCTGCGCGTCACTGAACTTCATTGACTCGACCAACACAGTTCAGCCCAGTGCGTCCTTCAAGCCGCTGGGTATAGGCAACGGTACTGAGAGGCTTGTTCAGTTTCCATTTACGTTTTGTTAAGCTAATGGTGTGACTCCTGCGGCATGCAGGTGCTACAGATACTGTCCAAGATGCACTGCATTGCATGTATACTGATTGTCTATTTATTTTTGTTGAACTTGAAGAGACGGACCACCGCTTCCTTCGCTATGCCACCCTCCCACGAGAGATTGTTTGCACTGAGAATTTAACACCCTGGAAGAAGCTCTTGCCATGTGGATCCAAGGTGAGTGTCAATGAGAACTGAAATGCCCTTGTGTGTGTGTGTGTGTGTGTGTGTGTGTGTGTGTGTGTGTGTGTGTGTGTGTGTGTGTGTTCCTTTTTGTATGATTTTCAGACTCACTTTCAGCGTCAGTGACTACAGCCTTAGTTTCTTCTTCTGTTTCACATTCAGGCTGGTCTCGCTGTCCTGTTGAAGTCAGAGAAACTCTTCCACAGCAGTTTTCACTCCCAGGCAGTGCACATCAGACCCGTGTGTCAGGACTGGCAATGCAAAACCACATCCTGGGAGCTGAGGCAGACGCTGAATGTGGTCTTTGACCTGCACAACTCTGCACAGGGCAAGCGAGGTGAGCAAAAAGCATATTCTTCCTGCATTCAGGTTTAGAGTTTCTGAGGTTTGGTAGTAGAAAAAAGCATGAGGGCATCTTAGTTAACTTAAACTGTTTGTTCCTCCAGAGTGGTCTCTGTTTAAGATGTTTTCCCGGACCCTGACAGAAGCTTGTCCACTGGCCTCCTCCAGTAAAATCTACATTGACATCACAGACAACCCTCAGGTTTGATTCCCACATAAAATATGCTACCATCTCCTTTTAAATAATTAGTTTTCCCTCAATGGAAACCTAACAGAAAGCAAAAAAGGATCAGTGTTTACTGTCAAAGCAGTATCAAGGTGAAGATATTTAAAGGTTCCCAGTGGAGTTGTTGACCTCTAGTAGCGCTATGGAGCATTTATTTATGAGCGCGTCCCTGTATGCTGCAATGCACCAACAAAGGCAGTGAAGAAGAAGACTGCTTAGTAAGTAAACAATGCTAGATTTAAAATACTAAATACTTTTAGTATTAAAATATAAATTTTAGCTTTTCAAATGTTGTGTGAGCAAGGAAATAAAATCAACACTTTTATTAGCGCTCAAGGATACACATGATGTGTTTTAGTAACGCTGAATCTAACCATAACTCCACTGGGTGCCTTTTTTAAGGTTATTTGAAACAGAGCAGAGTTTCATTTTAATGTTTTCTATAAGTTTAACATTTTAACGTTATGTATAGAGGGGTGCATCATTGTTGGGTAAGAGAAATCTGATGTCATTTTGCAGGGCGAGCAGTTTGAGGTGAGCCCGGCCACTCCCTTGCTGAGCCAGGCAGTGGTCCTGGGGGACAGACGAACCTTCTCTGTCTACGATCTGACCCAACAAATCACCTTTGGCACTGTGCGCTCCCTCAACCTGCTGATCCGCTGGAAATCCAGTGAGGGTGAGTGAGAACAACAGAACATGACACACAGCGTGGTGTAAGACGCTGAACATACAATCGTCTTTATTATTGAATGCAACAAGAAGGACTATAAAGGAGTTAACAGCTGTGTCTGTTTGTCATATTGTTCTCAGTGTTGTCTGTGTTTGCCTAGTAATCATAATTTTAAACGCCCTTCTGTTTTGGTGCAGAAAGCCCTGAACAAGCAGCCTCTGAAGTCACTTTGAGACTGCAACATGTGTAAACGTGTTGTTGTCTTCGTGTTTTGTACCAAAGTGACACTGTTCCTATTTGTTCCTGTTACATAATCCCCTGTTGATTTTTCAAACATTAAGGTGAAACCTGTTTCGTAACAGCTGTTTTTAACAAAGTCAAGAAAAGAAACGGACCAAAGTCCTGATTTGCAAATGAATTATCGTCAGATATAATATTGAGCTCCACTAGATTTTGAATTTAAACATCAGCAGTGTTTTATTGTCACATTACTTGTCTCTGCTGCGATGTTAAACACATGGTCAACAATTAAACCTCCTTGTCTCATACTCCTGCCTGCAGGTGACATGCTGCGTCCTCTGCTCCACGCTGAGCGTTATGTGGCTGGTTACGGGCTGCAGACAGGAGAGATTCACACGCTGATGTACAACAACCATCCCTACAGGTCTTTCCCCGTCCTGCTGCTGGACTCGGTGCCTTGGTATCTTCGTCTCTACATCCACACCCTTACTGTCACCAGCAAAGGAAAGGACAACAAGCCCAGTGAGTCACTTTAGAAAGCATAAGAAGGATGAACAACCACAAATGTTACAATTATAGAAATCAGACCAGCCTCATACAAAGAGTGCTCTTCAGACAATGTAACATTTCTGTGTAAATTATGTAAATTATTTTTGTTAATTATATTGGTTTATTACTTCACTTTAGTTAACCAATGTTTGGTTATGTTTAAGACACTACTTGTACTGTACATGCACAGCAGAATTATGTGCAGAATAACTCAGAATTTCCTCCCAAATCCTGTTAAACAGCAGAAATGTTTTTTCCAAATATTCCCCACCCTCAAACCAGGTTCTGCTCTTGTACCTGTGAAAATAACTTTTGCCATTTTTAGGAAATTATAAAAATACTACTATTGTACTTCAACTAACTTCTTGAATATACTGCTGTGGGAATTTTTTGCATTAAGATAGATCAGTAAAATTATTGTACTAGCTAGCGAGTTATACTCTACATTCCTGGTTTCCCCACAGTTCAATCATTGTTTAATGTAATGCTTCTTTTTACCAGTAGGAGGAGAACAAGTCATATGAAAGCTGTAGTTAGGTCTCCCTGCCTGTTTGCTCAGACATTATATATACATCATATGAAATAAGTATAAATTATGCAGTATTTTCATATTGTATCATATGAGTAAAATTACCATAGCCCCTCTATGGTCTGTCAGTGGTTACTCATATTTCTTTCCTCCGACAGGCTACATCCACTACCAACCGTCTAAGGACCGTTTGAGGCCCCACCTGCTGGAGATGCTGGTCCAGCTTCCTCCCAACTCTGTCACCGAGGTCACCGTGCAGTTTGAGAGGGCTCTCCTCAAGTGGACTGAATATACCCCTGATCCTAACCACGGCTTCTACGTTGGGTATGCATATATTTTTCAAAACTGAAAACAGAAGTTGCACACAGGTTGCTTCTTGTGTCGCTTTAAAATTGTAGTTGATGTATGATGTTGAGGGCTGTAAGAGCGGATTGCTCTTTTTGACTTTCAAATGTCTGTTTCCTAAACATGTAGGTCTTCAGTAATCAGCTCTCTTGTACCGAGCATTGTCGCCATGGATACGAACAGCACTCGGGAACGTCCACTTTTCAGCAGCTTGTAAGTCCAGAGTTGTTTCTTTTCGGAGGAAAATGCCTGTTTTTGCTATTCGTTCATGTCTTGTTTGAGTTCCCGTAGAGAAACACGTTTGTCTGGAAAACTGAATGATCAAATTTCCCTTCTCCCTCCAGTTTTCCCTGTAAAGAGGAGTCCAGCTACTTTGTGCGCGTCTACACAGAGCCTCTGCTGGTCAACCTGCCGACTCCAGACTTCAGTATGCCTTATAATGTCATCTGCCTGACCTGCACCGTTGTGGCCGTGGGCTATGGCTCCCTCTACAACCTACTGACCCGGAGTTTCCAGATAGAAGAGCCCAGCCCGGGATTGGCCAAGCGGATAGCCAACATCATTCGCAAGATGCGGGGCGTGCCGCCACTCTGAGGCTGATTATGCATGCCAACTGGCTCTGCTTTTAGAAAGGAAGTTTTCCTTTTGGTTAAACCACTGGTAAACATGTGATATTCAGGGATAAACTGAGTCGAGCACTGATATGAATGTTTTTAACTTGAAGGTTTTGTATTTTGGTTTGTATTCAGGATAATTTCCTGCTGGTGAAGGACAATGTAAGAAAATGTTGACATTTGTCTTCTTGGATGGGAAGTGAGAGCTTTCTTATTGTTTAACAAGCAGAAGGAGCCAAAGCTGTGCAGTATGCTGCAATGGCAACTGGTTCCATTGTTTTTAAGTTTTGTGGATGTTTGAATCCATAACTTCACTACACCATAATATAGCCAGAATGTCTGAGGCTTTTTGTTAACGTGAGGAAATTATGATAGAATTATGTTTCCACAAATATGAGACTATTGAGAGCTCAGATAGAGAGAGGTCAGTCAGTATGTTACATTTTCTCAAACCTCAGTTATGACAGGATATCAAATACTGAGTACAACTACAAATTGACACAGCATGTGTCAACAACAACAGACAACAAATCTAATAACTATGGAACATCCAGTTCCTGATTCATTTGTATTATCTAACACGTGTTTTATAGTAATTTTAATATATAAGAGAAGAGCATATGCTTACAAAAATACTACCAAAACCATAATTTTTTACATTTTGTTTTTGGGGGTGGACGTAAGCATAACATAACTTGCCTGGAACTACTTGTTCTATATGGAAGAAACCTCCCTCTTATCAAACCTTTATTTTGCACTCATTGGTTGTTGGATGCATGCTTGAATGTTAAACGCAACTTTTCAGGTTGTTGACTCTTTCACTCATCAGTTCAATGCAGTGTCAGTGTCTTATAGCAAATAGAAATCTGTCATTGTGGAAATGACCTTTCCCTACCATGAAATACTACCCTGCAAGATCTTAACAACCTGTGTTATGCTAATCTGCCCAGAAGTCCATTCTGTTTCACTTGCTGTGTACAGAATGTGAATGTTTGAAGCGGTACTCTGTGTGTGAGTTGCAAAACTTTTCTTTATTGCCTTTTCAATAAACTGATAAAAAAATATATATATATTTTCTTCATTTTATTCAAATTACTAGCTGTGAAAAAAAGGTCCATCACTCTAAACTGCACCGGAGCTGGAGCTGTGTTACTTCCCACTGAGTGCCCACATTTTTGTGTAAACAGACTTGGCCCCACTTCTGGCAGACTCCGAGAGAACAAACACAGACGTCTCTGTATTTAGCCGGTCAGCGATTCTCACCCCTGCACGTTTGGCAACGGTGTGGAACAAAAACAAAGGAAAAAGCTGCATTCCACATAAGTGATGTTCAGATCTGGTCAGCTGCAAAATACATTAACTCTCTGAGCAAGTAGTCTTACAGTTGGCTTGTCACAACTCTGAATGACATAGCCTTCGCTTTATTTAGCACATATGTTTGTGATTAGACGAGTACGCTTTGTAGTTTTCGTAAATGACGAAATTGAATTCGGCTGTGTATATATAAAAAGCAAATTGAGCTGCATTTTAAGGTATGTGAGGTTGTGGTGCAACAGTGTTGAAATCTCAGGGCAGCAGACATTCTTGGCCACCTCTTTAAATAGTCTTGTTTTCTGCCAGTAAGCACGTTCCATTCTTGGCATATTTCATCATTTGTTTGTTCAGCCAAGCTCTCGTCTAAAAAGCCCATAAAAGAGACTTGTGAAACTGGAGACCTATAACCAGCAAGGTGAAGCATTTCTAGGTTCTTGAAACATGTTTATTGGTTGTAATATAAAGAAATGCAAATTGCTTCATACCTTGAAACTCTACAGGCAGCATATATAAGTACAGTACATATTTTAGAATCTAGAATATACAGTATTACAACTCATACAGAGATACTGTTACTTGACCAACATGTTTTTGACATCAAGTAAGATTACTTAAGTTGTAAACTCATCAAGTTTACACTTTGGGTCTTTTGAAGACTATGAATAACATCCTACAAAGTATTTTCCTCCTGACTGTGTGATAATATAATGTAGAACTGAATACTCAATCAAAACAGTATTCACGAAAATGTGCAGATATTTCTTTGTACTTTAAGTACAGGAACATAAAAAGGCTCCTTGACTATATAATATAAGGAGCAATTTTCTTTCTCCCCCAAACAATCAGACCCTGTGCAGACCAATGCTCAAACGTTGCACTAAATTGTGCTACTATAGCTAGAAAAAGTGATACAAATTTCCCATCGCTCAATACATTTTCTGTGTTGTTGTGCACATGTAGCTGAGTCGCAGGCCTATCCTATCAGCAGGGCTCGCTGCAGGCGTGGCCGCAGGTTGTCTTGCAGCACTTCTGCTCTCCTGGGCACTGACCATCATGGTAGCAGTACTCGGCACACATAGGGGTTCCCTTGGGCAGAGCACAGCGGCCCCGCTTCACTGACACACCAAAGACAAAAACAATTATGTATTACTCACACACATTAATGACATCACACACATACTACTGGAGTGAGTATTGGGGGGGGGTTTGCCACAAATCTAACCTGTATATGGAGCAGTGCACTCATGTCCACATCCATTGTAGCAGCATTTCTCATCATTGGGGCAGTCACTGTCATCAGAGCAAAATTCAGCACACCGCCCTAAGCCCCAACGCCTGCGAGGACACACTCCTGGCTTGGCTGAAGAGACGAGAGAAATTAATATATACACAGCTAAAACTGAAATTTCAAAACATGGCTTTTGAATGGGAGGGACTCTTTTTCTGTTGTCCTATGGACTCTCCATCCAGGTCACTGAGAAGATTTGACCAAAGATTTAACAGCTGTCCACTTAGAGAAAAAGTTAAACATTGTGGCTCGTACTGAAAGCAGGAGGGACACAGACAGCTCCACAGTCAAAGACACAGCATTTGTGGTCTGCAGGACAGTCTTCATCACACTCACACCCCTTATGTGATGGGACAACATTAAGGAGACGTGGGCAGTGGCCTGGTTTTGGAAGAATCACTGAGAGAAAGGCAGTGAAGCAGAAAAGGAGAGACATCAGCTGTGGTAAGTGGGATTACATTAATGAAGGCGTCTGGTTGCCAAACAACTTGTTTGTGGAATGAAAAAGACAAACATGCACTTTTTTCAGAAGTAAATTGGCAGATTATACATTAAACACAAATCTGAGTCAAAACAAACATACCTGTTAAATTCCCATCAGCCTTTGCAGCAAAAGCAATGTTAAAGTGCACAAATGCACTGAGTGTTAGAATCAGTGCACACACTGCCGACCAATGTTTCTCCATGTTAACTTCTTGCACACAAGAATGTACTCCAGTCCTGTTTGGACAAATATCCCAGTACACAACCTGCAGGCTGAGCAACCCAGTCAGAGGATGCTGGGTCCTTGTGCCTGTAGAGTTACATTCCCATCTCTGCACTTTAACAATGTGACAGCACACACACTTTTCTCCAGTCAGATACTTCAGATGGAGTTTGTTTAGGACTCAATGATGGAGTTAAATTACACATTTTTAGTATGCAGTAACAGTGAATAACAAGATTTTACTGTTATGCATCTGACAAAGGAGATTCAGCGTATTTCTTTCTTTTCATACAATCCTCCAGGGCATGGTGTGTTCTCAGTCTGACCCTGCATTGCCATCTATTGGCATAATCAGGAGTTACATATAAGCTGTTAAATAGAAAGTAGTTTTGCCATGTTCTTACAGGCACAACAAAAAAACAGCGCCAGTATCTTCACTGTGTTCTTAACAAGACATCATAGCTGTTTCAAAAAACTTTGCAAACTAATTTACTTTAACAAGTCATGTGAGCAAAACTGAGACGGAGGGGAAACGGTTGAACTGTGATCTTTATTTTCACTCTGCTTGTCCAGATATTTTCTTTTTACTCGAATACTTTTTACTATGAATATCAAGAACAAGCAACTCACACTGGTCAAGCTTTGGAGGCTTATTGTTACTGGGAGTTAAGCAGTTTCATACACTCTTTTCTTTTTCTTCTCCTTACATTTTTAAATATAATAATAACAATAAACTGTACACCTCATCACCTTCATCAGTTGTCACTGCTCTCATATTGAACATTACAGACAGTCTCTGCCTGTTGCTTCTCACTCTTTTCTTCTTTTGTCTGCTGTTAATGAAATCTGACTTTTGTCCTTTATAGTATAAAGCGCAACATAAGCCATGATAGTGGCAAATTAATGAGATAGTCTGAACAATTACATTTTATTTTGCCACAATACAGCGTGTATTTGATTCTAGATGAATCTGGCTGGGCTCCCCTTTGCCGTGAGGCCAGACTGTCTATCTGATTCAGTCCCCTGATCCTGATAAGGTGGTGCATTCAGTCTACTGCGCTGTGTCATGGTGTACCAGCCAGTACAGGATAAAGCAACAGATTCAAGAAAGGGCCGCCCAAACATTTTTTAACACAACTGTTTCTCATGGAAAACTAGTTCCAATGAAAACACAATGATGTCTCTGGATTATCCTGAGAGACAGGGACACTAACTCTGGAAATAGTTGCTGTAGATTATTTTTAATCTAATCTTTCAATGCCGTAAGCACCATAAAACATTCACCTCCATTGTATTTAGATCTGTTACTTAAGTAAAAGTAGTCATATCACAAATTTAAATGCTGCTTCCATGTTAATGCAGCACAAATAATAATACAATAACATAATATGTCATATGACTTTCAGGGGGCATGTTGCATACATTTTATGTTCATTTTGCTGAGAATACTTTCACTTAGATAAGATTTTTAAATACAGGAAATTTTCCTGTTGTGGAGTATGTTGTAGCTGATTTAAAGGTAGCTAATTTAATCTACTTTTTGGGTAGTTTAATCTGAAAAACATGTATCATACTAAATAAACTGATCGCATGTTTTGTATGCACTCTAGCCTGTAAAGTAGGTATAGCTGTTAAATAAATGTAGTGAACTGAAAAATATACTCCCTCTGAAGAATACTGTTGTAGAAGAATTTAAGGGCAGAAATTTTAATTATTTAAGTAAAGTAGGCTATACATACATCAAGATTTACAGTACTTGAGTAAATGTACTTTCATACATACATTCCAATCCTGCAGAAATCTCAATAAACAACAACACAGTAATAATGTGGTTTGTTTCCAGCTCAAACTATGGCAGCCCAGATGCAACCATGCACTTTATCTATAATATCGTTGCAGGTCCCTATGAGAATGCGTGCTCCAGCTGCAGTACCACCTATAACCTCTGGGTGGGAGTCTCCACTTGAAGATCCGAGCAGCCTGGGCCTGCTTCTTCATCTTCCATCAGTCTGAACATTATTACTCAAGTCAAGTTAGTTCTATAATAAAACATTATTACAGCTGAACATAAATCACCTCCTAACAATAGACCCGGTTCGCTATTAGGGTGATTATATGTATATTTAAGTCAAAATGATAAAATCTCATAGTATCATATATTTCTTGGGTCAAAATCTGATCTTTTTTGTGAACTGTGTCTTTTCAGTGTCTCTCAGATGTTGCAATGTAGTGTAACTATGTAAATGTATTCTGTCTAGCTTTGATTTGATTGACAGCTATCCCCCAAACTCTCAGGGAGAATCCAGAGGGTTATTATACAGGGTGCAGTGAGCAGTGAGGAGTAATTTTGCCCCCAGGAGTGGAAAGGCCATGCAATTTACATGTCCAACTGCATTGCTTATAGCGAGCTCAGTAGCCAATGAGATCTTAGCTTTTTAAGATCTAATAGCTGTTATTTTCACACACTATCTGACATATTTGACTCTCACAAGGGTGTCTGTTCATGTGTTTGCATATACATGTACACTCAGAATGCATGTACACATAAACAAGGTTATACTATTTTCATATTTTGGTGTTTTATATATATTTTATGTTGCATTCTCACCACACTAAACCTTAGAAACACCTTGTTCCTCCTCCCTCCCCTCCCTTCCCATCTCCCATTTTCCATTTTTTCTTTTTTTTCCCTCTTGTCCTTGGGAATTCAATCATGGAATAATATTGCTGGAAACCTTTCCTCTATGTATTCATGTAACAAGGGCTGGGCTAGTGGGTGTTATTGTATGTCCTTGAAATGATGTAGATGCTATCAGTTTCACTGCTGGCTGTGAATGTTGAACATGTGAATAAGGTGGAAAAAAAGATGGTTCAGTATGACTGTACGTGAAAGTTACAGCAGGCATGGTGACGACGAGTTGTGGGAGGTGTTGAGAGTTTAAAATAAGGCAATCTGCCCATTTGTATGGCCTCCTTGTACCTTTTCTATTGTTGCCAAAGTCAGGCTCGTAGATGAGGATGGAGATGAACAATACAATACTGATATAATGAAACCAAGGAAAGGGAAAATATGGCTGACATGAAGTAAAATGAACATGTGTCAGCAAGTATTAATAGTTGACTGCAGTTTTTTAGCATGACTGGCTCTCTAAATTCAATATCCACCTCTTGTGTGAAACTTTAAGGCTCTAAAAGCACATGTTAAAGCAAATTATTCTTTTGACGATATGAGAAAATGGCTTCACGTACGTTTTAGAGATATTAAAAGAAAGGAAAACCTTTTTCAGAAATGGATACAGTGTTTTGGAAACAAATTATAGTATAGTGCAGAAATCTTTCAGGCCAAAGTCATATGACAAACATGATAAATGAGCATAATTCCCCTCCATGGTCTCATATTGTTTCCAGACTGACCCAAAACAAGTCTCAGTGCCACCTCTTGACCTCAAGGCCCCTCCCCCCTGGGCTCCCATAGTCAATCATGTATTACATTGTGCATTAACCTGCCATTGACCTCTGTATGCTAAACCCAATTGCTATATTATCTCTAACGTAATGTTCTACTCTTAGTTATCTTCCTACGACTGAATCAGATTTTGTGCCCCACTTCACCCTCAGGCATAAAAAAAAAATTTCAAATGACTACAAGGCCCTATGGAAAGATGTGAAGGTGGGGGTGGGGGAAGGGGGGTTGCCTCATCTAAATCACAAAAAATGGGATCCGAGGTATAGAAGCTGCATCAGTAAAGAGGACAGAGGAAATTTTTTTTCTCCTGCTCGAAAGAAGTTTCTGGTTGGGGTGTGTGGATATTCTTTCCATTAGAAATAGTGGATTTTTAAAAATGCATCCTTCTGACACCTGGCACTTTTAATATCTCTAATTATCTCTTACTGGCTTGAGCAATTACTTCTTTTGTTATTACGACCAAATATGCTTGACCGATGCTCCTACAAATGTGTCTACTTATTCCGCTAATACCAAGAATAATGATAATCCTGTGATAATGTTTTGAAGTCAAAAATAATGCTAATGCCTCTAATGATGAAGCATGCTTATAAATCCCTCCCCGTCGTCCCATTGTCTCCCGTGGCGGAGAAGCTGGCCCCCGCGGCCCCATGGGAAATCTGTAATGTATTCAGCCAGGCCTTGGGAGTAAAATGAAAACAAATGTGGTGTAATAAAGGAGAGAAGATGAAGCGATTCTGTGATGATGCTCTCCACCAGCCTTATAAATCAAAATAAAAGTGGAGCAGGTCATATGTGCCCCCACCCTTACTGGGTACACACACACACACGTGCATATAAATATATATATGTATGTATAGACATACACACACACTCGCATGCATGCATACTAATACAGATGTGACAGAAGAGGAAGAAGGCAAAAAAAAAGTACAAGAAAGCTGTATACTATTTATTTGTAGTATACAAAGTAACAGTTCCATGCAACATAACATGTTATATTCCCATGTTGCTGTCGCTTTTTGTGTATGCATATCAGTCATGATTCATGTTACATAAATACAAAAGAATGGTAATTCTCTCTACGTGTGCATTCAAAATTACCACCAAAATACCCAGTTATGACCAAATTCCTTAATGACATATTGGATTTAAACTTCACTTATACAGTAGCATGACTCTCAAAAGTGTAAAACAATAAAAACTGATATTTTACCAACCTTTAAAACAAAGCAATCTCTGCTTGTGACCCATAGTCACATTTGCATATGATTATATTACCAAGTCAACCGCAGAGTGATTTTGTGTGTGTGTGTGTGTGTGTGTGTGTGTTTGTGTGTGTGTGTGTGTGTGTGTGTGTGTGTGTGTTTTAGTGTTTTCCTGCTTTATTTGAATATTTTTAGAGGCCTGAAGAAGTAAAATAAAAAACATCATTCTGTGCAGTATTTTTCCTGCTTTCCCACCCTGTTAATCATCTCATGACCCCTCAGATTTATCTTGAGGCTTATTTGACGGTCTCAACCCCTAGTTTGTAAACCACTATTACTGTAATTAAAAACTAATGAAGATGATGGTGGTGGTAGTACAGCCCTCCACCTGTAGGGGCTGCTGTGGTGTCAGTGTACTTACTGTATGATGCCAACAGTCCCAAACAGGAGAGACAGGAGGCTTGCTGATGGTACAGTAGTGGCTGCACTCATTATACAGAAAAACCCAAAAATTAAAATGGAAAAAAGAAAGCAGCTGCTTATCTTGGCCCAGTTTTTAAGCAAGCAACTGAAGACTCAATTTTATTGACAGGGGATTGGGGTTGATTTGAAAATTGTCACTCTCATATATGCATGGTGTGTTAGGTTTTAAGGTCAATAATGAGAGGTGAGGTTGTTGTTTTTTCTTTAGGATTCTTCTGCATTAGGATTTTGAAATGCACTCCTTCGGTCCCTTTCAAACCTGCAAACTTTGAAGATGGATTTGAGACTTTCTCTGACAAGGTGGCTGCTTATTACACAGATAAAGAATAGTAAACAGAGAGTACAATAAATAATTGATGCCTAATAAGTTGCGGGAGAGCGCACCAGGGCTCCTTTTTTCATTTTCAGGCCAAGAATAGAGAAAGCCTCCTGAGTTGTTTATTTCCTCCATCCTTTCTTTCTTTTCATGTCCTTCTCATTTTACGAGCCATGAGTCAACACAGCACACGTAAATGATATTTTGACACAGAGAGCCATGAATAATGCATTTGAATTTACTTTTATGCCAGAGTTAGACCCCTCTCCGCACCCTTTCTCTCCCTCCCCACCTCTCCTTTTTCTCCTCTCAATTCCCCCCTTTCACCCCTCCCTTCAGTCCCTACCCCTCCCCTTCCTCTTTACCCCACCCTCCTCTTTTTCCTCCTCCTCTCTTCACTATTCATCCTCATCAGAGCTCAACCTCATTTCTCCTTTTCCTCAGCCCCTCCCTCCTTTTCTCCTCCTACACCTCCATCAGACAGCAGAGAGGAAACAGTGCAGCTATCAGAAGTGAACATCTACCTTATCAGTGTTTATTATCCAGGTCTTGCTCAGATGGCCGCTCTCTGACACATTTGTATAATCATGAGATGGAATTGGGACACAGGCAAGATATTTTTGCAAAAGTTGACTGTCAAGATTGACTTACTGGCTTACTTATTGTTCCTTATGATTATTTATTATGGGCCAATGGTCTAAAATAAGAAATGCGAAGGAAGACTGGTTTAATTTAAATTTAAAGGACAAGGAGTTGAGAGTGACATTTCATTTTTCAACCAATCCAAAAGCAGAGAAGCCTTTTACATATGTCGCTTTACACCACCTAATGAAGGCCTCTAAGGTCAGCAAAGACCCTGATGAAGCCAACGGCATGCATTGATTCAGTGTCTAAATTAATCATCCATAACTTGATATGGTGCGATAAAGTCATCAGCAGCCGGCATACTGCATGATCAGCAGCAATCATTCTTCCCCTGCCACGTCACTGATGCTTAGCCCTGGGGCCCCACAAACCGCCACTGCTGTGTTTTAAAAGTAAATTAAAAACATTTATTCTGCTGCTAAAGAGCTTGCTTCTAGTCATGACAAACAGAGGAGGCGAGGATGGAGGATGAAGTTCAGAGTGCTTTGACCATCGCATCATAATCTCCATCATGTATCTATGTTTTACTTGTTATATTGACTTCCCTCCTGTCGCTGCCTCTTGGGTAGGTTCTCAGTTGTTTTATCTGGTTAAATAAAGGTGAAATAAAATAAATAAATAAAATCATCATCATTTTCATGCAATTTCTGCTTCTCCACCTACATATCATCAGTATCATCATCATTTTTTTGACAGTGTTTTCCAAGCTAGGATCCTTGTTAACTTCCTTGGTTCTTTATTTTGTTCCAGAAAAAAACTTCCTGATCTCAGAGACTATCCAAGTAAAATAACAGATTAAATTTAAATAACACATAAAGGAGTAAATGAAACAACAACAACACCCACTGCAAATCAAATCTCAGCAGAAGCTATTTTGGATCAAATCCTATCATATAAGGTGCATTTCACTGTGCAAGTCTTTGACTTTAAAAAGTTTGGGAACCCCTGATCCAGACCATAATCCAGATGGTGATACCAGTCACTGGCAGCGGCCTTTAATCTACTTACTTTATACTTTTGAGTAATACAGTCCTCATCCCTCTGGTGTGAAATCCCTCTGCTGAGAAGTGGCTTCGAAGGAAGCAGGGATGAATAATCTGCATCATCCTCATCGTCCACAGAGTGGTTCTTCATTCATAATTTAACGCTCCCCCCTCCATTACATCTGATGAAAGCCATTGACCTGAAAATACTGAGGGAATGAGCTGCTTCAAGTATGGCGTGAACATTGTCTGCGTCCGTCCTGTACATGCTGCCAGCAAACATCAATAAATGAGTCCAATGTCAACACTGGGATCTGATGTCGTTTCTGGTCGTCCACATGGAAATATGACACTGACTAGGTTTCCACACAGATATCTTATATTTGAATGAAGCCCTCAAATATAATATAATGCATATTTATAGTGCATATTAAAGGGCTCCTTAGAGTGTAACTGGATGTTTCACAACAAGATGCACAATTAATCACACAATATTAAACTCTGAGATGTGATCAAAATGTTTTACTGTAATAATCAAGTAAATTTAGACCACATGCAGTCCAGTTTTATAAGTGAGAGGACATCAAAGAGTGATCTCCATTCATCATCATGCATTATATACAGTACAGTATGAATGTGTCATGCAGTTTTGGAAAGTCAAATGTATTAAATGCAATTCTCTGAGGCTCTTCATTCCCATCCTATGACCCAGAAACTGCATTTTCCCAGTGGTATTTGAAAAGTGCAAAGATACACAGTATGCCGTTACATGTATTTAAATTGTGGTGAGTGTGTGTGTGTGTGTGTGTGTGTGTGTGTGTGTGTGTGTGTGTGTGTGTGTTTAAGACTAAAAACACATTAATGGTAGGTTTCTTTCTGGCCACACATTTTCCTGAGCTCAAACCTCTTTTAGTAGGCATCCTTTTGTTCTACTGTACGATTGGATTGTGAGGAACAATGGAAAAAGCTTAGCCCACAATATCAAGTAAACAGTGAATTAGTGCATCATCCATTTCCCACAATGCATTGCCCTGTATTAAAAACACAAGAAAAAAACTCTATTCAAATGGTTATTTAATAAACTTTAAAGAAGATTATTTCAGCTTGAATCTGCTAAAATATTGTTATATAACCAGTTTCTCGGCCAGCACAAGGTTGATGCTCTGCCTTTTCTTTCTTGTTAAACATGACCAGTTTTCACATTAAATATATAGGCTGTTTAATCGCAGTTAAATGCATTAGTCACTGTGTTGGCCTGAGGCAAGGACTGTGTTCACAGCGCATCATTTGCTGTGATATCTAAAGCTACCATATCCCTTTAAGCTAGTTTCACCAAGTGTATTTCTTGTTGCAGTTAAGTGCATATTTAACAGACTCTCTAGTTTCTCCTATATAGTTATTCATATCAAGCTTTTCAAAGATAAGCCCGTCTCAGAGCACAGTTTAAGAACTTCCAGCACCCTCCCCCCCAAAAAACAGAATGAAAAAGTTGAACAAAAAAAGGAAGCTCCAACGTTGTCAACACTGTACCCATCCTGTATCAGCATGAAAATCAGGGTATATTGAGAACCTCAGTGTGACTTCAACGAACCACATGAGTCATCTGGGATTATGAGTCATATTCTACCTCGGTACAACAAGAGCCCCAGCTTTACCACACACCTACAGACAGGGAAACTTTTCACAGACTCAAGTTACCACCTCAGCATGCCTGTGACTGTCGACTATGCTAAAACTGGGACAATTGCCTTTCTTTTTTGTAGTGCAGCACAAATGTTCAACAGATGTGATTGGATCAAGTTTAAACTGACTTTAGAGGAGTAAACAGTCTCCACGGATGTGAGGAAATGATGACTGATAACGAAGCCTTTGAACTTTGGAACTTTGCATTGCTTTTAAAATTTAATTTTGTGTTTTTTGTACTGCATTTAAAGCTGCCTGTCTGGTTTCAAGATAGGGTGAGCTTCAAAACCTCATGTTATTATTGATCAGAGACAAATAGATTTTATAATAACTTTATTATTTTAATTGCACCTTTCAAAACCTGCCATTACAAAGTGCTTCACAAACAAGGACAAATAAAATAATACAGGAGAATACTAAGAATAAGAAGAAACTAAATGGTAAAAGTTAATCTTGAGAGACCATTTAAGTAAAGCATGTACATTTTCTAGTTTCTCAGGTAGGATTCCATTCTGTTGGAGCACCAAAAGCAAAAGCCCTGTCAACCTTGGTCTCTAAGCATAACTCTCTGCAGATCATTAAAAGTAATAAAATAACTTGAGATATTTCTTGAGTGGAAAAAACACAACTGAGTTAGCTTTGTACCATGGGACTCAAGAGGTTCTGCTCTAAAAGAACTCCAAGGTTCTCAACAGTAAGTACAACATTTTGAGCCAGAATGCCAAGAGCAGGCAAAAGTTGGCTATAAGTGTGCTCAGGGTCTATAATGAAGAGCCAAACCTTAATAGCAGCCAAGCAATTATGCAGGGGAGATGCTAACTAGCTAACTAGCTAAATCAGATGGTTTGCAGTACAGCTGGGTATCATCTGCGTAACAATGAAATGAAATATACTGTTTGATAATCTGGCCCAAAGGGACTTAATAAAGGTCCTTGAATGAAGCCCAGCTGCACCCCATACTTAGATAATGTTTGAGAGGAGATAGATAGATAGATAGATAGATAGATAGATAGATAGATAGATAGAGACAGACAGAGACAGACAGAGACAGATAGGTAAATAGGTAGAGAGTGAATAGAATTGTTCTCTAAATTAAATCTAAATTGTTGCATGTAGGATCAGAAATGCACAAACACTCAATGTAAACATGCAGGAACAAAGACCCTCAACTCAGACTTAATTAAGTAAACTTCATCTGAAGTTGCAAACTCTCTTTGAAATGGATGCATCTGTGCCATTATAGGGAAATAATTGTGGCCACTTTCATCCCCCGCGCAATTAGTCTCGTTCTGTGAAGTCGTCAGTCAGATAAAGGACAAGAGCAGACAGAACCTTTGTCACTTTAATCATTCCTTTGTTTTTTTTCCACACTGGAATGGAATGAGTTCCCTACGGCTGAATGTCAACAACTCAATGTGTCCTTCAGGCCTATTTCACATCATTAGTGCTCTTCTTTGAGTTGATACTGTGACACTACCAACCTGTGCTGCATGTCTAGGGGCATTAGAAGCAGTGTGTACTATGTTTATGTTATTTCTGACACATATCTTGAGATAGCAGCTACATTGCAACACAAAATGCTTTAAGATGAGTATCGAATGACACCACAATTAACATACACAGCGTTTTCTTCTGAAGTAAAATATCTTGTTACATTAAGAAGAAGCAAAATTAGTTTGATATTATCATTGTTGTGTGCAGAATGTAATTATAGTTTAATATATGAGTCATCAAAAGACTGTTATCTACAAAATAAAATGATAGAAAATATATCTACTTAGCACATTATTATTATGTTTATTTATTCATAAAAGTAGCAGAGACTTATGGAAACTTGTGTGTGTTTTATTTTCTGCAGTCACCTAGAAAATCATGTAGATGATAAACTAATATTCTCTATGAAGTACTTTAATGTAATATGTTTATTCATTAATACTTGGCTGATTGGTTATCCAGGTTGAATGACAAATCTAGCGGCCCGTGTTTTTGTTTGTTTCATACACAAGTTTGGTTTTTGGTTTCATACATTTTTTTCCCCTTTCATTTGTTTTTCTTTTAGTGAGGCTGATGGTGTCTCATGCAGTGGTGTTACATATCACCTGTTTTTGTGCCAGATCTGTTCCATATAAGCTCTTCTAATCTACATATTACCTGACTTCAGTGGTTCAAAGTACATCTTCTCAAATACTGTGTTTAAGGACAGAAGTTATTTTAGTGCCAGCACAAATTGAATCTGAATTTAATAGTTTTTAATTTGAAATGTTCAAAACGTAATTTTATATGCAAACTTTAAAATTGTATTTCCCAGACTGAAATTTAATCTTATGTTTTGAAATTTGATTTAACTTGTATTTCTTTCAGCTTATGAGTATTATTTCAGGTTTGGTGGAGTTACAAATTTAGTTTGGAATTCAGTTTTCAACTTGAATAAATGCAAAAAAATATGGTAATATCCAAAGTGGGGATACATTTGTATACGGACAGTATGGAGATATGGTATGATATGATATGATATGATAAGGCATCAGAAATGATCTCTGAAAGGGGCTTTGCATAATAAACACTTTTAATACAGCTTTTAATACTTAAAGATATTTTGTTAGTAATACCCATACACTTTTTGATTGCAGTACTTTTAATTGTAAAGGAGAATTATACATCGTCATATTGCTTCCTTTCTTTATTATAAGTATATCTAAATATTTCCTCTGTCACTTCCTGACTTTTTGCTCTTTCTTCTGCCACTAATCACAGATAAAAGTGACTTATTGTCTTGTTATGGAGCAGTTAATCTTTGGTGCACACAGTCACTCTCTGTGGCACTGCGGTGAAGCCTAGTGAACCAAAGCTACAGTTCGAACACCCCCCAACCGCCCCACACCCACCCCCACACCACAGCACCTCCCAATAAAACTGATTTGCTCTGGCATGTATTGTTTTGGAAAATAAATCAGTCGACTCTTTCCACTTCATGCACTCATGACATCATTTGTTTCCCCTCTTAACTCAATTATTGTCACTTAGTTCATCTGTACGGCAACAATGACCTGTAGCTACAGTATACAGGACCCTTCCCACTCTCGGAAGCATGACAGAAAGAACTAGGAAACGGTTACGCCTTGAGCCTGTAAGTTTGTCAAAGTTAAATACAAGAGAGCATATTATCCGCCTTATTTTTCTGTCACCCAATCCTCTTTTTCCCGCCTCGAAAATAAGCTTCAAGGTAATTGTGTCATTGTGTCATAAGGCACAAGAAAAAATGGTAATCCATTAAATTGTATTCCGTGTTCTCTGTTGCTTTTGTTGTACAGAGCGACACCACGGGATTTTGGAAAGGTGAATTATGAATAATTGCCTTTGATCCAAAAAGCCTGACGAGTAATAACATTTAATGCTATAGCTGATCAATGAAGCTGAGGCTCCATGTTTTTCATGTTCGATGAGACAGTTTGTCAGGAGGTGCTTGTTTATTATCAGAGTCACAAAGAGAAATTGTGATTTACACCGTTTATATTGCCACAAAGTTGGGAAGTTTTCCTTTGCTTTACTTTACTTTACCAGTTTAACCTTTAACCTTTGCTGTCTGACATGTTCATCAGCAGCTGAAACATTAAGTTACAGCTAGTTTGTATGCATAAAAAGTTATCCTGGTGAATAATTTAGCACTGAACATGAGAGGGGCCAGATGTTATTGAACACACACATTCGAAAAGGTCTTTGTTGTGTCAATTAGTTGATTAAGTATCATCTACTCCCCTGTTGCTGCCGGAAACCTGATCTGTTTTTAAATGGATTCATATTACAGGGCCAGTGGAGAGCAAGAGAAAGGGGACATTTTCAATTACATGTCAGCATATTTGACTGACCGTCAGACACCATTTGATCAGGCTTTTACTTTAATTGCTTGCATTTCATTAAGTATAATCATTTATGGTAGAATTTAATCAGTGGGGATCCAGAGACACACTGTGTTAACTGTGTGGAGGCAAACAGCAGAATACATTCAATTAAAGAAGCAGAGGTTTAAGACAGTCTCATCATCAGGGCTAATTTAACTTTAAAAATGAGCAATATGTTGGTGCTTAATTAGGATCATACAACTTAATTCCAGATTTTGTACATGCAGGTCAAAGCCATCAGCTCAGTAAATGGACAAACAACTGTGCAATAAACACTTGAAAAAATCTTTAGTTATTAAGTGTGAAAACTTAACCACTGGAAATGAACAACATGCCTCTCACCTCGAACATTTTAAAGGGTTTAAAAGACACTTGAAACACTGAAACCCTTTGTTTTTAAAACTATTTCTCCCCACACAAAATACTTTCTTCCTACACAAAATCTCTAGAACGCCGACTGTAGATGTGATCATTTGCAGAAAAGAGGACAACAGCGGCAAAACACAAAGACACAAAGAAGACAGAGAGTGAGTGTGAGTGGGTACGCGGAAAGAGAAAAGGAGTGAGATAAAGACTGAAAATGAAGTATGACACCCGTAGTGGAAGAAGTATTAAGATCTTTAAAAGTAGCAATAACAGTCACAATCACAAATACAGAAGTATTACCAGAAAAAAATTCTCAAATAATCAAAAATTGTTTCTCATATATTTCTCATATTTACTTTATTTAACTTTTTTTAATGGTGCATTTACAAGTACAGCAAGCAACATTGAATGCTGCCAGAGTGGAGCTAATTTTAACAACTTAAGATACTGTTGGATAGTTTAATCTAAAACAATCCATCATATTTTTTTTAATAAGTCTTTATCTGAACTATAACTTAACTCTTAAAAATATAATTATAATAAATGTAGTGGAGTAAAAAGTATTATGTTCTTTTGCAATGTAGTGGAGTAGAAGTATAAAGTGAAATTGAAATACTGAAGTAAAGGACAAGTACATCAAAAATGCACATACAGGACTTGAGTTAATTTACTTATTTACATTCCACCACTGTAAGACACAGACAAGAAGCCCTGAGCCGAGCCTTATGATGAGCGCCTCGGCCCAGCAGGAAGTCTTCATCCTCCTAAATATTTACCAAGCACCTGATTCTCAGCTGATAGTCCAGACCTGGCCATATTAGGTCAGACACATCACAAGACCTGATCCTCCACCACCTGCCAGAAGGACACACATCAACAGCTCGTCTCTTTCTCTGTCAGATTCTTTGGTTCACCTGCGAGGAGCAAATCATTTTGCAGAGAGTCAGATTATCTCTGCAACTGATGGAAGATATGTCACCTGTGGATTTGTAAAAATCTTTGGTTTGCTGATCAAACACATTTTTAATCCAAAATATGAGTACAGATAATAACTGTTGTGGAGAATTTATGTCCGTCAGCAAAAAACACTCAGACTTAATTTCTTGCACACCCAATTAATATAGCTTGTTTGGTTGTGAAAATAACAGATGGAAAAGGCAGTGATATTAATAATGATAACTGGATTTATTATAGTTGGGTCACCCAAATGACACAATGTATTTTCTCATCTAGCCACACAGATAGTTTTGGATTTATTTGCCATGGTTTTGAGATAGTCCCTATAAAAACAGTCAAAAATGTGTTCTGTGGATTATCTAAAGTAACTGGGACACTGTTTCGGGAAAGCCACAATGCTGTTGAATTTTTTAAATATAAAGTTTTCAATGCTTTAAACACCACAAACAAAATTCCGTTCACCTCCATTGTACTGGGGTGGATACTGATATTTCAGTGCGAGTGGCTTGATGGCACCAGGCTACTTGAGAAGAGCCTACACATCATTGGCTATAGATTGTCATTAACTTTGGTTGAAACAGTCATGCCCTCTTCAGGATGAATTGTGAAAATTTGGTGTTCCCTTAAAGACCCCCTCCACTCAAAAATAAGTTTTTCTTCTTGCTCCTACAGTTGGATGTTTGAGCTTCACTGTGCAGATTGATGTATGTGCAGGGTTTAACAGTAGAAGGATGTTTTCACATTTATCTGCTGAAAGTGGAAAGTTTTTCTGTGCTCATTAAAATATCTGGTTTTAAGGGGCGGGGCCTACCAGTGTGATTTGTGACATCACCAATAGTTTGGAAGTCAACCCTGGTCCAGTATGCACCTTATACAAGTGTGATGTAGAAACTTGAATCCACCAGTGCACAGACACGGAGAATGTACTTTACAGTGAAGTAAGAGACATCTTGTGTTCACTGGGGAAAACTGCATATTCATAGAATTCCTGATTTTTTTAATGAGTTTGAAAGGGTTTTTAAGGATTTTAATATGGAAATTACACTTTTTTTGTGGAAAAACATATCAGACACATATTATAATTCCAAACAGACTATTTGTATACGTCGTAATTATGTCATTTTTATTTTTTTTTCATTTGTTTTTAAAGCGAAATACATTATCCACAGCTGTACATGTGTTTTGTGCGAACCAGCAAATGTTATGCTAACATACTAAACTAAGATAGCAAACATGGTAAACATCATACCGGGTTAACATGAGCATTGTCATTGTGAGCATGTCGGCATGGGGATGTTACCATTTAGCTTAAAGCACATTACTGTTGGTTAAATGTTCTGTGCAAAAATCCACAACCATTGGTTTCACTATCAGAACCACACTGGATTTGGCTTGTTATGGTTTTCTCACTCTGAGACAGTACTGAAATATTTTCACCCTGTGTCATCTCAGAGCTAATCCATTCAGTTTGGGCTGAAACGCCACAAATAAACAGAAATAGAAGACAAAACTGCAGGAGACAGGCATAAACAAAACCAATTCTCTTTGACTGCCTTCTCTGAAATGGCGAAAACCATGAGGCGGTTTCATTCATCCTATATGCACAACACCGTACGTGGGTGTTCACCTAACAGATGGACATCCTGATCTAAATTATAATCAGGTTATCCAGTGAGAAGAGGGACAGCTCATCATTGATGGGCATGTAATTTGCATAAAAGTACACATTGCTGTGAAAACCTCCATTGCCTGTGACATATGCCTTGAGTTCACTTTATCTAGGAATGCACCGTGCCACAATCACAGGGTGACAAGACAACAGGCGTTAAAAAAAAGAAAGAAAAAGAAAATGATTCACGAGCATTGTAGAGAAGCAGTTCACTCCTCTTGTGTCATTTGTTTTTTCATAAATACCGCAGCTCTGAGCGCTGTTAATACTTTGTATATCAGTTTGTTCTTGTTTGCCAGACAACGTTCAGCAGCAGCCTCTGGGGCTTGTCTACAGTCAAACAGGCTTCCTCCTCTCTTTCTCTGTTTTCTGTCAGTTTTAAGTGATAGAAGACAAGGGTGAGGGATGTCGGCAACAAGCAGCTGTACAGGAGTGTGTCGTCTGTTGATGCTGGTCTCTCCTGGCACATGTAAGAGCTGTCACTTTCTCTCTCAATCACAAAATTTGTGTCTGAGTGTGAAAACGCGGAGGCAGAAAGGATTTTTAAAAGCTTTGACCACAGTCTTAATACATTTGTGAATATTATATAGAATCTGAAAGAAATTAAAAAATTCATGCCAGAACTTATTAGTAACCTGCATTTAATTAAACCCATATATCAGAATTAAACAGCTCAATTAGAGAAAAGAAAAAAGAAATCTTGCTGTGTTTATTTTCTCAGTTTCCTGTGCTTACTCTTTTGTATCGTAATGGCAATATTTTCACAATGTTCCCCACCATCTGTGGGAATGTGATACCTTTCTATAGCTGAGTGAAAGAGGGGTGGGGGGAGGAAGTGGTGTTCTCTAATCCCAGAATCCCTCACATCGAATCATGCAAATTTGGTGCACTTTGAAGCGAATCCAGCTCCTACCATATGCAGAGTGAAAACAACAATCTATTATGCATGCATTGCACCAAGCTTATGGTAATGTTATTTCACTGCTATTCCTATAAAGTCAAATTTGCAGATGCACAACATATCTAAAGTTTCTTTTAAAATAATATTTGTCTCATTGTGGTGTGTATTTGTGAATAACAAGCAAAGTGTTTGGAGGTAGTTGCTGAGATCTGTTTGTGTCTCACTATGGAAGTGATGCTTGAAAATTGGATGGGTGATATTTTCTTCTTCCAATCTGTGTTTGAGAGGTTGTATTTTTCCCGTATTCACTCTGAGTACGTTCTCATGATTCAAGTTCTGCTCTTCAAAGACAACAACACAAGCGAAAACTTCCTGCGATACAATGCTGTTTGTTTTTCATGGTGTTTGTCACTCCCCAGCACCAAGGAGCTTAGCGTTCATGATGTCTTTGTCATGTTATTCACCAGTGACAGCCCATGTTATACTGTCAGAATAACATGATGAAGTTACAGAGATCTGCATCCGTCACAAATAAACTTTTATTGACCAGGTATATGTTCAAACTGTCAGGATGCTCATCAAAACAAATGGTGGGCTCTCACATTATATTTCACAAGCCAAAAAGCTGTCAGCGTGCTTTGTTGTTCTCTGTCTATGGCTGGATTAAGAACACAACATCAATGATATTTCCATTTGTTCAATGGCTAATTAGGGCCCACGACATGCCAAGAATCATTTTCCATCTTGGCTCATCCTAATTTGGGGGAGGAATCATGCAAAGTGTAATTGGCAAGACAAGATGTGACTGGTGTCTCCCAAACGGATCCATGCTTTGTTACAACATGCAGTTCTTAATGAAGAGGCCGGCAGCTTGCCTGATTATGTTGTGTTGTAATATAAAATCATATGCATAAACCTTCCAACACTGTGCAAATAAACTAAATTAAATCTTTTCAATCTGTCAATCTGTCTATCTATCTATCTATCTATCTATCTATCTATCTATCTATCTATCTATCTATCTATCTATCTATCTATCTATCTATCTATCTATCTATCTTTGCGTATTTACACATTGTTGTTTATTTGGGATTGAAGTTGTTTCGTCTTGTTCTCCCTCTCTGGGCAGATATGAGAAGAAACTTTACTGAAAGCACCATCAGCAGTTTTGAGACTGTCCGGGTCAGTGTGGGTGGTGTTGAAGAAGGGATGGCATCCTATTGAAAGGACACACACACACAAACACATACTACCACATATGCAGAAAAGCGCACTTTGTGGTGTACCTGTGACAGTACTGTTATGAAAGATGACAGTGTGTCAACCAGTTTCTTGTTGATTATGAAACCTATTTCACACAGTGAAGCATTGTTTTCCTGTGGTGTTGCATGTGCCCAAACCCTGTACATAAACAGGCTGACTTGCTAACTTGTAAAGTGAGAGTGTCTAGGTGTCACTCTTTATTCTTGATGTTAGATTCAGAGGTTGTTACAAATGTATTTCTTCTGATTAAATACATTGGGCGTCCTTTAAAACTTCTCAACATCCAGTTCACCATTTTATTTACACTGCCAGGCAGCCCTCGCTTGTTCCAACTCCTCATTCAAACTATATGATGTTTACACTGTGAAAAATATTAAAACCCCAAAAACTACTGTTTTTATGGCTACACATTGCCATCAAACTGACATATTCTAAATATTTTGTTTATCATTTTATACACATTTCCCCAAAACTTCAGCCTGACCTATTTTACATCATTGGAAAGTTTTTCCACTTGAATTTAAAATAAAGCTCTGTATGGTTTTGCTGCACATCATGAGTTTGCAATGACTAAACCACTGACAGGTCAGAGTGCTTTATGGGGGTTTTGCAGTATAATACAGCCCTGTGCATACATACATAGTACATATACAACACTGAAATATACACAAACATGCATACAGTTGTCACAGTCGCACTCACTCTGCCATTATGCACACAAAGCCTCATAGCTTGAGCGTATACCTTATAAATCCACAGGATTTGGGGAATAAAACTGTTAACCCACTGTTGAGAGTGAGTGTGTCTCGGCAGGGGTGGCTGCATATCATGCAGGATGAGAGACGGGACGTGGGGTGGCTTTATCACTCAAACTGGCCTCATGGAGCCCAGCGCTCTTTGCCAGCCAGACTCCAAGTTATTCTATGCCAGTGGAGCATTGATTTTCCACACTGTTAGCTCACATGATTCCCCCTTTCCTCAGAGGAAAATTGCTGGGATGAAAAAAAAAAGGACTCCCTGTGATCGATTGGTCCACTGCGCTACTGAATTCAGGTTACAAGCTGAGGGAGATGAGAAGAGAGGGAGGGAGGGTGAGGATGAAGACAGTGCACAGCGGGGCGTTTGCATGTTAGTCTCACTGAGGTAAATATGGACCTGTAAAACTAGGGCTGAAGAGGAATAGGTTGTAAAGCAACAGCAATACAGCAGTGCACATGTACTTGTTTTACACCTTGTTAACATTTAACCACTGAAAAAAGAAAAAAAGAAAAAAGAATCACCATTTTTCACTTTTGTCCATAATAATGAACTTGTTGCTGAGTATTTTGTCACAACCCTTGCAGAGGCCTCACACAAGAGTATAGTTATGCATATTAGTTAAGACCTAATCACAATGGAGAGTCATTTAATTGCTCTCTTTTAAATGTTATTAATCTTTCCAAAAATATTTTACACTTTATCTTAACTGCTGTGGTACTCACATCAGGCTCCTAAATAATCTGTGAAATATATCTGTGAATCGGTAACTGAAGCCGTTAACTCGTTCTTTTTGGCCATACACACTTTTCTTTATGTAACAGCATTCTATAGTCAGTTTTTTCACACATTAATCACTTTCAGAATAAGCCAGTAATTATCCAAAAATACAGCGCCAACAAGCAACAGAGCACAATGATGTAGTTTCCTTCCTTTACAAAAAACTTGGCAACAAGGAAAGAACATCAAGTGTATGGAGACGGTATGAAAATAGCCCATGCCATCAACAGCCAGTCACTTAGCCATTTACTATTAATAAATAATGCTCTGTCTTCCTTTCAGCCATTGCTTCTTCTAGTTTTAAATGGTATACATTTTCATTAACGTCAGTGGGCTCTTCTTTATGGTGCCATCCTGCATGTTAGGTGAGCTTCTCTCTCAGCCTCTCAAGACCATTATGTTAGCAGTGATGCATATGAACTCATTTTCACATGATGGATGTGAAGGATGGGGGAGAGGCACAATGGCCTCATACAATAGCTCATCTCTGAGTGTGAAAACAGAAGCTTCCTGTGTGTTTTACCATGAAACATCACGTCATGCATATATGTATATACAGTACATATAGGATAGATTTTTAACCATGCTAGCAGTGTGGCTCTAGGAAGTCAGTCCACCAGTTTGGCCCAACCTAAAATATCTCAAGAACTATTGAACAGATTAAAGGTGAAATGTTGTCCCTGCATTCATACCCCGACAATGATTCCTCGTGACTTGGTGGTGATCCCCTGACTTTTCCTCTAGCGACTTAATTTGTCAAATATTTGATTCATGACCAAATATCTACAAAAGTAATGGCATTCCTATCAGCATTTTTATTTGGTGCTAATTGGCAAATGTTAGCATGCTAACACGCTAAACTATGGTCACACTACACAGTCCAGCCAGGATTTTGTTGCAGCCTAAAATGCATGATTTCATGGCAGCTTTTCTAAAAATACGAAACTTGCGAAAAATGTGAAAGGCCCTATAGCAAGGTTTGGTTTGACTGTTACTGTAAAAACACAGCGCTTCCAGAGGGCCTGCTCCCCGTGTAGATAAAAACAGCTTATTAAGGTAACAAAAACACGATTCTCATTTACGCACACAAAACATACCTATATATTCTACAGGTAAAATCTGGGGGGTTGTAAGTTGAGTGAAGCAACTTTTCAAAGGCAACCTGATTTCAACTCTGCACCAGTTATTTGAACAATTATGTATGAATAGGGGCCCTGGAGGACAATTTTCACACACTGGAGGTAGCCCTAGTTCCACTGGTGAAACCCATATGTAGAGTGTGATTCCCTACAACAGAAAAGGATTTAAATGTGAATGAAATGAGTGAAATGTGTCCACCACATTTTTTATTTTCTTAAAATACCACTGCCTACATCTGCATGTGTAAAGATGAACTTACACAGTAGTGCCCTTGTTTGGGCTAAGAGACTTCCATAAACTTTTGATGTTGTTTGATTGAGTTTTCCTGTTGCCATGAATAAATCAAATCAGACTATTTCTGTCAATGACAAACTAGCCCCCTCCATATTTCACAAGGTTGTTATATACAGAGATGTGATATCAAATACTGCTTTTAATTAGTTTATGTCAGATAATACAATTTGTTGTGAGATAGTCATAAATTCTTTGCTTAAGTCATATTGACATATATTATCAGTTTGACTCACAGTTTTAAAATAAGCATTTTGTGTGTTTTTTCAGAGGTCATTGAAAATGTAAGTTTACTTGAAAATGTAAATTACTGGATGACAGCACAGGGTTAAAAAGTGAAATTCACTTATTCTTCTAATCAAGTTATGTACTGTAGTTTACATGTAATATAAAGAGAAGTTTGGTTCCTTCAAAGATTGCTTGCACTACCTGCCATTAGCAACCTTGTTAGGAACCACATTCTTTGTGTGTGACAACATTTATAAATGTTAAAAATGAGCACTTATCATAACACTATCCCAATTATCCCCAGACACAACAAATGCTAAATGTATGTCACATCTTGATTTAAAAGGCCAACAATCATTGTTTTCATATTTATCTAAACAGGGCAATTTTTTTGGGGCCAGAATGGGTGATAAGCTTTGTCACTTTAATTACATCAACGTAAATATTTCATATTGGCCAAATCAGATCTTGTGGCTGCAACATTCTTGTAAATGGAATTTTATCTGTAGCTCGGGACCATTAGTGGCACTGAGTTCTGAGGCAGCCTAGAGGACGGTAATTAAGTCCACTCAGCCGTGACTAAACATTTTTGACATTTTTCCTAGTCCGGAATGAACTGTCAGTGTGCAGAGAGAGTAACCATCTTGTCACTTTGTGTTTGTATAAGAATAGCAGAAAGCTGGGTGCTGCGCTGCTGGGTCCAGAGTTTCATATCATAAAAAAAGGGAATGAAATGCAAGAAAAGAGAAAATGGTGGTGGCTTAAACATGGGTTTGTCTGTCAATCTGTGCAGTTGTGTGTGTGTGTGTGTGTGTGTGTGTGTGTGTGTGTGTGCGTGTGTGAGGAAGAAAGACATAGACTGTAACCCATTTCTAATTCTATGTTATTTCATTTCACAACAGTTCTGAGGGGAAAGCGGTCTAAAATACAGTACGTGTAAAAATTTTGAAAATGTTTTGAGCTCAGTTAATGCAAAGAAAAGAAAAGTAGGACACATTTGACTTTGCTTTGCATCGTGGTTTGCTGATGGATCAAAGCTGTCAGAATAGCCCAGTTTCTCATGGGTGCTTTTGTTAGATTGTCTCTGTATTTGTTTGGACCTTCAACCAAGGTGTGTGCGTCTGTGTGTGTGTGTGTGTGTGTGTGTGTGTGTATGTGTATGAGCATGTGTGTCTGTGTGTAAGCGTGTTCATTAGCAGAAACTAAGGTCGATTTCAACAAAGTTACTGAATATTGTGATACATTTTGCATCTCATTTCACTAAGGTACTTGGGTGCTAATATGTTTCTCCTCTTGTGCGTGCAGATATAATGAGTTACAGTGGTTTCGAAGACAAAATTCAGAAATAACAAGGTGACTTTGAACTTGCCTCCGAAGATATTCCACTGGCATCCTTAAGAAGAAGAAAACAACGAATGCCTTAATAGCCAATACAAGCATTCCATCAACTTTGGTATGCTTGAGTAAATTGAATACCCCTGCTTTGCCTTTTGTTCTAGAAAATGCATCAAATTGATTGAAAGAAGCAATTACGGTACCAGGGAGTGGTATTGATTTTATGAAAGTGTGCAATTACTTTAATTGGGATAACCGTGTCTCGATTAGACGTTCGTAGTAGACTATGTTAAAAAAAATGTCTGCATTTTACAGTTGTTTTGATTTTGAGCAAATTCCATTTCCAGTGCAGCCCAACCTTTGTACCTGATTAGCCTGTTCATTTTCCTCTGTAACCAATGTCTCTGGGGATCCAGAAGATATTCAATCAACATGGGTTCAGTGGTAATGAAAAAAGTCAATGGGAACATTAGTGAAAATTATTTTCAATGTCACATGTTTGAATGATTGTGCATAATCGTAGATTTGATTTGTGAGGTGAAAGCCCAGTTGTGAGCAAATAAGAAATGTGATTTTATCCCTGAATGTGTTGTTTGCCAGGTACAATTGAAATGCATCTTCTGTTCCAGCAACACTGAGTTAGAACCAGTAAAAAAATAATAATGGGGGGGTGGGGGGGTGTGGGGGGCAATGAACAGTGAAGTCAAGCCTTAAATCTGGCTGCATACCATGTGACTTGACATGGAGCAACCGAATGAAAGAGAGAGAGATAGAAAGAGAAAAGAGTTAGAGAGAGAGGAGAGAGAGAGAGAGAGAGCAATACCCCCATAAAACCATCTCTGCTTTCAGTTCAAATAGGTCCTATCATCTCCATGACAACAGTCGTAATGGTAACATGGAAATATATTAATGTAAAACCATGGCAACGTTCTCCAATTGAATTAAGCAGCACCTGTGCACATTACAGAAGAAGATAAAAGACAAAAGGAGCCAGCTTCTGCTTGCCAAGCAGCTGTGGCTTTCAGACCTTAAAAACCCATCTACATTTCCTGAACGCATTTGTTTTCCAATGTTTCTGTGCGGCAAATTACCGTAGCATTGCACGTTTTTTGAGGGGTTTTCTGTCGTATTTGTGCAAACAGATGAGAAACTGGATAATTATGTTCTTTTTTTCCCGTTGACTATAAGCTGAGCTCCTCTGCCAGAGTGGTGTAGCCGGATTAAGAGAGTATGTGTGTTTTACCATTAAATCACATAATGGTGGGGCAATCATTTTGATAGGTAAAAGGGCACGGTGTTTGTGCACAAAGAGACATGTTAGACACACAAACTCGGTACATTGTGCTCCCTTTCATTCAAAACAGAGGGTGTGAGAGAGTGAAAGTGGTTGTGTTCTGCCTTCTTTTCTCTGAGCTGAGCTGAAAAGAGAAAACATTATCTACATCACCATGCCATCAAATCTGATGGATTTTATCCCATCCCTCCCCCCTCCCTCTTTCTTCTCTCTTCCCCTAGCCTCTGTGTTCACTGGTAATAGCAATGTAGCATTCTCTCACCCTTGAAAATGTGAGTCTGTGTGTGTTTGTTTGTCTCTGTAGAAGAGGAAGAAAGAAGGGGTGAGGCTGGTGAGGACACACAGCCTAAGTGAAATTACCCCTAAAAGGATATTGTTGTTCCCAAAGAGTGTTGAACAGCATTTTCAACAGCCATATTTTATTCATACGGGCAGTCATGTCCAACACAGAGACCCATACAGTACATTGACTTCAGCTCAACTCTGTCTGTCTCCGGGAGAAAATGCTCATCCTGTTGCAAGGTAGCGTAGATAAAACTCTAATCTCCAATCTCTCAAGGGATCCAATGAGAAACTATTTTCTCCATCCTACTTTCCATTGTGCAACAAGCCACTCCTTCAGGGCTGATAGAGGTCCAAGCCGTCAGTACTAAGTGTGCTTATACATTATAAGGCACTCAGGCCTCCCAACAGACACCTTCTCTGCAATAGGTCAAAATTGCATAACCATCTCTTTCAAATTTTCCAGCTGTTTAATGCCAGGAAAGAGGCACAGTGGAGATTAACAGGAAAAACACAGAGTCTAGATTGGCCTATACTGTCACATACAGTGCATCTGCACGAGAACAGGGTTCAGTGCACCAAACCTTGAATTGTTCAATTTAGGTTTTTGAACAATGTCACTGATGCTTACTTAGTGGAAAATTGCAATAATTTGTCCGATATGATACAAATGAGCAGTCAAGTTTTCAGAGAAATTTGACCATGACATACATTTTTACGCATATCTTGTAATCACTGACATTTCTCACCACATGAATCCACTTGTAGAGTGAGTTTATAATATGATTTGTCCTTTTATAAAGCCATGGTTAGAAAGTATTAGAAATGTAGCCTTGAATGGTAAGAATACTCAATGCATTTTGTACCTGACTGCCTGTAGGACAAAAGATTATTTTCAGTTTCTTTTGCTCAAATTTCAGCAAAAAGTCTACAGTGGCCTTTACGTTGTTTTGTTATCATTCATTCATCATTTACTCACTGCATGGACTTCTGGAACAAATAGTTCTGTACTGTAAAAATTCTAATAAAAGCAGAGTCCCAATTAGAAGCAGGTCTCCTTTACTAGCCTGGTGTGGCTACACGTTTTGACAAATAAAGGCAGGTCTCAATTAGAGGCCTGGTCTGGATTTTATAGAAGTTCTTTGGATGTATAAAACCTCTTAAAACCCACGCTGCCCGCTTGAGTGAGAACTTTTGTCAATATGGACATGCTACACATCATTAGTTCAGTTAGATTCTCCACAGTTCAATCCTTCAGTTCATTTTACAGAAACCATGAACACCAAAGAATAATTCATTCAGATTTACTGGCATGGTAAACAAGAGACAAAGAAATAAAGTGCTGACTCCCAACCTTTGAAGCAGTCATAAAGCACATACTATACGGGATGCGTCCATTCCTCCAATATTTGTTTTCCTTTAGTCCATAAGGGTCCACCGATCAAAAGAATCAAAGGGTTTCATTAAAATGAATCCAAGTTGTGAATATTGTCATGTGAAGTCTGTTGCTCACTGTCTGCTGGGTGCCGTAAGTCTTTGGCTACTGTAAAACCACGTTCATGTTCAAGTCTCAAAAGACAAAAATTTACAACCTGAAATTCAAGCTGTTATTGTCAAATTTGCTGAACAAAACTCAGGAGAAGCAACACAATTTAATAGTATTTCCATCTGTGTTGAGTAAGAGTTTTGTGCTAAAGGAAGTGAACTGTCCCCAATAAAGGCAGAAGGAGTTCAGTGATTGCTTTATGGAAGTTTCAATAGCTGTGGTTACTTCTATTACAAAGGTAATCCTAAAAAGATAAAGAACTGTCACCAAAAAGTTTATTATAATGTAAACAAACGTTCAACCAATGTGTTCAGCATTTTTAAACAGGAATAGTTTAACTGATGGTGAAGTGACTCTAAAATGGAAGCTAAATCAAATGTAAAGAAATACAAGAACAAACGTTTCATCTTTAGATGAAATATCCCTTTAACATACACTGAATTTGATAATTAATTTAGGTGAAATATTTCGTTATCATCTCATCCAGCAAATAATATATTTTGTGAGTGAAATATCCCCTCAGCATCCTGTATATTTGATCATTTATATTTGGGTTAAATAACTCCTTCATTGCCAATAAATAATATCTTGCTGACTGATTTTAAAAATGATATCATGCTAAAACTGAAGCTAACGCTAATGATCCACGTAGAAGACATGGAAATAAAGAAACAGCATGTTCTTGTACTGCTGTGTAAAGCTAGTTAGCTCTAGTATTAGAAGTATGATAAGAGTCTGATGGGGTTTGCTGAAGTGTAAACTTTCCCAGATCTAATAAAGAGCAGGACAGTACCAGCCACCATGCCTAGTTACGGTTGCTAAGCTATGATTGGACAATTGCGAGTCAGGGGCAGGGTTTAGCAAATTATCACTTGATAAATATTTGAGGGTTATCAATATCCAGTATGTTTGATAAATGATCATATACATTGTCCAGTAAATAATATATTTTGGTGTACTTGGATTAAATAAGACTTTCAGAGGCCGTCCACAGGTTTGAGGCCATACAAACATTTTCGATGTCTCTAATAAATTTATTGTGTTTGTCTTCTTATTTCACAGCCTGAAGGACATGGATAGAGGCCAGTGCAGGCATCATCCTTCAACTCAGATAAAGATCAAGTATGCTTCATTTAATCAGTGGTTGGAACATGAGAAGCAAAAGTATTGTTTCACCACCATGCATGATAGAGATTACATAGGATCTGCATGTCTTGACATCAACAGAGAGTGGAAATTGAGAGGGTTTTTACAGAAAATGATGCCCGTATCATATCTACAGATCTGCATAAACAGAGGATTTTAGCATCAGTTTACTGCAAGGCTGTGAAGGTTAACAGCTCCTGAAAAAGGATTATACAAAAATAAAATGTTGACTTCTGACCAAACAAATTCCAAAATGTGCAGTCACTGGAGAATAAAATGTATTTAATGGCTGTTACTGCTGTTAGGTCACATTAAAAAAGATGCCTGAATTCAAATTAGCCTCATTTTTTCTTTTCTCGTCTCTTTTTTCCCCCCCTCGGTAAAAACATCTATAATTTGAGCTACTCAAAAAGAATCCTAATTGCTCATCTGAAAAGGACCATGATTGGATGCTTGAATTTCTTTATATAGGAATGACTCACAATCCCTCCGCTTGAATGACAAACAATTTTCTCTGGCAAATGATGCCATGTGTCTCGTTGAGTAGAAATAAGAATAGGTCCTGTTTTCTGACATGTGCACAAAACACGCACTCAGTCATATGCATGAGATGAATTGTGTCCAAAATGCAAAGACCAAAAAAAAAGAGCAAATGTCACCAACTTGTTTTGATTATACATACCAAACACTGGAAATGAAAACAAGACACACATTCTCTCTGTTTTTTAGACAATGTTCAAAAGTATGAAACTTTAACTCACTTGACATTATCACCATGTGCAAATGTTGGCCTTTTTAATGATATGAAAACACTGAGCTAAGCTCCTGCAGACTGCAATACATTCTCCCCCAAATGAGAGCTGAAATGCTATAGGCAATTAGAAGAGTCTCTAGAATTTCCTTGAAATGAAGTGCTAAATGAAACGTGGTCAGACTGACAAGTCTGCTCTCTTTTTCACTGAGCTTCTCTGTCTTCCTGCAGCACTCCATGCAGAGGGGAAAGGTATACACGTCTCTTTTTACCAAATCAAGAGTCAATGCATGTAAGCCCTGTGGTGATTTTCCTTAATTATGCTTCAGGGTGATTTGCAAGGTGGATGACACAATGAGGACATGATGTCAGTCAAATAATATCCCAGCATTTTTTTCTCACAGTGAGCTCAGATTTACAAGCGTACCGTACTGTATCTGAGTTCTGTTAGGGAGTCAGCATTTTCCATGTATGGAATAAATCAAGAAAAACCACACATGGACATAATCTTTTGGTGGCTCACATGTCAGAGGCTTAAAGTCCTGCAACACTGAGTATGGGAGCTGACCTCTGGGGAAACTAGGCCATGACCTCCTTGTCTGCAGAGCTGCATTGAGGACATTATAGCATCACTACATATAGGAATCCACAAGGAAGAAGAGACTGGTTTATGTTTCACTCTGTATTACCACAGTTAAAACAACAATATCGAGAGATGGAAAATTGCATTGTCTTGTTGTCAAGTAAATTAATGATCCCAGAATCATTATCTTAACTTCTGTTTGTGCTCTTGGACCAGATTGTTGACACATTCAAGACACACTGCTGGTTCCCATGCCCTCCTGAAACAAGCAAGGTCAGTGCGACCTGGCACAGGGGTCAAAGGTCGGCCAACTTGTCCAGAAAAATGCCCTCAGGTGATTGTAAGAATTAAAATCGCGCTTTTTGGAAGTCCCGTGCTGTCTCCCTGTGCACTTTTGCCCACATCCTAAAACAATTATTTTAACTTATTGCACCAGAAGCAAGTCGAAATGTTATATTCTTATAACTTAAGTACATTCAAAGGGGAGTAAGACAGGTCCACTCAGTGAATTAATATTGATTCTGAGTCAAAGAACAATCTTTAACATTTATCTCTTAGCCCAGAGACAAATTTATCTCCTAATGCCCTGCAGGCTTACTGTACAGGTTGTTACTACCAGACAGCTACAGGTACAACTGACAGCTAGGGTGTGTTTGGTAATAAACAGAACTCACTGGGACACACTCTTTAAGGCATTTTTATACACCTCAACACCACGAATTGATCAATTAAATTTTTTTTAATAAAATCACATGATTTTGTCTTTTTTATGCTAATGACTTGAACAATAAACAAAAACAAATATATATTAAAATCAAATGTAGCGCTGACTCTTTATATTGTAATGTATATTCATAAAAATGAAAGACTTATCATTCATCCTTGGTTCAGCTGCCCTTAGGCATTATAGTTTGCATGATTGTGCTTAATGTAAATAGTACAACATGTACTGCACTTCTGTGGGTGTGTCATGTTGTACATCAGGGACAAAAACTGGTCTGGCAGAATTTCAGAGATTTTCTGTGTATGAAAATGGTGAGTGAGGACAAAGCAAGTCATCTCTTGTTATACTGTAAACATATTTAACAATATATTTAATTTTCTAACGTCCTCTTAATTGTGGAAAACATGCTGTAGGGTAATTTACTTAGCTATCTGACATGGGGTAATGTAAATAAAAATATCTGCAATCATAATTATATGCAAAATAAAAACATTATTTTATTTTAAATGAGGTGTATGCCTGTTCACTTATTTTATAGGACCTACACTCCAACAGCTGGCAGCCAGACACTTGTAATCTGATAATATAATTAAACTTGGCATAACTTCATCACAAATCTGTCAAGAAATAAAAACAACACATTGCTTTTGCATATCTGTAAAACCAACGTTTGCACTCATAAAACTTTCTGCTGCACTGAGATATTATGCAATTTCCCTCTTTTGTTTGCTATGTGAGGCAGTTGACTAAGAAGTCTCAGTATTAGAAAAATATTACAGCACAAACACAAAGAGGCTTACTCTACATGGACACATGTAACTTTAAGTTATGTTGTACAGTAATTACTTAATGTTTTGAAACCCCTTTAATGATGCATAAATCAGGACTCATGATGTTTAAAAAAGGCTGTGATACTTTCAAAGCTGTGAAAAGTTTGTACTGAATACCTTCAGCCACTGCTCAAAGCGACAGGACTCTATTAATGTGAAATTGTGCCTAATTCTCACTATGAAAGATATGACTGCTCCACAGAAAAGAGCCTGATAGAATTAAATCACCATAGTAATCACCAAAATACAGAAAATAACAGTAATGTTTCCTTGAGAAACATTCGATGTACGATAACATAAACTAAACAATGTACGCAGCCACTACAGAAGCTTTACAGTAGTTGTCACTTCCCCTGTCCATACCTGCAGTCTGCTCTGTGGTATGAAAGAAACTTCAAGTGAGTGTAAAACAATCTGCCAAGTTTCTGTTCTTTAACGTAAAAGTAGCATTTAATGACATCACAAAGCGATTTACTCTTTTCTGCTCTAACTTTGGGAAAGAGATGTTCAGCATTCACTTTTAATTTTTTAATTCAGCTATCCAAGGTCACAGAAATATCATGTGCCGATTCTGTTTTGAGATGATTTTCAGTTTAAACTAGCACAACCCTCAGCATTTCTTTTGTTCGCCCACGCTTTACTCAAATCAGTCATCATTTCTGCAGGATGAACCGACAGCCAAATTATCTTATCTACCTTTCATCTTCCAAATTTTTTCATCTGCATCACATTTTATTTGAGATTAAAGTAGGGCTGTGTCTTTGTGCAGCACTAATTGCCATAGAGCTTCAGTAATTAAAGGACAATAAAGCCTTAGTAGTAATTAGTTTCTCTTGTTTGGTTGCTAGCCCATCAATTGTGCTTCAATAATACTGATCATTAGCATGCGCCTGGGCAGTGAGGGATGCTGGGAAAGGAGCCCTGCACACACAGCACTCCACATTCCATTCCCATGAAGCCATGGCACCGAGCCATGTGGTTAACCCTCTGTGTGCTGGGCCGGCGAGAGTGGCAGTCTGTGCCTACCAGCGAAGGCCTGCGCTGTAGAATAAAGAGGTTGCACTGTAACATAATAGACCTGCTGAAATAATGACCAGCTTTTTACAATTTCTGAAGGTTGGGAACATACGAGCTGCAGCAGTGGGCAGATGCTGCTGTCGTGGTTTGTGTAAAAACAATTGTACCCTTCTCCGTGTTACATGCCCCTTTATTCACATCCAGGTTCACCTAATGAAAGCCTGTCTGCGGTACTGTTAAGGAGTGATAAAAAGGATATATTATCGCCTTTTTAATGCCGATCCATCCTAAAAACAGATCAAATTAGGTGTCTTTAAACAGAACAGCATCGGGCGAATAAAGAACATTTCTGTGCAGGCAGGGTGTGTGGATTGTGCTGTAAACTGTGGCATAGTAATAACGCCAGGCAGCAGAAAATGTGCTCTGTTCTGTACTTTGCCTTGACATGATTGAAAGACAATGGTCCCATGGATAGGCCATTTCAACATCAAATGTGCATGCACATCACAGGGCAAGGGTGTGCTATCCATCACATTCAGTGAGCTGTCAGAGGCAGCTCTCACAGCCCCAGCTTCTCTCCACACACATTTGCAACTGCATGGCAATACAAGATTAAACCTCTGCGTACATATTCCACAAGGAGCATACCATATTTTACACACTTTTGAAAGTGGCCACAGTTAGAACTATGCTTCCTACATTGTTGGGTGTAGTTACTTCAAGAGCTTTAAAATTTTTTGGATGTTCTCAAATTAAAAAAAAAAACATTAAAACTTAACATTCAAGCAGAACTAGACCACAAAAACAACTTTATTGTCGTTGAAATTAACTTCACATTAAACAAAAAACATTAATAGCCTAACAGAATAATTTCTATTCAAAACTTGACTTTATAAGAATGAAAATATCTCTCAGAGTTGTGTCCCTTTGCTTTAACCTATTCATGGGCATTATGGTAAAATGAGTGGCCTAACCAAGTGAATTTTGCTCACTGCTTCAGGCTACAGACTGTAATAGGTTTTTATAAAGTCAGGTGATGTCGGCATTAAACACAACAGGTCCAGGTTGTGGCCATGCAAATTAAAAATAAAAATACATAAAAACATGGTCTAACTACAGAGAGACTCAGTGCAACCTCCTCCCATCCGCCTTGGCACAATAACCCAAATGGAAGCCTTTATGAAGCACACTGATGGAAGCAGAGTGCGCTTTATAATGCACAGCCGTGCACACTACTACATTTCCAGCTAATCAGAAGCGCGCAGTTGCAGAAAGGAGAGCGGTTGCCAAGGCAGCCACCAATCTCCCCTCCCCCTTCTCCCTCCGTTCCTCTTTCCCGTTTATTATCGGCAGAGGTCGCATGGCAGAGGGAAGTCCAACCACTTCTGTACTGGAACCAATGCAAGAATATGCACCTCCATAACAAAGCCTGTGTGGAGTCCTAAGAGCAGTGGGGGAAAACAAGAGGCTGCAAATTTACGGGCTGCTGTTCAGCCGTTAAAAAAAAAACAGGTTTTAAAAAGAGAGGATCTAAGTTGGAGGTCTGCTTTTTATTTGTTCTGGAACAACGGGATAGTTTTGCCAACACGTGTGTATCCATGAAATTCGTACTCTGCGTTTTGAGTGAGTGAGTGTTTCGCATCCTGGTGCGGGGCTCTGAGGAGGACTGCGCATCACCAGAGTTGGTGCCGAAGTTCGGCCGCGAACGGATGTGAGGGAAGAGTGTACCGAGTAAAACTCCCCCACTTCTTTTTGTGTGTGTGTGTGTGTGTGTGTGTGTGTGCGTGCGTGTGTGTGTGTGTGTGTCTCCTGCTTCGGCGTTGTGTTTGCTGAGACAATAGTGAGTCAAAGACGCTGAAAGTGATTTCATGCCTTCAGTCTCGCACAACCTGAGATGGACGTGAGATTTTATCCTGCGCCCCCGGCAAATGTGGGTTCATGCTCCCTACCGACTGATCCAAGTTGTCTGAGCTCGTTGGACTATTACCACTCGAACAAGGTAAATAACAAACTGTGTAGCCTCGTGCACTGAAATGCTTAATGTCTCACCTGTCTCTCTATATGAACCCAACACTGCCTGCAGCATTCACGCAATGCCAAACGCACGCTTTGGACGCGTTTTATCCACGGGCGCAGCACACACTCTTTAAACAAAAAAATGAATAAAAATGTCAAGTGTCAGCAAGTAAAGTGACCTGATGTAGGAAGGACTGGTTTTAATTTAGACTGGAACAGGACATAGAATTAGTGTTTACTGTTACTTTAGACTGAGACCTGCAATCATTCTTTTTTTGCTGTTGAAAGAAAATGTGTAGTCCCAACTTTTTTTCTTCTAACCAACATGGTTATTATCATGTTATTTCCCCGGTGAGATTGTGCAGTTGTATTTTGCACAAAGCTGGCATTAAGTGTCCCACCCGATGTGAAATACCAGGGGCTGTATAGAATCCATACTGCCCCACTCTGCTCTCTGCTCCAACATTATCTTCCCTCTCAATGATTTCTTATAGCTTACATGGTTTTCCGCTGGGAGTTCAACGATTAAATGGATGTGTGCCAGTAATGTACTGTTAATTACTTTGTAAGGAGAAACCACAGGGTCTGGCTGGTACAAGTATCACTCTTTTCTCTCTCTCCGTGTTGACACCCCGCGGCTTTTGGCTTGTGACCTGCACTGACTCCATTGCAAGTGCGCAGGTGGCATTTAAAACAACATTATTCATATTTTGTAGTTTGACATTTTACTAGAAAAAAAAAACAAAAAACCCATCATCCTCTGCGAAAAACAAGCCACGCTTAGTAATCCTGTTATAGAAAAGGGAAGGATGGGGCAACACTATAGGTGCATTAAATTGAAAGACTGGCATAGGAACTAAAAAAAATACCACAAAGTAAGATAAGCTCACAGCAAAAGTACTAATGAGTACTGCAAACACAAGATATACCCTGTGGAAATACTAGGAAAACTATTTTAAACTGTTTAATTAACAGACTGCCACTAGTTTTAGCATCTGAGCCATCTGCAACCACAGAATTAGACTTTGTTGTTGTCACTTACCGTGGTGGGAATATTACAAATCAACAGGCTCTGCGTGTTGACCTGCTGCTGCTATAGATGAAGTTGTTGGGAGATAAAGATGGTTTGGAGTTCGTTTGGCTTGGTCTCTCAGATAAAGATGGCTTTCAGGTATGACAGTGAGGGGAATGTTACACAGTTGGGGATGTTTGTCTTTCACTGTGTGGGCAAATGGAAAATCTGTGTAACTGAACGGAACATTCCAGTAATCAACTGAAAACATCACCATCCCAGTTTAGATCTTTAAAAAAATGGTGCTAGGCTATTCTTTGCTCAGGTTTGGCAGCACAAAGCTAGTTCGAGATGGATAGACAGAAAAAAAAAACCCAATTAGGACGCAGTTTTATTTCTGCAACCCCCGATTCGATCACAGATGGAAAAAGGTCAATATAAAACATTTATTGTAAAGGCCGGTTTACACCTGTGACACACAAATGGGCCCATATAACTGTCTTCCTGGCACAGGCTATCTTTTTTGTAGGTCATGCGAATTAGGATCGCCCTTCATGCGGATAATCCCAAGAATATGCTGATATCCACACACTGCATGAATCGTGGAAACAAAGCCACTAGATATTAAGTGATGTAAAGTGCTTTCATAAGGGAGAAAGCGACACCAACTACTGTCAGTGATACAAAAGTGTGGCGCCCCTCAAAATTACAAGTGTTCATTTGAATTATTGAACTCCCCCCTACTCCTTTTGCTTGAGGGAATGGGGGTGGTGGGGGGGTGTTCTTTCCACAAGGGGAGATATAATTTGCTATCATCACATGTGTAACACTAACTACCTTCACTAGCAATGCAAATGAGGCTGCAGGGAGCAGCAGGGATCATTTGGTGTCCTGTTAACACAGTGCACGAGGTCAAGTTCCTCTCCTCAAACGCTTGTCAAACTGGCTGTGGCATTAAAGAGACATCTGATTTGTTATGTAGCTACTGTATCTGTGGATCAGATCTGCCTGCTGCTAATCATCTCTGACAGCCCTGGTTGGCCAATTTCAAATTCTGTCCAGGTCACTTTCTGAAGCAGCGTGGAGGCAAAAGGCTAATCATAGCATTAAGGTCAATTGTTTTATGGGCTTACTTTGCATATTTATGTGGATATTTTTGGTTCTTAGCTGAATTTGTTGGTGGATTTTTTGGCTTCTAGTTTAGCTTAAGAATATTCTTTTGGGATAATAATACTGGAAAAGAGTCAAAATAATTTGAACAAAAATAAGCTTTTGATAAGATGGTTGCAATTTGGCAACCATATTGAGATTTAGCACAATTATTCCTTTCTGGCTGCTCCAGTAAAAAAAAAAAAAGCAATTTACAGCCTGAGAAAACATCTCTTCTTTTATCACTGTGAAATTTACAGTGTTAATCTGAGTCACACACAAGCTTAATTGGATAAAATGAGCATGTGCTGGTATTTTAGCTTTATACTCTGTTTATTTGCAAACCTGTTTTGTGCACTACTGGCTCACTCTGGATGCTGTGCAGCGGACACAAGCCTAGTTTGAGTAATTAACAAGTTTATGTGACTTCCAGGGAACATGTGTGCTGCTGTCATGTTTTCAGCCTTTGTCACTGCTCATTTGGAGCCGCAGCTCATTTCATTCATAATAGCTGATGTGTGCGCATGCTTCGGGATGTATTCTTTCTTTCACCTTATTCAATGTGCTGATAATAACTGTGATCACCATCCACTTTGTTAATAATTTCCATTGCTTAAGCAGTGTTGTCCATGTTCAACAAAAAACGTCTTGCGAGGAGGAAATGTGAAGCTTTTTCCCAACATTTATCACCGACTGGTGCTTAAATAACATGAATCATTCCGCTGGCCAAATGAATTTGTTCTAAGACTGTAATCACTGAGAAGTTCAATACTGTAAAGCAGAAAAAGGGTGAAGAAAGCAAAGAAAGAGGTGCATAAAATGAGCAGAGAAGGTACTTCAAGTGCAGATTGAGATGATTCAGAGGGATCCATAAATAACCCTGAAGATGTCTACTTCAGTACTTTCAATACTCACTTTATTTCACTGTGAGTGTGTGTGTCTTTTATTACTGTGGTGTTGTCCCACAGTCGAGGAGAAATTACAGAACAATACCATTATAACAGCTTTTTGCTCTGATGGTAATATTAAAGTGTGTCATGTTATAATGTTGTCTGCTGCCTTACAGGCTGCATGGTACATATATTACTCATATATACTGTGCAATTACTGTACACATTTTCACTTTATGTGTTGTAAAAACCATTGAAAGTGTAAAAGATGCATCTTGTCTTATGCAACATGTACACCTGTAATTGCACTGTGGCAGTTTGTTTGTTAGGGACTTTTAGTTTTCTATGTGAAATGGGAACACAGTGTCTGCTCCTTTATTTGAATACCTTAATCAAACAGTGCCGACTGCTGCTGCTGCTGCTGCTGCTGCTGCTGCTGCTGCTGCTGCTGCTGCTGCTGCTGAGGTGAGGTGAGGTGCTGCCGACAGTATAGCAATAGCATAGAGTTAAGGGAGAGTAGGGCCTGTGTTTATACACCCAGGTCCCACCCAGCTCATATATCCTCCCAACAACTGATATCTGCTTAGATAGGGCATGACTGAAGAGCTGGCTTTGTTAGTTGGTGGTCTCTTCTGCCTCAGATAAGCTGAGGAATGATGCGCTCCATTTGAATGCCTTATCTTGGTTTTATTTCTTATTACAGGATTGACTTGTGTATGCCGTGCAAAGGTTTATTACTTTATTTATTACTTTGCATTAATATATTCAGTCAGCTTCCATGAACTGACCATCCTCAAGTGAAACAAGCTATTGAAGAAACACAAATATATTTATTGTTAGTTTTGGATAATTGCACAAGGTTTTTTTTTTTTTTTTCATAGTACTTAAATTTGGCTGTCAAATTAACCACTCCCAGGCTGTAGTATTATGTTTATGTTGAGCTATGTTGTCGCTATTAGCTAATGACAAACTCTGTGGCATGTGACAGAGAGGCAGAAAGGGAGAATCAAAGGATGAGTGAGAGTCAAATGGGTTGAAGTAATCAGTGGCCCAGTATGGCGTTTTGTGTGTGTGTGTGTGTGTGTGTGTGTGTGTGTGTGTGTGTCTGCGCATGCTAACTCGGGGCCATTCAAGCGTTTTGCTGACTACGGAATCACAATCACAATTGCTTTCATAGCCCCGTGCAGAGGAAGGCCATGCATACCACAGTAAGGGCCGGTGACACACAGCGAGCAGGGGCAAAAACAGCCCCTAAATCATTTTCTCCCTGCCCTGACACATGGAGGAGATATTTAATAGGGATTCCAACCATTTGAAATCATTTCAATAAAACTGGAATTGGCTCTGACATTGGCTGAGTCACAGAGCCTGCATGTGGCACAGAGATGTCTTATATATATGTGTGTATAAGAAAACTCACACACAAGTATTTATGTATATAGATAGATGTGTAGATATATATTGGACCGTGAAAAGTCATTTTCCCAACCAACCACAAGGCGTCTACATTCGTTTTTTGTTTGGGAGATTTTTTTTAGAAGACTTCTGATAGACGTAGACGGACATAAATATTAATGAAAGGAAATGACACACGTGATGCTGTAAAACCACATGCGGGATCATGAATGGCTTTTTCACAATTTAAATGCTCTGTGTGTCTTTGTTTGCCTTTAAATGTTTATGTTTGATGTAGGTTATGAGAGTGACGGTATGAATGTGTGTGGTGGTGGGGGGTTACCCATGTGCTAATTATTGGCTCTGGCAGTGCTAAGCTACTTGCTCGTTGGTGGGTAGCAGTGCGTCCCCCTCAGCGTCTGTTACCGTAATTAAGACCAGCCGCCCCACTGTAGTGTGCTTACATTAGTCAGACTGGGCCTTCCCATGGGGCAGTGCGATGGCATTCTCATTCTTACTGTAGAAGAAGAAAGAGAAAGAAACCGTGCCAGCACCTGCTGCAGAGTAGACCCCTGGGTGTTTAGTTAAATGTTGATTATGTTTGTTAATGGCTGCGCACTCAGAAGGAATCATGTGCAACAGTGTTTATCTATCTATCTATCTATCTATCTATCTATCTATCTATCTATCTAACTATCTAACTATCTATCTATCTATCTATCTATCTATCTATCTATCTATCTATCTATCTTTGTGAGAGAGTTCATCAGAGGTTTGGCATCTCTTTTAATAAGTAAACATGCACTTGGTGTAGCTGTGTTGTTGTTTTTCTAGTTGTTTAAGCTCAGTTGCACTGACAAGATTGTTGGAGCTTCCATCCGCCCTGTCATTCTAACACGAGAGTTCCAACTATCTCCAATTTTATTTTGTTTAGCAATAGAAAACAAAGGAAAACCTCCAGAGGAAGCTACAATACACCACAGATATCGTACATCTAAGCCTGTACAGAACCCAGCCAGTTACTGTGCTGAAGGCAAACAAATGTAGACAAATAGGAAGGAGTGTAAGAGTGCTGAGAGAGCCTATTTCTATAGACCATGTACATATACACTGTGTGTGTGTGTGTGTGTGTGTGTGCTGAAATGATAAGTCTATGAATTGATTAGTCAGGTAATAGAAGATGTTTCTCTGTCTTATCTCATTGTATACGGAAAATCTCTTTGAGTGAGTTTTGACTGTTGGTTGAAAAAACTCTGCTCTGTGATACTGCGAGAGACATTTTCACTATTTTCAGACATTTAATAGACTCAACAGTTCACTCATAAACTAATTAGAATTATCTTTTGTTAAAGCCCTAGTATATGCCTACTATAGGACTACTGAATGTATTTGATGTATGTATGATATGCACTAAAGATTTATGTACAGTTTCCAGTATCTGTATCAGTGTATCTGTGTAGTAGTGTTGTATGTACTGTACGTATGTACTGTATCATGTATGTATGTATGGAAGAGGCTGGAAGCTGGACAAACATTCCCAGTTGTCTCAGCTTCCTGAGGTATGTCCTGTGCAAACACTATGGGCCATGGTATAAGCTCCTTGCCAGGGATTTAAGGCTCTTTCCCTCCCTTGTTTTCACTGAATATCCTTTACAAATATTATCGGCCTGGTGTCAGTGGCATGTTTGCACTGCGGCCTGAAGGGACAGGAGCCATATGAAAGTTCAGTGGTCCAAGCCCAGACTGAAACACAGACACAGAAACATTACATGTAAAGTATTGAATATAGAATATTTTTCATCAACCTGTGCCTCCACTGTGTAGATCAATACACAGAAGATCTTTTGAGGGATACATTATCAATCAGAATACCTTTTTTTAGGTTGCCATTCACTGGCAGGTCTGTGACTTCTAACCTGAACGCTGGTGTCTTTCATTAGTTCACTGACATGCATTGATTTGGACTGCAAGAGGTTTCCACTTGAGGAAGACAGGGCTGATAAATCTATATGATCCTGAATTTGCCCTCTTCCCTCTTCCCCCAGCTGTGACTGTCTCGCCTTGTCCCTTGTCTGTCATGAGCATGTGTTTATTATGTGTGACATATTTAGCAGGCAAATATAATTGCTTGTGCAAGGCTGTAATCGTCTGCGTCCAATTCAGTCAGCAGAGACTGCGGGAGCCCACAGAGCCACCGAGGTAATCAAACTGTGGCTCATTCTTCCTCTTTGAGAGCTAATGATGAGCTCCATGATCGTTTACAATGGGCAAAGAGAGAAGTGTGACAGAAAGTACAGTGGTAATACCATGGTTTTAGTTCTTGCAATGCTATTATCTTTGGTTTAAGACATGGGAATCGCCCTGAAACCGGGAGCAGTGGAAAAGTTGATTCAGAGTTATGGATACAGAAAAGAATAGAGATAGATGTTAAATAAAAAGGGAGGTAGAGAGGTTAGAGGAGACTTGTGGGTTTGAGAAAAAGGGAGGGAAAGCGAGTGAAAGAGGCCCTCTCTTTGTGTTGTCGACCTATTTAGTCTCAAGCTGGCCATGAGCCATGCTGATGAGTGATGTCGCTAAGAAAAACAAACAGAGGGGGAAAAAAGTAGGATTTTGGAAATTATGATATATTGTCAATGGTGTTATGCTATCGAGGACTCTGTCTTTCTCTATAGGCCTCAACAACCTCATAGCAGCTTGGTAGGGTTGTTAACACACAGGAAAGGGAAACTTGAGCAGATCTTTTTATAGAATTGCTAATAACACAGTAGACAGTAGTGAAAAACCATAGCCTAAAGCAGCACTTACTGGCACAACCCACGTGAACCAAGCAAGTAAGTATATGTGTATGTGTATGCACGTGTGTGTATGCATGCTTTTGTGTGTGTTGCTGGCACCTTAGTAGTAGTGGAAGAAGTATTTAGATCCTAAACTTAAATAAAAGTAGCAGTAGTTTTCTGTGACTTTTTTTTAGATTAGTTCTGAAAGCTGTAGACTTAGATATTGATGAAAGGAAATGAGACACATTATGCTGTAATACCACATGCAGTGGAAGTGTTCAGATAGTCAACTTAAATAAAAGTAGCAATACCACAAGGCGTCAACATCTGTGTTTTGTGTGGACATATATGTGTGCATGTATGCAGTTGTGCACCTTAGCAATGGTGGAAGAAATAGTCTATTACATGTTAAAGTCTTGCCTTAAAAATTTTACTTAAAAGTTCAATAAAATGTACTATCAAAAGTAAAAGTGCTGATTATGTAGCAGAATATCCACTGTCTGTGTTATATTACCATATCATATACAGTGGTGAAATATAACTGTACCAATGTACAATTTCCATTTTATGCTGCCTTATACTTCAACTCATTTCATAGGGAAATATTGTACTTTTGACACTACGTTTATCTGACAGCTGGATTTACTTCTCAGGTTAATATTTCCATATAAAACATTGACTAAGTTTTAAAAATACAATGCATTTTTATATAATAAACCTGTGTTTTTTTTTTTACCAAAGAGTGACTTTCCCTTCAAACTTCTGATTTTATTAAAATAACAGCTCAAAGTAGTAAAACTCTCCATTATTTCACAATTAAACTTTCCCCATTAACCCCATTACTTATCAGCAACAGGTACAGTTAGGCCAGTTTCTTAGCAAAGGCATCAGGAATGTCATAACCAGGGACAAATGTTTGTGGCAGCAGGGCAGAGAAAGGGAGTGAAACTGAGAGATGGTCATGTTTTATTAAGCCTGATAATGCAGCCTAATCTGTGGCTCGGGTTACACAGTGCTTTGTGGGTAATTAGAGATCATGTCGTATGCCTGGCCTGCTGAAAAATTGCACTCCGCCCTAATCCCCTCCTATCCGCCTTTCACCCGCCACCTCCCTTCTTCTCTCTCTTCATTCTCTCCCGCACATAAAAAACAAAACAAAAAACTGTATTCTTCCAAATGAGCTGGCCTCCTGTCAGAAGACGCACAAATAAACAAACATTGCAGCCATACTTCAGGTAGCTAGTCATCAGAAAGTCTATACCTTTGCTGTAAGACACTTGGAAATGTGCTTATGTGCTCAGAATTCAATAAGAGGAAGTCGACAGTGGAGCACTTTGTGGTTTGTTTTGTGGAACTTGTTAGATGAATGACTAATGCCTCCTGGCAAGTGCCCCAGGTTTACTATTACCAAAACAATGGCACTTGATACAGAGCACCGTAGCCTTGGTTTTCACACAGACAGGAGCTCAGGCTGCTGTTTTCTTTTGAACCCTAAATGCTGACTGCCCATTCATGCAACATCCCCCGAACACAGAGACGCACACAAAGGAAATTCTAAACTGACACGGTGACTTGTTGAAAAAAACAACTGCTTCTTTCATCGCTCATTGTACCCAATTTTTCCATTGTTAAAAAACCAAGAAACATTTCCCTTTCTCAGTATTTAGATTTGGCTATCACCATGTGTAAAACAGTAGCCGTGTTTACATGCTCACAGTTACATAATTGGATTATAACAGAAACGCCATTAAACTGTCTACATATCAGGTGGAAAATAATGACGCAATCTGCTATCTACAGTTTTAGAAGCAAAATCATCTGCTGCCTCCCACCATAAACTTAAGAAACTGTACAGGTGCGAAGACTGGATAAAAAGAGGGCTTAAACTCTAACTCACGGAGCTGAATGCATGCAGTGTTTCCCCTAGAATTTTTGTCACGCCTGTGGTTTGAGCTAAAAATCCCCTTTACATAAAGGAAGACATGAAAGCAGTTAGAAAACCAACCATATATATCAACAGTGTGTCTTTATCTCCTGTGTATCTGTGCCAACTCATAAACATCCTACAGTATACGCTAGATGAATCTTTGGAGGAAAAGTATTACTAAACTGTTTTGAATCTTATCACTATGAGTACGCACGATAACGGTATTGTCATAGACACTAGCCACAAATAATAAACAGTACCTTTGTGATGTGCGGTTATCCACACACACTTTGAACTCATTAACCTCCTAAATGACTTCACAGCCACTGGAGGAGGTCTTATGAATGATCATTTATTCAGACTCACATGAGATAAAGGCACAGCGTTCCATATCAGTTCATATTGCTGCCATGTAGGAAACAAGCTTTCAAACAGCTCATATACCATCAGGCGTTACATTTGCATAAAAATGTATCAAAATGCAAAACTGAGCTATATTCAAAGTGTTCAAGTAGCATGGTGATTATGGGCAGAACTGGAAGGCTTTTAAGAGTTGAGATAGCTAATAGCCACCAGAGGCTCTTTATCTCAATCTGCATGTAGGTGTTTTTGTGGGTATGGGTAGCTTCGGAACCAGAGACAAAAAATAAAACAAGAAAACAACAGTGAAGTTGTTAAGCAGGAGATATATTTGACTCTAGACTCATGCGGCCATAATGCAGCTCGTTTGAGGAATTGGGGAATTTTTACATTATTTCCTGTTTCTGCTGGTTTGATTCAGACTCAGTGGTGTGGTCCAGTGGTTGTCAATCTTTACCATACACAAAGTGCTCAATTTTAAGTTATAAAATGTGTGCGGACATGTTTATTTGGCTCTCACTCAGGTTGTAGCTTCTGGGACGAGTGTTGCTTTAATTTTTAGAATCTAAATAGCTCTAGTCAGGAGAGGAGCAAAAACATATTTTCCATAGAGAAAATAGCAGCATCTACACTAACCTCTATAGAAGAGCAAACGGTCACTTCTCCCACATGTTGTCACGCACATCTAGTGTTAAACCATGCCTGTAGCTTTTAGTAGTTCCTTGTTGGTCTGCCACAAACACATAGATCGAAGCCTGGCAAGATGGATTCTTGCGTGACCTGGCGATTTTGTGATCGTGTGCGTCCAGCTGTCTCAGAAATGGCTAATGTGGTTCCTGATGTTGCAGTAATCCACATGTCAATGACAGTATTCTCATCTTCACAACAAAATCAAGTGTTAGTCTGCATGCTAATTCACTGTTGGTCTTCAGTATAGAGTTTACTCCTTAAAAGGCAGCTTTGAGTGGTCAGTCTCACAGTACCGGGACTGCACAGTTGTTGTCATTATGTAGGAATGTTTGATCATTTTTGTTGACGTTGAAGACCAGAGGTTGTTAGAGCCAGTGGGTGCTATGATTGGATGGAGAGTCTAACAAAAAATTCCCAAGTTGCCCAATTACAACTGTGACTACAACCAAGTTTCAAACTAATTCTGAAGCCTGCAGGACCACACACACACGCAGGGTCATATACACTTGCACTTTTACACCTCTGAATCCGCTACCATCCAACCACACACATACACACACACACTTGCCATACAGCTTCAAGGCATTTCATTTCCTCTCCTCCTATGACAACATCACAATATAATGGGACATGGTGTCATGTGACGAGAGCAAGTACATGGAGCGATCAAATCGCTCCCTCTGTCTCTCTGTCTAGCTTGAAGGGCAGAACGGTCAGTTGTTACATAAACTAGAGTTGGTTCAATTACAGAAAAATGTGCTTTGTGTCCTTGTCATAAACAGAGTGATGAGGCTGATAAAAAAATAAGTTACTTATTCGTGTTCCTTCAGGATTTTGATGAAATACCTTGTTTCCTGTGCTCAATCTATCCAGTGTCCATGGAACCATACTGTAACAAGGCTAATATACATCATTCGTGTTTGACTGCTACATTTAAGAGTCATTACTTAAGATTCTATGTAAAAATACAACTCTTTTGTCAGCTTAAACATGGAGCTGTACTATGAGCAGCCCATCCTGGCTAGTAGAGATGGCATAGATTTGGAATATTTGCACAAATTAAACTGTATGTATACAGCCCTCCATCAGTAGGAAGTGAAAAACTAAAACTTAAGAGTAAAGTATCAAACAGTCTCCTACACAAGGAAATGAGTGCTCTGTCCAGAGAAATCTGAACTCATCAACATTTGACCTTTAGCCTCTCCCATCCCGTTTGTCATCCTTTGGTAGAAATGATCACAGGCCAGCAGGGTTGCACTAACATTATGCCTCTAGTTTATAATTTCTCAGTACTGACATTTATTAAAGTTACTTCCTAAAACCATGAAGATGAAGCCACAGTTTCATTATCACGCACACCTCCTCACAGCCGAAAAACAACTTAGTTCGTTTTTTTCTGCTATACAGCCCTATTTCCAGCAGTTAATTCTTCATCTGTTGAACTTTGTTGCGACTGACCCTTACTCCAGGTATTCATCGTGTGCTCAAAGCACAGTACCATCGCACAGTTTTCCGATGAGCTTGTAATTAAGTCATCTTGGAGCCTTGAGCTGAGACCAATTTGCCACTAATTGTCCTGAGTTTTAATTTCTAATGGAATAAGGGCCAGAGGGAATGCCGTCTAATGAGATGCAGTTACAAGTAAGTGTGTGTGTGTGTGTGTGTGTGCGTGCGTGCGTGCGTGCGTGCGTGCGTGCGCATGTGTGTGTGCTCTTTTATCTGTTTACTGTAACTGCTATTGCCCCAGTGAATAAAGAAACAAGAGTGAGTAAAGCAAGATGTTCCGTTTTAATTCACCTTGTTTCTGTTTATTCTACAAAGCACTCAGGATGTCTCTGTCTTTCCAAACTGTAAATTTACACATAATAAATGGTAAATGTACCTTGAAATAAGTAACATAATTGATTATACATTGACAGTGGAGTCAGAATATGCCTTTTAGCGATACCGACTCTCTTTTATACAAACTGAGGAGCGCCCTCTCTTAATAACTGTGTGACAGTGGAGACCCTTCCAAAAAGTGAGAAGTGCTTTTGCCCTTGGCACTCAAGTTATTGCTCAGAAAGCGTGGCTGTAGACTGGAACTAGAAAGGTTGTTTACATAGCCTTCGGAGTGTTTGTGTCATGATTTAGATTCCAGGCATTTCAACATCCAAATAAATCAGTTTAGACTTCTGAGGACAAGTAAACCTCCAAACGAAGAAATGGGCCAGCTGTGTTTAGGATCTGTAAGGTACTCTTATCTCTCAAGCTTGACCAATTTTTGTTTTTAGTTATTACAGGCAAAGGAAGCAGGAGTTAAAGTTCACAGAGCATAGTGGTTTAGCGTATTGGCAATAGGGATGTTTATCTTAACAGTAAAAGATTGCCTTTGCCATGTTTGTATTTGTCATGTTTTCAGTATCTCCATTAGGTCTGTGGTTTTAATGATAGCGTGCACACACACACACACACACACACACACACACACCACACACACACACACTTGATGTGTTACACAAGCAACAACTCTGGTACCAAAAAACCAAAAAAAAAATATTAAAAAAACCTAAATGAGCCCCCCAGAAGACACATGACTACATGAATCCTTCCAACACTTTGGTGACTTCACTGTAATTTTTCTACCTTATCGCTTTCGAGTGGAGTTTGCTTTTGCAACTGACTCAAGGCCTTTCCTCTTATTGTTTCAATATGTCAGAGCATTGTTTGAATGAGGTCACCCATTACCGATCTGGCCTGGGGCCAGCTTGACTTCAGCTGATTTAATTGAATCTACGACATGAGTCAAATTCAAACAAGCAGAGACTGCTTTGCCATGACAGCCTCATTACTCCACATTAAGAACTCATTTCACAATGCGTTGTGACTTTGGGCTTGACAAATGGTGAAAACGGATGAAATCAAATAACTGAGTACATTTTGGAAGACTACTCTTGAAGTGCTCTGGCTGAAAATACTCCAGTACTGTACATATATTATGGGAAAGCCAAAAAATAGTATTTCTGCTATTTTGTATAAGTTAATGTGAATGCCCACTGGGTTAAAGTGTTCCCATGTTTGCCGTCTGCAGTAATGGAATGACATTCAATGCCATTTTCCCTCTTAAATGGAATTTTTGTCAAAGCGTTATGAATTCAACCTGCCTTGTCACTCAAGCCACACAGTGCTGAGAGGGGAGAAAATATGCGAATGAAACCTTTCACTGCAGATTTTACTGTTAGCTGTGAGCAGACCAAATAATGACGCCTTTATCACGTCTACGGCACAACAAACAAAGAAGGCTTTCTTGTGACATACCACAAGATGTGATACGAGGCAGTATAATGACATACATTATGTATATAACACATGCCCCAATATTCATTCCATCTCAGCAGTGTGCTAGCTGCATTTCAGTATTTCATCAGCTCAAACCTCGAGTAAATTTCTCAATTAAGCACGCATTCTTTGAGAGCCATTGGCAGCTCGGCCAGCGCTCACGGGGGGAAAAAAAAAGTACAGCAGGCTCAACGTGCCAGGGCCTCCTTCCACAATAGGGAAGGAAATGTTGAGACTGCGAGGGCTGTGGAGTGGAGATATGGCAGTGTTTGCTTAGGGCTAGGTATCGGGCACAAAAACAAACATGGCCGCCCTTAATGAGCCTGTTTGCCTGCCAAAGGTAAAGACAGCTGTTGTCTCTCGCCACAATGGAACAGGCCTCAGTGCCACAGAGCACAGAGGAGCACTCTGCGTCCCCATAGTAACGCTCACCTTGTGTGTACTCAAGAGGGAACTTATTAAGTCCTCTTTACAGATAAATAGTGAGTAAAATGTAAATTGTGAGGCCATACGGCACTTTCATAAGGTCTGACTGTGAAATGAAAAGGTTTATTAAAGCTTGTCTTTAGAGTGCTAAAAGTGAAATTGCTTGTGGGTGTGTGAAACGGCTGCGCACTGCAGATAGACATCTGACTTACTCATAACATTAGCGAGTGAGAGTTGACAAACTGTGGCTTTCTCTGTTTGATAAAGCAGAACACATGTTATTAGACCGTTTGCGGGGCCATACTTACTTTGCTTTTTCTGCGTCTTTTGGGGCTGGGAATAAAATCTTGCTAAAATCTCTTCTGGTAAAAAAGAAAAGCTGCTTTTCAAAAGGACACTAATGCACAGGGATATAGGCAAAGTGGTGGGTACTGAAACCTGGAAAAGCACTTTTCTTCTGTATGAGAAAACTAATACATTCTGGCTTTACCTGTCCAACAGAATCAGCACTGACAGCTTGCTGCACTCCACAGCTAATTTTGGAGTTAAGAATATGAGTGAAATGACTGTACAAGCATTTTGTAGAGAAAAGAGCAGCCAATAAGAAACTGCAAACATTAAAGGTCCAACCGTCAATTGCATGAGGGAGGCTTCTGTTGAAACAAAGCCCTCACTGCCCCCACCGCTTTCCTGACATTGTTTACAGTACAGTTTGAGCTATTGAATGGGTGACATTTTGTTTCCATTATTATACTGGTTTCTGACAAAAGGACTGACAATGTCATAGATAAATATAACAATAATATTTTGTATTGTATGGATGACTATACTATGTAAGACTATATAAGAATAGAAGAAGAATATAAAGAATATAAAAATGAATATACTAAAACTGCTGGTGTTTATAATTGAGAGGAAGGATTATTGTATTTTAAAAATAAAGCAAACTTGGATAAAAGAGAAACATGATGAAAAATGATAATGTAACAGTATTATTTCTGTGGTTGACTATATTTACATTCATGTGCATATGAGGACATTTACCCTTGATGAAAGAAAAGCCTTCTATTATTGAAGTGTTAAGATGTGTGATTGAACACATTTTAGATCCTACAAAGATTGCTTTTACTTTATTCCTTCAGTGTTTGAATGGTCTAGATTGACTTTGCTGCTTAAGTTGGAGTTTTTATACTTTGATAATGCAACAAGGACAGACTTGCTTGAAATCACGCTCTCGAATTAGGTATTAACCGTTCCACAAAACTAATGCATTATGTTTGAATAAGATTATGGGAATCTTATTCAAACTAAAAACAATCTTCAGAAGGTTGCTGTAAAAAGCTCATATTACATTTTATGTTTGACTATTTCAAAGAAATTCCACATAACTCCGCTGCTGCAGCGTTGTGGCTGGGTTGAAAATGTCCCTGACCACGTGTCTAACACCACAGGTCCTGCATGGTGACTACTTATGTGGTGTTTTTACACCTACATACATCTACATCTTTGCATTAACAGCACACATTCTCGTGTGACTGCTCCTCCTTAGTAATGCTGCTGAGGCGGCAATCTGGGGGGTACAATTGGTGTTGCTGCTGTGCAAGGAAGCATTAGGCTGTAGAAAATGTTTTCACCTTCTTTGGCAAGGTATGACCCTCGATTATAATGGAACTAATTATATCACGACTCTAGACACACAGTGCAGGAATAGGTGTGCAAAATGGAGTTTTATTTGTACAGACATTTCTCGGAGGCAGCTTGGTTAATTTAAACCTCACTGGGTGGAGCCAAGGAACCACTCAGAACTGTAGTGACGAAACTTAATGACTAAGATGGTTAACTGAAAAACTACCTATATTTAACTTTCCAGGTTAGCCGTTAGCTTAGATTACCACACAAACACACACAAGTTGCGCTAGCAAGCACCATAAGTAGGTATGTAACAATACTCAACTAATGATTTCATACGATACACGAGAGTCATGAGTTTACGGTATGATTTTTTCACAATTTATTTTTGAACAATATGAGATTGAAGACAAATTATAACCAAAAAATCCTTTATTTTTCAGACAGAAATTTACAAAATATATTTCTCTTATGTTTTATTTATCAAATTAAAGAATCCTTTTTATTTCTGAAGTAGTCTGTAGTACATATTTCTTTTTCTTTGTAAAAGTGAAACTGAAGTCTTTGCGACCTCATACAGAAACTGACGCGAGTGACGTAGGTCGTCAAACAAGCAAAGTCAAAAGTAGATAGCGCCCTCTTCTGTTTAAAAAGAGTATGACGATTCATTTTTCATCTCACATATTTGCGATTTAACTGTCTCGCAATATATTGTGACATTCTTAACCATAAGATAGCAAACCAGCCCGCTGAGCTTCTAAAGTCATAAATGCTACGTTGATTAATACTTTTTGTTTAAATTTCAATACCCTACTTTAAGTTTTTTTTAAGTTACACACAGTAAGTTATAATGCTGCTTAATTGCACCCATTCATTGAAGTTTAACTTTAGTAGGTAATATTTTGGTTCTGCCTTCATAGCTTCTCTGCGTCAAAGAAACGTCAGCATAACTAAACCTCAAACAATATCTAATCAATGAACCATTATGACAAATAGTGGGTGTTTTTGTTTTTTGCAGTTTTTGCAGCTCTGTGCATGGTTCAGCTCACGTATATGATTTTCATTTACAACATCATCGTCTCTTTCTCGTCTCGTCAGAGATATTTGACTTGCTGCATCTCACTGACCCATAATCTGTTAGCACTTCCCCTATTTGTTTGCTGCAGTGTCTTTCAATTAAACAGCAGGGCCGGCTTTTTCTGAGATTTCGTTTTTGAGTGACTCCCTAGAGAGGGAGTGGAGGAAATGGCTGAACACATCAGACACATTTGTCTTCTCTGCTTAGTTACCTTGCAGGGGGAAGATGGTGATACCCATTTCCTCCGTCTAATGTGTTTGCTTTTACACCCTATGCCAAGTGTCAACATGCAGTTTCTTGACAGTCATTTTTCATTTGGAGCAAGTAGCTAGGTTAAACAAGCCAGCACATTGCACTGTTTTTGTATTTTCCCTTCTGTTATCAGCCGGTTTTTGTTTTTGAGGTGGCAAACTTCTAACACGTTTAAGGTTAAAAGTGCACTAGTCAGAGATTATTACTTAATAGCCTTGGCTGGTTGTTGATTGAGAATAAAAAGCTAATTATCATAATAGGATATGGGACATAATGACAGAATTAAATGAGTGTGACAGACACACAATAGGGCTGCTCTGTCATCGACTTAGCCCAGCTCGCTTATTAGAATTAATCTGGCCTGATTAAAAATGCAAATGGCTCAAAGTCATTGACGGAGTTTACATGTTTTTATAACATTTAACTGATTTAATTACATGGAAAATGAAATGGTGGGATGTGCGATTGAATTTTTTTTTCGTCGTCACCCTCCTGCCGGTTGCCACAGAGAGATGAATATTTTCTCATGCCAGGAAGAGAAGGTAATGAGATTAGTGCTCTTCCTCTCTCTGTTTCTCTCTCCATCTCTGCCTTTCAGAAGCTGATGGTTTGGTTCATCGAACCAAGGAGAGCTGTTTTATTGTTATCACTGAAAACATTTTATCTTGGTCTCAGAAGCACCAACTGTATTGTGTGGGCTGAGAGCTTCACAAAAATTTAAAGAGTTTCCACCTACAATGTATCATTTTAGAAGACCACTATATGATTTATAGCTGTGGGGAAAATAAATCATATTCTGATTCTTCCTGGTGTTGTTTTTCATACTCAAACAGCCATGTACAGGAGGGATCTGAGGTCTTAACAGAGAGATTTAATTGTCTAAGGTGTAATGACATGCTGTATAGCCTGCAGCAAGTTGTGAATGTACATGACATGCTGTGACATTTTCCAACTCCATGAAGGTGTTTCTGCCTTTACAGAAATGTGTCACGTTACATGAAAAAAAAGGAAACATTTGTCCTTGAATTTCTGCTAAATTAAATTCTTTGCATAAACAAAACAAAAAAATGTTGTGCATTTTCCTGCAAGCTCGAGAGCAAAATGTAAAAATGCTGAAGGGTCACTTAAATCAGTCATCTATTTTTATTCAGTCATACAATGTACCACGCACTATGACCTGTTTGAGTGAGACCTGCTAGTTCCTGTTTTCAGCCTTCACGACAGTAAAGGTTTCATGCTGTATTCAGACTGTGTGCACCTTGTACTGTGAGCTTATTAAAAGTGCAGATTGATAGTTTTGCTTACTTGAAACATGCTTGGTGTTTTTGCACCTTTCAGCCGTGGTCGTAAAAACCTGCTAGCATGCCATGGACATCCTGTGGGGGAGGAAATTGATTTTGCTTGGTTTGTTTGTTTTAGACCCGACAGGCGACATGCATTGTTTGTTTTTCTTCTTTACATTTCAGACTTATCGTTTTATTGGTGTATTAACATGTTTTATGGCTGTTATGACTTTACAGCTTTTTCAGTATAGTTTTATTAGAGCCAGTATGATGTTTTTTCCCCCAATCATAAAAGGTCTACAATGTGCAAGAGAAGAGTGACAGAACGTTTTTAAATTTGATTCATGCGAAAGGGCCAGATGTTCTGTTTTGATCCTGATGTGTTGTGTCTATGCCTCTGTTGCACCGTCTCCCACCCACCTAGCCTTACATCATCATCAGCAATGCAGTTATTCAATGTGTAATACAGAGATGTCAAGCTACAAAGAGGGTTTGAGACTGTGAACACGCTGTGAGAAAAGCTTTTTATTTAAAGACCATTTATTTTGCAGTAGGAAAAAGACATACAGAGCTAAAACTTTGTGTTGACAGGACAGGATCAATTCCAACTGCGTGTCCGTACATCAGCTCAATGTGTTGAAATGGAAAGTATGCTATCGATCTGTGTGCATTAGTGCTCTACAGTAACATAAGCAATGAGTGGCAGAACAAAAGAGGCACTGTGCGTCACGCTAGAGGAGAGGTGCAGCACAAAGAGGACAGTTAACTTCATGCAGTCTGTTGGCATTTCATTGTTTATCATTTCAAGTCCAAACGTATATTTGTCTTTCATAAAAGAATTTTACTCACTCACATACATCTGGAACTGATTTTGAATAGTTTGAAATATATAGGCCTAATATACTGTTTTGCCCTGCAGAAAGAAAGGTTATTAAAGTATATTGTATTAAAGTGCTGCGACAAAATATAAGACACGGCTTGACATTAAAAAGCTAAGAAAGCCACCAAAGCTTGCTTTAATAGAGGTCAGGCAAAACAGTTACATCCCAGAAATCAAGTTGCTCATTTATACCTCCACGATCCGCCCTCACTCACAACTAACTCGTCGTATGAGGCTAGAAAAAAGCATACATCCTGCGCTGATAATTCCCCTCTTCCAACTCATACTTTCCCTCTAGGGACAAAACACAATTACTCCATTGTGCCACACAGCACTGTATATCACATTCTGCACATTTCAGCCAGAGAAAAGACGCAGTGTTGTGTTGGGGCATATGGCATAATGATAAATATGCTTTAGAGGAGGAGGGTATGGGTTGGAGGAGGGAGGGTCACTGTCAGGGCACAAATTGAATGAACCTTTAGCGTGGTGATTGGATTAGTGTATTGTAAACAAAGGGTTGTTTCTGTAAATATCCTAATCCCAAGGGGCCTGGATTAAAGGCAAGCAAACAGAAAACAATCAACCAAGAAATGTTTGTAATACTCACTGACTTAATATTTCCGCTTTCAGCTCATGTTAATGTATCTACCATACTGTACTGAGGAAGTTGCCTTTTAATTCATGAACTGTAAAAAGGCTACGCTGCCTTGGATATGAAGACAAAGATCTGTGACCACATCTGAGAGAGAGACAGTTAGAAAGACCGTGTCAGGGCCTTTTCAGTAACTGCACCGTTCAACCATACCTACGCACGATGACAGGAAACGTGGTGGTGACAAGGAAAACCCTGAGATGCCACACCGAGGGGTAAAAATAGGCCACCAGGCACGAGAGTTAGCAATAGAGTGGCAGGAGAAGAATCAGAAAGAGGGGAAAATTGGTGCGCAGTATTTTCTTGTATTTTCTTTTCTTCTGCAGGCCCAAGATAAGAAACTTAACTCTTTAATGTTGGCAAGTTGTTAGATCAATCTCATTCTCGCTCGTTTTCTGAGAGAGAGAGACAACAGAGGAACAATGAACACTCTTCTCTTTTGATTTTGCAGTCTGCACCTCCTACACCTTCACAGTTAGAAAAGCTGCCCACTTTAACCCATTACCACCTTAAATGTGTTACAAATCTCACTTCTTAACAGTGTCAGCAATATTTCTTTATTTTATTGAAGATGTCAAGGGTCATCACAGCTTTTCTGACCCAGGTCCATTACAGGCTACTCAGCGCTGGTGAAGATCATGGTCTTCTTGTGTGAAAACGCTATAGTCTCCCTACAGCAGAGTGTAATGGGGTGGTTACTGGACATTACTTGGGATTTTTATCAGTTTTCTTGAACCCATAGACGCTTCAATATGAACATAAAGTGTAAGCTGTCACATCCCCAACCTATAGCTTCGGATATGTTGAATTCATAAAAAACATAACATCGACCACTATTAATGACATGGAAAAATAATGCTGTTTATTTCATATAATATTCAACAGTGGATCTCAATATGTATATAGTGGGTCAAACTTTATTTGTATAGGAAAATAAAATGTTCTGCCACAGAAATGAGGATTTATTTCCAGATTTTTCTATGATTATTGCTTTATCCCATAAATGATCGGTTTTTGATGTCACTTACATACTAAAAGTGAATGATCACACCAAAGCATCAAAATCTTTACTTTTGCAACCATCCCTTAAACAAAGGCACCAAAAGTACAAACACATTTTCCGCTTGCACACAAAACACTACACACCATTTCTGACATTTAGACAGTTTGTTCAAGGATAAAATGTCTTCCAATCACTGAGAATTCAAAATGCAAAACACTCCTCAAATTGGCAAAACACACACACGCAAGGAAACATTATACATATACATGTACAATAATTGAACACCAAACAGTCTGCTCACCTGCTTTGTGAGAACTTTGCAAACATGGATGCAGGGAGAGCAGGAGGAAGAGTGAGAGGAGTAGGAGGAGGATGTGGACAAGAACAAAAAAAGGGAACCAGGACAGACCAGAGCAGCCTAGGTTGTACACTTGCCCCCGTACTCTCAACTTCTCAATTTGATTTATGAACTCTTTTTAGCTTGGTGTTGGAAAATGTTTGACCGCCAACCACATGCCCACCAAACTCTTCTGTAATCAATGGAAGAGTTTCGTTTTGACAGTGGAGTGAGATGTTTAAGTCAAAGGGTTGTGTCTTATTTAGCTTGTGTGTGGAGTTTGACACAATGATTCAATAGATTCACATATTTTCCAGTCTGGCTTAAAACAATAGTCAAGTGTCCGTACGAACACTGAAACTACTGGCCTTTAATGTTAATGATGTGGGGACAAAATCCACAATGCTTGTTCTGTGCAATTTAAAAAGTTTATCTGAAGTGACTATGAGGCACATGAGTGAGTCTCTTTTTGTTACTATCTTTCCACTGCAGCTCAACAGGGAAACACTGTCCAAGGAAGCACAAAGAGGGAATTTTGTGTTACAAAAGGGCTGTACCTGGAAGATAACTGTCTCATTTGACTAACTCAGACTGCTGAAGCCTCATGTTAGTGTCAGAAAAACTTTGGGGAGGGAGCTTTAATGGCCAGACATATGCAGCCTATGACAGGCACTGCTTTTTATTAAGGGGTTACAAACCAAAAAGTTTGACCCTGGATTTATGTGAACAGGGACAATCCAGTATGTACCCATCTGGTTCACATAACTCACATTCAGTGTCCTGTGCGATACACCAGGTTTATGGCTGAAAGATGTGTAAGTGACGGCCAGCCTTTTCTAACCAGACCACCGTGTCTCTGCTAACGGTCAAGCTGTAGCACTCAGTCACAGTCCAGTCTTGGCCCTTGAGGAATTGAAAAACGACGTGTCCTCAGGCAAGCCCCTCCTCTGCATATCTTCTCATTCATCTGGGGCACTCATTAAAGGGTAATTACCTGTAATTAGTGAATCATGTCGCTTTAATGAAGATGTTGAAAGCTGCTGGAGCCAGAAGGGCTGGCCTTAATTCTGAGTGATGTTCAAGATTAGCGGCAGACAGGAATTCAATAAAGGCGGACATATTAATGAAATATTAACTTTTTTTTGCCGGCTCCATAGATGGCTTGTATTATGTTTATTTTTCGCATTCATTTTCAATTCCAGCAGCGTCAACACCTGGCTCCGGAGGGCAAGTACGTGTTACTGTATCAGAGCAGGCTAATAGGCACAATGATGATGAAGCTGTGTGTGTCTAAGTACGTCTACGTGTGTGTGTGGTGCTTGTGTGAGTGAGTGTAACGCTTGCTCTAATATGTGTGTGTGTGTGTGTGTGTGTTCCCTGGCGGCATGGTGAGTGTTTAATCTGGCCCGGTGGCGTGCCGTTGGCCCGGCTAATCACACTGTGTCTGTAGGAGTGCGCTGAGCCAGGGGAGCACGCCGTCGCTAACAGCGCCTGACAGACTCATTAGAGAGACCTGGCACTGAGCTAGCAAGGCACACACACACACACAGACAAAGATACACACTCAAACACTTTGAAACACACACAGTGGGAAAGGCACTCAGGCTCAACTGCACAGACATTTGGATAAATTCACACACTTAAACACCTCTTTTTTTGACATTTTTGCACACACACTCATTCATATAATCATCCGTAGACAAGTGTGTGCTGTCTCTCTCTTTCACACACACAAACACACACAGGCTCAGTGCTCCACGTGTGAGAACAAGGCAGGCGGTGACCCCTCACAGTCGCAGCCCAAACACAGACAAGAGCCGAGAGAGCATCTGCGAAAAGTGGAGGGAGGGAGGGGGAATGGAGGGTGGGAAAAAACGAGAGGAGGCAAAGAAGAGGAGGAGGGAAGCGTCTGACGCAGCAACGCTTTCTCCCATTCAAATGGGGTGTTTAGACAGGCAAATGGCAGTTTCAAAGGGTAATTATCTGCAGTCAGGAGATCACCTGCACCCTGTCAAGAACTCTACGAGTTTAAAAAATAGTATGTTAGGGATGTATTGAATGTAGGCTGTGTATACAGGTGCTGTAAATGTGGGAAGGGTTAGACGTCCTTCTTTGGGTAAAACTTTATTTACTTTTTTCAAAGTGTAAAAAATTAAGGAAAATCTGTTAATTTTACAGGATTAGGTAGAATGACATTTAGCAAAGTTCCACAAACTACTTTGACAAATTACTTAAGTCTTGCTTGCCTTGCTCTCACAGCGAGGTTAATTGCAGCTCAGCTGCAGCAGAGCCAAGTGGAAACATTAGGTTCGGCTGAATAACAGGTGAATGCAAAGCAGGTCAATACGTAGTCAAGTGTGGGCCTGCCAGCTGTTCACTCCCTCTGCTCTGCCACCACTGCACAATTGTGACACACACACACACACACACATACACACATGTTCATGCTTTGCACAGAAGAAATAACATGGGGCAGGGAGTTAAATATGTAAACAAAGCAAGCAGAAATCCATTCTTTTTACACAAACACGGAAAAGTAAATAATACAATGCATTAAAAAATGCAATATACATTACATTAAAGGTCCGGTGTGGAACATTTAGGAGGATCCTCTTCTACAGAGTGTGCCATGTTTCTATAGTCGCCCAGAATGGACAAACCAACCACTGGATTTGGATCTAGAGGGCCTTTCTCCTGAGTTTCGCAGACATTATAGTTTCTTCCACATGCTCGGAAGGCTGAACTGTATTAAAATGGTTGAAATCTGCAACCATTTGCTGCTAGATGCTACTGACTTCTAAACACTGGTCCTTTAACTTCTGATAACACTTCAAGGGTAAGGCTTGAGTTGATTTTTTTAATTTCATTTTTAACAAATCCCATGAAAAGATCAAAGCCAACAATGAATTTGTTTAACTAACAAGTATAACCTTTAACTAAAGCCTGATATAGGTTGATCCTATTTGCCATAGTCCTCCATTGATGTCTAAAATAATAAAAAAAAACATAAATAAGCCACACTATCTTATCTTGGTGTAGCGTAACAAGCAGTAAACCCAGCATTCATAAACTTTCTAGCAAACAGTTGCCTGGTTACATATCTAGCCGACATAGAACATTAAAATTCATCTGGAGTTGTGATTCTGTCCACTTGGAAAATGTAAACCCAATATTTACTCTGCTTTAGCTCTGTGTTGCTGTCCACCAACATTTGGCTTTATTGCTGCTAAATGCTCCACTATGTTTACCAGCAAGTCGCTAAATTTGCCTCCTTGTTGTTTGGCCCTGTGCAGGAAGCATTTTTTACAAAAAAATAGTTGTATGCTGCAGCTGAAGACATCACTAATAATAAAGTGGTGAGAGGCAACCAAAACAGTACAAGTTGTGGGTTGTAAAACCGAAACAATAAGCTTAAAGGCAATAAAATGCTCTATAGATAATTCTCTCTGCTATTTTGATCCGTCGTATATATATAATATTGATGAGAGCAGCTATTTAAAAGAAAATAAAACTATACATTTGTTTTAATACGTTTTCTATAGGGACAGATGCTGTTGTGGAGAGCTGCAGACAGGTTAGCAAAGTTGGAAAGTACTGAGAGACGGACTAACACATTGTTGGTTTTGGTCTTCTCATTGGATTGTAACACCTACCTTAACCTTTAGCACTTGAAAACACTTGCAGAACTAAAGAAAAAAAACCCTGTTCAAAAGCATGCCTCTGTGTATGACAAGAAGTAACACTATATATTCTCCTGCCAGTTATGCCAGGTGTCTCTCTCTCTCTCTCTCTCTCTCTCTCTCTTTCCTCCACTTTCTCAGCCACTCTAATCCTTCACTTTCATACACTAGTCTCCTTGTCCGGATTTTTAATCTAGCCTGGTAGCTGTAACTGGAACAAGTTTCGCTGACAACCTTGTTTCACCTAAAAGCCAAATCAAACTGTCTTTAATTTCCCTACCACTGTACCATGTAACAGGCCAAATCCCCCCCCCTCTGTTTCTCTCTCTCTCTTCAGAGTACAATAGCTGTTTTGCTCTCCCCTCTCCTCCATTCTCTCTCTTACTCTTCTACAGCACAAGGCTATGACATTGAGGGAATGTGATGTGATGTATTGTAGTGAATAATGTATTCTGCGAGGATTGTACAGAGCGCGTAGAGCAGATGGCAGCAGGTTGATCTCGATGTGTGTGCGTGTGTGTGTGTGTGTGTGTGTTTAATGATGACAGTGTGTATATGTGTATGTCGTGCGTCTGAACGTGTGTGTGTGTGTGTGTGCACTCACCCAGAATGGGGGAGGGGAAGGAGGAGAAGAAGGGAGGGAAGAGTGGGGGTTGGTGTGTATGTGTGTCTATGTGAGCCTCCTTTGTGAGATAAAACATGCAAATGGTGGATTATTTTAATGCATTTTTTTTATAGAGCCCCAAGCCTTAATCCCTAAAGCAGTTGAAATGAAAATAGTATATGTTTTCTTTCAAACTCTCTCCCTCCCTCTCTGTTTTTTATTCCCTGATAGGAATTTACAACTACCAGCTGTCTAGGAACGGGATCCTTTGCACTTAAATTTCTTTCTGGTGTAGTTACAGCCAAAGACTGATGATTATATCCGGATAGCATGGAATTGACTAAAGCTTGTCAGGCCTGAACTGCTCAGTTACGCAATGGAAGGATCATGGTTGTGACATTTTTCTGATTAAATGGTGATAACAATGTCGATCATAAAAATAGAGCAGAATGCTCAGTTTGTTACTTTGAGAGTGGACTGCAGATATAAAATATGTGCATTTATAAGCAACGAAAAAGACTTGCAGGAATATAACACTCCCACACATACTTCTCTATAGCATATAGCTCATATAGATTTATTATCTAAATAATTAAGTATGTGAAAATCATAAATTCAAATAACCACCAGTTTATATTTTAAATGTGAAATGTGAAAAAAACAAACACATATGCCCAATTGTGAAATTATTGTCACTTGATTGTCTCGTGTGAAATAACTAAAAAGAACTCTTGTACTCTGTACTTAGTTTTAATTAAGAGTTTGTTAGAGTTAGTACACTGAAGTACACAAACACATAGATAGACACATAGAAAACACACCAGTATGAAGTTGTCCCCTAGGGATCAAGCTAGCAGATGGTAGAATCTATTTACATTCAGGTGATGGGTTTATATGTTTAAGGTTATTCTAATTTTTTACGCGCTTTGCAGAGACTTTGTTTTGAAATAGACTGGCAACTGTGGGGTTGTACTTACACTGTCTTCATGACTACTTTCAATACTTTTGACTTGGTACCATACTCATTTCCATCTTTTTCCTACCTGTTGGTTACCTGTCTTGGGGGCTGGTGGTGTGATGCCCCACACTCTGAGGCTCCTTCAGCCAACATGGTCAAGATATTCTAGGTGGCATGTTGGGCTGTGAAGCGCAACGTTTGGTGGATGCCTGGCAACTGGCCTGCAGTACTGTTATGTTACTGAGGCTAGACACAACAACAACAGCAAATGTCATTTTATTGTATCCTCCCACACCACAGATGCAAAAATAGAGGAATTTTCAAGAAACTTCATTGCTTCTTCGATGAAAACGTTAATGAATTAATCATTATAGGAGTTGTTGTTGTTGTGCGTGTGAGGACTTTGTTGAAAATATCAAGGCTGAATGAAACAGATATGAAACATTAGGAAAAAAGCTACTGTTTCCTATGCTTGCACATCCTTGTCTCTTTCATATTAGGGACAGTGAGCATAATTGAGTAAATGTATTTAAGTATTTGAGCGAGCTGATTCAGCCTCTCTGGGATGGTTGATATTGTACTTAGGAGGAATATTGCCCGAGGCAATTCATTAGTGGTAAATAATTGAGAAGCTCAGATAGTGCTAAGGTGAAATGCCTCTTATTATTTCATGGAGTTTGTGTTCTTAGGGCTCTTCAGTTTAAGAATATTAAAAATGCACAAGCCTTTCCACAAATTACTCACTGGAAAGATTCACAATGGGCGCTAATGACTAGCCATCCATCTTCCATTGTTTTCAAGCTCTGTAAAAGTGCTTTGCTGCGCCATTATCAATTCTGTTTCTGCTTTTGGTAATGTTCTTTTTTTTTATGAAGGATGTCATTTACCATCGTGCTTTTTACATTTTTTACTTGTTTTATTTGAGGTAATTAAGGCTCATCATCTATTACAGTAGGATACCGTCCATTGGCAGTTTATTTAAAAAATATATATATCTCAAACTCCAGTAATGAAAGCCTGTAGCTTAGATGGTAGCGTCCAGCCTCTCAAGAAGGGGTGTGGAGAGTGTAATGGAGCTGTCAACCAGGCATGCAGCAGGCTAGTATGGAGTTATATGAATAGCAAGGGCTTATGTTATACATAGATCAAACAACAGCAGTCTTAGGATGTCTCATTGGCAAACTAATAAATCTGCCTCATATCAGTGTTAAGTGCACCTGCATGTGTTTATTCAACCTCAGATAGGCTCATGCAAATGCCATTTGTTTACATTAATTTGCATTCAACTAAATTTCTATCTGCTGAAAGGTTTTCTAAAGCGTTCCTTTGAACCCCACTGTTTTTCTTACCTCTTTGTGTCTTTTATTTATGTCTGTGCACGCTTCAACTCTTATCTGTTAAAAATTCTCACCTTTATATGTTGGTTTTCCGATGATGCAACTTAAAGGCCACTGAGGTTTTATTTAACATTATATACACCCACACACCACCACGTGACAAACAAGTAATGGGGGAGCATCTGAAGGTCTGATCAGTTATTCACAGCACTGTATGTACTATAATAGCATAATGTGTTCAGCCCGTGGTCTGTGGTCGGGGTGCAAAAGCTGTCTATCCTTAACAAGTCAACAACTGTTGTATGGTTGTGAAGTGTTTTGTAAGATACTGACACTTGTGGTTGGACTGTTTTTTAGCCATCCTGGCAGTGTGATTAATTGTTCAGCCCTATTTGGTGCAAACATTCATCCTCAGACAATGAATCCCAATGACTTTGGTCGTGCCACTTGCACGTCAAAAGTTCAACTTGATGACTAAAACTGCTAGTGTATGTTAGATTAACCCTTTTGATTTAGGTGACAACACGTTGCCAACCTCAAGCTAAACAGTACTTTTTCCCTCACACATTTTTCAACATGTAATGAGCATGTCAGCCCATTGGGCCACTAGTATAGCTGAAATTTACTGTTATGTGGTTTTGATTATGTGAGCTGATGTTTGCAGGTCATATTTATAATGTAGGTTATATTGTATTACTCTCACAGTTGTTCATAACCCAACTGTTGTTGTGAGCTCTATTTAATGTATAGATAGATAGATAGATAGATAGATAGATAGATAGATAGATAGATAGATAGATAGATAGATAGATAGATAGATAGATAGATAGATAGATAGATAGATAGATAGATAGATAGTTGGATAGATACTTTATTTATCCCGATGGAAATTCAAGTATCCAGTAGCATATGAAACATACATACATTAAACATACATTAAACCTACATTAAAATAAAATTAGAAATTAAAATAAAATCAACTTATAACACAGTAGCTACAATAAACAGTGCAAAACAGTAAACAGTACAGATGGAGTACAAATGGAAGTAAACAGTGCAAATGGAGGTAGAAATTGTCCGTTGTCTGTTGTCTATTGTCCTCCCTGCCTTGACTAAGAGCTGTTGTACAGTCTGATGGCCAGGGGGACGAAAGAGTTTTTCAGTCGGTTGGTGGAGCTGAATTGGCACAGCAGTCTGCCACTGAACACACTCCTCTGCCTGGTGAAGGTCTTGTGCAGAGGGTGGTCGGCGTTGTCCAGTATGGACAGTATATGGAGACAGCGTAAATCCACTTGTTGTTCCATGATATTCCTGTAGTCGCCAGATCTTTGGCTAAGTGCCAGAGTTCAGCCCCACTGTCTTATAGGGGTTTTGTCTATATGCTTGTCAGTGTGTGTAAGAGAGTAGGGAGGTCGGCATAGGGAGGAGGCGTGTTCGGGGTGGAGGGGATGTCAGCTCATTAACCTCCATTCTTCCCCTAGCATGGTGCTGTGTAGAGTCACTGTGTAAGTCTCATGTCATTACTCCTCCCCCAGCACGCGTGTGCTGGGTTTGAGGGGAAGAGCAGAGCAACCAGAGAAAGGGAGAAGGAGGGAAAGGTTCTCGAGGGAGGGGGGGCCCTTGACATGTTCCTTTACAAATGCCCTGCTTGTATCTTGCAAACTAAAGCCCCGCCATGTCGTTTCCTTCCCCACTTTTGTCTTCTCTGTCTCTTCTCTTTCTCTCCCTGCTGTCTTTCTCTCAAACCACAGGCCCGGTACAGTGTGGGTGAACGAGGGGTTAGGCTCCACACTGCCCCCCCTCCAGGCATCAATCCAGCTAGGAAAAGACTGCCCACTGCTGTGGTGAGATACAGTAGCCAAGCGTCCAATTTCTAAAACCTCGTCTGTTTGTGCTAGCCAATTGATTTAGAAAGTGGTACTTCAAGGTACCGGCCTGGGCCCGGTGTGGTTTTGGAGGTTCCAAACTGAGAGTTGTGATTGCTCTTAATGGGCAGGCATACTTACTTAACCTCATGAACCTCCCTGCAAGAACACACACAAGCACATACTGTCATGTTTTATACATGCATGCGTGAAAAACTAATTATTTCATATTCTCCACCACACACTGCAAATATTGTATTTATTTGCATTGAAAAACTGGCACACTTACTGGAATTCACAGATGATGTCAAGAGTTGTGTTTCTTAATTGCAGCAACATATGTGTGAAAACATGCAAAGGTGCAAAATACGCCTCTGTAGTTGTTATAGTCGGGTCACCATGTGTGGGCTTCCATAGAAACAAATTAAGTCTGAATTTGAAAACACCTTTGACATCTTAACAGCTAATCTTTAACAACTTTTTTATTTAATGATGTATAAACAACTATAATACAGAATTATTTTACAGAGACACCCAAATACTCCCCAGACTATAACACATAGATATTTCTTCAGGCAGTCTGCTATCTGAATGATGTTGCAATGTAACTTCCTGTGCATTTTATATTATATGTTAAAACTACACTAATCTATGATCTTATTGGCAATAATGTAGCATGCTTCCCTTTAAAACTGTACAGTGTTTTCGTGTAAAGATCTGTGCATGTATTACTAGTGCTATAATTATTTTATCTTTGAAAGTGAACACACCACAACCTGATTATCAGTAACAGTAACACTTCCCTCCCACCTTCTATAACTGTAAGTTCTATGCTGCATCTTAAAGTCCGTGCCATGTTGGTGCCTGTAGGAGACTGAATTCAGCACACATCCTAAGCCTTTTGTATTTCTTCCAACAAAGAAGACACCCATAGAAATAGGTTGATGTGTCCTATGCTCGTAATGATTTATTTTAGTCACTGCCAGAAGAGTCAGACTTTTTTTTCTTCTTCTCCCTTTGCTCTTTCATACTTTATACTGTGCAGAGGCAAGAGAGCAGTAGATTGCAATAAGATAACCAATTATATGCTAGAGGAAACCAGACTTTTTTTTCCTGCTGCAGTTATCTGATGCTGCGGTGAGCAGAGGCAAAGGGCTGGGGTAATGTGACATTCACTCTGCCCTTTATCTTCTCTCATCGCTGTTTACCCCAGTCAGTTAAAAGTGGCTTGTGCTCTGCATCCTCTCCTGCTGCCAGAGAAACCTCACTGACATAGACTCACATAGACATTCACTTACTGTACGGACACACATATTGTACATGCAATCACGCACCCGTTCTCACCCCAGACCAGACAGTGTAAGTGTCAGGTAGACTGGTGGGATAACCACTTTCCTTCTAGTAGCGGCCATGATGTTAAGTATAGCACTACTGCACCTGCTGGGCCTAGCTGCTAATTGCATGTGATGTTCTTGTGCTTGATGCTAAGAAGGTGTTTCCCAGCACTGGTTAGCAGGCAGGCTGTTGAAGGCCACCGCGGCAGGATGAGGGAGGCCATGTGGGTGGCACTTTGGTCTGACATCATTTTTTTTTCTGTTACCTTTGCACATGCACTCGCACGTTGCGTACTCCATGTTTATGACCTCTTTTGCTCTCTGCTATAGATACTGCACAGGCAGATAGTAAGACAATCAGACTATATGTCAACAGAAACAGTGCAGCCATCTTTTATCCAACGAGTACAACAGGCAGAGTAACTTTGATTGACTGTTGGAACTTAAACCTGCAATAACACATATTTTTGTCCCAGTACTGACAGTATCACCTCTTAATTTCATTTGGCAAATGTAACATTAGCATCGGTTTGCAGTCATGTTTCTGGCCACCTGATGAACATTCACTCTGTTTTGGTTGCCACCAACTTCTGAGGGAGTTATCTTGCTCTTAAGCAGCTAGATGCTCCACTATGCTCACCTCTAGTCACGGACTAGACTTTGTCTGCCATTTGGTGCAGGGCAGGTACCATACAGTTGTTTTTTAGGGAAGTAAGGGGAACTGCAGAGCTGTGGGTGTCTCTGTGGGTTCAACACTATAAGCGACCCCTTTCACATAAATGTAGTCATGTGATTGTTTATATTCAAATATTGATTATAGCCACTCTCCAAATATCTTACAAGAACACCTGTAAATCCACAGAAAGTAATGGATACAAGTCAAAATGTCAAGTCAAAAAGCGGTACAATAATAATTGTATCGAAGGCTTAACTTTCAAACAGTATCAGAATTTAAACTGTTTTGGATTTTCGGTTTGCCTTGAGTTCTTGCATTTGGAACAGGAATCATATAATTATTGGAAATGACTGCTTTATGGAATAATTTTGATGATAAATACAATAGAATAAACACAAAAGCTGATTTACAAACATTCTAGGTTCCTATTAAAACAGTGTGAGTTATCATGCGTCACCATCACCGTTTAGATTTTATCCTGTTGTGAACTCACTAACTCACAGTGAACCCGAGTTCACAGTGGAAACAAAACCTTATTTAGCACCACCCCACCTGGCCTCCCTCCACACGCGCGCACACACACACGCACACACACGCACATAGACGCACACTACATTTCTCCTCAATCTCTCCTCCCATCTCTGCTGTTGACTGTTGCTTCTGTTTTGTGGTTGCTTCAGTGCAACAGAAAATGGATGAATGAGAGCTTCAGCCTGCCTTTTTATTTTTACACATCACAAGGTATAGGTGGAGCCGGAAGCGGTTGGAACCTGTATTATGTCTTTAGTGAAAAGGTTGCTTTTTTTTTTCAAGCCGTTGCTGATGGGAAGGGCACTGTGTGTTTGTGTGTATCTGTATTGTTTCACTGTGGAATGCTTTAGACCTAATCATAACAAACAGAGCTGATGCTCATTAGATGTGAGCTGATGGATCGCACCAGCGCTGACAATAAAACAAAATATTTCTTTAACAGAATCAGCTGGAAATGAAATGCCAGTAGACTCTTAAACACTTTTAAAACAGTCCTTTGAGGAAATTCAACGCTGCAATGATTCATATTACCGATTCCTCTAACTAAATACTTTCTTGGATGGCACAGGGCCAGCAAATTCCAAAAATAATTCCATCAAAATCCTTCTAAGAGATACGGCGAGCTGCTCCGTGTATCTTTCCGATATCTGATCATGCCGTCTAATGTATGTGGTCTGCTGACGGGAGCACAGTGTGTCCAGATAAACATAGCCTGGGTTTTGCATATGAAAATGAGCCATGCAGCTGATAAAGGTGAGGATACATAAGATGCTGGGCGTTGGTGCATGTGACCCCAGTGCTGATGCAGCTGAGTGTGCGCATGTTGTCTGTGTGTGTGTAGTGTGTGTGTAGGATCAAACTCTCACACCCAGGAAGAGGCCCTGTTTCCCTTATCTAACGACAACAGAGCATGTGTCGCCATGGCCACAGGCTGCGCTTTTTATGGGCTTTGTGTGTGTGTGTGTGTGTGTGTGTGTGTGTGTGTGTGTGTGTGTGTGTACGTGTGCGTGTGAGTGTTTGTGTATATGTGTGTATGTGTGTGCCATGTTCATTGTTTGCCCATGTTCATTGTTTGCTTGGGGCGTGGTGCAACACCAGAATTGTTACTATAGTCTCTCCTCTCTCCCTCTTTCTTTCTCCTCCTCCCATGCAACTCTGAAATCTATCTACTATAGTGTTCTTTCTTTCTTTCCATTCTGTCTCTTTCTGCCTCTCAACCTCTTTGTCTTTCAATCTTCCCCTGTTTATAAGTGTGTATACATGTTTGTGTGCACACAAGTCTGTCTGTCTGTCTGTCTGTCTATCTATCTGTCGGTCTCATCCGCTTGTCTGGCTTTGAACCAGCTGTGACAAGTTGGGCAACATCAAAATTCAGTGGCACATTGTCTCAGGCTGAGGTTTGTAAGGTCTCTCCTACAGCTTAATTGAACAGAGGACGAGGGAGAGAGAGATGTAAAAAGAGAAATAAAGAGAAGAGGGGAAAGATGAGGAAGAAGGGTGCTCAAACAGGCATACATATTGCATGAGTCCCCCCCCCCACCACCACCACCACCACCACCACACCCTTTCTTCACAGAATGGCTGTGTACTGTTCTGGGCTTATTAATTCCGCTCGGTGAGAGAATTATTTTTAGAGACTTGGTGTACTGGCAAAGGCTTTTAAAGTCACAAGTATTACACACTCTGCTTATAGATTCCCTTTTATAAATTGAAAAGTTCTAAAAGTTTGTTGTTCTTTAGTGTAATACTGTATGTTTTTTTTTTTCTTTTACAGATGTTGCAATGGTCTGCTTGAATGCTGATTGGGTAGAAGTAAAATTATTTTTTACTCTGCTACATCTTGTCATATCATATTCCATACTACACAAACTGTAAGATGGTATATGATGTAGTAGGAAAGCCCAGTGGTGGAAGATATAATAAATTACTTAAGTAAAATTAGAACATCACAATGTAAAAATACTGTACAAAAATGATCTCAAGTAAGAGAATTGACCCTTTCAGAGTATGTATCCTTTATATAAATGGATTATTAATATTAATGCATTAAGGGTCTAGTGTGTAACATTTAGGAGGATCTATAGGCAGAAATGGCCTGCACGCTTGGTTGAGGCAAGCAAGCAATACTTTTGAGTAGTTTAATCTATAACAACAAATCATATTTTACAAGCTGAGCATATGTTTTGTATGTAAAATCTTAATCTTCAGTGAATTAACCAGTAACCAAAGCTGGTAAATAAATGTTGTGGAGTACAAAGTGCAATATTTACCTCTGAAATGTAGTGGGAAAGAAGAATAATGTAGCATGAAATGGAAATACTCAAAGCACTTTGACGTAAGCACAGCACTTAAGCAAATGTACTTTAAAATGTACACTCGTAAAGCCATTTAAGTTTGTAAAAATGTTATATAAATAATGTTATATAAATAAACCTGAACTATAGTTTACTTGTAATATTAAGATATACATAAAAACAGGTTACCGTGGAATTTGTGTATTTCAACTCATTAGATGCAGTTATGGCAAATATTATATTATTTTGCTTCCCAGATAATTGGTTTCCTAGCTTTCAAAATGAAGTATTTTTTTTCATCATTAAGAGGTCAGTTTTCTCTCTGGTGATTGGACAGTCATGGCATTACCCAGGCACACTAGCAGTTTATCTCCGCCCCACCCCCTTCACAAACAGATGTTGCCTAGAAGGCTTTATGAGGAGCTTATATGAATTGTCCATCAATCAAAAGCAATCTTCAGTGGAGTCTGTAATTTTGCCTCCAATCCTGCCATCAACTGTCTCACCAGTGCACTCCAAGATAAAAAGATCCCAGCATTGTATTGCACCATTAGCACTGTGTAAATATTACATGTTTTCCCTGGATATGCTAGTTAGCATTACTTCCACCTTGTGGCTTCATTATTTTTGAAACGCTCAGCTTTGTCGATGATTGCGAGGCATGACCTAGTTCTGGGACTCACTCACTGTGTCTCTCTCTCACACTGTCTTTACTTTCTCACTTTTCTTCCTCATTTACTCATTCTCTGCATCTTTTTCATTCTCCCTCTACCTCTCCACCTCATTTTCCTCTCACACCGAATCTGTCTACCTCTTTCTTTGTCATTTATTCATTGTCTTTCTCCATTTACTGCCTCAGCATTGCCTTCATCCTTTTAGTCTGTCTCTTTTCTGCCTCTCTGTTACTCATCCTCTTTCTCTCTCATGTATGCATTCTTTATTTCTCAATTTGTCTCCCCTCCACAACCTATTATTATTTTCTTCTATTCTCACATCCCCCCCTCTCTCTCTACCCCTCCCTGCCTCTCTATCCCTCTTCTCCATGTTTTTATTCCTCTCTCCCAGCACCACGTGTGTCACGGAGGGAAACATCGCGAGCAGTGGTCCCTGCTGAACAATTACCATGCAAAGCAATCCAAATAGAGATGTTTGCCGAAAACAACATGTGTGTAATTACTGCTTAATGAGGCCCTTGTCTCAGGCAGAATGCCCAATTAGACTGCCGATGAGAAAGCGATGCCAAGGCCCACTGAAGAAAGAGGGGGAAACAGGGGTGGGGAGGGAGATGGAGAAGTAGAGGGAGGTTGTAACACGGAGAGAGGTGGGGACGATGAGAACATGGGAAAGGGAACAGAGGAGAGAGAAAGCAGCAAGGAGGGGAAATAGAAAAGAGGAAGAAACAGTGAAACATGAGGGGGAGTGGAGAGAGAAAGATGGAGAGAGTGAGAGGAAAGAGTGAGAGGGAGAAAATGAAAGAGAAAGGGAACAACAGAGAAAGAGAAGATGATTTCTGCAGTAAATGTGGAGTAATGGCAGAGCTGATAGCATTGAGCCGAGGATAAATTGGCATTTTAAGTGGGAGAGCGAGGCAGTGCAAAGGAGAGCTATCGAGAGAAGAGCAGGGGGAAACAGCTTTACATTGCAATATATGGGCAGCCATGTTGAAGCACAAAATGGCTGACCTTTCTAGGCTGTCTTTGGCCTTTTTGGTGAATATTATATTACAGATGTAATTGGTGAAAATGAGCACTGTCTGCCTTCATTGCTTCATTCAGAGCTGTGAGAAACTGCAATAAGGCTCGGCACTCAAAGAATTCAGATTACAAAACAAACTGAAATACAAGATCTGGCAGCATTTTATGGTAAAAAATGGCGTTATTCAGCGACTGTACTCTCTTTTCAACAGAGAGAAAGAAATTCTCAAAATGGCTTTACGTCACCAGTGATATCAAAGTGGCTTTCAATGGAAAGAAATTGCTCAGTTAGGTGCGGACAAGAGGCTTTTATGTGAGAAGCAAAGAGTTTATTGCACATATGTCACCGTGGTCAACATCACTTTGCCCCTCTCAGTGAGTCACTTCTCACTGTTAAGTGATAGACGCCAGCGTGCTTCATTAAGCAAATTATTGTATGTAACTCCAATATGTAGCATTAAACAATTAGTCAGCAGTCAGTTTCACTTGAAATAAACATGCAGTTTTTAGTGCTGGTGGTGCGAATGAAGCTTAAATGCAAGTGCTTGTCTCAGTTTCATGTTTGCGTCTGTGGCTGAATGTAAATGTAATCATTAGAATAACCAAGTGAATCCTCACAAGGGCTTCCATGATATGCATCGTTAACCAACCATTGCCCTGAGGCAGGCGCTCATTCCCCCGGCCTTTCTCCTGCAATAATGTACAGTAATTTCTCTTTCTCACCACTCACATGCTCATTTAGCTGCTTCAACTTTTTCCTGTCTACCAGTGTAGATATTAGATTTCACCCCCAGGAATTCTTCCCATTTCCGTCCATTAGTCTACCTAGTTGGGCATTGTTTTTGAGCAGGTATATCTTATGATCCATTTGTGTTCACTTGTATCCAGCGTGTGTTTATCATTCAAGGCTTGCTCCATAGGCACAAAGCAGACCACCGCAAATGAAAAGGGCCCCCCCGTATCTTCACATCTGAGGAATTTGACATGGAATGTTGTCTAGTTTGATCATGTTGTCTCTGCTGTCTGTTCTCAAGTCTTCTCTGCATTGATATCACAAAGGATGACCTCTGTCAAACAAACAAAAAAGGAGGCTTTATTTGACACGTTGGGTTTCTGTGTGCATGTGTTATTATCCAGTCCAGTCAAGGTTTGTTCCATTTGCTGCAAGACTGGTATGACAAAGCTTTATGCCTTTGGAAGCCAAGGGCATTTCACAATACAGCTCTTCTTAACGTAGTAGCAGTTTCACCTTGACACCGCACAGGTTCAGTTACTGAGCCGTTTGTGGGGCAGAATCTCATTTTCTCTGGAGCTAAAAACAGAATCTGTGTTGTTTTTTTCTTTATTTGTAGTCTACTCAAAGCTGATCTCATTGAATTCATGAATTCTTCTGGGATTTAGCTCACCAACACACTATACATGTTGCATGTAGGCCTAGTGCTAAACTAGTGAGCTGGTTTTTTCCCAACAACCTTGGGGGTCAAGGGTCATTTGTTGTTATGTGAGTTCTAACCTGGTGTCTAACAGTGCTTTGGCACCTGCAGCAAGAGATCTTCTGATGCCCGATTAACTTAATGCTGAAGACACAGCATGCCCTCACTTTACAGCACAGGCACACACACACACACACACACACACACACACACACACACACACACACACACACACAATGGATCCACAGCCTCAAAGACAGACACACACACCCTTTACTACTGTATGCACTCACAGATTCATTCACACTCATTCTCTGTCTCATACACACAGCAGAGCCCACAGGGAAAAGCCCATCTCTCGTCACTGTGCTCATGTAGCCTAATTACGGCCCGCTGACGAACAGTAATTACCCACGCTGCCATGCCACCACGAGGTTTAACCAAAGTGACAAAGTCATTAGTCTCACACTTCAGGCCACCCGTAAAGAGCTTTTCCTCTTCGCACCTCCTCCCCGGGCCCCAATTTTTTTTTTTTTTCATCACACCTCCTCTTCCACACCATGATTTATTTCTCCTTTCTGTTTCTATCCACAGTTTGATGGTGACAACATGTATATGAATGACAATAACCAAGAGTTTCGGTCTCCAAACCAGGTAAGAGAGCCCACGTATTTACCTATGTATCCCACAAACCAGAAATAAATACTTGGGAACACTGTTGGGTGAGCTTATAATGAGTTTATAGGATTATATTTTTTAGTAAATGTTGGAAAATATTAAATGTAAATGTTTGCCATCTCATTAACTAAAGATGGGGTTGTTGTGAATGCAGACAAAACATTTTCCTGGTTAATGTAAGTGGAAATCACAGTAGTTTGTGGTCACCCTGTCATTATTAACTGTTGTGGGTTAAACATTTAAAATTGGTCAACTGAAATCAGTACAAATTACCTTGCTTTAAAACCTTTCATATTTGTTCTCGTTAGCCTCGTTGTAAGTGGTAGTAACAAAATGCATTATCATTTGGAGCCTGTGTTTCTGCTCTAAGTGAAGCAAGTGACAGGATTGGATGTTTGATAGAATAGAATTTCTTTGTTAACTGTGAAATTAGCGACTATATGAGTGATTGAAATTCACACATATTTAATTAGACCATCCATCAATATGTGGAAAAGCGTGTGAAGTTTCCCTACGGTGGGAAATATGTGAGGAGCTACAGAATAAATGATCCTATAACCACCAAGTAATTGAGTTGAACTAGGCTAATCTCTCCTTTCAGCATGCCTTTAAACTTAAAACTTTATTGATCTTATAATCATTACAAATGGCTCAGTGTTCTTTAAAATTTCTTAGTAGAACAACTTTGAGGCAAATATTTCATATAATTTAAAATGTGTTTTCACTACCTGATCCATCATGGTTGGCCAGATTCCATCACTCAGGCTTTTGAAGCTGTTTTTGTTAGCCATGTAGACATGCACAACTGATGGAAAAAAGATTTTTAGCCACTCTAGCAACATGGCTCTCTAGGGATGGCAGTGTTGTTCTGACAGTTGGGTTAGTCTATAGTCTTAGCTATAGAGACCAAAACCATTTTTGTACCAGGCTGTAAACATGTTTATATCTGCCGTAAAGTTGTGCATTTTTTAATATGGGGTCTTATGGAAACCGATTGCTTCTGTAGCCTTAAGTGGCCTTCGACGAACTGCAGTTTTTGTTTCTTCCATGTTGGTTTCATTTGCCAGCCACGGTGGTAGCCGCTTGGTCTTCGTTGTCGATTACGGTTCTCTTTTCACCCTGTCTGCTCTGTCTGTTCTCACTGTGTTTCACCGAAGTCAGGGCTGGTGTAGCCCTCCACATACACACGGTACAGAGGAGACACAAAGGTAGCGTTACTCGAGTTGATGACAGCTCCTTACATTACTGTAAGTGCCTCTGATGTGAGGTACAGCATCACAGTGTGGCTGTAGACTCCTATTTTTGTTTTTTAATATACAATATCGCTTTCACAAATCAACAGAACTGTTGGTTTTTGCCGCACACCATCTAATTTGGTTTTGCGATCAAGGTAGATCTGTGCATTACTTTTTTATAGCCACATTAACTCTGTGACAGCAGCAACTGTATTGTGATCTTCTTGTTGACAGTTTTACCAGGTGCCTGAAATGTAAAATGGGCAGTTTTTCAGATCGTTTGATCTCTCAAGCTGTCAAGTCAAACTCAGAAAATAACATGGGTATTAGAGATGAGGCACAAGTGTTTTTGCAATATCTCATGCAAAAGATTTATAAATCTTTATAACAGCAATAGACAATTTGCTGATCAGCTGACTCAAACTAAACAGTTCGCTGACAGACAAAACCAGCACCAACGTTTCACCATTCCAGGTTCATCAAAGTACTGGTCCTAGTCTGGGGTTGCACAGTCCCAGTCACACTGTCAGTTAGTTAGACAGGCACAGAGCTGAGTGCTCCCAGCTGGTAGAAGGGAACACATGGCTGGACATATGGCACAATTTGAAGCTCCAGGATTTGTTGATCCAGCGGCGAGGCCTTCGTGTTCTGACAAAACACGACGAGGTGGAGGCTCCTCGTCAATTAGTGCCTTGCCAAATACTGTCAGAGAGTCACAGGACACGGCCAAGAGGCTGAGGATGTCAGGGCACACACACACTCACACACTAACACACGCATACTGTAATAGGAAGTGACACATTCTCTGACACAAAGTTATTCATAAGTCATAAGCACATGTGCGAGTAGACGTCCTCAATTTCAGTTCGTTTCACTCACAACACACACACACACACACACACACACACACACACACACACACACACACACACACACACACACGGTACTTCTATACTTGTGGGGACAAGAATTAACATAATGTATTCCCTTTCCCTACTTCTAATCTATGGGAATTAAAACTGACTACCTAACTCCTATCCTAACATTAAAGGGTCAGTTCTCCCAAATTACAAAAAGACACATTATCGCAATTACCTAAGTGGTGTCTGGCCATGCATATAATTTGTGTTTATGTTTTGAGAGTTTGAGATAGCTGCCTTTGAAACGTCTGCCACCACCCCAATACAATGGGGACAAATGAAATGTAATATGTGGTCCCCTGAGCGTGAAAAATGTTCAACTCACCTCAGTTATTTCTCTTTCCAGAAACAAAACTGGTTACTCTGAATAATCTACAATCCCTGCTTTAAACTGTTTTTACTGGAGCTACCTTCTACCTAAGATGGGGTTTTTATGTAATTTGTGTCAAGTGACCCTTTAAAATAAACCTAATTATAACATTAACCCTAAAACCCATGTCTTAACTCTCAAAGAGCCCTTTGAAGAAATTAAGACCAGCCAAAATTCCCTCACTTTCCAAAAATGTGCTTACTCTCGGAGTGTAAAACTTAAATTGGTCCATGCAACGACCGACGAACAAGAATATATGTATGTGCACACCAACACACACACACTCTCATAAACCCTCACACATACACACATATATACACACCCACCATCATCCTATAGCAATAAGGTTAGTCTTCCCTTTGATGTCAGGATTGAGTGACTATAATGAGGGGTAGAGTGAGAGCTTTAGCAGCTTATTGTCTACTTATAACACACATCAGAGACTATGAGGTCCATCGTTGTTAGCCACATTCTCTGATATGCCCTAATTATGTCACTTCGCTTGCATACATGGGTGTGTGCTAATTGGGATAAATGTCCAGCTTTGTAGTTTCTTTGCTGCAGCGGTCATGTGTCAATCATCAGCACCCACTCCAGGTTTGCAGTGTTGTGTCAACAAATACCTTCTTAGTGGATAAGGCAATTTGGGCCTTTCAAAACATGTCAGTTGCAGTTGATGCTCTGTCAGTGCTGTCAAATAGGAGCTTACACACTAGTTCTGAATAGACCTCCCAACACAGAGTTCACTGTGTGGCTTCTGTTTTTTCAATACAGCAGATTTCATTTTATATTTAGAAAGGGCGGGGGTTGGGGGGGCAACTTCGCTCTTAAGTTGAAGGTTGCATAGAGCGGTTAGCACAAGTTTTTACAAAAATAATTGTTAGTTGTAGGCCTAATGACACATAACTGAGTGGTCAGCACTGATCTTGATTTCTATGCACAACTTTTTCCTGTGTGTAACATTCAGGAGGATCTATTGGCAGAAATGGAATACAATATTCGTAGATATGTTTTTATTAGTGTGCAATCATCTGTAAATAAGAATACTTATGTTTTTGTTACCTTAGAATAAGCTTTGTATATTCCATGTTAAACCCCTATTTTTCTACAGTAGCTTAGAATGGACAAACCAAACACTGGCCTGCCATAGTTTCTGCAATCTGCAATTACACTGCTAGAATCCACTAAATCCTGCAAACAGGTCCTTTAAGTTTGACAACATAAACACTGTTCCCTTATGGGAAATTCATGTGTTTTTTTTCTTTAAGGGTTAACCCTGGTGTATTCAGTGCCTGCAAAATCATTACATTCTAGTTGTCTTGTCCACAGGTTTATACGTATTTCCCTGTAATTTAGCATGTGCTCTTTTCTTATAAACCATGTATTTGCAATGGGTAACCCGCTAAATGGTCTGTAGAGGTTAAACTATAAATATCGTCAAAGCTACCACATCCAAGGAATGTCTGCATTTTCTTTAGACGTCACACAAAATTCCTTACTCTGACTACTTGCTGTGCATTTGCGTCAGTCATTTCTTAATTGATGCTTAATTGTATGCATTAGCTGTGCAGTTCTTTGTCACATACAGCTTGCTTTTGAAGTTAAATCAGACAAATTAGAGGTTCAAATATGAAATCATTTTCTGCATCAATTTGAAATGGTGATTACCGTCTAATGAATATGCTGAATATATGCCTACAATTTCGTGTATATATATATTTATATATATTTCTTTGAGTGTGTTCCTCATTTTTATTAAGATTCAAGTATTTTCCAGCTGTGTTCTGTAAAAAAACATCATGCTAAGATGCATGCTAAGACGTTCCTACTATTTCTGTTTATTTTGTGTGAAGAGTAGTGCAGTAAGACTTATTATTATTCTTTGGTTCTGTGGGAAATTCTTAGACACAGTACCTCCACAATAGTCAAACATATTGTGAAAGAAGGACCCAGAATGCCTTAATGTAGATTTTAACACTGCGTTGAGATGCCCACCCGAACCTTTACATGACGTGTGCCTGTGAAAAAGGTGCATGTAGCCAGAACAGAGACTCCTTTGTTTGCATGTCTGGGGTCTTCCACAGCGTACGCACTGAGGTAGCAGTTTGACACAGCCAGAAGATTGCATTACACATAACATCTCTGAGCTTTTAAAAAGAGAAAACCGCTAATCAGAAACAGCTTTGAAGGGGCCGTTTACTGTATGCTTGGACACAATCTGTCCATTCAAACAAGATGTTTTCAAGGCTTCCAATACTGTATGGTTTCTGTACAAGATATGCATACGAGCTGCACATATGGAGCTCGCAGACGTTTTGATGATATTGATGTTTTCCATTTGGATCATCTGTTGAGGTTTCAGCCTATATGCAAAAGTGTGGGCGTGTTATTTTGTTGATCAGCAGCATTGTTTATATCTGCCCACACACAAAGCTACTAAGGGGATAGTTTGTTGAATTGAAGATTATTAAACATCTCAATTATCCTGATTGACTGAGAATGTTCTTGTGAGCCATACAGAGTTTTGAATCACTCACATAGTCTTGTTCCAGAAGCTTGAACCGCTACCCACATCTCAGATTTTCTGGTCTGGTGTGTGCTCACTGACTGCTGATTCCTCGGTTATAAAAAGAGCTGAGCCAATCAGAGCTTTCTACATGGGATTAAGAATGGGCACATCATCTTTTTGTGTTGCTGTAATTGGACTTATTAGAAATAGCAACTTTCCTATCAGCATATTTCTTCCAAAAAAATGTTTTTAAAAAAGTACTCTAGCAACTGCAGCGTCTGTGTCAACTGAAAATGACTTGGAAACCCTCTTCCCAAACAGAAAACAGCTCACTTGAACATGATTTAAGACTGAATGATAAGGAGAAAATGGCAAATCAGTGTGATTATCAGGCTATCGTGCACATGCATGCCAAATAATGCTGAGTGCACTGTATATTTTTTGCAGCACTACAATAGCTGCATGAGAATGATCACAGCCAAACCAAAATGGCTGCTGCCAACCACACCCACACATATTCTAATTTTGTATAAAGGACAATTAGTGTTCTTCATTTGGATTCCTATCAGGCCTGATCTGTTTGAGGGATTGTGCAGACTTGTACCTCCGTGTATATTTCTGTGTGTTTTGGCTTCCTTCTCTTCACCCTATAATCAGTCTCTGCATCATGTGGATGCATGTCCACGTGTATATATATATATGTGCATACGATAGATTAGGGAAAATTAGAGACCAAAAAAAAAAAAAAATAGCTGGTTAGGGAGGAAGCTTGAAAGAGAAAACAAGCCAGTGGCAGGAAGAGGGAGAGTAATTTTATGCGTCTCTTCCTCTCTTGTGTCATACTTGTTGCATTGTGTTTCTGTGCAGGAGAGGAAGCTCAGGGGCCACTGGTCTTGGGAGAAGCAGCAAGTTTCAGCCTGTTTGTGCCTCTGTGTTTTCTGTATCCAGGTGTCTTGCTGAGCCATGTGTCTCTATCGATTTGGCCGGCTGCAAGAGAACAGTGGCTGATGGTCGAGATTAGAATAGAATCCTCACTTGTTGGATGCAGGCTCTCTCTCCCTCTCTCTCATTCTCCTCGTCTTTCTGTGTCTGTCTGTTTATTTTTGTGTTTTTCTTAACTCTGACACTCCCTCACATTCTCTCATTCTCTGTATTTCTCCTTCTTTCTCTGGTTTTTCACCCACGTTCACCCACCCAACTCCTTTCTCCTGGAACTGTATGGCTCTCACATACATCAACTGAACTTCATACACACAACTCATTCCTTCCCACTCTCCGTTCACTTCAACCTCAATGGAGCTTTGTTGCCATTATGGTTTGATCAAAAAAGATGCTGCCATAGCAATAGCATATATATATATACATAAAGTAGTTATACACAGCTCATGAAATTTAATAACTACACTGTAAAATTAAAATTATACAAAAAAGAAATAGAAGTCGACTCCTTGCGATGTTCAATTTGTTCATTAGTTTAGTTTTTCTAATGCAAAACTCACTAAGTCAACAGAGTCAACTTAACTGAACTTAAACTTAGTTTTGCTAAAAACTTGTAAGTTATATAGGTTTTCAGTAAATCAGTGCTTATCAATGAATATATGATTTGTGTTTGAGGTATACAGGAAGTGGTTGAAGTGGACATGTTCATTTTGATCAGAGAGAAGACAGCGTGACTTATTTATAAAACAGACGTATGACAACAATTTAAGTTGACCTGACTTGAGAAAAACAAACTTATAAATTATAAATACACTTAAAAACGGTAAAAAAGTTCCAAAGTTCACTAAATAACACATTATAGCTTATTTGTTCAAGCTTAGCTAACCAGTAGCTTCATATTTACAGAAATCAATGTGGTATTGATCTTTGAATAAGCATATTTAAAATTAGGAAAAGAAATAAGGATCATTCTGTTACAGTCAGTTAACATATGATGATGTTTTGTCACTCAACCTTTAATAGAAATCCAGATGTTTTTTTGTCTGTATTAGCTCTCTCTCTCTCTCTCTCTCTTTCTCTCTCTCTCTCTTTCTCTCTTTCTCTCTCTCCCTCCCTCTCTCCCTCTCTCTCTCTCTCTCTCTCTCTCTCTCTCTGAGGCAGAGACACCTCAGTACACCCTGGCACCGCACACCCAATGTGGGCGATGCTGATGTGAAAAGGCACCGTTACTTAACAGTGACTCACAGTGTACCATTATACCCCCACCACCACAACTGCAACACTCTCCTCACTTCACAACACTCCCCCTCCCCACCAAACACCCCTACTTCAGTGAGAGTGTTTCTCTTTCTATCCTCTATCCTTGCATCCTTTTCCTGCAAGAAAAGTTAGGGGGACATTTGAGACAAAGGATGAAAAATGAAAATTGAGGGTCTGAACACGCCAACACACATCTCACTCCCTCTTTGAGGCCATACAGAGCCGCTGGCAAGGTCGCGAGAATGTAGTAGAGATACATATTGTACGGTATTTAAATTTCAAGAGAGCGTGCAATTCCAGTAGCATGAATTCAGGCTGAAAACATTTTTCAGCTCTAAACCAGCACTCGGGCATCAATATCTGAAAACAATGCTGGAGGAACATCAGAGGAACATCAGCACAACATCCACGCCCATGCTGGGGGGGATTGTAAGTTACAGTTGTAACCGGGGATCGGTAGTTCTTTATGTAGGTCAGTCCATGTCAGCCAATAAGTCCAATTACCATCAGCCTCTGAAAGAGAACAAGCTATGACCTCTGCTCTGATTTCATGGAGCCGGAATGGATGGAGATTCTTAGTCCGTGGCAGAGTAAGGATTTTATTAAAATTGTATAAAATATGTATTGAGAATAGATAGATATAAGTGAGACTAGAGTAAACAGCAGGATGAAAAAATATTAGAGGGAAATGTCAAAGACAGGGATCCATGATGATGTGAGTCAATTCAGCGCTTCCCTTGTTCGAAGAATATGAAACGATTCATTTTACATGACGTTTGTTGATGCTTTAAAGAACATCAAAACGACCCACTGTCCCACTCTTTTCTGCATACTCCCTCGGTCCCTCCTCAAACACATAGCCTGCAGAAAAGCAACACCCCCCCATCCACCACCAAAAAAAAAAAAACCAGCAACTTATCAGCAGCAAGAGTGCACTCAATGATTCATATACTCTTTTAAGAGAACTTGAAACCTTGGCTCTATTTCGGTCCCGGCCTCTCTGAATATGCTGCACGATGGAGCAGAGGGATTTAGTGGGACTAAGTAGTTTGATATTTCTATTGGTTTTCTGCGTGTATTTTCACTCTCTCTTTTCCTCTCTCTCAGTGATCTTTCTCATCATATGGAGACCAAGGTCATGGCTGATTGAAATATAATAGAAGTGTAGACATCTGGCCTAATACTGTGGGAAGTTAAATCTATTTTAATGGCCCCTGCCGCAGTGGATTCTCTCTGATGCACTCTTGCGCTTCACTGACAGTAAATCACAATGTTCTCTTATTACCCTGACTGGAATGAGGGCATAGAGAAAGAACAATGAGGGATCCACATCATTTGTTTTCACCCCTCCCTTGCTTTTTCCTCTCCTCTCCGCTCCTCCTCTCCTCCCCTCTCCACTCCGTTTGCGACTCATAAAGCAAGGGGCTTAAAGAGAGTGACATCATGAAAATAAAAATAAAGGGGATTATGGGCGAGCTATTGTGCCATATGTGATTACTGGGGCTTCCATGTTCCCTTGGGGGGATGAGTGACTACGAGACAACATATTTTATTTATTTATACGATTCTCTCTAATGAATAAGAATAGAAAATGTGGCTGAGACCACAGTATTGCCCCTGTTGTAAAAAAAAAAAAAAATAGCCTTTGGTCCAAACATTAAAGAATTTTCTATTTCTTTCTGTTCCGGTACAAAGATCAGAGAAATTTTTTCACCCTTCATCTTTGATCTATAACTGTGAGGTTTTTAAAAAAATAATTGAACTGACATAAATGTGCGGCACATGGCCCTTTTTCACACCTTTTCAAAACACTTCCTTTGCAGCTGTGTTTTTAGAGTTCAGGTACAATCCAGCACAGGTCCACCTGCATCTGCAATGGAGAGCCAGGTCCTTTTTACCCACCTAAATGAGATCCATTTTGATGTGACATTTGAGAGAATTACCAGTGCATGGGGGAGCAGGGAAGAGGTTAGCTCACTTCTTTGCCATTGGTTGAAGCATACCACAGCCCACCTTTGGTGACGGACGGTACGAATGACCCTGAGCTACTATCGGTCATGGTAAAACGCCCCCCCCTCCACCCCTCCTTGCACACTTCACTTATCCCAGTTCTGTCTTGCTGTCAGTCAGCCCGGTGGGTCTGCTATTCCATTCTCCTGCTATTGTACTGCTCTGTCTGCTTCTCTTGATACATCACCCAAATGGAGTTCCTTGTCGTTTCAAAGTCAGGTCAGATAGCCTTTGTGGACCCTGCAGACCATCGCTGTAATGGTCACTTGTGCCGCACACCTCAGCAGTGTTCAACACCCGCTGATGATGAGTTTGATTTCTGCCCTTTCTCTGCTCTGTAAGGTTGATCTTTGAAGGTGAATTTTGAAATTCCCCATAAGATGTTTTAAAGATTTACCGTTGCCATCCGTCTATCTGGAATACACAGAGTGGACGTGAAGACCTTTATGTATGCATGGCCAGCTGTTGTTTGTCGGCAAAACCATGCTGCTCTGTCATTTTTTTTCACAAAGTAGCATATGGTTGGATGACTTTCCATAGGACACTGTATACTCATTCAAAGTTATGTGGTTTTATGAGGCAAAGGAGTTGTTTTTTCTGATTAGTTATTTTTTAAAACCTTATCAGTGTTCCATATTACAGGAAACACTCTGAGTCTGTCAGTCACTGAAACTGTAATAATAAAGTCCATCAAAGACAGACAGCTCTTGTCTTTGGACAATTTGCCCCCCATCAGCCATGACAGGCTCTCTGGTGTACTGTGCAACATTCTCCTCCCTTTGACGAACACATCATTGTTCCCAGATGAGCTGTCTCCCACTAAACACCTCATAGGCCACGAATGACTCCAATCACCAAGCTAATGACTTCATCTCATCTTCCCAGCCATTTGTGTCAGGAAAACTTTTAGCTGAGCTGATTAATTTGTTTCCACTTAAGATAACTTAATTACTTAAGATAACTTGACAAGGTGGAGCTGTGTTTGGTTGCAGAGACTTTTCAACTTGCAAGCTTACACATCAAGGTCAAGTTACTGTAGCTTTGCCTGGCTAACAATTGCTGCAGTGTGTGTCCCACTCTGTTAAATTAAAGCATGTATATGCTGTGTCCACAAAATAAGCGGAAGACAGTTTCAAACCAGGAAATGGTTTAAATGCAAGGAAGAGACTACATATTGGGTTACCTTTGTGTGGTAGTGACTGACTTTCTGTAGCTAAACAATGCATTTTACATACCCTCTTTAGCTAAATAAAGATACATTTCAATAAAAAAGATTCTATATAAAGGATCAACTTTTCTTAATCTTAGGCTGTAAAGCAGTGTTTTACTGCCCTCTCTGGTTGAAACTTTCAACTCTCTTGGGTATGGAGTGTCTTCTGTTGCACCTATAGCCACAGCCAGTAGTGATGTTAGTGTGTACTGACACATCCTGGGGTACACTTCTACAAGGTGAAAGGTGAAAAGTGAAAACCACTGGGCCACTCAGCAAGGGCAACAGCTGTTCTTTAAAAGCAAGATTAACAAATGTACGTCAGTCATTTTAGATCAGAAAATAAGTAAAACAATTAGAATAATCTGACAAAGCATTGGTGCCAACTTTAAATACTTGACGGTTTTTGATAATGACCAAACAATACAAACACAACTTAGTACTGGTTAGTACTCAAAAGGTATTGAGGTTCAATATTAATCCCCAAAGTGAAAATGTGCAGTGAAATTGTTGGTCATGCTGATGAAGATCAACTTTTTTATTGTTATTGTTATTACCTCCAATCATGGTTTTCCTTTCATAGGTCAATATGAAATATTTTAATAATTATTACTTGCTACTATTACAGTACTAGCTATAAAAGCTTTGGAGTATGTTGTATCTAAAACTGAATTAATTAATGTATGTTGTTTTGTTTAAGTTGTCTTGTGTGGAACATCAGAAATAATTTTTCTAAGACTGGATCTTAGATTTTTTTAAAAATCAACAATGTTCCCATTTCCTGAATCGTCCCCTTGTTTTCTTTTTAAAGAACCAGGATCTGCTTTATGTATGATGATAGTCAGTATGCCTCAGAGCAATATCTCACATCTATAAACTGTGTTAAAGCAATATGGTGTTTTGATGTCAAATCACAACTGGTGTACAAAAGAATCTCGGTGCTATCATGTTTAAGTTACAGAGAAGAAATAAGGAAAGAATCTTCAAAGACCCAAGTCACGTCCTTGTCTATAGGAAAATGACAGATTTGCTTAAATTTCACCTCTGGGGGGGTGAAGGTTAGCGAGAGAAGGCTGAATCAACATTTGGCGTTTCTTTCTGACCCTTCTCTCTTTTATCCACTCTCCTCCATGTCCTGAAAGACAGTATATTTATGAATTATGTATCTATGTTTGAAAATATTAAACTTGTGATGTCCTTGTCCTGTGTCTTATCTCCAAGGGCATCATAAGAAGCTGTAAAGAAAGAAAAAAAATCACAGACGCGATGGAAGGCGCGGTCGTAAAATAGCCTCTGACAGCATTTAAATCTTGGTACATACCTCAATGTGTTAAATTACCCATTTTTGCCAAACAAGCCTCTCCATCTCTTTCATTTCCTCTTTACGGTGATTAGAAAGGGTTGAACCCCACAGCAGAGCTTCCTATAGAGTTCCTACCCTGTACATATAGGCAACTATTACTACTGTATAGGGGCGTATGTCTGTGTGTAGAGTGAACAACTGCATGAGTCTTTTGTTCAAATGCATAAAAACAACTTATGTTAATGTGTTCCTGACAAGGGCCCGTAGTATTTATGTATATTACAGCATTGGTGTCTTCTATCTATGACCATGAGGGTCCCTCAATCATAACCAAGTAGTTTTTTGCCTAAACCGGATTAATTATTTTTGTAATGAATCAGAAAATGCTCATATGTTTTGTTTTGAAAGGCAATGGCAATTTTCTTATTCAGACTAAAGGACTTGTGGAATTTATCTGTATTTCACGAGTATTGTGCATTTCAAATGTTTTTCATTAATTTTCATTGTTGATTAATTTGCTGATTATTTCTTTAAAGTCTAATAAGAGTCTAAGGTGACGTCTTCAAATATCTTGTTTTGATCATAACCACAAAGATATTTAGTTTATTATCATCAATGAACAGCAAATTGGGGGCTCTTTTTTATGGCTGACAGCTACAGTACTTAATTTCATTCATTTTTTAACAAATCGATCAGTCAGCTAACATTTCAGCTCTAATCCTGCAACCCCCAGGTTGGGGAAACTCAACTGCAGTAAAAGAAAAGTGGTGTGGCCATTCGTGCTCGGCTTCTCTGGTTTTCCCTTTTATGTGTAGACGTATTCTTTTAGCATTTACATAACTGATGTCTTTCAGTTGTCAGGGGATCGCAACCAAAAGGACACACGCTGTGAGTCAACCAACTGAACCTTTCACTTTCCCGTTACAGTTAAATGTATGAATACTCAGAAGGACGGCATACTCCATATAGCCTGAAATGGATGCACAAGCCAGTGAGATTTGTTTTTATTTTTCATTGAATTAAACCTAGCGCATATGCTTGTTAACAATAATAACAATTGACAACAATAATAAATGTTAGACAACGAAGAAACAGACATTTGTAAAACCTTTATCGTGGGAAAAGGAATTGTCAGTGATAATATTTCTGAGCAAGCACCAAACGAGGACAGTGAGTGTTATGGGAAGAGAAAATAGCACATCACCCCCTGATAGTAAACATACTCTCTTTTATTATTATTATTTTCTCCCTAATGATAGTGCACATTATGAGACTTTTATCCTATCTTCAAGCACCAGTTCTGTTAGTGGGGACATTGTAGCTGTTCCTCGTCATTTCTTGCCATTTGTTTGCTAAAAGTATTTGTTTGCAAGATGAATTGCTGCACTGGCAGGCGAGATGACAGCCTACACGAAGATGATATTGAATTGATTTCTGAAATGTTGCAGAACGGACTAGTTGATGTGTACCACGAGACATGAATAATAAAAATTCTATTAAAAAGCTCTTGAATGGCTGACACTGGAATATTATTTGTGATGATTAATTTTCTTCAGTCATTATAAAGGGGAGTTGGCATCAGATTGCCTCTGACAAAATTGCTTTTCATTCCCTGGTGAATACCCTCAGTATGCTTTTTGAGAGCACAAAACCATATTTCTCAGCGCAATATTATGTCAAGATAGGCCCTGGAAAAGACAACCACAGGCTCTGCTCATGTATCACCTTATTAGTACCATAAAGTCTGTGCACTTTTACCTGGTGGGGGTCATATTGGACATATGGACACATTATAATAAGGAATACAAGGTTTGTTTAGTCCAGTTTTTCTAAAAAGAAAATATGATTGACATTATAATTATGAGATTATAAAATAGACTCTAAGTGAGTGTCAGTGGTGTTTTTCCAGTTAATGAATTTGATTAACTGTATTTTAAAGGCTGCAGGCTGACAGTGTGTCACGTTAAAGCTGTCAAGATTTCTGAAGCAAATGACTCTGTACAGCAGCTGTTGTTGTCTAACTCTAATTAATTTGCTGTGTACATTTGTGTTGAATGAATTCTTTACACTTTTGAAAGCGCAACAATTTGCATTTCTAATTATTTTTATTTTTAGCAAAACATGCATTTCAGTGTCTGCTGCAAACACAAATCTGAACAACAAAAATCAACAGGTGCACTTGAAGGCCAATTATGAAGCTTTTTAATTACTCTGGATCAACCTTGTTAGCTGTTTCTCTCCTAGAGTGTTATTGAACTTGCCATTAAAATGTTGTATAGCACGACGGTTTTCTGATGGGTGTTTTTTCTTAGAGATTCAAGTGCTAAAACCTTATTTTATTCACGCTGTTCCCACTGTTTTGAGATGCAGGTACGATGTGTTTATGCTGCCGTGTTGTGTTCGTGTGAATTTTCCCCGTGTCCTTCCCCCGATGTTCCAAAGACATGAAAATTACTCTAGGTGGGTTATAGACTGCCCATATCTGTGAAAGCGTCTATCTGTGATATGTCCTGGTATTTTCTTTCTTTTTTAATATACAGTGGGAGCAAATTATCCCCTTGCAACACCTGAAAAATTAGCAAATGATGAAAGTTTGCTGTGGTTGAAGTTTTCCTTGATTCATCCTCATCTACAAAAATGGATTCCTTTCTTTTTTTTGCCTTTCCAGAGCTACTCCAGTCAGGGCAGAGGCAGCAGTGGCGGAGGAGGAGCAGGGGATGAAGACTATGAGATCCCCCCCATCACACCCCCTAACCACGCTGACCCCTCTCTGCTGCACCTCATGGAGCATGAGTCAGGTTACCCCTTCCACTCCCTGCCTCACAATGGCCTGCTCAACACCTACTCCTACCCCGAGCTGCCCGCCCTCATGATGTCCAACATGCTGGGTCAGGACACCCACCTCCTCTCGGGGCCTATGCACTCTGTGAGTACGCTTTTTTTTTGTCTGTCCCTTTTTTAGCTGTGGCCCTTTGTGATCGTGCAAGTCAAGCGCTGTGGTAGGTTATTAGTCTTTGTGGTCAGAGGGCTGGAAGTCAGCGCAGAGAACATTTTCTCTGAAGGTTTCACATGTTCGTGTCATGGAGAGTTCAGTCTTTTCAAAATGTTTTCAACAATTATTGATCTTATAATACTCTGTTGAAACTTGCTATGAATTCATATAAACAGCAAAATGACTAATTCTGCTGTGTGCTGCTCTCAATAGTCTCATTCATATGATGATCACAATGATTTTTATTATAGCTTCTATTAGAGTGATAATTAGCCCGATTTAGAGGCCAAGGTAGCTGAGACAGTGAAGAGCAAGGCCGGGGTCTATACATGCAACATTTATAAATACAGAAAGCTGCTGCCTCCTTAACACCAGACCTTTGCAGCAGAGCTCCTTTAATATCTATTCAGCTGCACAACTCAAAGATTTCATTGCCTCAAAGTGAGCTGAGCTAAGAAAGGGAGCAAGAAACTCGGCGCTGCAAATTTTCATTCGTTATGATCGGCAAAGCAAAAAAGGAATGAGGAGGGATCGAGGGGGGAGTTTGAACAGAAAAATCTTGACGAGGAGGAGGGGGGTTATCCCTTGTCAGCTACTTTTTATTTTCAAAAGGATGCTGAGGACCATCTCCCCCCCCCCCACACACACACACACACACTCCAGTAAAGGGACTTTTTCTTGTGTTAAACATGTTTCAGACTGAACATGTAAACACCCCTGGCGAACACATTCAAATTCTTTAATCATAGGATCGAACCAGATGAATTATAGATGGCCTGTGCGGTGAATAATTCAACGTTATATACTTTCATCTGACATAAATATTACTTTTTTCTCTCTGCCCTCCATCATGAATATTTATGCTTTAATGTGAGCATCCGTGGCATTTATCCTCCGTTAATCAGGTCTTATGTGATTTTCAGAATCAAACTGCATAAGTTGCAGGCTCTATTTTTTTCTATGGGTGGTAGCTAAGGCCTCCATTAAAGCCAGCCTTCAGGATTAGGTCACAGTCCATTGGCTACTGTGCTGAATATGCTTGGTGCAGGAGAAAGATGATCTTGAACATTTACAGTCTACAATCTACTTTTTGGTGTCAATGGCTAGATACCTATAAAATAATTTGGATGGGTTAATTTTAGTAGAAGACAACATGTAAACTGTATCTCTGGATGCATGTATGCAGCATTTATGTATAAAGTTTATACTTATGTGATGTCCATGTAAGGGTATATGTAACAAAGCAGCCTCTTTTGGCCAATAGCACTCTAGAAGGAAACAGAGAGGGAGTGCCTGCTTCTTACATAGCTTTTGTTTCACCTTTGCAATTATTTATTCTCAAATAGCCCTTCAGGGTAATGTTCCATTTTCTTATTTCACACCCCCTTTTCTCATAAATGAACCGTCATTGCAATAAATCACCGCACAAACAGAGACTTGCACACACTGTGAAAGGTCCAGAGATTTATGTAACACATTCATGTTTCCCACTTCCACATTTTAGTACTACTCTAGCAGAGCCTGGCTAATAATAGCCGCTATTAATATTTCTTGTTGCCTAGCAACCCCAGCAAGTAATAGCTTACTCTGGAAAAATAGATGACCGATAAGGAAGAAGGAGGGGGGGGGGTTGGTGGGGTTGGAGTGGGGGGATTCAATTCATTTATTATCTCCTGGGACAAGAGGAGCTTATTTCTGAGGCTGCGGAATAGGAAAGTAGGCTGTATATTGAGAAATATTTTAAAGCAATTGAAGGTGACGTTATTTTCATTTTGGTTCCATTAGGAATGTTTCATTTGATGCTTCCCCAACAAAGTCAATTAACCTTAATTTCATACTGATAAAGGTATAATAAGGAAGATTGAATTTATGTCTGCTGAATGCTTAAAGAATAATAAGGGTGGATGGAAGTAGGCTGTCAGTGTAACCGGGGTCGGAAATGAGGAGACAAGCCTTTACCTTTGTTGTGTTGTATTAACAAAAGCCTTACAGACAAAAATTGGAGGAGATAGGTGGAAAACCAAAGCGCTAATCGTTCAACAGTCTTCTTTCACCGTGGCTGAAGAAGCAAATAAAAAGTCAACAGTGTTACCTTAAGGATACACTTCTCTTCAATAAAAGCTATCCTTCAGTGCACATATAAACCTCCTACAAGTACAAGCTCAGCTGGAGCAACAGATACGCTTCATCTCAAGGGATGTTGTTGCTGGTTTTTGTACAACATTTAGCCTAAGGCTAAAGCTCTGTAAACTTCTCCCTGCTTTGGGATTCTCTTTTTCAGCACACATCGATCCTACAGCAAACACGGTTAAATCATTACAGGATTGAGAGCAGTGGATTGACCATCATCATCATGCTGCATAGGCACACAATTTTTCATCAGTTCGTCCTTGAAGCTTTAAAGACTGTAATTTCTGTTCATTTAGAATTGACTATATAATAATCTTATGATATCATGGCCTGCAGAACAGCATATGTTTCTGCAAGAGCCCTGTTTTTTTCAAGCTAAATTCATTCTGTCTGACAACCTCCTCTTTTCCATCTAATTATGACTCCACAGGCAGCAGAAATATTAGCTGGTAAAACAAAAAGATGTGTGGCAGATGGAAAAAACAGGTGTCAAATACATGCATCGAGTCTTAGGCAAATCTCAGAGCTTTAACAATTGATATACATTGAGGTTTGTTTTTTCAGTTTATTCTCAACTGGCAGATCCAGTGCTTTGTTCAGGTGCAGTCACATGTTGTTCATAATAGTCTTAACTGCCAGTTTTGAGCCATTTCTCACTTGAAATTGCACCATTTACAAGGACTCCAACAAGCAGAAGGATCAACATTGACTTTATAAAAGACAGAGCTGTCCATCAGGAATGCTCTTACATTCTCTTAACTCCTCCCCACAACGCTGACCTACTCTGTCAGCTCCTTTAAATCGAGACAGAAAGGGCCAAGTCTTGGATGACTAGATACTGTGAAATGTAACATGCCTTCTCGTGAATGCTTGTTGCTGAGAGAGAATCCCTGTCTCACCTTTAGCTGTCAGCGTTTCTGCCACCCCAGTGCTCAGGGAAGAGGTGGCACCCAGGGTCTCATGTTCAACAAGCCCCCCGATCGTTCAGGTCTGGCTGAGGCTACAGTGGGGGGAAATGCAAGCAAGATCTAGCGCTTTGAAAAAAATAAAGGAGGAGGGACACCCACCAGCAGACAGTAATGAGGGGTCGTGGAGGAGTTTGCAGAACGGCCCCAACACGGAGCCTTGGGGGGCGCCAGCGCGTTTAAATATTGAAACAGAGCACCAGCCCCTGTCTCATTACCGGTGTAATGAGGCTGGTTATGGAGGAGGAAAGCCCCTGCTGCCAAAAAGCAGCTGCCAGTTTTACAAGTTTACGTCACACATTCAGTGAGATGACTCCTGATAGGAACTTTGTTCAGTTCTGTTAAACATGTGCCATGAGATTAATATTTTTGGCAGTATGTGTGACAGGCCAGTTGATTTTTAATGTTCTGCCTGTGTTGAGACAGTGGCACGATATAATTTGGCAGGTGCAGATACTGTTATTTATTTTTAAGGCTGCATTAACATATTTTTGATTGATTGATTGTTGTTGAGCATTTTTTGTGCGACCACAGAGCAGAAGAATTCCACAGCACAGCAGACTGCCCTGACATATTATCACTTTATAAAGTTGTTATTGCTTAAATGTTTGTTTAAATGTTCTAGCAATATTGGAGCAAAATATTCATTCTGAGTCATGTTAGTGGCCACCTGATGGAAATATGTATAATGTTCACTCTCGTTTTACTTCTGGTTTGATTTCAACCAACCCCGGTGGAAAATCCCTGTGCCTTTGGTTGCTATGTGTATTACGTCTCTGGCTAGTTGTCAACTTCGCTGTTTGGTGCTTTGGAGCACATATGATACATTCAGATTAGTGATAATTCACTGTGAGCAACCCCTTTCACATTAAATTCAATGAGTCATTCAATTCATTTGTAATATAGAAAATATTGGTGATTGGAGCTTTAACTTTGGAAAACAAAAATGTACCTCACCCTGGCCTCTATTAAAAAGTATGACACAGAAATACTGAGCAATAGTGCACAGTGCATAGTCACTGATTGTTACAAGGTTATGTGAGCTTGACTTAATTTGACTTAATTTAATCGGTGAAAGGAAATTTATTTTGCATCACTTGGCATTTAGGACATACACAGCAGGGACCAAGGCAATAACTATTTTAATGCAGCAACATGAAAACTATATTGACAGCTGTGGTTATTGACAGCGCAGGGATAGTTAGATAGAGGCACAATCAAGCCATTAAAAAGGTCAGAGTAAGCCTATCAACACTATACACAAATCTGTGTTGTGAAACATCGTAGACCAGTGATATTCAGACATGCACAGAAAGCAAAAGGGTGAAAATAAAGAAAGTGTTCCTAAAATGATCTGCTGTATAAAGCACACACAGTAAAATAAACTAAGTGGTGCACACCATGTATGTTTGAAACTAGAAGATCACCCTTTTCATTTTCCAGGGCCTGTCCACTGCCTACTATCTAATGAGAAGAACTGCCTTAAAATAAACTTTATCTAAAAAAAAGAAGATGCAGTTTGACTTGACTTCACATGCTCAGTGTGGGTGGATTACTTGTGTTTTTTAAATTGAAACAGCAATCTTTTTTTTCCAGTGTAGGTTTTAGACATATCTCATATGACCTGCTTGCTCTGCTGCCTTTCACTGGGATAGATATGACATCTCAGTGACGTTCCCAGATAAATCACTTTTTATAACAGTAGAAATGTTTTCTGTTGTGGCTTTTCATTTTAAAAAAAGACAGATGCCCTTCAGTGCTACACTCCACAACAGGGGTGAACAATGTGTCTTGTAGTTGTCAAGAGAAATGACAGCGAGATAATTGGGAGGGCACTCCCGTTTCATTTAAACTGAGACAAATAGGCTTCCAAAGAGAAGTGTGCTTTGAGAAAGTAAAGCTTTGTTTTGTGCAGGTTATCATGCAGGGTTCGGAGTGAAGTAATGAAGAGCAGTATTAACGGACTGAGCATTAAAAACAAACGCTCATTCATTGCAGTTCATGAATATGCATGGTACTAATTCAAATAACCTTAGGCGACTGTTCCGACTAATGAATATTTAAAACAGCTTGGTCACAGAGATTTGAGCACTGCATTACAGCTGACTCTCTGGGATCATCATGTACAAGGGTAAACAATTAGGAATGGCAAAAACAGATTTCACTGGTGATCAAAACACATCTGGAAAACAATATCTCATGTTGTCACATTAGTTACGGGCCATTGGAGCTCCAAAGGAGAACGTGATGACATGCAAGAGGACGACAATGTGAAGAGTTGGCTATAATCATAACTAATAGTTGATTAATCAATGAGTCAATCGACAGAATTGACAACAATTTTGAAAAATCACTTTTCAAGTGAAAAAGCAAAAAAAATCTCTGGTTCCTGAAATGAAAGACTGCTGATTTTCTTTGTTTGTATATGATTGCAAATTGACCTGTTGGTTGGACAAAACAACCAATTTGCAATTGGCACTGGCATTCATCACTATGTTCTGACATTTTGAAGACCAGATTATTAAATGATTATTGAAAAAAAACTAATCTACAGTTTCATCAACAAAGAAATGTATCTTAAATTGCAGCCCTAATCAAATTTGGTAATGAAAATAGCCATTTGTTTGTTTGTTCTGACCTCAAAGCTTTCGAGCTGGCTCAGTCAGGAAGGGTGGAAGAGCGGGAAAGGAAAAGCAGCCTCAGCACAGTGCCTAACAGAGCGGCACTCACACTCGGAGGGACCCGGGGGTGACTAAACATGTTTACATTTACCACGCTGGTGTTGAAAAAGCCCTGCACCCTTACACGCTGAAAAAAGGAGAATCCTGTACTGCCCACTTAAAAGGGGGCCTCGGCTGCTTCCTTTGAGGGATCAGCGTGGTGACTCGTCCTCCTCACCACCACCGCAACGCTAATTAGGCCCACCACAAAGCCAGCCTGTGGGGATAATGTCGCATTATTAGAGTCATTTGTTTCAATTAACCGCTCTGTGATTCTACAATAGCACAGCGCAGCCCAGTGCAAAGAAGCCATTACTCTCGCACAAGGAACCACTGAGGTTTGGGACAAGAGTGTTTGTAAGAGGGTTACGGATACCTGCTCCTGCCAGCGGTGGTGCTGCCAGGCTCCACATACTGCCCAGTTGTTGCAGCACTGAGGGAAAGCAAAAAAAGTCCTTATTCACTGCACATCTTGTAGAGCTTTTAAAGACTGGCTTGGCTTGTTCTTGTGCATTTCACTCTGATTGAAGATTAGTGAATGGGATTGTTGACTTGAGCTTGGACCACTGAGAACTATAGGCTGTTCTTGTTCCCTTTGACATGCTGAGACCATTGTGGTTGACTGAATTACTATTCTGCTACTGTATATTTGATGCTGCTCTTGTCATTTTTAGGCTGCAATCAGGTTACTTTGTGAGCTTTGTGCACAAGACTTTCGCTTTTTCTCTTCAGCTCATGTCTTACTCTTATGCTTGCCTTAAATGTGAGGAGTTTTGTGTATTTTTACATTAACAGACAATGAAAACCAATTGCTTTGACAACTATCCCCCACAGCCCCGTCCCCTTACTAGTGACTAGTGACATGACAATTAGTCTTGTGCCTTTATGGCCACCAACAAGCAACCCTTGATAATAGCTGTTTGTACTTGTTTGTGCACTTGCATGCTGCCTACTGTTGGTCACAGCTGGAGGCTGAAAGAGCCTACTGGTTGCAGGTTGCATAAGACATGAGTGTGAGAGAGATTATGACTGTGAATTGTTGCCTGATGTAAGAGGAATAACTTCAAAAAATGTGTTTGTATAAATGGCTTTGGTGTCAGTTCACTTTTTCCTGATCATTTGCATGTTGTTTTTGAGCTGTGCAGTAAACTACCTCAATGTTTTTGGACACTTAACAGCTCTAGTACAAAGACGCTTATCAACTTCAAATGCTCCTGAATACAATATTTCAGAGCACTTTTAAGGTCCTTTCAACACTAGATAATGGAAACTTCGATTGTTACCAAGAGGTTGCTGCCCTGTGATGCCTCTGTTGCCAGGCTCTCTCATTGGCTTTCTCCCCCCGCTGCGCAGATGTTTACAAAGAGACATCACCAGTTCACATTAAAGGGTTCAAGTTGTCCCCTCGGGCTGTTGCTATGGAAATAACCCTGCTATGGTCGCTCATTCATGTTTGATTAATTGTTTTTTCCTTTCTATGCTGTTGCCTCTACAAAGACCTCATCATGGGAACGCACAATAGGAAAAGATGAATATGTCCAAATCTGTTTTATTCTCTCTTCCTGCTTTGTGGATATTTTGTGGATGTTCTATGGAGATAAAAGTCTTAGGAATTGTATTAGTGTTGTATTAATGTTGATAAAGCCTTGCCTGTGAAGCCTTACAATGATAAAGACTATTTTATTTCGTTTCCCAGACTTACCTGGACTGAAGATAAGCATTTTGCCCCCCCCTCTTAAATTGCACTGTGCTGAGCTACAGCAACCCACTGGGGCCAATTAGGATGCCAGCAGAGCCAGGAAGTGCAGAGCAGATGCTTTTGCCACTATTTATTAAAATCCAATCTGCGGGGGCCCCTCCAACAGCTCGTTAAAGTACCGTTAATCTAATTAGCTCTCACTTGCCACTGTTTTCACCACATTACCAAATACAAGGGCCTCGACTTTGCAATTTAGGCTGATTAAGTAGGTCCAGTGCTGTTAGGCAGAGCTTGTAGGGAGGAGCTCCTCAGAGCTGTCAGTCATTTCCCAGAGTCAGATAAATCATGCGGCTTAGTTCAGCAATGGCTTTGGGCTCGAGTTTGAATTAAAATATCTGCAATAGGAATATTGGTTAAAATCAAATCCACATTGCCAGCTCAGTAGTGCAAGTCTGCATGTCTGCAAACACTAATGAAATACTCCACATCATAAAGACCTTGTATATTTGTAATGGCATGGTATCAGAACTGGATACAAATTCCATAATGGGTTCTTTATGGATCAGTTCTATGCAATTCCCACTGATGTCCTTTCATGTCTTTTAGATCACAGCCATGAATCGGCACTTCCGGTTCATTATTGTTTGGGCCGGGCTGTATTTTTATTTGATGAGAGCTGCTCTCTGGACAAGTGCCTGGTTCTACTCAGAGATCTGTGCGGCGGCTTTGACATGCAGTCCTACTCATTGCTTACAGATGGGCAGTCTGACATGGAGCTGTAATCGCTTCCAGATGAGGAGGGCACAGTATATACTTTAAGACATATTTTAATTCGTCAACGAAATGGATGATGGGAATACATGAAGACAGGACTAACACAGGGATGATTGTAAAATAATTGACAGGAAGGATAAGAAATAAAGAATTTATAGGAACTTGTAGTTTAAGTTGACTATCGCACGTTTAGTATTAAAACAGGATGTAAGAATTTTAACAAGCATCTTGTATTTTGATTTCTATTCATGGCATCTAGAGGCAGTCTGAGTTTGGATTCATTCAGATCTCAAACAGCTTTGTTTACATTCTCATCTTGCCTGCCAACATTTTTTAAGGCCGCAATCTTGACAGCATTAGTCACAGGGGCACTTTGAAATGCAAGGTGAAACCAATATCTAAATAAATGCATGTAATAAAAACCAAAATGTAAGCCCATATGATCCCGTACCCTAATTATGGAAACTTAACAAAGACTTGCTTACTCTTTCTCAAAACCTACTCCAGCATGTATTCTCATCAGATCATTCAGCCAGGTAGAGAATCATAACCATAAGTGATTTTAAAAACACGATGTTGTCTGGAAAAACAGTCTGCATAGTATTCATCATTCATCATACGTTTCTGCCTGCATCCTTACAAGCTGCACATAACAACTGGATGGATGATTCAGTTGACAAACATGCTTTTACATTTTTAAACCAGCTGACTTTGTAGCCACTCATGAAAGACGTGAGCCACAATCACTTTTTGTTCTGATATTTTTGTTGCACTATACAACCTACAGAAGCCTGCTTTTTCCTTAAGGCTGCAAGTTACAGCTGGTGGTGAAAATTGTAGAAAAATTATATATGGCATCTTGAAATTACATTATTCTCACTGCTGCTTCTCTAACCATGGCCATTTATCTATTTATAAACCCACAAAGGCTTAGAGTCTGTAACAGCTGCACTAAGCTCCAGTATGCTGGTGTGGAGAGGTTCGTGCTTGTACTGTTGAAGAGATCTAGTCCACTGTTCCACATGTACTTTTTTTTTTACAATTATCATTATTTCTTTGGTCAGCGACTTTAAAATATATTTTAAAAAATATATATTAGTATACAGTAGCTTTAACCAACTGAGCATTATGTGCCATGTTTAGTTTGAGCTCTACATCCTTTCACCTGGGTTGGTGTTACTTTTTGTTGAGATCCATTTACATTGAGACTAATGTTGATGTTAATGAATATTTTTATATAAACGATGGATCACATTCACACTTGTATGTGAAACTGGTCGCATGTAGTGACAAACCCATCGAGTGCCATCACCAGACTTTGGTTCCACTTAGCTCTGTAGAGCTTGATAGCATCTTTCCATCATTGTTTTTGTTTTTTTATCCATAACTTTACTGTTTTGGTTTACTCTCGTCAGCATCATTTTTGTTTGCAGGAAGCACCTTAAGCTAAAAAGCTGTAAAAGCCCGCAGCACACTACCTGCTCAGCACCAAACAACAGCAGAGCCAATGTTGGTGACGGGTGAACATAATGGAGCATTGAGCAGCTAGAGAGACAGATATTTCCCTTTAGTATTTGCTGAAGAGCACAACAGATCCAAGTGATTAAATATTGGACTTAAATTCATCACATGGACGGAAACAGTGGTAAAAAAAAAATCAGTAAATGGAGGTTTAAGAATGATGCATGCTTGCTCTATATATTACACTGAAGGCTTTTGCTGCTACAGCTCTACTTGGTCTGGTATTTTAGCTTATGGTGGCTAATATTAGCTGATAATCCGGGCATATTTTAATGGATCATTATCAGCTAAAATAAAGCCGATCAAGTCCGCTCTTAAGATAACAGTTACTACATACTGAGAAAACAATGCTAAATGTGGTCTCGTTATTGAAGTATCCTAGATAAAAACCACTTTTATTGGCTTTTTTCTGAGTCCTTGATCAAAGATTGTTTCACATCATCAATCAAAGAGTGGTACCCTTTGATTGATGCTGAAGTGCTGTTTTAAAAAAGCCCCCTCTGTATCACCGTCAGCGGCAGAGTAGCACTTGTACTTGGTCTCATTCTTCAAGACAGTGTACATGCACACATTCGATTCCTGTAAAAACTAGCATGTAGAAATGGCCTTATCATGTACTCCTGTGTTGATGCTTGCACACTAACCCTGTATCACAAACTGTAGAACACAGTGCTGTGTGTATTTCCCCCATTATACAGTTGTTTGGCTTGAAATCCATGGAAGTGCTATACACTTTGGAAGTGGATGGTATTCAGATTTGATTTAGTGTTGTGCTCAGTATCTGCATCATGCTTTGATGTAATGACCATCACTGTAAAGAGAAAGTGTATCAGTGCATCACCTCTGAGTAGTTCCTGTTTGTTTTTATGGCCTTTTGAAATCGATACACCATGCAGCACTCTCCACTTTGCTGCTCAGTGCATATGATGATGATGATGATGATGCATATATTCAGGAGACTGTGATTGGACAAACACTTTTATACTCTCCCATACAATTACCTCGTTTTATTGTCTAATTTTCATGTATTTTAAACTCTGTCGGTCTCTGCATCTGCGCCCGTCCTTCTTTTTGTTATCAACCCTCTTCTCTCTACATCACTCCACTTCCCCTCCTCCTTTTATCTGCTCTGTCTACATCAACTCTTTTTCTTTTGCATCTCACACTCTCCACCCCTCTCTCACTCTCCCTCACTTCCTCATTCTTCCTCCTTCTCTCTATCTCTTTCTGTCTCTGCTGTTTTGATAGTGACGCAGTTATCAGGCTGTCAATTCTAATCTTGTCTTGCCAGTGCAGTGCTGTCCATTCAGAATTACAGCTACCCCCTCCTCCCTATCTCTCTCCCCATATCCACAACCCCTTCAATCCCTTTCCCCTCCCCCTCTCTCTCTCTCTCTCTCTCTCTCTCTCTCTCTCTCTCTCTCTCTCTCAGACAACAGAAACGCTGATGGGATGAGCAAGCTAAGGCTGACACTATAGTTCACTCTTTAGTAAACTAGAAAGCTGTGTACAACATATATTTAGACTCTACTGCTCTGTACAGGACATGGTGGTCTCACCTAGCAACAGCCATTTGCTGTTTTTGGCCATCTCTACATTGTGGTCTTTAAAATATAGCTAAGTGAAAATGCTTTTTATTTTCAACATCAGTGTCGATCTGCTCTGTAAAGTGAGGCAGTGTCCAAAAAGGAGAGAATTATATATCTTCTGGCCTCATGGCTAAGGCAGGGTATTGAACCTCAATACTTTCTCTGTACAGACCAAAATGTGTACATAGCACTAAACATCGAAAACTGGCATCGACTATTTGCTCAGATTCACAGTTGTCTTTCCTTTATCTGTGATTAGGAAGTTGCTGGTTTGGATCTGAATGTTGCCAATTTTAGACATTTTACTCAGGCAAAGTTCCTGAATGGCTGCATAGATAACATTTGAGAACATTTTGGCTTTGTTAAATGTTTTGTTTTTGTTAAAAAACACATATTATATTTTTCATGGTATGGTATTGAAAAATTAAGACATTGTAATGACAATATATATTAAAATTATAATATATTGCCACAGTATTTACGTCTCTATAAGAACATGGTCTGTAAATTCTGAAGACTCATGTGACGCTCATGTGTATTGTAGTTGAAATAGTGATTATTAATCACGAAATTGAGCCTTTTCCTCAGTGACTTGGAAGCTGGTTACTGGTTGATTAGGACATCTTTGTACAGGGGATGGCTTCCCAAAATACAGGAAAGTCCTATAATAACTTCCAGTCTATTATTTAGGAGGGTATATATGTATTTTTCCTTTTACTGTGGATGTCTGGCCAGACACAATTATATCATGTCACATCGCGATATCTCCAGCACAACTACAGTGTTGTAAGACAGGAGATAAATGCGCAACAGTCTGAAATACGAATGGTAAACATCAGGATCCAGTGTCAGCACATCAGAATCAGAAGAGCTACTGTACAGCCTCACCATTTTGCATTAACACAGTCAACACAGGGAGAAATCCATCGAGAAGAGGACCAGATACCAATCTCTCCACTGACAGTATCAGAAAATAGACCAGAATGCAATGCAGCCACAAGATGTTGCGTTATGAATAAGGGATGTGACTGTATTTTTCTCAACTGACAACAACAGCTGTCATAATAATTACTGTTCTCCGCACCTGAATGAGAAAACCAAGGAAAATAAGCTTGATATTGTACAGTTGATACGTGGTTGATATTTGTTTATCCACTTCAATAATTTGTAAAGCCAGCAAGTAAAACCACTCTGATGAATGTGTTTGTGATTAAGGGAAAGAGGAAGACACAAAAGTAACGACTGGTTACAATATTTATACAGTATAATAATAGATATAATAACCAGTATCTGATATGAACTTTATTCTGGTAATCTCCACAGAACCACTGCAGTCATCCCCTCCTAGAAACAAACAAAAATAGCTATCATCGATCAACAAAAATCTGCCAAGGAGCTAAGAAAGAGACTTAACTAGCTTAAAAATCAGGTCGCTTGAGACTTGATGTAAGTAGTAAAGCTTTTTTTGTCTTTGTGTGACGAATGTGATAATTATTAGCCTTTCTTACTGTAGATAAATACATTTTGCAGTGAAGACTGTGCCTGTCTGCTTCTTGAAACATGTGCTAAAGCCTTAGTAGTTTCCTCTTAATAGATGTTTGGGAATTGCCAGACAATTCACTTATTAGCCCAAAAATAGACTGTATATCTTACATAGCAAAATCAAGAATAGTTATCTTGAAAACAAGTTTAATCTTCTAATGTAGATGTTTCTTGGTAAGATAAAATCATGCTAAAATACATTATGAGTTTTTTTTAATCAGCCTTTTTTTCAGAGAAGTTCACGCCCACTCATGGGTTTTTTTCTGAAGGTATTCTGGGAAATGTAGGAAGATGCTGATTAGACAAGTTGAGAGAAAATGAAAGCAAAAACAACGTGTCTAAGGGTGGACTTGTCCTCTCATGCTGTCACTGAAGGTAACGACATTATTCTGTAGTATAGTTTTGGTTTATTGTAGGCTTGTAGGCATGTTGAGACATCCCTTCATTCATTTTTCATCTGTATTCTTTTCAGTCTTTCATTGATATTTTATATTCCTCTGTCAGCCTCCTATACGTTCACAAACATGAGTCTTGTACAATAAGAGAAGGAAATAAAAAAATAAATAAAAGAATATGCCCCTTGTTCCCCCGGTTGATTGCATGTAGCTGCAAGCTGTTGAGTGTCATCACTCTTTCCTTTGTGTGAATACACGTGAATTTTCCTGGAGATTATTTAGCCTTCTTTTTTTTCTATTTTGTCATTCCATTAGCTCTACCTTCAGTTTATTCTATTTTCACTTCAAAGGCTCGGGTGGAACAGATGTCGTTTCAAATGCCTGTCTTCTGCCTCATTGCCTAAAAGTGAGGGATGATTATTTTTTAATGAAACCGGGTGTACTCACACACACACAAAAAAATTACCTGTAAGCTGTGAAATAGACAAGCAATACTTTCACATCACCCTGAATGAGAACATCCATTCATTTCCGCACACCACAAAAGCCATTTTGAAGTTTTTCTTTAGCTGCCAAATGTGCTCCTGGACCTTGAATTTTGATTAGTTAATTTCATGCTGTGTGGAATACAGTGTGTTGTTTGGCTGCAAATGCTTTTGCTGAAACAATGCGATTTTCAAAGGCAGTCATTTCTTGTTTTCCAATTGACAGTTAAAGGGGGAAACATGGCTGCTGCTTAATCCCGTGATAAGTATGCATTAGATGGATGTGAACGTCTTTAAATGTCCTCAAGTTGCTGTTTGATACTCGCGCAGGGACAAATCTTTTTCATGGTTTGTTCTCCCTCCTGCTGAGTTTTAACACTGAAACCCAGGATCAGTGGATCATGAAAGAGAACATTCAAAGCTGTTTAAAATTTCTAAAATGCAACCTGATGAAATAGAAACTTGGCCTCAGAGATTGGCTCTCTTCGCCAAAAAAAAAAGAGTTCAGTCTCACTTCACTGAAAGCCCCTAACAACATTTGAGTAACTCTCCATAACCCCTCAACCGTAAATAGTGCACATAAATATCCTTCATTTGACATAATACCAATGTATATCATTATATATTCAGTATGTCATTATATCTTCTATTATATGGATGGAAATTGGATTGTTTTTTCCTGCCTTTATAGCAACCAAGAAATCAGGTTAACTGATGTTCCTCCGATACTAATGGCAACATCAAGCCGTCACTTCTTCCTCGCCATCCTCCCTCAGCTGCACCTCTTCTCTCTCTTTCTCTTTATCATTCTTTCTCTCTCTCTCTCTCTCTCTCTCTCGCTCTCTCTCTCTCTCTCTCTCTCTCTCTCTCCCTCCCTCCCGACTCCCTTTCCTCTCCCTCTTTCTCCTGTGCTTGATGTGTTCTCTCCTCAGCAAAGAAGGCAATTTCCATATAGAATCACAACCAGGATCAGGTGACCTGGATTTGACTCCCCGTCAAAGCCCTGCACGGAAAATGAAAATGTATTCATGTGTATTGGATCGAGTGCATCACACAGATGTGAGCCATTTTTGCCGCCTGAAAATGTAGTGAGATTGCAGTGTGTTATTGTTGACAAACCGGGTGCATCTTATGAAAAATATAGATTTAATCCTTTTTTTTTGTGGTTTCCCCAGAAAGTGGAATTGAATTATTTCTGATCTACATGAAAGAGAATAAAGATTGAAAGGAAACCAGAATATATCCATGAATCCAGCGATTTAACAGCTGATAAAGTCTTACCAACATGAAACCAAGTGGAACTGCTAACAATGAGGTTTTAATTAGCCCAGGACTCTGTCTCCTCATCCCATGTTTGGCCAGTTTCTCCTGAACCAACCCCTTCTACACCCCAGAGGCTAACCTGTCTCACTGACGTCCTGTTAGTCTTCATTCACCCATGTCCGTAAATTGATCTGTTTTCTCTTCTCAGAAGAAGCCACGTCTGCTCTTCGCAGAACTGCCCTCGTTCATTGAATGTTCTATTTAGTTATTTTATTTATGCTGAGCGTCATGTCCACAGTGGTTAATGATGGTTATTTAACCTTGAAAAAAATCTCATCTAGTCGATGCATCATTGAAGGACTCCTCAAGCTTCTTTCTGCAGTAGCTACAGCAAAAGAGTTACAGTATTTTCATCGACTGATTTATGACCAGCAACGTCTTCGTCTCTTTTTCTCTCTCTTCTCTCCATCCCTGTTTCTGCCCCCAGATAAGCAGTGAGAAGCGGGCCTCAGCAGAAATGATGAAGCCCAAACCCAAACCTCAAAAAAAGAAGAAGAAGAAGGACCCCAACGAGCCACAGAAACCTGTGTCAGCGTACGCGCTCTTCTTCAGAGACACCCAGGCTGCCATCAAGGGCCAAAACCCCAACGCCACCTTCGGGGACGTCTCCAAGATCGTGGCCTCCATGTGGGACAGCCTAGGAGAGGAACAAAAGCAGGTACAAAACATGTTGGTCTGGAATATTTGAAACAATAAAATGGATGTGGAAACAGGATTAGCTAAAGGAGAGACAGTTTTTTAGACCATAGCATTAACTGCACTGTCAACATATATGTTGTTGACTAGCAAAAAAAAGAACATGTCCGCAAATATGTATGTAAACTTTTGCATACATTTTCTATGCTTACACACATACATGCAAATACACTGATGCAAACACACATATATACAGTCACATGCATACATTCTGGTCCAACCAGTAGATGGCATGTGTGCTGCAGCAGGCGGGCAGCCTTTCTCTGCCATTATGTACTGTGTAATTACCAGAACATTGCTGTGAGATACAGCTCACCTTAATGAGCTAGTTCTTCTCTTTCTAAAGGTAATCCATCCGTTTATCCCCATTCCCTTGACTCTCATAAAAATGATTTTCTTTCTAAATTTAATTCTAGCAAAGCAAATGAAGGACGGGGTGGGGTAGTATACTGTGCAACAGCAGTCTGTAAAACAGTCTGAGACCAACAAAGTTGCACATTTTACAGGCAAGAATTGGTCAGTATGGGAAAAATGTACACACCTGGGGAGATTTCCAGAGTCTAGGACTGATTATGTTTTGCAGTGGGTAAATGGGCTCATACCCACAGACTAGTGCACCCCTGCAAAAGCAAACAATCAGATAACAATAAATATACAAACCCATAAACCCTCAAACGTCATGCAAAGGCGTCTTCTCTTAGTTTTTCTTAGTAGTGCAGTGTCCATCAAAACTAAAAAGGATTTTCCAAAAATATAGTGGAAAAAGTGAAAACCATCTTCTCTGCCAAAACAAGACTCCCACAAAGCTCCAGGCTCAGGTACGGTCCACACTTCCTGTGTCCCTCCAGCCTCCATAGCTGGTGCCTCCACACCATGCATCTTCATTGGCCCTCTGACAAGCAAGGATGTGTGAAGTTCTCATTTCCTCTCTCTTTATTTATATCTCTCGCCTGCTATTTTGATCCTGCCTAGAATACAGAATTAGTGATCCCCCCCCTCACTATCATCTTGTCCTTGGATTTAGCTGAAGGGCATCTCGGCTATCCAGGAAGAGTAGTCTGTTGTTTTTGTTGCTATTTAACGTCATCTCCAGCTCAGCAGTAACAGGTAGGAAATGCTAATGATGATGGAGTTAGAGGAGTTCATGATGATTTTGCAAAGAGAAACTAGAGTTGTTAGCTTCCTTTGCTTATTATCAATTGTCTTGGGACAAGGAAGGTTTACTATTAAGAAAGGACAGTGTGTAAAGACAGGGTTTAAGTATATGATGTGTATTTAAAAGCACTGTATTTTTCAAACTGTTTCTTTTTGGTGTGGGGCATCAGTTCTGTGGCACACAGAAATAGGACAGGGGAAACTACGGTGTGTCTGTAGTCAAGCATCGAAAACTGTCAAGTAACAAAAGATGGTATAATCAGATTTATAATTACTTATTCTTTGATCAGATATTTCTTGATTTTAATGACATTTCTGCCAGTTTTACACTATTTTATTCAGGGAAAAGTTCTTCATCACGGCTGCTTGTGATTTTGTAGAATCAACATATTTCTTTCAGTTTTCTTTGAGTTAGGTGTTAAATTAAATAGTTAAAATAATTTTTACCAGTGCTCAGAACAGCACAAGTGTAAAAACAAAAAAATACTCAATGTAATCTACAATGTAATGTACAATCTATAAATACTTTCCATAATAGACAATGAATAGATGATTTTGGCTATGGCCCTTATAGCTATAGCCCTATTTTCAGACACTACACAAACATTGCCCGCAAAATAATACCTGCGTTTAAAAACGCACATGAGAAAACACACATTCATATGCACTCACAAAGCCACATTCTTTATGCAAAAACACTGCACACAGCAGCAGCAGAGGTTTGTAACTATCACTGTAACAATATGGAAGGCAGTTTCAAACAAAACTCATACAAAGGCAGGGATTGTATCCTAATGTGCCAAATGACAACAACCATTCTGGTGTATCGCTAATGTCAGTATGCTGATAGGAGTGTTATTGTGGAGTTAAAAGGAGAGAGAGAGAGAGAGGTTCCAGTTCATTTCTCTAGGTGGATTGGAATGGAAATGATGTGTTGCTACAATAGAGGGAGACACATTGAGATGAGGGAGTTTTAGTGCCGTGATGAGGAAATAGAGGTGTTCTGTACCATTGGTTCTGATGGAAAGAGAAACATTAAGGATCTGTGTGTGTGTGTGTGTGTGTGTGTGTGTGTGTGTGTGTGTGTGTGTGTGTGTGTGTGTGTGTGTGTGTGTGTGCATGATGTGTTTAAGAAAGTGTGTGTGTGTATTGAAAGATAGATATGTGTGTCTGCACATTTATGAGCATGTCAACCTCTCCTCTTACCCAAAGCTTCTTGTTTTGATTTGTTGTTGGTTTTTTTTCTTCACAGGGGTACAAGAGGAAAACCGAGGCGGCTAAGAAAGAGTACCTGAAAGCCTTGGCCGCGTACCGAGCCAGTCTGGTTTCCAAGGTAACACTTATGACACACAGGCCCTGGCTTAGACTGTTGATGGATTGGATGGAAAATCCTTGCTAATGGGCTGGGCGGGGCTTCCTTAGGATAAGGTGGTGGTGGTGGTGGTGGTGGAATGGGTGGGGGCATCTGATGCAAAAACAGCAAGCCTTATTTGGAACAATACCTGATTTCCATAGGGTGCAGATGTTGGGGGTTGGGGATTGTAGTTGGTATGGTGATATAGTTGGGGGAGGGGTCAGCCAATCGGAGCGCACAAGCATATGGCCATAACATCTATTAGGGATGGAGGATGGAAAATGATTGAGCTCTCATGTGCTATACAAGATCTCAGACTGACGTCTGTTTTATATTTATGTTTAGAGAATACAAACCCTAAATTTATCCCTCACCAGCAGACACCTGTGTCATGCATTAGATCATCGATTTCCTCCATCTCATCATCTACAACCGGAAGTACTTCCAATTCAACGCAAGCAATCATAGACTTTGCTGCTGTTTCCACCTCTGACACTTTCCTGCTAATTCAGATCTATGACATCCCCTTCGCCCAGTGAATGATGGCGTCTTTGTATACAGCAGCATAGTAGCACGAGGCAAGGAGGAGGGCTGTGGATTGCATTGTTTAGTGCCGTCTTGTATTAACAACACACAATGTAGTGTGGGGAAGATTCCTTTTGTCATTCCATTTGTTCTGCAGGCAAACAGCCTCATTTCTCTGCCTGGGTTCCTGCATATATGTGTGAGTGTGAATGTGTGGGTGTGTGTGGGTGTGTATCCCTCTCCTTTTCCCATCTATCTGTCAAGGTGTCTATTGATCATTACCTCGGCCCCAGCTCTATTCATACAAATGGGCTCCATTACCTTCTAATCAACACTGATGGCTGGAGATGAGCAATCTGACAGCTCATCATAGGGGCCTGGAGAGGGTGGGGCTGGGTGGAGAGGGAGGTGGGGTACTTTGTGGGTGCTGCACCTGCTCAGAGTGATACTGTCCAAAATGAGAAAAGGTGAAGTTTGGGTGATTTTTGGTGTTTTGCCCTTTAAAGCACTGCATCCTTTCTCAACCCCATCAGTCAGTGTGTGAACTAGTGGAAAATAAATAGTGAAAGCTGTCAGGCCAAATATTAAATATATACTGTCTTATTACACAGCATCAATATGCTGGGAAAAGATTTGCTGTTAGAAGCTTTGAGTGTTAACTGTCCTGCGAAAACTGTATCGGACAGCAAGAAACAAGCAGCTCTTAAGTGAAGCAGAATTTAGGCACAATTGAGACTGAGGAGGCAGCGAGGAAAGTTTTGAAGGGAAATTCCAGTATTTGTCAACCTGGGTGATATTCTCAAATTTTTGCCAGTTATGACTTTTCATCAAGATAACTTTTTACCACTTCTGTTTTAGAGATTTAAGCAGTAGGCGTGCACGCTTTTAAAAAACCTACAGTAAATTTAACATAATCTTAAAGGAACAGCTGAGCATTTTAGGGGATACACTATCTTTGCGCTACTCATTCACTTATACATGAGAAGATCGATCCCTCTCACATCTGTCTGTTTATTATTGATCTGAAGCCAAGAGAGGGTTAGCTTAGCTTAGCATAAAAAAATGGAAATGAGGGCAAACAGCTAGCCCTGTCAGTGTTCAAATCTCTGCAAGAAAGCAAATAATCGCATTTCCCAAACTATTCTTTTAAAACCTTGTCTGTGAGTCCAACAAAATTTAAAGAATCCCTGCAACTGGTTTAGCAAACAATGTAGTGTAACAATACACTTCCTTTTAACTTGGCTGACGTACCTGTTTTATAATAAGACCAAGGTTGACAAATGACTGGATTTCCCTTTAAGACATAGGTCAGGGCTGAAGTTTTGCTTTAAGTGTAATGGATGCCACTATTAAAAAACAAGACAGCGGCTGTGTTGTGATCAGAGCTTGATGAATGGTGTGTTATTGTGATGAGCTGAGGGTTTCAGGTTCCAGGTTACGTGTCATTAATTGAAAGTTCGTCGTCTTACCAAACTCTGTTTTATTCGTCCACAGACTTACAATGACCCTGAACCAAAAAGTGCCCAGCAGACCAGCCAGCCCTCCCACCTGCTGCCCCCGAAGCAGCCCCTGTACAGCGTGCCCCCCCAGCCCTCCTCACCCTACCTGGGCCCGCCGGGCTCCTTCCCACTGTCGGACCTCCAGAGCTATGCCGGGCCACCCCGCCACACCCTGGCCCCGACCCTCAGCCAATCCCAGATGCTGCCGCCCAGCATGAGTGCCTCTCCCCCAGCTCCCTTCCAGATCAGCCCACCTCTGCACCCCCACGCCCAGCTCTCCCTGCATCAGAGCTCCCTGCTCAACCAGCCAATCCGCATGCAGCAGTCACAGCCAATCATCTCACACCAAATGGGGCTCCAGGCGCCTCTGCATTCCCCTCCTCTCAGCCAACAGGTCGGTTTGGTCATTATTAAAATCTGTGAAACATGAATATAATGACACGAATACATTTGCTAAAGCTTCTCATCTTATCACCAGACTGTACAGATATTGCCGTCTGTGTCACATGATGCTTTAATTTTTATCTATCTATATATTAATATAACTGTCATCAGTTGCTCCTGTTTTCCAAACGGCATAACTCCCAATTCAATCTAGTTTTGTATAACAGGCCTCAATCATGCTTTAAGTTTATAAATGAAAAAAAAAGCAAAGCACAATCGCCCAAAAACATTTTCACCCATTTAGTGGGAAACAGACTATTTTCTCTTTTCCCTCTGAGCCTACAGTGTCTCCAATCCAGCAGGGGGTTGTCATGTCAGCTGTCAAGAAGTGTGATCATGAGTACCTTTTTAACAAGCGATGAGAGGAAATGGAGAGAGACAAAAGTGATATTCCTTTTTCCCACTCACTGAGCTCAGGAGCAACTGATGAAGACCACTGGCAACAATTGGCCTTATACATTATCATGGCTCAGCAAACTCTTAATGACAGGCCATCTCAAAGAGTTTTCTCTCTCCTCTACTCTTCTTCGATCTACAGGGATTTTCCCATATCCAGGCTGATTACCAGAACAGTGTCGGGGGCTCACAGTCTCCAGGGGCCCCGAACCCAGTGCACGGCCAGAACCCTGACTGGGACGGCGAGTACTGCAACAGGGACTGCGGACCCAACCACTGCGGGTGAGCTCATCACATCAGTCACCATATTATTTTATGGTAATAATGAATGTGTCAAAGCCATGATGGCTAAAAAAAAATGTCTTCACCTCTGTAAATCCATCCTGGGACATTTGACTGTTGAGAATAGTAAGTAGTTGTCTGACAGTTACTCATTTTCCAAATGAGTTGCGCTAAAACACTTCACTTTCACACTCAGAGACTCTCAGACAGTATTAATCATAAACTGCGATTTCCCTGCTAAAGCAAAGCATCTCCTTGAAATTGAAATGAGTAATGCAGCAGTAGAACAATGCTATTACCGAGCTCAGAAAAAGTGTGACATCCAATTAAGTTTCCCTGTGTTTCACTCAGCACACGTTGCCTTATTGAATCAAGCTATCCAAGCAGGTACAAGAGGAATGTTGTTTTGTCTCACACCTGAAACTTGGTGTTGCTATTCCGAGAGGCGCCTGAGCTGGAAGTCAGTATCTGCTGTATTTAGAGCTGATTCATCTGTATGTCAAATGGGATCACGCCTGGGTCAAATCATGTTTGATGCTCTTTGAAGTAGATTGAGTCTGTGCTTAAAACCTTCTCCCTTAGTGTCAGATCATTGTGGTTTGGAGTTTTGGAGGGTACTGAATTATTTTCAGTGTGTCAGTAAAGATAACTGGAGAACAGACTTTGTATTTGACATTTCAGGCAGCAAGTGATCTGCAAATTCTGACTTTTCTATTTTTCTTCATACTGATTGATTGTCTGTTGTTTGCTGACAGCGTTTGTGTTCGTTTTAGAACTGCTTTTCTAGCCAGGCCTTCCTTAAACAAGGGTTTCCTTTTGAAAATGAAGGATAAACAGAAATGCTTTTAGTCAGAACATCATTGCATTCACATGTGTAAAGACATACATTAATATAGTTTCTTCTTTCCCAGCAGCGGTATGGGACCTCGGGACAAGCCTCTCTACCTCACTTGAAGTTGAAAGACCTCCAAATGTCAGACTCCAGGGAGCTTTCCAACATAACGTCATCAATGTATCAGCTTCTACACCATTTTGTTTTTCTTTTGGTTTTTTTTGTTTTTTTGTGACGGATTTCGAAAATCCCAAAGACTGCTACAGTAACTTCACCTATTTGCCAAGCACTTAGATCGGCCAGAAGCCTGAGGCACTTCTCTTGCTTTTTCTTTTTTTTCCCTTATCAGTGAACTTTCCTTTTTTTTTGCGGGGGCAGTGAGTTTTAAGCTCATGCCAACATACTGGAAAGGAAGACCAAAAAAAGAAAAAGTCTTCTCATTTTGTTTTGAATTTTTTAAAGATGCTTTCTCTCCTCCTCACTCCATTACTCTGTGTTTGCCATGGACTGCCCTCATTGGGGAGATGAAATGCTCTAAGCATACTCAAAGTGTAGGGGTCTTGGGTAGAAAACCTAATGCAGGAAACTAGAATATAGTCACCTCAGCAGGGGTGGATGTACTACAGGACAGACTGAAACACCCCGACTGAGAGAAAGCAAAGTAAAATTTTAAAGAAGATAGTCACAAACACATAAGACATTTGTAAATCATCCTTGCCCATAGTAAAGGACTCCCTCATTTCCTTTCTTTCTCACAGAGTGATTGTAAATATCACCAAAATGGATCCCTCTTATGTGTGTATTTAGCTGCAGTCCCTTGCTTTCTTTTTTTTTTAACATTCTTTTTGTTTGGTTACGTGATTTTCGTGCAGGCGGATTCAGTGAGGGAATACACACACTAAAAGTTGTGTTGAAACTGTGTTCACTCGTCTTGTTTCTCTCCAAAACGAGAAAGAAGGGACTGAAAAAAGCTCCATTTCCTCTTTAAACTGGCGGAGCTCCGATAGAGAGTGTCGCTCTCTTCACACGGCCTCAGGACGTTACAGAACTGAAGAGGTCAAAGGTTGATACCTCTCCTTTTAGCTCCTCCTCCTCTTGGTCAGTAAGGACCCCCCCTCCCACCTGTAATCCCGCCCACCTCCCCTTAGTCCCGACACCACTTGTACAGGTGAATAAAAAAAAGTTGCTAAATGTGAAATGTTACTAAAGAAAAAAAAACATAACAGTGGGTTTTAAAGTTTTTGACTAGTTTTATTAGGTGTTTTAGGATTGTGTTGAACTCATCTTTATCATTTTTTGTGAAGAAAAAAAAATTCTGAAGATATTTTGTTTTTTTCACTGTAGCAGGACTTGCGTTTCGGACGGACAGACATGGGGGTAGAGATTTTAATTTTGTGTATAAACCTGCCAAATGTACTTCTTTAATTTGTAAAGCCAGTGATGAGAGAACCCATTTTGTTCTGTTGAATATCATATGTTTTACAATATGGTCATTCTATTTAATTTGGTTGCAGGTTTCACATCTATTTATGAATGATATGAAGTAACATTTTGGCTTATTTTCATCAGGGTGCATTATTATTATTATTATTATTATTATTATTATTATTATTATTATTATTATTGATCAAACACCATGATTATTAGAATAATAAATATTTTTTCAGAAATTGTTGTTGGTGCAAAACCAGTGTACCAGCATTAGATTCATTTTGTGTCACAAATACTTCTTTTGTTTTCTTTTGTCTGTAATAAAATGTTTAAAGTGGAGAAACTGACGTGCATGTCTCTACTTATTTTGATGGTCGGTTGGCTGTGCTTTACGTTACTGAGTCTCAACAGACTCATTGGTAATTAGATGAGTTGCACCTGATAGCTGCGGTACACATAACTTTGCATTCCCCTGCATGTGCCTGAGGTTAATTAATAAAATTATCTTTGATGCTGTAGAACAGTTAATATTATATTATATCATTAAGTGAGGAGTTTAGGCTTCCCGGTGCACCTTCTTCTAAAGAACTTTAACCTTCTCACCGTTTTTTTTATTCTTTCTTTTTCTTTTTTTTAAATCCAGACATGATCAATATAGTATATCAAGCAACATATTTATGCCCGCTGGTCGTGATGATGAAACTCAGAGTTGATGCAGCAGTACGAGGCCTTTCAGAAAACTACCTGAGAAGAAAAAAAAGACTGCCTTTTACTTATGAATTTCACAGTTGGATTAAAGGTAGAATAGAAATGGAATCTATCATCCCTCCCCTCCTCTCTCTTTCTCCCCCCTCCTCCCTCTCTCTCTCTCTCTCTCTCTCTCTCTCTCTCTCTCTCTCTCTTTATGATGATGATGACGCAGTGCCCCCTACAGCTGATTCAGAAAACTGGCCACATTGTTTTTCAGTTCCTCTACCCAAAGACGAATCGGTTCATTACAGTTCATTGGCTTCATTTAGACTGTAGGTGAGGTGTAATGCTTATATGTTATACTGACAATTAAGGACATAAGAGGCCCTTGTCTCGCCATCATTACGACCATGGAGGTGCCCTTGAGCAAGGCCGTTATCACACAGTTTTACTGGGAAGCCTTCAGATGTTAATGTGTGTACCAGTGTGAGTGTGAGCAGGATAAAAAGGGGGCATTCCTCAACAAAAGAGGGCATTGCTCTCAGCAAAGTAAAGTACCCTTGAAAATTAATGAAAAAGTTGAATGAAATGGTCACTCCAGATGTTACATTTGTACATTTGAGAGTATTATTTAAATGTCAAAATTAGGAAAAAGTGAAAGATTTCCCACTGCACATCGTTTTAAAGACAGATGTTGTTTCTATGCAAACATTTTTATGGCTGATTACAACTGTGTGACAGCAAAAACACCTTGGACTGGATCTCGCTTCTGTTTTACCATCTCCTATTGATGTTGCTCTACCTCCATCTGCTGGTAGCATCTAGTTCTGGTGGTAAGTCTCTGGTTTTAAGATCAAGAACAATTCAACCTACATTGTATGTGTTTACAAAATGCTAAATAATAGATATATATGTATAAAATGCAAGAATATCCTGATATGCAGCATCCTAACTATGTTTACTGTCAATAATAAAAAACTGTTATAATAAAAATTGTATAACAAACCTAAATATTTTTCAATATTTTAAATGTATTCTTTTATTTCATGACTGTTCTTGAAACAAGTCAAAATGCTTGGGGTATAAGTTGATTTATTTCACCCCAGTGGCAGAATATTTCTTGTTTTATGAAAAAATAGATCTCGAAAGGCTCAATGCAAACAAGTAAATTATGTGTAAAGATTGATGTGGATGACGTGTTTTGCTGTGACGCTGAATCAATCTCACCTCAGCAGTTATATATAATTGAATCTCCATGCAGATATTTTGCCCAGGGGGTTATTTCACAATGCAGAAAGCTCGCCAGGAAACTGTAAAAATGATGTGATAGTTATTTAAATCTGTAAAAAAAAGGAAACTTGCATGTTAAAGATTGCTTTATATAAACTGAACTTCTGTAAGTTTTCATAGTATCTGACTCCTGCTTAGTGAAATTACCATTCAGATCTGTTTTTTTATGTGTACGTCCTTCAGTCCTTAGAATATTACATTTGATTCCACTGGAGATGGGCTTTACCACACTGCATGCGCTGATTTATTATATTACAAATTAAATGAACTGGTCAAGTCCCTGTTTGATGCCCTCCCTTTTTGCAGAAATGCTCTGTACGTCACTTGTGCAATATTGGCTCCTTGCCTGTCCAATCTTCCATCACTAATATTGTCTCTAGCAACTCTGATACTGGTTTCATCAGTAGCCATCAGACCCTCTCATTTCCTCTTCAGACGGATATGAACTCTCCTGACAGCACAGGCATCAGTAGCAACATTGTCTGACAGCCAACAAACAAGAAAGGACAGAGCATTTCATACAGATCACTAACCAAACACTTGATGGCTGAGACGATAACGCCGTTGGACGACATTTTGTGAAAACTGTGCTTGTGAACCATCCTCATTTGGCTACAAGCTATCTTGTGTTTTGGGATTGCTTGTTCTATTTGAAACTGTTATCTGCAGCGAGGCAGAGGGCTGGCCTTTTGTTAACTGATGCAAGTATATTAGGACACTGCATTCACGCAGCAGTGGGGGGATTTCTTTTTCTTCTTTAGTTGGCTATAGCTTTACAAAACACAAACAACCAGGCAAACTTTGAACAAAAATATTTTTATTGTTACATGTACCTGCCATGGTCACTGACATACAACAGCTACAATAACTGACATAGGTACTTTCCATTTCTAAGATTAAAAATATGCTATTAGAGTTTTTTCTCCATAACATTTCATTAGGCAAATACCTTAAAAGGTATTGTCAATTCATAATGATACAGTGCATAACATAAAAATATGACAGTGTCTGCAGAAACCATTTATCTTCATAGTCGCAATCGATGATATAGTGTGTGTTTTTGAGACATGTGCACCCTCTGTTTTAATTTAGATTTATCAAGTGCACATACAGAATTCTTTCTTCAAGTGTTGTGCTGTTTAGGAGGGAGAAGGTGCATTATGATTTAAACCTTTATATCAACTTTTGTTTTTCTTAAAATCTGGAGTAAACATTAGATGCTTTAGTGGGGCATCGCCATTGGGTGGAAATTAAAGATGTGCTTCTCTCTGCTGTTTTATGTGAATTTCTATTTTGATCATTGGCCAAAGTGTTGTGATTAGGGTGCAAATTAACTTGTTTGTCCTCCGACCAAATGTCTACCAACCACTCAATAGATTACCATTGTTTCTTTGGCCGGTGAGTAAAGCAAATCCACAACCCACCTGCATATTTTACCAGTATTTTGCTGGTAAATAGTGCTAATTCTGTGCCTTGGTCCAATTTCCACTAACAAATAAGATGATGGTTGAAGTGTGTTTGTGTTTCTTAAAAGAGAAAGACCTCATTTCATCACAAAAAGGATGTTCCAACTAAGAGAATAAACCTGCAGGAGGTCATTTTTCCATCGTTCTGCTGTCTGCCATTGTGAGAAATTCTGAAAGCTTTAGGTTCGGAGGTTATGTTAGAAGAGCGGCACTCATTCTTCTGTTTTGTGTTTTCAACATGTAAGTATATGCATTTCCAGTTGATTTGTCCTGCAAAACCTGGACTGTCAGCGCAGTGAGTAGAGGCTGACAATTCACTAACCAGTGGTTGATGTTTAAGTGGACCTTTCCCAACCCACAGAACCCCCCCACCCTCCTTCATTGTCCTCAGAGACTTTTCCCTCTGGGATCTTGAGCAGACTGGGAAAGTGCTTGCAGTAACTTTGGAAAAACCTCTGATATTCAGATTTAAGTTTTTAAAGGTACATTTCCTATTAAAAAAATTTAAGCAAAGCTGATGTCACTAAATTTGCAACATTCATTCTGGTCTTATATTGACAATAAAAGATAAAAAACTGGAATATCAGCACTGATATGGCACAGACTATAGATACACGCAATACAAAACACTAACACTACAATGTGGTTCACTAAATACTATCAGAATGACATCTATACAAGTCTTCAGCTTCTTATAATAATGCCCCACAAACAGGTGCTGGCATCCACTGTCGTTTCATCGCAATATCATCACATTTGCAGCGCAGACTCTGACATGGTGTGATGTGAGAATAAAATGATACAGCAACAGACCTGCTTCACAGCAACACATCTTAAAGAAACATTACATACACTGTTTTATCTCACTTTAGTTTGTGCTTTAAAATAGTGCTGCGGATTCATTTTACAAATGATTAGAAAAAAATACAAATATTGAAATCAATTGTTATTTTAAAGAAATATTAGTAGCGTATGAGTATAATGTAATCAGTGTTATGCTAGTTAACCATTTCCTCATCCAACCCTGACCTTATTTATACACTGTACACTGTCAGTGATTGTTTCTTCTGTTTTTACCTCATATTTCTATAACAGGAGCAGAAAGTCTAACTCACAGCTTTCATATTCTATAAAACTGTAAACTATAATAAACTATGCGTAGTTTGGTTGTTAGTGTTTAAAAAATGTAAAGAAAGTTTAAAAAAAACTTTTGTCTTGCTAAGCTACTCATTTGTACACTTTAGGTGTTTAATAAACTTGTAAGTTTTAGGCCACTAGAGTATTGTATGCAGCTTCTGATTCTGTGTTTGCGGTATACAATCACATTGTATGACTCTCCATTAACTAACATGCAACATATAAACATGTTCTATCTTTAAAAAGGAGATATTATTGTCAATTAGATTTAGAATAAAAACAGTGGAAAAACTAGTCTAAATGGCATGAAAATTAGCAATATTTTGTAGTGTTCATAAAATGTGCCTTCATACAACTACTTCACAGTCCTTTAACAAGCCAAGCCATCCCTTAAAATACCACAGCTTCCTACCTGGTTAGATAAAGATTAAAAAAAAAAAAAAACAGAAGAAGAAAAAAAAACATGTAAACATGTCAAGAATGTTCAGACAGAAATATTGCCGCAGTCCGAATAATGCTGGACAGTCATGTTGTTCAGTCTGTCCAGCATTATTCAGCCGCCTCCCTCTCCTCAGGAACAGACATGAAGATCTTCTGACAGAACATGGTGAAGATTTCTGAGGAGACACAACTCATGACATTAGCCGTGTCTGTTTTCTTACACTAGGTTACTACAGATCAAATGTTGTCAGATCTTTATTAAACATCGGATCAGCCGCTTGGTTTCAGTCCTTCGCGCCGACTGTATCAACACACTCCAGCAGATATTCTCACATGAATTTCATAACAATGTAATGAATGCTTCTCCAGCCTTGCCTGAACAAATAGACAAAGACGCTGTAAAAAAACAAAAACCTCTCCACTTACCCAGCATCTTCTTGACCACATGGGGTTTCTTCCACTTGTAGCCCAGTAGGTACGCCGGGATGCCTGTGAGAATAATGCTGCTGCCGACCAGGCACTCAAACGGAGCTGCCCAGAAGGACACAATGATCATGAAGACGCAGCCCAAAACGAAAGTCACAGGGATGAACAGAGGAATCTGCAGAAATAAAATACAATAGATGTTGCCGTTTGTTCCTGTTAGAAAAGAGGAGAGAAGATAAAATACCGCTATCTGACAAAATGCATTTTTAGAGAACTGATCTTCTATGTATTCATAGTAGTTGGTATATAACTATATCTGTCACAGGATCATGTAAAACATCACATTATGCCGTCATGACTTCATAAAAATGCAACTTTGACCTGATGATGTGATAATAATGTTGGTAATAATACAGTAAGTAGTTTAAGTAATTTTCCCTGTGGGATTGTTTGTGTATATTATCACATCACCAGTTAAACCCAGTAGTGGAGTAACCTTTACCTTATTTCCATTTCTGCTACTTTATACTTCTACCTCACTACAATTCAGAGGGAAACAATGAACTTTTTACTGGTATTTGATAACCTTAGTAATTAGTTATTTTTCAGTTCAGATTAATAATATACAATATAATAAACAAATAAAAAATTCAGATGTATTATTATACTTTAAGATAAGACTTTATTGATTCCAAGGGGAATTCATAAGTTACCCAGCAGTCTATAAAAATGAAAATAAAAATAATAGAAAATGAGCTATTTTGGCATATGAGTACTTCTTCCACTTTTATCCTTTATGAAGTAATAACCACCAGTTATGGTATAACATGATTATATAGTTATTTGGGCATTTAGTACATTTCAATGGGTATTATTCAATTTTGATCCACTTAAGTTGCCATTGTACTACTGTGAAATATTCTTAGAAGCAGGACTTACATTATTGACCATTACAAGTAGATACAGTATTTAGTAAATTCAGTTTCTCAGCCAGCGTAGCATCACAAGCTAATGAAGAGAAATGCATTGTTGCCCTGTCAGAGGCTCTGAATTTAGATCTAAGAAATAGAAACTCGTCTTGTTTGTCTTGAATGGTTTGCTTGTTAGACATTCATTTTATAAAACAAATGGGCTGAGAGCACTCGGGCTCAAAGGAAAGATGAAAGACTCTGATCAACCAAAGTGATATTCCCATGAAACAAAAACAAAGAGCCACTCCCTCCTATCCTGAAAACACAGTGTGGCTCCACTTCCAACTAACAACAAGAACAGTGATACAATGGTGCTTTCATTAAAAAAATAAATAAAATAAAAAATAGTGGATGCTCTGTGAAACCAGAAGACATGTTGATGTTTTGGGCAGACAAAGAGACTGGCTGAGATTCAGGTAGTACAAAGGTCTTGCATCACCTTGTATACCTTTAAGCAAGTCCTTTAATACATGACTACAACACTACCGCAACAAGTACTTACAACCTGTAATACAACCTTTCAGACTTGGATACTCAACCTTAATGGGCCTTCTGAGGTCAGGCTTGGTAAAGCGCAGCCAGAGCATGCCAGCAATGGCCATACCAACACACAGCCAGGTGAAGAAGCTGAAGAGATTGATGACAGAGAAGATGTCCTGGGAGATGGTGTACATCATGGACAGCAAACACTGATACAAGGGAAGAGGAAGATTGTGTTAGTCTTGCATTCATAGCATATAAACACACACACATATAAACACACACATAGTACTCCTTAAATTATTCAGAAACATGTTTTAAGAGTGATTTATGTGCTATGCTAAATGCTAATGTGAACATTTTGAGCTGGCGGAACAGATGTATGGCCTGTTTCCCTTAAGAAATAACCAATAACCAATATCCGGAAACCTGTTGAGGTTGTTGCAATTCTTTGGCTGCAGATGGAGGTGGTCAATAAAGGTCACACAAGACTTAATTAAACTTTATTTACTATAACCTAACTGGATGCCACCTTATTGGTTGTTGGGATAACGCCATGGATCAATTAAAGTGATCAGTTATCTTAAAAAAACACACATAAGTAAGGTTAAGGTCATTGCTGTTACTAGCCGCAAAGTCTTACTGTGAAGATGAGGGACGGGACTGGTGTGAAGAGGTCTGTGTGGACCAGTCCCAGAGCAGCGGGGAGTTGACCTTCTCGAGCTCCAGCATAAAACAACCTAGAAGAGAGAATGCTTTGTAGTGGATATTTTATGATGAAATTGTTTGCCTTCATACAATTCTTCAACCAGTAATAATCTCAGATTATGCAACAAGGCTCTCTTATCCAGTGCAGTACCTGACTGCAATCTAATCATTGCAAAGGAACATTAAACGTTTTTTGGAAAACTATTAAACATCTACCAAACAAGCATTCCCTCAGCTTAGTTTCCAACGCCAATACATTGTACAAACTGTAAAAAAAAAAAAAAAATGCAGTAAACTGTACTACAAAAGCAAAATACAATCAATATTCAATTTTAGTCTAGTTTAGTGCAAACACGCACCTTGCTGAGGTGAACAGGGATCCGTTGACAGCTCCAAAGCAGGACAGCCCCACAAAGACAGGAATCAACCACGCCATCACACCCAAATGGTACTCCCCATAACTCTGCCAAACAGCAACAACGTGTACGAAAGGCATATTAAAGATGCAACTGGTGGCAATAAGCTGCAGTGTGCAAGTCGTAGCTGTGGCAACTTTACGGCAGAAGCACGAAACTCACCACGGCAACCGCCTCGGACTCGACCATGACTTGGGGAGAGATGGTGGTGAAGTAGGCCAGGTTGGTCAGAACATACACCACCGTCACTATAGGCATGGATATGATGATGGACAGGGGCAGGTTCCTGTGGGGTAAGAGGTCAAAGGTCATTTGAAGAGAAAACACCCAACATATTTTCTAGTAATATCTGATTGTTTCCACTGTATTTATGGCATCAGTGATTGAATTTGTGTTCAATTTTACGCAATCCAATTGGCAAATGTAATCGTATAAATCATATCTGATTAGCTGCATACAGTGATCTATCATGCTACATTATATAACATTTAAAGGCATAAACATCACGTGCTTAACTGGGCATCTTAACATTTCAGGTGTCATACAAAGGGTGTACAAAACAACTAGAAAAGCTAAATACATAATGCAATCTGAGGCAATTAAACTCAAGCTTACAATTTGCTTTTGTAAATTAAAAAATTTAAAATGTGTGTACCATGCAATCAACTGATGGTTAACAAGCTCAAAAAAACAACAATTAAATCACCTCTCTGGATTGATCATCTCCTCCGTTACGTAATTCAGATAATTCCTGGAAGAAAATATAAAGTTCAACAGTGTTTTAGTGACTAGATGAAGACTGGAATTACTGTGTATTGTATTGTGAAAGCAAACAGTTAGGAGCTATGAATAAATCATTTGTATTTCTGGTCCTTAATTATATCAAAATAGGTCACAAATGCCTCACCAGCCTCCAAAAGCAAAGAGGCCGCTGTACAGAGCCAACACAATATTGTCCACTCCCAGTTTGCTGCCTTCAAAAGACTTTTCTAGTGTCAGGTATGGCACATCACCTGCACACACAGACAGAAGAAGAAGTTAAATGAATCTTAAACAACTGAAAGACAAAACATTCCTCTGTCTACACTTTAGTCCGACATTAGCTCACAAATCATCGTGTGGTTTAACAGACATTTATTGGATTCTCATTCAGGGCTGCTGCCACTTCTCATTTCTTGTATGAAGGCCGGTCTGTTGCTGCCTGCCCTTCGACAGGCTTGACATTTTCGAGCCAGTTGGGACTCCGTCTGAGCCGTGGCTGCTTTGATGTACTGAAACATAATCAGGTCCTGTTCAGCTGACATTTAAAAATGAGCAGAAATATCTTTTAATAAGTAAGCCTCAATCAACTCATTTATGTGCAGCAGCTAACAAATCCAGTGTATAACGAGCGAGGCCTAACTGTAAAGTAGGGTGTATGTGTGTGTGTGTGTGTGTGTGTGTGTGTGTGCGTGCGTTAACTTAAATGCTTGGTTCTGTTCGACTCTCTCCTCTACCTGTCACTTTCAAATGGTAATGACTCTTTGCTTTCTGTGACGCCTATTACACACACATTATTTTCTCACTCTGTCCCTCTCTCTCCGTGGTCTGAAAGAACCACAGTGTGACAACAGCAGGCAAGCTTCGCCTTCTAGTTTCCATGGTAACACAGCGTAGAGCATAATGGTGGTGGGCGTGGCATTATTAAAAGGAGGGGGGAGCAGCAGATGTAGCATGAAGCGATGGCCATACGGTCTTCCCGCGCTGTTTTAATTTTGAATGGTAGAGCTGATTCCACTGCTTTGCTATTTCGGTTTTTATTTTACTGTATATATTTATATTTATATTCACTTGTTATTCAAGATGGAGTTGAGATTGCACATGTGAATCACATCAGCAGTGGCTGCCTCCATGTTCAGGTCAATTTATAATACGATTCATTATACGTACAATGATTTCCTGCAGGCAGAGAATGATCTCATTTCTGTAGAGATCATCATTGTCTTCCATTATTTCCCTTATATGACTATATCAATTCTATAATGTGCTGTCAGATACATACAGTGCAGATGAGTCACGTATGAAACGAATTAAGCCCAGCAGAGTTCATTTTCATACACCCACATAGACACACGTGCACATGGTTGCACACTTGCACAGACTCAATCACATGGCTGCAGACAGACAGGCCTTGTGTTCAGACTCAGCAACTGTGCTAACAAACTGAAAGGAGGGCAGTCTGCTTGGTTTAGCTCATTAGTGTTAGACAACAATTTGCTGATCATTAGAGACAAAATAAATAAACCTCAGGTTTCCAGTAGATACATTACAATGTGACAATAATGGATGAAACTATACTTTGATAAAACCTACTAACGGTAATAGTATTTATTTCCTCATACTTTATGCATCATTATTCAATAAACAACGAAAACAGTAAACTGCAAAGGCAGCAATTCAAAAAACTCAGTGTCTCTGTGTAAGTTAGAGTTTTACTGATCCATTAAGTAGATTTTAATTCTGTTAAATTATTATATTTAAATAATAACAGGATTAGAGATAATTTGGCAAAGATATTTGTACTATGAATGCACATATAGGCACATCCCCCATCCACAATCAGTTTTCTTTCACACTAAAGTAATGATGAACCAGCCTGTTTTCCACATTATGTTTGGACAATAAAGTTTTACAAGAGACGTTTCTTTGCAACATCCATTGCTGTTCCTGCAAGGTCAATAAAATGTACCACACAGTTTAGCCTTGCTGTCTTTTAACATGTTTTGTGTATTTTAAAGGCCTTTCTAGGGACAGGCGTTGGTAATTAGCTGTTGCTATGAATGCAGTGATACATTGGATAATTGTAAAAGCAATTTTCTATGTAAAGTGTATCTCTCCCTAACAAATAAACATTAAATGAAATCAAGATGTCATTATTGACATTGGAAGTTGTATCAGTTAGTGAAATAGACTGAACTGCAAAACACAGCTGGCATTCATGCAATCAATATCAAGTTGAGAAATAACACAAATCTGATTAATGTATTATTATTACTGCTTTTAGTCTCTTTGTGTTTAATAGACCTGTGGCCACAGCATTTTAAATAGATCTCTGAAATAGCCTGACCATGACAAACATAAAATAGAGCCAATCTGGGACTTTTGAGTGACTCTGTGGCTCCGTCTGTCGACCTATGAGTAAGTGGGACTCACCTGTGGCAATCTGGATGAAGCCAAAGAGGATGATGATGATCAGGGCCAGCAGTTTGGAGGCTGTGAACAAGTCCTGGACCTTGGTGGCTGCTCTCACGCTGATACAGTTTACAAACGTCAGGGAGGCTACAGGAGGAGGGAAGATACAAAAGAGAGAAGAATCAGGAATTAGGAGCATAATTTATTTGTAATCTGTAAAGAAAGAATAGTCTTTACAAGGTAACCCCAGCACAACAACCCCCTAACTCACTAAGACACAGGCAGGCAATGAGCTTGGCTGCACTGTCCGGCACGGTGCAGTTTGGGTAGAGAGGTTTCAAAAGGTAGGTAGCGAACACCAGCGACACCACATACTGTGACGAAGGCCGGATGATGAGCATCTCCACCCACAGCTTCAGAAAGGCCGCCAGTTCACCGTACACCTCAAGGATGTAAGTGTAGTCTCCCCCCGACTTGGTGATGGTTGTGCCCAGCTCGGCGTAGCATAGGGCACCCATGGTAGAGATCACTCCACAGGCAGACCAGATGATCAGGGACAGCCCAGCCGAGCCGGTCTCTTTGACCACGCCTGTCGGAGTGACGAAAATGCCAGAGCCGATGATGGTGCCTATGATCATTCCCACGCCATTGAAGAGGGTGATGCTGCGTTTGAGGACAATCTTCTCCCCCTTGGCGGGCGAGCCCTCAGTAGGGCTTGTGGCAGTGGGAGCAGGGACCATGGGGGTCAATGGAGACGATGGCTGCTCTACAATCAGGCCATCTTGGTCTGGGTCTGCTTCAGCGGCTGGAGGGGACGGGACAGCAGATCAGGAGATAAGGCAAGAGAGTTTTGCATGTGAGGTACGGCCACTTAGTGTTCACAAAAAAGATAAAATCAACAAACAAACTTTGAAGTTTTCTTTGCAGAGCTATTTTAGGCACTGGTTCATTTAACAGAACATGATAACGAAACTTTTATGACTACACACACGTTAAAACAATACGTTTCTGATGTCCGTCCAAGTGTCAGGACAGCTGGACTCTGGTATGGACTGTTCTCAAACAGGTAAAACAGGCTAATCAGGGTCATATTCAAAACCTGTTACTGAAGAATGACACCTAATCTCTCTAATTTACCTCTCCTTTTGTTAACGTGATACACACTACAACAGGTAATTGTGCTTACATGTCCAGTAAAGGGCTCGTGAGACAGACACGGGCCATTTTTATGTAATATGTGTAACATGTCACCTCGGTTACTTGTCAGTATCACACAGACACCCAAAACAGTGTGACGCACCTTTACAGGCACATCAATCTGAATGTACTTTGGCATCAGGCAATGTTGCATCAGAGCGCATGGCGGAATAATGCAGCCCCTGCACCATGTGGTAGCTACAGGAGTGTGAGCATGCACTGTACCTACCCTCCATCTTCTCCTGGCTTGCCGCCTTGGCAACGCTCTCCCGGCTGCTCCGTGATTTCAGCTCCGGCTCAGCCATCTTCCCTCTTAATCTGGGTCCCCTTGTCTTGTCTTTTTCCTCCTGCCCCCCTTTTCCTTCCTCTCTTTATGTCCCCTTCCTCCTCCTGCCTGGATTTCCTCTCTGTCTCTCTCTCTCTCTCACACACACACACATACACAATCACCCCCCCTCAACTCACTCTCTCTCTCTCTCTAACCCTCCCTGATTCGTCCACTCTCACACACATGCACACACACTCTCCTCTTCATTTGCACACACTGCCTTCGTCACTCAGACTGGAATTCATCTGACCCTGATCCTCACTCTGTCTCTCCCCCTCCTCCCTCCGTCTCTCCAGGATACAGCAGGGAGGAGCTGAACCTTTGTGATGCTGCTGCTGCCTGAGCCTACGCCCACTCCAAATTAACGATGGGATAGCTCAGGAGGGGGTGGGATACTGGCAGGCACCATTTGGAGGGGCCACCATGTGACGCTGTAATCTTTTTTGTGCACTGCCTAATCCAGTAGTATACAGTATGTCAGTGTGCGTCTGTGTGTGCTTTCATGTCAGTGTATTAGGAGGGATGCTGTAAATAAATCTGGTGCTCCCTCTAGCGATGTCAACATGGAAAAACAAGTGTCTTTGTTCTCCCTCTGTCACGCAGAAAGGTGACACCACAGAGAAAATGGAGACCCACTGGACATAGTCAGTGCAGACAGTGCATAACAATGATCAGGCACATGATCTCTCTGTATCACCTGATGCTTTTTTTCCCCACCACTTTATTCCCATCATATTGGCTGAATTGGGCAACTGTCACAAGGTATTCAACCAACCTACGTAACATTATAATGCCAATGTGCTAATACTGCTCCATAACAGGGCAGTATAGCCTATTGTAGGTACAGACACATACTGGTCTGTATGGTGGACATTTTAAGAGTATAATAGTAATGATAATAAGTGTAGAAATTACTTTGCTTGAACTTCTGGACAGTTGGAAAAATTAAGTGATTGAATGATTATAAAATATATTTTTAATCACTCATCACTTTTAGATATTTTATATATTTCTGTGTACCCCCTACTACGTTTAAGTAATTTATTTGTATGTCATAATCAAAAGAGTTATTGAAATATCAAAAAATATTGTTTACCTCAATTGATACAATGGTAAAAACGGAGCACTTCTTAAGGGAAAGGTGAACGAGGATGTGGCATTATTTATCGAGACTGGCAGATTATAGCCTATCATCATATCATTATATCTTGGCTTGACACTAATGGACTGCACGTCACATTTTCTACCACTAGATGGCGACCTAAACCAACACGTTTCAAATCGGGAGCTTGTTTCCGGCACAACTACTACTCAACTAAGGCGGTGGAGTAAATGTAATATATGATACACATATTTAAAAAAAAAAAAAAAACATTCCTCTCTCGGGCTTTAATACATTGAGTTTGCTTTGTAGCCTCTTGTAAAATAAGTAACGTTAAGTTGTGGCGTACCCAGTAAACCGGCACTTCGTGTGTTGCTTAGTAACCACTGTGTTCAGCTCAAGACGGAGGAGCTAAAGTTGTCGGTAACCTGAACAAATATGGTTTATAGCTTGTGTATGATAAAAATGTGCATTCCGAGAATGAGCCCCGTTCTGTTTTAGCGTCAGTAACTGCTCACTTGCATTACTATGAACGCTGACAAAGCCGACCAGCGAGTACCAAGCTCGGTTCAGGTGAACGTCTTCGCTACATTGACGGTATGGCGCTGGTCGACGCTGGAATCACCCAGGGCACTTTCTGCCACGAGTCCGGGGACTTTCCCCTGGGCGGGGTTGGGGGAGAAACCAGGTTCCCTGCTTGTAGCCCAGAGTGCAAGCCTTCCGAATGCCCGGATGTGATAAGGGGGGAGCGGAGCATAAGTAGGGCGACAGACAACACATATTCTCACTTACGGTGTCACAAGCGTTGGAAACGTTTCCTCAGCGTAAGGTTAGTCTTATAAAATACGAGTTTAATTAGCTCTTACAAGGGTCGCTGTTGTTGTTATTAGCTTGGTTTTGTAATTAACACCAGAAAAAAGTTCGTGCCGCGAGGGATCATGGGTAGTTTAGAGGCGTAGTTTTCGAATAATGGCCCCCGTAAATATGTTATAAAGTTTTAATTCATTTATACAGGTACAATCTGTGTCCCAGCACTGAAATTCATAACACCGGGGATTAGATTGGAACATGGCTGCTGTCACACAAGGCTGATCTAAAGGGGTGGCAGCTACCACCTATAAAAAGCATGGCCACCCCAGTTTGGCATCAAAAACTGTCAAATTTAACCAATTAATTTAGATAACATTTTAATATATCGTGATTTTAATTTAATTATGTGTTATGGCTACATTTAGACTATGTATTGGAAAAATGTCTGAGGGTTTACAAATTACTACTAATGCCCCCTTTACATATTCAATGCTTTACTAATGTGCCACAATAATGTTATGTTTTTAAAATATCTTCATTTAGGAACTTATCCACGCAATTATTAATATCCGTTATTGTTAGTGATAAAATCAGCATATTTTTCCTGCTACTCCATGAATATTTCTCTATTTACCATTGAGTCTGTCTGAGTGCAGAACTTTACATTAATGTTTATAACAAAGAAGTGAGGAAAACCTCAATTAATCATTTTCATGTCAAACTCTTTTCTTATTGTTTATTATTGAAAAAAACTAGAAAAACTAAATTAAACTCCAGTATGTTATACTGTTATGTTGTGCTCCCATATAATCTTCAAGAGTTCTCAATACAAGAAGCAATTTATTCTATGGTAGATTTATTAGAAAACATTAAATGCCAGTGTTTTGTTTTAGGAATGAAAACACAATGATTCTTATTTTGACATGATTATACACGAATGAAAATACCTATGAATATTATATAAAATGTTCCATCAATAGATCCTCCTTAATGTTACATACTGGACCTTTAATGTGATGCATGAATAGTGTGTAGAGTTTGGGGTTTATTTAAGATTAAGATTACAAAAACAAGTTCAAAAGTAAAAATCTGTTTGTTTCATCCGTTAGGAGTACTTACAATCATTTGGATCAAGTGCATGCCATGTTTCCCAGCATGCCAATGCCGTGTCCATTATACAATTTTAATTATTTAAATTCATAAAGAAAAAGCAAGACATTATATCAGAAATTCTCACAGTAAAGTAAAGAGTCTCAGCTGTAGAAGAGTGCAGCTGATGCTGGTGAGAGCGTTAATGTGAGCAGTTCTCACAGAGGCAGCCAGGTGGTGCAAATCACTCATCACTACTGATTAATGTCAAGCTTACTGACTAGTTTCACTCCAGTGTGATGAGCCCGAGGACATCCGGAGGACATCCGGAGGACCCAATTTAAGCTACATTCGTCCCACTTTTATCTCTAATGCTCAGGGACATAATCATTTACAGTTGAAAAGATTTTGCATTTAATTTCACTCACAATAAATAACTATCAACCCACAGAGGGTGATAGTAAAATCAACAATATAGTGTTTACAGAGGTACAAACCTGTTGCTGCCAATAGTGGCACAAAATTAAAATGTAAGAAATATATATATGTATATGTATACCTGCATATCTAAGCACATTGGGAACCTGCTAGTTAATATCTTTAATAATAATAATACACTTCTGGGAGATGACATGATAATAAAGGTGAAGTCAGTTGTGGCATTGCTCAGGTTATCAGGCAATGATTGCTTAATAATATATTGCTTGCATGACTGGACTGATGTGAAATTATACCCAATATGTTGCACCAATATGATGGCACATTAATTACTGCTTGTGCCGACCGATGGCAGATGTTGATGGAGAGACAGGTCCTGCTGCAGCCCACGCAGAACTGTTAGCAGTGCAGAGTTTTTTTCTGGCAGCATTGTTACAGGGAGGCTTATGGATCGACCTGCTGTGAGAAAAGTCAAGGATTTAACACATCTTCTGCATTCAAATTGAAGCACTTTGTGCTCATCTCCTTCAGTGACTGTGTTAACAGCGGACAGGTGTTAATAAAGCGTCTTTTATGCACAGAGCTTAAAATAGATAAACACCACTGGTGGTTACCAGAGGTGGAGGAAGAATTCAAATCCTGACTTAAGTAAAAATAACAATTCCACAGTGGAAAAATACTTAATTAACAGTCCTGGATTCAAGCTGAAATACATATGCAGCTATTCACAGTAAATGTACCCAAGTATTACAATGTTAAAGGACTCAGAGTGAGGAAGGGTCCCTTTCAGAGTGATACTGATGAGTAAATCATCAAAGAGTAAACAGTATTTGAATGTTGCAGCTGGTCCTGGTGGAGTTAAGCCTGATTATATCATTTATACACCATTATGCTTTTGGAGATTTCTCTCTAAACTACAGTAGTTTGTCATAATCATCAGTATATTACAATATTGCCACCTTGCATCTCAAACTTAGGGATTATTATGCTATCAAATGACATTCAGGATTATTTGGTCTTTATATGCTAAAAATGAGAGTTGATTTTGAAAAGCTTATCTCATGAGTCATGTTGAATGCAGCATCCTAATCTCCAACATCACTTCTAACCACAGCTGTCACATGATTGTAGTGGAGATAAAGGTACAAAATTAAGCGGAGTAAGTAGTACCAGTATCTTAAAGTTGTATTTAACAGCGGGTAGGTTACAGTTCTTGAGTAGAAAAACAGGAAGCAGCATCAGTTGTAGTTATACTGATATTTCCCTCATATATTAGAATATGTCAGAGGCCCTTAACTGAATAATTTTTCATAGTATGCCTTTTATTATACTCTCTATAACAGCTTCCATCTTCTCATATACTCATGTCTATTTTTTTCTTGGTTTGCCTTTGTTTAGTTTTGGCTTTACTATTTTTGCTGCTCTCCATTGTTCTATTGTTGCTTTCTTCCCTCCAGCTTTCTTTTCACTTACAGTCATCTCATACGTGTAATCTTATTTCACAGTCTGCTGCAGTCTCCTCTGTTTTCACCTTTTAATCCTATCATCTTCTTTTCTTAATCTTTCTTTCTTTCTTTCTCTCTCACTCCATTCTCCACCCAATTCATTCTTTGAATGTTTTTCTGATCCGTCTGCCTCCACTCTTCCGTCCCACGCTCTTCCTCTGTAGATATCTCTTTTTATTTTTGTTATCTATTTATAAAGGAGGACGACCAGTGATAACTTAATTATGAATGTTTTATCAGTTTTCAAAGAACTGAAGAGAAGCAGAAAGTCACAGAGCTGTTGGATCCTAAAATAGTTTGCTCTAATGCAATAAACCCTTGAGTTTACTTTCCCTTCAACACAGTTTGTAATTATATTATATTACATGGCAAAAATATGTGGACACATATGCACCCATGTGATGCTGCTATATCACCCTCCACACTGTGAAGGCTTTACACAATATTTTGAAACCTGCCTGCAGGGATTTGCCCCCATTCAGTCACAAGAGTATAAGAGAATTCAGGCACTGGTGTTGGTTTGCAGTTTGTGTTCCAGTTCCTCCCAAAAGGTGTTGGATGGGGTTGAGGTCAGGGTTCTGTGCAAAGTCAGTCAAGTTCTTCCACACCAAACTGGTTCATGTGAAATTAACATGCCTTTATTATTAGGGCCTTCCCCAAACTGTTACCTCAACATTGGGAGCGCACTGATGTATAAAATATAATTGGACACTTTAGCAATAATATTTCCTATAATTGAAAATATTGGCATTTTCTAACCTAAACCATTAAAAAACAACCCCAGAAATGTACACAATTATACAGTCACAGAGTGTAGTTGCACTGTTAATACCGTAGTTTTTGATTTTCTGCAATGATCTGATTACTACTACCCAGAGATGGTAGATTTTGCACATATTTTTTGTGGGGTTTTTTTGTGCACGTTTACGATATCTTGTATTTTACCCCCACACTGTCCTATATTTCTAGGTTTCATCGCCTCATTTATTCCCCTTCTCTCCCCCATTTTTTTGTCCTGTATTTCATAGTGCCAATTTACCATCTCTCCACTCTTCAAAGAACATCCTCCCCTCTGTTTTCATCACTCACCGACATTGCTCTCTGTTTCATATTTCTTTTCATCAGGCCTCCTCCATTAGAACCGCCTGTATTTCCCCCGATAACCCCACTCTGCCTGTGCAAGATGATGATGTTGCAAATTGGGTTTATTTTACCTCCCTCCTGCTCCTGTCTTCACTGCTTCAGTATTTTACCTCTGTTTCTCATGTAATTGTCTTTTCTCTGTCTGTCTTCCTGTGATCGCTCTTTGTGCTTGTCACAGTTGTGCTTTTAGCTCCACATCCTCTTGAACCTCTCCACTGCTTAGTGGTTGGTCAAGTGTTTTTCTTTTGTCTGGCCAGATCGTGACTCTCTATATAATTACCAACCTGTGATTTGTTCTCCTTTTGAGTACATTAACACAAACATACAGGGGTCGTTTTAAGTGATCTGAAGCTTGTTAAACAGGGATTGCGTGCTCCAGGTTTAGTCCTCATTTTTGACATCTTGAAAATGAAACGATGTGCTTGCTGCCACGCATGTCTACTTATTCAAATTTCCATCTCTGCACTGAGACCACAAAACTGCTTGTTTACTGGCAGGAGCAGGGACATATACTTCATGCTGAATGTCATCACTTCTGTTTTGTTCAGATCTACACCATCAAACTGAAAAAATCTCAAGATGCTCCAGTCATCCTGCTTGTGAGCTGATGCACTCCTCCACTTCTGTCTGTGTCATCTGCCACTGTTGCCGCATCGAGTGTGTGGCCAATGAAAGGTAGGCAGCAGAGCCCATCTGATAAGGCAGATCAGACGCCTTCTAATTCCAGAAATATATTTGTGCCTTGGGCCGTCAGTAATCCCTCCTTGATCAACTGTCACTGAGCTGGCCTGGAAAATGCTAGAAGACATGTAACTGTACCCATCACTGCATTCTCTGAATCCCCCTCCTCCTCTTCCTTCTCCTTCCATCCATCCTCCTGTTACCTTAGCTTATCACAAATCTGGCCACTGGTGTGTGTGTGTGTGTGTGTGTGTGTGTGTGTGTGTGTGTGTGTGTGTTACACTTCAGGAAATCAGAGCTCAGGCTTTCTGCTTGAGTTTGCTTCCCTTCGGTGTCAATGTGCCCTGACGGTTGCCCCTGATTTTCCTCTGCCAGTATCTTCCTGGCTCTTCACAAACCATTTCTTCTTCTCTCTGTATTTCTCTTCCCCTTATTTTTGCTGCTCTCTAGAGCGGTCCATTGCCTCTCACCCAGTCTCCCAACTGTTCCAACCACTTATTCGTAATTATACAGAAGCGAAAACACATGCACATGAGCTCCTAATTGATCAAATAGCTGTGCAGTGACACTCGAGTGCATCAACATCGTGGACAGAAACACCTTGTCTGCTAATGGGTACCAAGCATCACAAATGGCATCCATTTACAGGCAATAAATCCACAACATATATATATATCTTACATGTACCTTGCACTCATTAGTGTCTGCTCAGTCTGCTGTGCAAATGGACTATTCTCTGCCCAATTTGCACTAGGAAATTGCACAAAAAGACATAATGGCATCAATATGGTATATGTTCCTAAGAGGATTGAAAATATATTGTTCTTGAGTCTGCGGGTATGCGTGAAGCATACAGTATATAGCATGTTTTTTAGCCCACATAGCTGGCAGTTGTTGCAGAAGCCCCACTGTCACTGAGGAGAAAATAGCAGCAAGGAAGGATTAGGATGTGGGAGAAGAATTTCTGCAGCTGTAAATGGCCTCCTGCGTTCACCCTCTTTACTTCCTACAGTTTCCATCATAGAGAACCAGAGGTTGGATTTCTTCCTGCCGGCTGGAACAACAACAGATTCTGCTTTCAAGCTATTTAGGTTTAATTAGATTTGGGAGGGATTTGTAAATAGAATCCATATATGAACTTCTACTTAGTAATACTTTCAGCTAATGTGAGGTAACACATTACATTGGACTAATTTAAATGTGTCAGTATCCACTAATGGATAATGAGTGTAAGTACACAACAATACGGTGTTACTACTTAAAGGAAATCCTCATATGCAGGTTATATTGTACATAGATTACAGGCACAAAGTACAAACATTTCACAACTTAAACTGCTTATTTTGGGTAGTTAAGGCACTCTGGGATAAAGATGCTGTGAAGTAGAATATAACCTGATGTGTATGTATTATTCAGACCGAAAATATAGAAGAATGTGAGCTGTCAGCTGCTGCGGGTGGAAACTTAAACTTTCTGGGTTAGAGCTGTTTCAGGTTGTGTTTGAGGAGAAGAACTGGTTAAAAGAGCGAATTGGCTTTGAAGAATGAAAACCTGCTCGGATTCCTTTGCTTTTTCTAAAGGCAGCAATTTCTTAAAGGTTCCTGCTGATATCATGAGCTTATATTTACAAAGGACTTCAGTCTATCAGTCTTATTCAGCCCAGGAGAAGGAAAATACTTTCTACCTTTTTAAGTTTCTTTGACAGCTCTTATACATTCAAATTGGATTCTAATACAATTTAAAGAGGAAATGCAGTCTAAACCTCATTACTGACATAGTGTATATACGGGAAAAGCCAACTTGAGACAGCAATAAACAATATGAAGTAGCTGCTGGATAGGGTGGATCATTACCATTAATTTACTAATAGTGGGAGTAGTGTGAGTGGGACAATCAATGCATCATTTCATGTCATCAACAAGTCATAAACTTTATTTCATGCCAGAAAACAAACATAGCATCCACATAACAACTGTATATTCCTCATCAAAGAAATAATAAACACTTTAAAGAAAGAGTGAACACATTCATTCCTCTTCAGAGCAACCAGAGCTCAATATACTATACTGTACATTTACCACTGTTCTACAACAACTACTTACATCTTACAGCTTTCATTAACTACTGTACACAATCTTAAATAGACTTTCTAATGTCATCACACTGAACAGGTTCTGCTTAATTTCTGTACTCAAAATATAAACTTCTATTTGTGTGTGCTGTAAACGATTAAACACCGCAAATGTAAAATAATGGCTTTTGAGTTTTATTTCTAGAGTAACAGTACAGGCAAACTGCAGAATTATTTGGTTAACTGTTATCGTCCGCTAATGTCTCGCTACACTTGAGTGCAGCTCTTGGCTTGTTATAACACCAGTTAATTCTACATTTTCAATAGACAATCTACAATAAATATCCATTCTTCACAATTAGGTCCACGTTTCATATTTTTCTAAAGTGCAAGAGTGACACACGGATGATAAAAGTTTAGATGTGGACCATAATTGTTCATTAACTATGTTCTATCTAATGGCTGTCAAACCCATCAACAAAAAGACGCTTGGTAGCAAAGCTTTGAAGGAGACAACAAAGCACAATACCACAGAGAGAACAAGGGGGGATGCAGGTTAACCCTAGCACTATTTCTGTTTTTGTCTGTACTGAAGAATGAGAGATGGACAGATCAGTTGTCATTCATGTGTTTCTATTTTTTTGTGCCATCACTGACATTATATCTATTCTAAGATGTAGTTTTGATTGAAATAAACTAGCACTGAGAAATAAGAAATCATGCAAATCTTTTTTTTTCTATTAAATCAGAAGCAAGAAATGTACCAATACTGTTAAATGAATGTTGGCACAGATCCTGATCACACAATAAAATATTGCATTACCTCAGTTCTTTCTCTCCAAGGTTTTAATTTATTTCACTGTTGACTTATTTATTTATCCAAGCAGTCTTCTTTTTTAATAACCTCGGAGCAAAGCTCTGCGAAGACAATCCTGCTCATGCCATGAGGAAAAAGTGGATATCAAAGAACAAAAACGATAAAGCGATCATACAATCGCCTCTTCCTCCTGCTTTTATTGTGTCGAGTAGCAGCAGCTTTGCTGTCAGTTGTTGTTCATAATCCACCACGAGGCTGTCAAATGAAACAATAATGAATTAACTATTTGCTTGAGACAAACAAATCACAACAGGAAGCTAAAAATAAACAAACAAAAACAAGATTATAATTCATTATCCAATACAGTATATCTCACACATTAACCCTGTGTTAACCGTTTTGGCAGCGGAAACAAGCTATAAAAACAACACTGATATTTTAACACCTTTTATGGTGATATTGCAAATGATACAAAGCAACATTAGCATTCATTTGTTTTGGTCTACACCAATTCCTGAGGGAAATATCTGGTTCTTTAGCAGCTTGTCGCTAACTCTGAAAACACTGTTAGGGCTGAGGGCAACTGCAGAGATGGGTGAAAATTATCTGTGGGTTCGTCTCTTTGAGCACATCCTTTCATATACACATAGTCCTTTGATGCCTTGTTAATATAAAAATATTGATTATGGCAGATTTAATATTGAAGGGCACCTGTAAAGCTCTTTTTTCCCAAAAATTATTCTCCCAGAAAGACTTTAACTAAGCTCCTCTGTATAATCCTTTGTATCTTGAACCACTGAACACCCCTGTTCATTATGTGAGGCATTTGCAATTATATTTTTCCACAAGCCCATGCTATTTTTTATTATATTCTCACCGTTTTAGTTACAATAGTAATCATTGATTCATAAAACCAAACTGGATTAATGTGAGACTTTGTGCATGAAATATCAGCTTTCAACAGACTAAAAATTATTGTTTAAAGATCTGGTTTCTACCTGGGAGAAGCATGGTGGAGACCATTTCGGGCTCTTCCAGTGAGTCAATAATGCAGCGCTGGAAGGTCTTACTGATGGACGACTGCAGGTAACTGAGAGGAAAGAGGGACATAGAGGATGAGACTGCCATTTGCCTCTCAGCAAGGCAATAACGCTTCAACGTGAGCCTGCGAGCAGCTCGGTGTGCTGTGCAAATTTTGGTGCAGCAGCAGCAGTGTGTTATCTAGCCTAATACGCCATGAAGCCCTTCTGATCCTACCTCATCCAGGAGAGACGGTTCTGCCAAAATTCATACATGATGAAGCATGATCTGTCTGGCAGGTTCTGGACTGAAACGCTAAAAATAAAAAGAGACAGAGAGAGATGGAAAGAGAAAAAGAGGTAAGCTGGGGTTATAGCATATGTTTGGGGAAAATTAAGGCGATTTGAAGTGGCTGCATCAAATCGCAGAGAGATCCTGAGGCAAACAAAAGCACCAAGGCAGACAAAAGGACATACTGCAGGTTGTTTAGCTGGCTGCAGGTGGCATCTGTGTAGATTTTAAGAGCCTGCTGAAACTGCTCCACATCCCTCTCCTTCACAGACATTTGTCTCTGGACCAGAAGTATGTTCTAAAGAGGGAGGAGAAAAAAACAAACCACAATCACAATCGTATTAGCTATTTCCATCTATTTGAAAAATATAACAATCAGATACATCAAAAACACATGTAACACCTAGTGCAAAGATATCTTATATATAATAATCTGATATAATCTGATATAGTCTTACGCACTACTGTACCTGTATCTAGCACAAATAGGACTCACCGATTTATACGTCCCTGCCAATGTGTCCTCTTTGAGAGGTTCAAGATGTGGACTCTGAAAATGGGTGCATAAATATTTCAGTCAGCCATAAGCAGAACAGGAATTAGCCGCAGAACTGGCTCCACTGAATCCAGCACAAGTGTGGCCTCTAGTTAGAGTCTGTCACAAAGCATTGGCTTCCACAAGGAAGAGATTGCCATATTCATATTAACCATCCAACAGCCTCACTACAGCCCCAAGAACAGAGGTTATACTCTGACTTCTCTAGTCTGCATGGACAAGATAAGAAAGTGTAATTATTGGTGTATTAGCAGGCAAGCTGATTATCCTTGCAGCGCAGATATCTAACCTTGGAAAAGCCTTCATCTATAATTATAATACCTGCAAAATGCACCAAGAAGCTTTTTGTGGTCAAACTATTGGTGGCTTTTAGTAAATTTGAAGAAATTCAAAACATCTGCAAACATCTGTTATCTCAGAGCACCAATAAAATGATTGACTCTTTGCAGCACCCATGCATCAATATCTGTATATCTGTGTGAAGTATCGAGTGGCTCATCGAGTTCAGTTTGAGTGGAGCACAGGATGTATTCACAGGCTGATACCTTATGCATGACATTCAGTGCGTGCGTGCGTGCGTGCGTGCGTGCGTGCGTGCGTGCGTGCGTGCGTGTAGCTGCACTTAAATCCACATGTACAAAATCATCCTCTCTGACAACATGTTGGATCCCGTACTGCAGGGCAAACTCTATATCATATCTGCAAACACACAGCAGGGCTCATACGGTCTGCTTGACATTTCCATCTGTAACAGCTGAGCCTCTGTAGTTAAACCTGAACTTCACAAAGAGCAATTCTCCCTCATGAGACAAACCTTTCAGTAGCAAATATTTGTCTTTCTGTGTAAACGTCAGCAGTATAGAGCTGATGCAGTGCCTGTGGTTCCCACACTTTGGAGGAAATATGCCGGTGATATTGACATAAATTCTTCTTAAAAAAGATGCAAATTTCAGAGATGAAATTTCTTTGATGAAGTTTTGAATTGCTTTAAACCTGCTTTTGGAGGTGAACAATTAAAGCCACTGTTTGTGCTGTTATCTATAATTCTACTTCACCGAATTTTGGAATTTATAACTATTATCTATATATGTTATTTTTCTTTTTCTTTATCCTCTACATTTCTTAATGGATATGTATGTATTTGTCACCATGTTTGACAAGGTATATGTATCTATTTGAGATGTCAAAGAAATAAAATCAAGTAAAATAAAATCAAATCAAAGGAATAGATCAATATTTTAGGAAAAATACTTCTTTGCTTTCTTGCCCAAAGATTGATACCACTCTCATGTCTGCCTGCCAGATATGAAGCTAGAGCTTGCAGACAATTAGCTTAGCTTAGCATAAAGACCAGAAGCACAAAAACAGAGTTCATACAAACCTCACACTCCAGTTTGTCTATGAGCTGCTCCAGTTGGTTGACCTGGGAGCCCCAGTGGTAGTCTGGTTCCACACTGACCCCTGACCCAAGAAACACAACATCAGCATCACACAACACAGGACCTGCCCTTTTAAATGATCTGTATTTTGTCTCACTTATCAGATTTAACGGCAGTATCTTAACTTTAATGTTCCTGAAACGTACCTGTGGTGAGCATGCCAGAGTAGGGGTCAGTAGGGGAGAGACACATGTTCTTCTGGATGCGTCTGCCGGGGCGTTTGGCCACCCTCTGGATAGGCAGGTCCTCGGGCTTCTTCAGTATCCTCCTCCCTGTGCAGCCCTGGTCATGAACAGCCTCCATAGCGCAGTCCAGTGATGACTGAAGGGACTGCAGCTGGGTGGAGGTCTCCCTCAGCAGGAAGCGCGTCACAAACTGACCCAGCACTGATGAACCCTGATACTCCTGAATGGAAGAGGAAGGGTAAAAATGAAGGAACAGAATCAGCCATGATGTAGGGAGAATAAATTAAACAATCTCTTCTAAATAAATTTTCATTTCTTATCTTTCTTTAGTCCAAGAAATGTTTGTGTTCGTAGCTGATATGTCTGCCTGTTAATCTTTCTCTTATTGTATGAACACACGGAGAAATAGCTGCAAGTCCAGACAGCGATTCTTTGCTCATGTTATGCTCATCTCCTCTGATAATCCACCATCTCCTTATTCCCCTAAAACCTTCATTATGAGGTTGTTTGTTCTCACCCTCACACACTCAGACAAGGAATATGGTCTTTATTTATCGGGTATCTTATTGCAATTCTGTGCTCATAGAAAGCAAGTTCAAACAGCATTATTCCCACCTGCTAAAAGCAAACAAGGAGTAAACACAGAATCATGCATGGTGTGAACCTGTCACTGTTTAGATAACCTTGAATTAAGGAATGCAAGCAGACATTGTGATAATGGTGTATTGCAGGAACTGGAAAGGGATATTTTGATAATGTGAGGATTTCTGGTGCAGAAACCTATCAGAGAACTTCAGTGCAGAAGTTTTTGTGGATAATGAAACCAGTCGCCCTCACCAGCACCCTGTGGTGCAACAAAATGGAGTTCTGAAAAAATGACAGCGAGACATTACAAAAATGACCAGCGAGCTTGTTGGAATCCTTGTTTCTATGTGCTCTGTTTTTTTCGGCTGCAGAGACGCTGCACTACATGAGTAATGAATCTCCTAGTCCTTCTTTCAATTTCTCCTCCCTTTCTTTTTGAGACAGAAGAGCTGCGACACCACAGTGGATGTTTTCTTTTTATCTTGCGGCACCACAACAACACAGAGGATACATTTTAGTCTGATGATTTCATCATTTTACTGCTTGTTTTTCCAGACATTAAGAGTGCATTATAAACTGGAGTTCATGTAAAGGTTTAGCCTGTATTTTGACCTTAAGCTACACAGTGAGTCTTGGTGTTTAGCACTTTAGGACCAGTTTCCTTGGTTTGGCAATAAGATGTTAATAGCTAAGGCTAATCTTCAGGATGGCTCAAAACAGCATCTGCTCTTCAGGGCAAAGAAAGCTTTTTTTACTGACTAATAGCAACATGAAAAACGCATGAACTATAGGATAGGCAGGGGTGATATATAGACAGGGAAAGTACAAGAGAAAGAGGAAAAGAGCCAGACAGTAAGACAATGTCAGAGAAGATGGATGTACATTGAAAGGAGATAAAACAGAGAGAAAGAGAAGTGAGCGCCCGAGTGAATAATAGACTGTTTAAAAAAGAGGGAAATAAACTGAAAAAACAGATTAGAGGAGAAAAAGGGCTCTGTGTTTGCGGTGCACTTATGTGGAGGACATCTGACGTCAGATCAGTTGGACAGCTGGGGGGTTTGTCAGCCTTAGTTAATGTCATCTACGCTCTACTATTGCCCCGTGTTCATCTGTAACACCCACTTTCTGCACTGCAGTGAAAATAAGTCGCTGCATACCACAAAAAAACAACCTCATTATAAATCTGCATCCACATCCAAGAATGTATCTGCACACAGTCCACACCTGATTCTCTTCCCTTGCCGAACAGAAATAAATATTCACCAGTTGGCTGAACGCTGGTGAGATCAATAAAAAAGGGAGCTGAGCTATCGATTATGTCTTACTCGAAGTTCTCTGATGTTGATCTGTTTTAGATGCGTGCTTAAAACAACACAAATTCCAGCCCTGCATGTCAGGGGCAGACACTTTAATCCTCTCTGAGTCTCCTGGAATATACAGTATAAGGTGCTGCTCGACCAGGCTTCATAACAGGATTTCATAATGCCCTAATTAGCATGTTTCACAATTCAGGGCTGATGATTTGACTGTGTCTCATTATCTAGAAATACATATAAAAAAAAAAACCTTGGTGAAAAAGTTTTGCTCTTTTGAACTGAACGACATTGATCTCCAGTTCAGCTTCAAAGCCTTTTTTCTTAAATTTACAATTAGGTTGGAAGGAGTTATGAAACTAAAGGCACGAAGGGGAAAATGTGTTATGATACTGTTGTCTGGTTTTGAATAAAAAGTGAAAAAATACTTAATGTAATGTCACACGGACAATGCAATGTAATCAGTGCAATTATGTGAAGATGAAAGATACACAGGTTAACAGCAGTAATAACACACAATATATTGCCCAGGTGATTGGGATTCACATTTCAATGTGCATATTTCCGCATTTATGTGTTTCTGCACGTTACATGTTGTAACTGAAAGAATATTTTAACGTTGAACAGATGACGCTACAACTCAACATGACTAGCTACCGTGTAGTGATATGAAAAATGGACTGCTGTGACACATGGTTCAGACGTTCATGACCCCCTCAGGATGGATTGTAATAACTTTGGTGATCCATTAACTTTTCCTCTAGCACCATCATCAGGTTCAAAATTTTAATTTGCCCAATACTTTCATTTATGACCAAATAGCGGCAAAAACCGTACAACTAATAGCTGTAGTTTCTGTTTTGTGCTAATTAGCAAAGCCAATTAATCAATTGAACTAACTCACTATTATTGTGAGTACTGTATGTCAGCCTGCTGATGTTAGCATGTAGCTCAAAAGTACTGCTGTGTACAGCTTCACAGAGCCGCTAGCATGACTATAGCTTATATCTTGTTTGACTGTTGGTCCAAGTTGGTGAATTTTTCACTTTTGTATTTTCTAACATTTCATGTATTAAGGAAAAAAATAACCAATGGATTATTCAATAATAAACATTGCAACTCTTTGCTCTTTATCTGTAGCAATCAATATCTCTACCATATTGTTAAATAGAATATATAAATAAAAAGAACAGAATATATAAATATATTGTAGTTCAACAGTATCCAAAAGACCCCAATCTACAGTTACATAAATTGCTTTAGATCCTCTATATTGGCTGATTTACAAACACAAACAGCTGCCATGTTTCTCACACCAACAAGCTGATGTCTGTGAACTGTCTTATTAGAAGAGGCTATCTTTAAAAGCACCACTCGTCTTGTAAGGTTCTGTGAGCTCGTGTTTGAAAATGTACTGTCAGTGAGGAGAGGCAGAGCTGATATGGCAGGCAGAGTCAGTCATGCTGGGCAGTTTTTCTTTTCTTCTGTATCACCGCCACAGCAGAGTGATCTCAAAGACCACTGAGAGGGTTTCAAACTGACAGCTGAGACACAAACAAAAAAGCTTGTCTGAATGCTTGGGGGCATGAAGGAGGCTTACAAATGTTCTGAAAGCCGTTGAAATGGATGATAGTCTGCTGATGTCATGCTACATTTAAAGTAGTGCAACATTCAACGCAGTACAGAGGTGAAAGCCATCTTCACCCACCTCTTTAGTTTTATCCATGGCCTTCAAAATGACCACGTTCAGCTTTTCCAGAGCAGACAGGACGTTGACATATTCTCCCAGATGTGGAGTGAAGTACTCTGGAGGAAAAGAAGATTTGTTAAGCACTTGTGTCTGATCAGTACACTGATCACTGATGTTTTCCACAAGAAGAATATAAATCAATACGACACTAATGGCATTAATTAGAATTAAAGTAGTTTGGCCACTGATTGCTGAGTCACTGAGAGGCTTGTGTTTGAGTCATCATCAGATAGCATCATAGCGAGAGCTAAAACCATAAAATCTTTGGGCTTTTGTGATAATAAAGCTGATCTTATGTATTGTATATAACGCTGTGAGGACGATTTTATTACGAAAGTCAGTAAAATAAAGTGAGAATGACTCATAATTACCTGAGAGTTTGTCTATGTCCAGGTTGCTGAGAGGCAATGGGAACAAGAAAAGAAGTGACATGTTAATTAAAGAGATGTCATTGTGAAGCCTGAAATATTTGCCAGCTTGTCAATGAGCTCTAAAAAGTCCAGTATTTCTGTCTTTTTCAGTTATGGCTAAAAAGCTGCTCAGGCGAAGGTCTTCTGGCTGTGGCCTGGAATTAGATCCAGATCTACTGAGGGTGCCTTCAGTTATTGTGGTCCTGCTCTGAAAGAAGCTGCTTGTGGACTTGAGGTCTGTCACAGCTGTGTCCACATTAAAGAGTAGGGTTATGATTAGTCACTATGTATGTATGTGTGTGTGTATGTGTGTGTGTGTGTGTGTGTGTGTGTGTGTGTGTGTGTGTGTGTGTGTGTGTGTGTGTGTGTGTTGGATGGTGATGATGTTTGTGCTTATATATTTATTTTTTGTATTTCAATGTAAAGAACATTGAGTTTCCATGTAATGAAATGTGCTCTATAAATACAATTGCCATTTCCTTTGTCATTTTAGCGAGGCTCTAGAGTCAGTCCACCACTTTGGTCCAGACTGTTTGGTGGATTGCCATGAAAGTTTGTACAGACATTCATGGTTCCCAGAAGATAAGTCCTGGTGACTTTGGTAATCATAATTTCAATCAATCCAATACTTTATGAGCAAATATGTATTTATAGTAATTATACTTGAGTTTACTGGACAGTGTACTTTGGATATTTGTGTTTATTAATTCAGTATCACATGCACTTAAGATTTCACTAATTTAGAAAAATGGAAAATATGATTTAATTTGAAGTTCCCTTTAACATCTAGTTTTAATATTTGACAAATCAATGCACAGCATTTGCAACTGTTTGTTATATATTTCAAGCTTTCTTGTTCTCTTTTTTCATGTATTTATACTTCTTTTAAGTTGACAGTACACAAATTAAATTAAACTGCACATTTAAGGGTGTAGCTAAAGCTTCAACACCAGGTCATTTTTCACAGTGATTGGTAGGTACTTCAGTGATGCCAACAGAAAACAGTGATATCTAATTTCTATTTCATCAGTGTTGTTTTCCACAGGCACAGCAAAGAACATCTTCTCTGGTATTTTCTTGCCATATTTTTCAAGTTTCAGAATCAGCTTTATTGGCCAAGTATGTGTACACATACAAGGAATCTGACTCAGTTTAACTGTAAAGCCGGTGGCACAGGCAAATGTTTGCTTATTTCACAATCTTATTTGTGCTCATCTGTGTGCAAACAGAGTGCTGCAAACTCTGGGGCTTTCACGCCAGAATTAAGGCTCTCTATGGAATATTGACATCATCTTCATTGAAGTGATGTGTTGACATCTCACTGCCAGGCAGCAGGAGAGCAGGAGGGGCTACAGATGGCAGTCGAGTTGGAGGACATCCAAAAGAAGATGAGCTTACTCTGTCTGCTGCCTGTCAATGGAGTAATACAGCTCCTGCATCTGCTCGTCAGTGAGGATACCATCAGTGAAGTACGACTGGAACTCCTCCAAGGATAGCTTCCCATCGTCTGAAAGGAGACAAACCCGTGAAAAATAAAACCTCACTGAAGTCTAAATAAAATAAAAGAGGTTTTTATCACTTTAATAAAGAGTTTACCCATTATTCTGTATAATGGAACAAGGCTACTTTGGCTTCACAACTGTAAATTAATTCCAGTGATAAGCTCAGAGGTGCTGCAGGTGATGAAAATTCCAAACGTCTGTCTTTATTAAGGTATAAAACCTCTGTCAAGGACCAACTGTAGGAAGAACTACACTTAGAAGTCTTTCCCATAAAAACTGAATTCAACCTTGACAGTAATTTCCCCTTCTCCAACTCCATAACTGCAGCAAATAATATTTGTTGTTGATGATGAGTGATGTAATAAAGCTGAAAATCCCATTTCTGCTCTTTGAAGTAATAATAACCTAATTGAGCACCAAATTTCCTTTTTAAACGAGACCATAACACTGCTTTTATTTACTCACTACTAATATTGAATTTTCACACAATCACATAAACCCATTTTTACATGAACCAGTCTTATACCAGTGTGTAGTTCAGAGGATATATAATAGGTCTGCTGAAGGTAAGCATGGTTCGCCTCCGATTAGCAGCGTCTGGGGCTGCACGCTGCAGGGACTGCAGGGGCCTGAGGAAATTGGGAGCAAGGATTGAGTGCTGGTTTGAGTAGTCAGAGCAGAGCTCAATAGCGGACTAACATCAGACGATAATGAGATCTTGCCTCCATCGCGCCAGCTTTGCTCTGTAAGCACTGAAACCTTCGGAGACCCGGCTCTGAAATCCCCAAACAGCAACAGAGCTCAGACTGACAGGCCTGAGCCAACAGTAAATCATATCATCTGTTAGTTTGCGAGAACTATTTTGACTTTATGCCAGCTTACAAAGCGCATAGCTCTGGACATCATGCATTTGCAGCAAAAGCTCGTTAGCAAAATGACAAGTTTCCAGAAGAGATTTGTTGTTGCTAATCATTACATAGGGATCATACCCTTAAGATGGAAATCTGTGTGTGTACATTTATTGTGGTCTGGCTACGTTGAACCTCAGCTGGAAGATGGAGCTATTGGAGAAGGCAGAATTATACATCTTTTCTCAAACTTCCCTGTATAAGTCTTCTTTCCACATGATGTAGGAGTAAACACAATCTGTTGCACCTCTGACTCATTCTCCAGCCTTCTTCGTCAGGGCTGCTTTGGTGTAGATTCACACCCAATTAGACACCCGAATACAAGTTGTGCAGTGCCGCTCAGATGGCATAATATGCAAGTGTTCAGTGTTTCTCAGAGAGCAGATCTGCAGTGGTAGAATGGTTGAGCTTCGGGCTATGGACAGTTTGACTTATGTTTTAGTAGTCCTGACTCTTGTGGCTGTGGAAATAAAGACTGCTGTCTCCGTAAAACAAAGGCTGAAGTAGAGTGATGCTTTTATAGCTTTTATTTACCTAAACCTGACCTAACCTTAAGCACAACTGAATCACAGGGAAACCATATCAGGAAATGCTCATATGGGACAATGACAAACACGCTGTCTTGTTGTTTATGTTGGAGGATTTGTTGGATAAGTAGATTTTTTACATCTGTGACCATTTATTAAGAAAATATAGCAAACATTTGTTGCATCCAGCTTCTCGTGTTGGGATTTTTACTGTCTTATATATATTTTGAAAAATAGGTGGCAAATAGGTTTCACACATAAATGAATACGGAGATTTTGCAGCAATTGATCCCGAGGCTTCATGACTAACAACTGTCAATCCAACACCTCTTTAGGGAAATTAAAGCGCTGTTCAGATGGATAATGAATCAGTACCTCACGACAGAGGCGACGCAGCTTACTAGCTTTAATTGTCTCGGTTCGCACTGAATAAAACTGCAGAATCTCTCTCTGTACTTAAAGTCTTTCCAGGAACACCTTTTCTTGAGGGAATCCTAAAGCTAAAAGTGCTAAAAACCAAAACAGCACCAATAATTCATGAACTGAACAGTGCATTTCAGGAGAATATAACAGATAGGAATAGAAAGAGTGAACACAATAAATAACTAAACTTACAGAGAAACATGGTGAACCAAGTCTTGCAGAATCTCAACTTTACGTTATTTTTAGTATCATGCAATATATTTAGTTTAAAAACAAAAACACCTTCTGTGTGTACATTTTGAATCTAAAATAGTCAAAGGATGAATGACAGCTGAAAATCTGCCTCTCACAATCTACTCATAGTGCTACTCTATTCCATTCAGAGCTGCAGCACTTTTCACTGCATCCTGTGAGGATTCTGATGTAGTCTACAATCCTCTCTGCTACAGCACTAAACGCAGCATTAATTAAAAAAACTGCAAGTTAACAAGTAAGTGAGACAGAAACCTCTCAGTGATTCTCAGACAAAACCACATCATGCACCTGGATTATGAAGCTGTTTTCCAAATACGATAATAAAACAATCTGAAATAATCATAAAAATAAATAAAGGAAAATAATACTTGTCCATGTTATAAAACTAGTGAAACCAATCAATGGCCCTGACAAATAATTTTTCAGTCCACTGTTGGTAATAACGATTCAGCTCAGCTGACACTTTAGTGTGTTTGTTGTCCCCTGAAGGAAAATCTGTGACTTAATAAAATGCATTGCTCTTCCATGCGAGTTCAGTTATTTTAATGTAGAAAATCTAATTACGGATTTTTTTTATTCTAATATCTCTGATAACACTTTCAGTTTCATCTTGTTACATTGTAAATCCTTGTTTAGGTCTATAAACTCAATGTGTAGCAACATAAATGTATTAGTAACTAATCTCAGCACAAGGCTGGTGAGTAAAAGCTTTCAGTATATATATATGTACTGACACAATTGTTTTTTTCTTTTAAAAAATTTAATTCCTCATTACAATAGCGTGGTGGAATAGAATGAAGTGGGTTGGTAGCCAGCCCTCATTATGTGGTAAATCCGCAGTGCTCGAGGCGTATCATGGCAGCCCACTCAGTGCTGATTGGTAGGAGGCGCTTTCCTCTCGGGTGCACGACTCAGTGAGTTTGTGAAGACAAGAACCAAAGCAGAGCTCGGCTGCAAATTGAAGATAACTACCGCAAACACGAGACAGAGCTCTCTCCCCTCGCTTTCTCTTCCTTCTTTCTACAGAGAGTGGAAAATAAAAGCTTTGTGTGAGTGCTGCAGGGAGGCGAGAGGAAAGAAAGAACACAAGGAGCCAACTTGAGGCTTCACAAAACTGCGTGTAACATAAATAATCGACTTATTGAAATGGAGTTATAATTCACAAAGTAATCACCTGAGACGAGACACAACTTGGAGAAAAATCCACCCACCCCTTTCTTTTTCTGTCTTCTACAGTTTCTTCACCACAGCCACAAAAAGAAAAATAATCTTTTAAGGGCTCTTTCATTATTCACAAACTTAAGATTTTCTTCTATCAAAATATCAAGCTGTGAGACACCCCAGACAACCGCTGCCCATAGCGGCACATGTTGCATCATTAAACCTGATCTTATGTAACACATCCACCATCCTCCTGAGAAAAACTGATCAGAGTTCGTAGATACTTTACATGCATTAATCACTTGCCCCCTTTTGCATTTTACATTCCATTACATGGAGATCCAGTGCATGAATAAAAGATTTAAGAGCAAAAACATTTTCCTGTTTGTAAGCACTGTTTTTCATGCACAACTGAATGCTCTGAGTTTTCCCAGGAGATATTTAGGGGGAGGATTTCCTTTGAAGTAAAGAGGGGATTTAAATGTAACATTGTAACACATTTATCAAATGTAACAGTGACATGCCTGCAGGGGGAGTACATTAAATCCACATTAGGTGCAAGTCTCCAGTGACTTTGTAACATTTGGAGTTAAAATGTTATTTTCTACTGAGATAAAACAGCTGAAGCCATATTCACTGTATACCTTTACTGAAAATGTGAGTATACATGTTGCAGTCTCACTGAGCATATACGGTATCACTGGATATCATTGAGATAAGCACTGCATTGGTGAGTGGCTGCATCTGAAGGAGTTCATCCTGTCAAATCCAATAACATCAAAAAACCAAGAAGATGCAGCTGCACCTGACCTTGGTTATTTATATCCTTTCGACCGGGATCTCTCAAGGATGGCAATAAAGCAGAAAGATAAGTTCCACCAGGGTCACATAAATCCCCTCAGAGCCCAAACAGGCCGCCTGTCTGAACAGAGCCATCAAAGTTGTGCCTTTTTTTTTTTCACCGGTCACATCCCATTTTTTTGTGCCACAACTCCTTCAAAGAGATTTTAATTCAGTTTTAATTAGCTGTATAATCTAATTAGCTGCATATTTTGCTTACTCACCATTTTTGTCAGCCCGGCGGAATATCTGCAATAAGAGGAGAAGGTCGTGTTAAAGTTTTTAGGTTTGGGTACAAAACATACATTAACGATATTTCAAGTTTTGGGCAGTTTAAAGGTCGAACAGTATCTTCATGCAGTAACAATTTATTTTAATAATCTGAAATGAAATGCAACACAAATTCAAAGATTTGTGCCTATTGAAGAAGCAGCGCTGTCAGCCGGTGAATCTCCACAAATGTGAGGCAATCCATCAGTATAAGACGAGTTTCTTTGGCAAATTCCTCTTTCTTCTGCACAGGAGAACATTTAAGAGTAGCTGTAATTTCCGCATTTCAATAACAAAAGAGACTTGAGACATCTCAGGAAATGAAACGCTGACATTTATATGCACCCATGAGGAGCTTTGAAACGATAGCTTTTATGTTTTTCTTTTCCCTCTTCAGGCATTGATCATGCCGCTTTAAGATCTTTCCCCCAGTTTTGTGCAAAGCCTGCAAGCAGGAAGTGATGGACCTTTGTGTTCATAAATGTATGCTGTGAACACGGTAATCATTAATATCTTCAACTTCATCACCATGTAACACCAAACCTGTGAGAAGTCAGATCTCTTGGTGGAGTGTGAGTTCTTGTGCTTGAGATCACAACAACAGCTTTTTTTTCCCCTGCTCGATCACCCCGTGTGGACCAGTAGTGTCCGAGCGGCTGGTTGATTAACTGTATCATCAGAGTGGGGCGGTGCACTCACATCCAGCTTGGAGCTTATCATAGTGTGAAGGCCTGGACGCGCTCTGCTCACATCCAATGTTTTTACCAACATCCCTCCTCCATTCAAGATACATCTACTGAGACTCCCAGAAAAATCCATAAGAGAAAAAAAAATGATCCTGAATATATGTAACAGAAATAGAAAGATTGCACTGAATATCTCAGGAACCTGGAAAACATGTAGCCTCTGTGGTCCAATAGAGCATTTTCACAGCAGCCAATTTGACATGAAATAGTAGGGTAAACACAGGTGTTACCAATGATACTAATTAAGATACTTAAAACTTCCATTTACTGTAACGGAGCCTTGAGGCAACATGCACAACATGCAGCACACTGACGGAATCTTAATTAGTAGCAACACCTCTGATTACCCTACTATTTCACCTCAAAATGGCTGCTGTGGAAAAGGTCTATTCAGAGTGTGTTTGCAAATTCCCCACAATTCCAGGCTACCAAAGGTTTCCACTAATTCCTGTATGGTATAAAAATAATCGATCAAAGTAAACAATCAAGTCTGCCTTCATTTATTTCAACAAACATTTGTGCTAACAGTCCCTTGCATTATTTATTAAAGGGTTGTGACCAAAATAGTACGTAGGCCTACTGAGTGGGACACTTTACAGTTAAGAACTAAACTTGTCAAAAACATAAGACAAAACAGTAACTTTAAAGTAACTGTAAATGAAATTAGTACTAATGACAACGATAAACTCACAAACAAAAACAAAAGCAAAAATCCCTCGTATGATAATCTTTTAATGCCTTTTGTCAGTTTCGGGACTCCATAAAACATCCAGTCACCAATTACTAAATTAATTATTAATATGTATTCGTCAATGTAAAGTAAGCTACAGGAAAGCTTTCAAAAATTCGTTATTTATGTAAACACACTGAACCAAAAACACCTTTTCAATACAGAATTTGCCATTTCTGCACTAAAACCGATTTGAATATCTAAAATCAGCCGAAACATCAACCTGAATGATGTATTGGTCAGGTCCAAATCTTAGACAAAGGTCAGCTGTGGTAAAGGATTTGTAGTGAATGGACTAAATCATGCAGAACAACTAGTACGGCTCTTTAGCATCCCTGAGTCTGGACTGACTTTTGGATGCAGGTGATGGCATGAAACCCGGAGTCTGAGCCATTATTGTCAAATCTCCCTAAATTGTAGTAGTGCTGATGTAAGCATCCTGTCTGCACACCTCAGAGGTAGCCAACAGGGAGCTGCTCCATAAAATCTGGGGAACAAATTGAGAGCGATAAACATTGGCTCTGGAGAAAACAGAGATTTACTGGCCTTTATTCCTCCTTTGTGCTGGTAAGTGGGAGGTCGGTGGAGTTGTTGTTGTTGTTGTCATCCCACAGAGCCAATGAAGACCTTTGAACAGCAGAATTAGCTGCATGCATGCTGCTCAGTTGTAATATCTATCTCAGCCAGTCCCTGGGGCTCACACAGATCCTACTGAACACAATAAAACTAAAACAGGAAGAGTGACTGACACTCACACTCTACAGCATCCCGCCTATGCACGAACTGCTTCCCATCAGCCTCTGAAGCAAATTGTTATCTCAAGTGCAGCCAAACACTTCTCAGGGATGTACAAGCTAACAGCCTCCACACAAGTGTGAGCCTTTTAAATCAGCTTGACTAATTATATAAATAGACAGCCTCTTTTAGAGAGACGCAGACAAAAAAGAACACAAAAAGCTTCCTCGAGTCTAAATGGAAGAGGAAGAAAAGCACAAATGACACTCAATTTTCAATAAAATACTGAAAACATGAGCGTGTGCACAAGCGTGATTTAGTTGTTAGGAAGTCAGAGAAATAAAAGAGAAAAGAATCATTGCAGGTTCGTTAGATAAGGAGCCTTCCAGTGATCACACTCTTGATTCATGCAGCTATTAAAGAATAAATGACCACCCATTAAGCCATCGTAATAGGCTCAGTGAAGAAAAGCCAGTGTGGAGGTCATGCAGAGAGAGAGAGAGAGAGAATGGATGCTAACTGCATTTGAACAAAATGCGTACTTGCTGCAGTCTAATGTTCCCATCGCTGGCCAATAATCTGCCTCGGGGAAACTGGAGAATTTTATTTACAGCCAGCTGTCAGGAAGTCCAAGGCTGGGAAATGACGCTGCTTGTATTATCTGGTGTCTGTAAACCAGAGGCAAAAAAGGGGCCATAAAGGCATCCCAACATAAAGCGGGGTTTTAAAATATAACACTGCAAAAAGAGAAAGAGGCTGGGGGCTGTGCTTGTGAATCACACGAATATGCAAGCAGCATCCTGATTAAATCATTCACAATTTAACATCTTTCTATTTTTATGTCTCTGTTTGGAGCTGTGTGAAGGCAAGGCTGCTCATTAAAAATGTATAGCATCTTCTATAGACACTGTGCATGTTTCATAGGGCACAACCAATGTCATGACTCCCACTTTCCTTTTAAAAAAAAATGGAAAACAACCAGGTTAAATATAATATTAAATATATATATATGTCAGATGGTGTTGTGGCATCTCTTTTGTTATTCACGCACTAATGGGCACGCACTCACCTTTCTTACATAATAGGGATTCTGTACATCAAGCGCAGGTGAATGGGAGATTGACAAGCATTACCTCAATATGAGCCATTCATAAAGAGCACAATGAAGGGCAGTGTATTACTCATATGGCTTTGTAAGACGACCCTCCGCGAGGTGAGCAAAAACACGTCTAAATATGGAAACAACCACGCATGTAATTAACTAAAAATATTTCCATCAAAGGTGTATTAATAGTACATGACAAGGAGGTGAATGTTGACGCAGAAATACCACCTAATGGACGCCAAAAAAACAGAGTGTACTTACATCCTGGACGAGAGAGATGCCTTGGTTTTGGTTGTGGTCAAGCTCCTGCTGCTTTCTCAAGTGTTCGTGCTTGGCAGACTGAAGACACATGGTGATCATCTCCGTACAGGCCAGCATCTTGCTGCTTTCGATTTCTTTGCTTAATAAAAAAGATCCTGTTTCTGTGTTTTTATCTTTTAAGTTATTTTTATTTTTTATTTTTTAGGTGGTTGGGGGGGGGGGAGCCGTTGTCCTTGTCAGGGTGGTTGTTGGATGATGGTGTCGCTCCTGTGCGATCCAGTCAGGATGGAGAAGAGACTGTGCCCGCCGCACGCCGCCTGCACGTCGACGACAGCAGAGAAACTCCGCCTCTACGCGAGCGGCAGCAGCGATTCATAAAAGCCCGAGGAATGCACCATCTGCTGGCGAGGACACACACACACACACACACACAAACACACACTCGGTTAGACAAACAGTTAATTACAGGCTGCCTGACAGGGAGTGAGTTTTACAGAGAACAGGCTGAACAAAGAGAAGGAAAACCCCTGACAGGCAGTATTTATCTACTGAGATGTTATATATTAAGTATTGCACTGTAATTTGTACCGGTTCAATATTCCAAAATATATTTAACTGAAGTGAGTTCATGTGTTTCTGTAATAGATTAATCATTTGCATATTGTGGGATTTGTTGTATTGTGAAATTAGACCTTTGTTTGTGGCATTTATGTTGTTTGTATTGACCTTTAACACAGCAGCCATATTGTCATAGTAGGAGAAACACGGGTGTTACCAATGATACTAATTAATGTCCCGTGTGTAACATGTAGGAGGCTCTATTGGCAGAAATGGGACCTAATATTTATAGGTATGTTTGGGGACGGCGGTAAAATAAAGGATTAGGACATCACTTTTACTACCTATAGCACACTTATATTATTTCACAGTGCCCTTATTGTGTCTTGACCTCTTAATATCACAATATTACAAAAAGAGAGTTATTGCTATCGCTGGTGTAACAACTCATTCATCACAGTGAAATGTCCACCATGAGTGACACAACTTAAATTGAGCTCTATCAGCCTCTCTGCACCTCCCACACACACACACACACACACACACACACTTTGTTGGGTGGCCCTCAAAGCTGAGACCCATATGACATCTCTGAGGGTGGGAGTGGAGCTGATTGCATAATGCTCTACAACATCTGACCAATAACTGTTGACACTTTCTGACCTTCTGTCTATTTGCTGTTTTGAAGTTCGTCCTCAGTGCAGGTCAACAGGTGAGCTTCCTCACAGTCTTAACTTATTATTATTTATTATATAATTCTTATTCTTATTCTTTTATAATATAATTATTATTATTATTATTATTAGTAGTAGTAGTAGTAGTAGTAGTATATTTATTACTATTACTATATTACTATTATTACCATTGTTATTACCAGCATTACTATTGTTATTATTAAGATTTTTAGTCGTACTAGAGGTGGTAATCATATTTTTAGTATTGTTATATGCAATGCTACACTGCTATATAACATAATTTATTGTTATACGCTATGTAATCATAAATATAGACTTAATTGTTATATTTATTTATGCTTTATTTATTTATGTATTCATGTAGTGGAGAACACATTACATGATTGAACATTTATAGACACAGTTTATCCCTCAACAACTTTTACTAATTGTCAGTGAGATGTGGGTGATGTGTGGTTAACTAAAAGATATGTGACTTTTTTTTGCATGTGATCAAGAGTTAAATGTATTTAACAATTATAAAAACATTACTCAGATAAAATAAACTTTTGACCTATTTTTGGTGTTTTAAGGACTCTTTGACAGACCAACTTAAAGATAACATCAAACCACAAGAGAAAGCCACAGATTCCAAGAATTGCCTAATCTGCTAACCGCAGGAAATTGTGAGAGAAATTATACAACTGGTCTCTGTTAACTTAACTACACATAGGGGTGTTCATCAGCAAATTACAGTCTTAATGAATTGAATTGAAATGAAATGAATTGTTTGGTCATCATTTGTTGGATTATTTATTGGCAGAATATTACATCCAATGTCAATCTTTTCCTCTGAGCCTAAGAAACTTTTAACAGCAGTGAAATAAAAGTTATTTATAAAAAGAATTAGATGCATCCCTGCTGTGTTTTATAGAGGATTATTTGATAGGTACTGCAGTAATAATCAGCCTCAGCTGATGACGTTTGTCAGGGCAGCACTTGCAGCGCCTGCAGGGTTAAGATAAGCAGCAGCAACCTGCCACACCCTGGAGGAGGCACCGACTGCTCTCTGTACACCCCCCCCCAACAGCTTTAACTTCATAAACTATAATGGGATTTTACTTTGATGAAACTCAAGTACAGTCATTCAGTCAGTCAGTTCACATTTTGACTGATTCTGACTATTTAAGGGATGAGATTATAATTATTCTGTAAAGGTTTTTGAAAAAGCATACATTTCTTTTACACATCTTGACTGCAAGAAAATCCATACTCTTTAGTAAGTAAGTAAGTAAGTAAACTTATAAAGCACTTTTAAAAACCTAAGTTACAAGGCGCTGTACAGTGCAAACATTAGAAAGGTAAAACAGAAAATAACAATATGAAAAACAATAAAAACTACACAGAAGGCAAAAACACATTACAGGATAAAGTGCTTACGAAACAAGTTACTTTTTAGCAGCTATCAACCAAATCTGTGTTTTTTTTATAATTAAAGGAAGGGCGGTTCGTGTGGGTGGAAACCACACATGAAAAGGCTTGGCCACCTTTAGTTTTAAGCATAGATTTCAGGACCACAAGAAGGCTTTGGTCAGTAGATTTCAGCGATCTCTCCGAGGTCAGAGGACATAATAATTCAGATATATAAGGTGTTGGCAGCCCATGTAGTGCTTTATAAGTGAATACATTTTTTTAAAATGTAAATCAATTCAATGAGTATTCCTTTAGGCATTCAATGTAGATCAGCCAACACCAGTGTAATGTGTGTCCTATGACGTGTTAGTTAAAAGTCTAGCTGCTGCATTCTGGACCAACTGGAAGAAAGACACAGAAGAGCGACCCTGCGTGGTGAACAGTGAATTACAATGATCAAGACCCGAGGAATTACTTTTGCAGCTCTTGAAAGGATAATAGACTTTTGATTTTTATGTGCCATTCAAAGCTCCTATGTTGGTCAAAGAAAACTCCTAGGTTTTTTGAGGCTCACTTAACATTTGCTGCTAGAGGACCAATACACTGCTGTATTTTTTTTTCTCCAGAAATGCTCTCAGGGCTTATGATGAAGACTTCTGTTTAGTCAGGGTTAAGATAGAGGAACTTGATGGACTTCCAATCCTTGATAGCTGTTAGGCAGCCATGCAGGGTTTACTTGCAGTTTACTGAGGTCGTTTGAAGTGAAGGAAAAGTATAGCTGTGTATCGTCAGCATATAAGGAATACAATAAGAAATAGATGCATATATTACAGATATATTAGATTAGATAATAAAATACATTTTCGTATCTTCTATCTTAACTCAGACTAAGAACAGCTGCAGAACAATGGCTGCCTTCCTTCATCACTGCCCCTTCCTGAAGTCTGTCCCTAAGCCAGCTTTGAGGAGAACAGGGGCTGCCTTGCTGTCTCTGGCCGATCGATGCCCCATCATTGCTCGCCAGATCAGTGTGAGTGGCCCAGCCTCTCTGGAGGCCAAGCTGATCGTCTCACCCACCCAACTGAAGAGTCGCCAACTTCCCACAGTGGACCAGAGGAGGCAGTTTGCTCAATCGGCTACTCAGGTGGCTGTGTCAGTATCGAAGGGCTGCCCTTTTGTCACCTCCCAGATTGGGATGGTCCAAGCCAGTCCTGAAGTACAGGAGGACGTCCAAGAAGGTAGGTAACCAGCTGCAGTGAACATACTCGTCAAATATCAAAAGGAAGACAAAAAGGAGTCACCCTGACAGACCTGCACTCCTCTTTCACAGGTTTGATGACTTCTCTGTTGAAGGGTTTAAAGGATTCTATCCTCCCAACATCAGCTCAAACCAACACTGTCACCCACCTCCTCAAAGACAACATGGGTATGTTTTACAGTTAGAATGAGCTAATAATAACCATTTAATATAATCCAGTCAAGTAATAAATGTTTCTATATTTGCGTAATTAGATATCTGTTCACTCAGTGGTGTAAGTGATCTAAAGTCAAAACTATCACACCTGCAGCTGGCCCCAGCTACGACTATGACCGCTTCTTCTTTGAGAAGATTGCTGACAAAAAGAAGGACCACACATACAGGGTCTTCAAGACCGTGAATAGGAGCGCTCAGGTCTTCCCTTTTGCTGAGGATTACTCTGTTTCTGGACGGGAGGGCTCCCAGGTGTCCGTCTGGTGCAGCAACGACTATCTGGGGATGAGTCGGCATCCCCGGGTCCTCAGTGCAATCAGGTAAAATGAGACAGAAAAAGCAAAAGTCTTTTCAACCAAGTCCACCTCAAGACTCTGACTGGAAAAAAGCCAACCTAAAGCTGAATCCAGCCATTGGATCATTTGTATTATGATGGTAGATGTACATGTGGTTCTCACTTTCGTTCTGAATATAAGACACTTTTATGTATTTGCAAATTAGTGGGACTGTAACCATTATTTTGATGTGAACTTAAACTGAATTTGTAAGAGAATTTGTAAGAAAAAGATAGAACACCTTTGATGGCATGGATCATGTGCCATCAAGAGCCAGATACTTAATCCTTTTGTTCTGGATGTCTTCAGAGATGCCCTGGACCAGCACGGTGCAGGAGCAGGTGGGACCAGGAACATCTCAGGCACCAGTAACTTCCATGTGTCTCTGGAGAAAGAGCTGGCGCAGCTGCACCAGAAAGACGCGGCTCTGGTCTTCTCCTCCTGCTTTGTGGCAAATGACTCCACCCTCTTCACGTTGGCTAAGATGCTGCCAGGTAAATACTGACCTCTGACCTCGGAGCCAGAGGTCATATTAATGTATTCAGGTGATAAAAAGTATTTTAAAAAATTCATCACAATTGTCGTTTATTTTAGAAAAGGTGATTAGTATCTCAGGGTTGATACCATTCGGAGGGAAGTCATCTCCACTTGTTTCATGGTGTGTTCTCTGTGGTGTACAGGGTGCGAGATCTACTCTGATGCAGGGAACCACGCATCAATGATTCAGGGCATCAGGAACAGTGGAGCCAAGCGCTTCATCTTCCGCCACAATGACAGCCGACACTTGGAGGAGCTGCTGCAACGCTCCGACCCCAAGACACCTAAAATAGTGGCATTTGAGACTGTGCACTCTATGGATGGTGAGTACGATGAAATTATAATTTACAGTGATTTTTTATTCAATCTGTTTATTCAAGTAATCAGATATATGGTGGAGGGTAAACCTACTTAAGAAAAGATTAGACATTAATAAATTATATCAAGAGTCAAATGTAAATCAAAAAGATATTTATTTACTCAAACTGATCTAATTAATATGATGTTTACAGTAGTTTAATGCACAGTGGTGGCTATGTGGTTATAAACCAGCTCCAGCTCAGTCTGGTCATAATATATTTATAGTTTTAATAATAGAATGCTCCCAAAACTAAAAAAGGAATATACAATTGGAACATGAGCCATCATTTCTTCAGTTTTCTGATCAAGCACATCAACTGTTTTAAGTGCCTTTAATGAGAAGAAATGCCACTTGAAATCTGCTAATTTTACACTATTTATATTATGAATTAAGTCCATCAGTCATCATCAGCAAGTTCATGATTAATAGCTAAAGAGAGAAAGCCAAGTTGGGATATATATTTCTACAATCTATAATTATTCAGTCTATATTATCTGTCATTCATCACTGTCTCCCATGGGGGGAATGTTTCCCTCCTCAGCTCTATTTCTCTGTCTGATATTACACCGCTGACAGCTCCATAAAGCACAAGCTGAAGCAGACTGAATGTATGAATGTGAATATATCCAGGAGGATTTTTTAAAAGATTAACTCAAAATGGTCGTTTCGATATAAATGTTCTATGATTTGTGGATGTATGTGTAAGCATGTGGTTTATCATATCTAGATCTTACACAGTGATGACATTTGCAACACAGAGTTCCTGTTGTTCACCTATATTGCTCAGTTCTAATTATAACACACTATTCTCTGGGGGCTTGCAGGTGCCATATGTCCTCTGGAAGAGCTGTGCAATGTAGCTCACCGTTATGGAGCTCTGACATTTGTAGATGAGGTTCATGCTGTGGGCCTGTATGGAGCCCATGGAGCTGGAGTGGGAGAGAGGGAAAACGTTATGCACAAGATTGACATTGTTTCTGGGACCTTAGGTGAGTACCATTAGAATAAATCCACCTTTTTTCTTATTTGTTATAAAAGACGATACTACGACACTAGAAGGGCAAGGCAAACGGCTTCAAACTGCCGTAAGATTAATCGCCTCTCTTCTTGGCCAAACTCCCATATGCTCCCACTTGCATTAACTGACACTGTCGTATTGCCAACACGGCAGCAATAGCTCTCAACAAGCATGATAGTGCTCCAATGTTGGTTAAATGAGGGCAGGAGAGGAGTGAGCTCCCATCAGAGGAAGCAGAGGTTTTATCAGCTGGATGCCGGCTCTGCTCCCTCTCTGGTTGTTCTGATAAAACCATCATCAGGGAGTCCGTGCTGTGTGTAGCTTTATGACAACTGCTGGGTTTTAGGTAGAAATCCCTGTCAAACACACATCGAGTATAAACTAATCCTGGATTACAACACTTGACTTTACAAGGCTGTTTACTTGGTAATAAATAAATAACAAACTGAAATAACAAATTAATAGTGATGTATCAGCACACATAGTTCACTGTATGATTTTATACATTATGGTGGAGTCATTTAACTCAAAAAGTATAGTATTTGGGACTTCAAAATAAAACAGTGAGAGTTTAGTCTCACTATCTATTAAAAGAAACTAACAAAAGTAATTCAAATGTTACAAAAACATTGGTGTAAAAAAAAATACATCAACCTCAGCACCCCACAACATACAGACCCAGAATCAGAGCCATATTGAACAATAAACATATAATTCTACAAATTAAAAAACATCCTAGTTTCACCCATTTTATTTATAAAAGTACTCATTATACAGAATGGTCATGTTATTGTATAGGTTATATAACTGTATTATTATTATATCAGTTATATGACAAAAATATATATCCTATTGGGCATTTTAATCTGTAAAAATACAAATTGTATAAACTCATTTTACAATGTTGTGTACGTAAAATATTTATCTACAAAGTAACTAGTATAGAAAAAGTACTATAAACTGTTACTACTCAGTTAAGTATGTTACAAAAATACTTCCCAACACTGATTATTTCCTGTCTCCTCACCTCACATACCCTGTTATCTGTTCCAGGCAAAGCCTTTGGCTGTGTTGGAGGCTACATTGCCAGCAGCACCGCCCTGGTGGACACGGTGCGCTCCTACGCAGCCGGCTTCATCTTCACCACTGCCCTTCCCCCGATGGTCCTGTCTGGAGCCCTGGAGTCTGTCCGGGTCCTGAAGAGCCCTGAAGGTCAGGCGCTCCGCAGAGCCCACCAGAGGAACGTCAAACACATGAGGCAGCTGCTGATGGACAAGGGCCTGCCTGTGGTCAACTGTCCCAGCCACATCATCCCCATACGGGTATGAAGGTTTAGCAGTACTGCTGCCTCCACTACCATATCTCACTCCACCAACTTGCTCAACTGACTAGTACTTAGCAGTTGTAGTTATGTTTTTTTTTAGGTCCTAGCAATATTAGTAACTCTTTATATTTCAGGAGGAAGCACAAGTCTATGGGTAATCTCATTACTGTATCTACCACTCCTACCCTTCAGATTGTAGGCATTAAAAAATACCTAATGTTATGATGTATATGAAAACTATGGTAACTTACCATTTTAATCACTGTATAGATCTTTTTCACTTTTGACTCGTCACAGTAGGAAAAGCTCAGGTGAAAATAATAAAGCCAATGATGGGTGAATTCCATTTAGCTGCTTTAGTTTCAAGGTCCCGGTGTTGTGCGTGCTGTCACACTGTCATGACTTGCTGGGACACTTGAATAGAACAGAGCCATTATTGATGTTATTAGTAACACCTGTGCTTTTCCTATTATGACATGTCAAAATGTCTGCAGTGAAGAAGGCCTAATGTATTCTCCTTTATAACTAAGAGAGCATAGAACATATGGAGTCTGCCACCAGAATAATTTAACTTTTTATGTTTAATTATAATTCAATTTGTAATTCTTTAAAAGCAATTCTGAGAATTAGCATTTAAATTATGCAAACTTAAATGTTTTTGTGATAATTTATTTTATGATTAAATTAAATCAAATTATGAACACATGATGATTTGAATGCATAATTTGAACTCTAATTTAATTAATCAACTTGTAATTACTTTTGTAAATGCATCATATAATTATAGATAAATGCAGAATAATTCTTTAATAATTCCAGTGGCATATTCTTGACTCCATAGACCATATCAACCACAGTAATGGCTTTGATTCTCACATGTATGACCCCCATTTCCCTGAATAAAAAGCATCTCTTAAATGGCTTATATCATATTCATAATCAATTTTGTAGGTGGGTAATGCTGAGCTGAACACCAAGGTGTGTGACATCCTGCTGGAGAGACACAACATCTACGTCCAGGCCATCAACTACCCCACGGTGCCTCGTGGCGAGGAGCTGCTGCGTCTGGCTCCTTCTCCTCATCACCAGCCCGCCATGATGGAGTACTTTGTGGGTGAGTGTGGCAATCCTTACTGAAATTAGGTCAGAGTTGTTCTAGTAATCGTCCAATCAAGTTAAGTGTGAACAAGGGCCAGCACAAGTGATTTATGCTCGTCCTTAGTGAATCTCTTTGCTTTGTAAGCATATATGAGTCTCTTGGCATCCACCTGTCACCACATACTGCAATGCAGTAAAAATGACAATACTCTGCAAAGATCATATAAAATTGGTGTTCAGCAGTAGCAAAACTAACATGATAACCCTAGCTTGTGTTCACTTAAATGACCAGAGATGACATTTTAAAACAGAGAAGTAAAAATATATAATAAATAAAAATAAATATTGTCATTTCATTTTTCTTATAAATGTCTGTTTCATTCACAGATAAACTGGTGGAAGTGTGGCAGGAAGCAGGGCTCCTGTTGAACAGCCCAGCCACCGCTTCCTGCACCTTCTGTGACCGCCCGCTCCACTTTGACCTTATGAGCGAGTGGGAGAAATGCTACTTCGGCAACATGGAACCACAGTACATTACTGTTTCTGCTTAATACCACAGTACGACTAGCACCTTAACACACATTACACATACAGTTTATGTATAAATTTAATACTATATTCAACATCCTTTTAAATTATAAAGTGTTAAAACATTCTTTAATGTCAGTGGTTTGAACTAAATTCCAGTATTTATTTAGGTTTTCCTGTATTTATGCTTACTAAATTGTGTTTGCTGTCATGGATATGATTAAATAAAGTTGTGCGCCCTCCATTTTAAAAGCACAAAACCTGCACATTGGGCACTTTCTTAAATCTATTATCTAGGTGTGATGGTTTGAATTAAACTATGCTATACATGCTTCATATCATATAACCATCGTGACCATCATGTTTTGTGTCCACTTCCACAATAATGCAATTACTGATGTTTCAGTCGTAAAATGTATGAACGACTAAAGTTAATTGGTTTATAAAACAAGACATAATAAAACATTCAATAAATTTGTGGTGTTGAAAATATATACTGCTTTGTTGTAATTATAATGATGTGTATACAAACACTAGTGTTTATCCTACAAACTTAAATTGAATTTCGAAGACATTATATTAACCTGAAGCACCGTGTCCAAACATGACCTATAAAGGACAGAAGGATTTCTCATCAGCTAGGTTGTTCCTCCACAGTACGACATCTTAAGGTACAGGCACTGATATGGCTGCATTATCTAAGCTCGGCTGGATCAGCATTAGTTGACATTGCAGGGGCTGGTCACTTCTCGTTTGACCTTTGCCCTCAGTCTCCGGAGCTCTGCGTTTTCACTGTCCACAATGAGGCCACATTCAATCAATGTCGAAGCTTTGCTGAGCTGCTGCTCCCCATAATGCTGCAGCGCCACCCGCAGGAAGCACTCAGCCAGACGTAACCTCCCTAGACCAGCCTCTACACACTGGATGGTCTGGTTCCTGTGGAGCTCCAAGGCCCGAGTGAAGTCCTCCAGAGCAGTTCCTTCTCTGGAACAGAGCACCAGGCTGCGGCCTCGCCGACACAGGTCCTCCACCCAGAATTGGGGGTCATCTGAGCTGGAGTCGGACACACCATGTCTCTGGATAACTCTGTCAAGGTCAGTTATGGCCCGCTCGTGTAAGCCCAGCTGAGCGAGGCAGGCAGCCCGCTGGCGAAGATACTGGAGTCTGTGATTTCCCACTGCTTGTACTGCCACAGTCAAGAGTGTGAGGGCCTGATCCCACTGGCCACCTGATGACACACTGCTGGCCTCCTGTGCTGCTGCCTGCACAATACGGATGCAGAGCAATTAATAAGCACTTTCTGAATGCATAAATACTCTTACAATAAATTAGCTAAATTAAGTAAATATGTTGTTACCCTGTCTTGTAAGTATTGTAAAATAGTTTACTGAGGTTTTCCATCAAACATTATGCATACTTTCCATCTCTTCTAACCTTACTGTCCATTTCAATAAACTGTACATTTATTGTGATACGTTCAGAGAGAACTTCCTAAACTGATGAAGATGCCAAAACAGTTTTGTACAGTTTTGCTTCATATTTATTTTTATTTTTGATATTTTAGTCAAACATAAAAAGTAAATAAGAATGATACCATATAAAGACATCAGAAAGAAGAGATTAAATCAACATTTCATGCAGGTGAAATAAGAAAGGATCTTGAGAAAATATACAAAATCACAGAAGAGCTCAGCTCAGTCAGTTTGATAGGACTGAAAACCGTGAGTGAGTTTGTTATCCAACAAATACATAGTACATACCAAACTGTCCTAAACACAAAATATAAATATAAATCGTAAAGGCTTGTTTCATCAATCTCTGCAATAAATTATAAAACTAATTTGCTGACGATGGTAAAATAACAAATGTAGCCACCATAGCCACCACAAGCAACTTTGCGTCATTCTACACTAAATCTCGGATTCTTGCTCGTAGACTTACCTGTGCGACGCGTTTTCGCTGATTGAATGGGATCAAGGCCAGCAGGAAGTCCAGACTGGATGAATCTTTCTCAGACACTTTGCTGAGCCTGCGAGCTGCGCTGCGGTAGTTCTGCTGCCAGGCCTCCACCACACCCACCCTGGCCTGGGCCAAAGCATCTCTTGGCTCCTGACCAAACACCTGGCACAGATGAGCACCTGCTGCTTTAACTTCACCTGGAGCAGATGGACCATATCAGCAGGAGTAAGGATTACTGAGTCACATTCAATCGTTCTTTTTATCAGTGGAAACATCTGACCACACAGCCTAAACCATCATCTCCTAACCAGACCATTTCCAGTGACACCAAGGATCCCACTGGGAATTCAAACAGAAACGCTTGGCAAAGTTCCCGTCTCACCTTTGGCTAAGAGTATGTCCACGTAGAGGAGATGCCATCTGGGGTCCCTGCAGTCAGTCCTCATCAGAGCTCCGCCAATTATAAAAGCCTCTCTGAGCTGCTCTTCATGGCAGGGGACAGAACTAGCGGCCAGGATGTCTGACAGATTGGTCCGACAGAACTGATGCAGCCAATCACATACCAGCTTCCGTGCCTTGTCCTTGAGCGACAGGATGTCTTTGGTGACTATGTCAGTATTAATCTGAAGTGCTGCCAGGATATCTTGGGTGCATTCCTATGAGGAAAAGGCTGTTTGAATTTCATACTTCAATTGTACACCAATATTGCTGGTAAAAGAAAACAGTATTCCAGAAATTTGCCAAAATTACAAGATCTGAGCTACGGCGTGTTTTCAACTCGAGAATACCTTTTGTTGGTTCAGCATGAGATAGGTGAAGCCTCGTCCACAGAGGGCCCGAACATGTTTTGGGTGCTCCTTCAGAATGGCACTGAAATCAAAGATGGCTGTCTTTCGTTGTCCCAGCAGGGCATAACACCGACCTCTCTCCAGCAAAGAGTCTGCTGCCTCACCACCTTGAAAAATACAATTGTTTGATTGTCTCACAATATTCACAGCATTATGATATCAAAAGCAGTGATCCAAACACAGTTTAGTCACAAGTATGATAAGTATTGAAATGGTTTCTGCTCGGGAGGGCTGTCTTTTAAGTTAAATAATACAGAGTCAGTCTGCCTGCTTTGTGTTCAGTGTTTTGAAAGCTGTACCTCTACTGAACTGAACCCAAACACACAAAAACAATGTTTGATTTGTGCCAATCATTCTCTTTATCCCTGTAATCGTTCCCCGATTTAGATTAAAGTATAACCCGCTATTAATTAAGTCAACAATCAGAATCAGACCAATAACAAACATGAATATCTCATCAATCTGAGACTAATCACCAGAGGCCATGATAGCGATGGAGAGATACGCCACAGCCTCCCTGACAGCACTCTCGTCTCGTGTGCCCTCCAGGATGCGTTTTGCAGCAGAGTGGCAGTGCGCCTGCAGCAGCGCCCGATCTTTCTGTTGTGCCACCGCCAACAGGGGGCGCAAGCAGCTTGTATCGCCACACTGTATGAGCTTTTTCAGCAGCTGTGGGAAAATGGAGAGATATGAAAATCTTTATCTCTTTCACAGTAAAATTAAGTAATATTGTGTTGTTACTGTTTCACTTCAGAAAAATGTACACTACAAAATATGGTATTCGTTCGTATGGTAGTTCAGTTGATGATGATGATGATGATGATGATGATAATGATGATTTGGACTGTTCAAACTCTAAAAACACTTATTGATTAATGCTTAAATGGTGACAAAGGGCAAACCAGGCCCATCGAGTTTACCTTACACCCAAAAAATAAAACGCAATTGTAATTTTGGAGGAATGTGTTTGATATTTAAATTGAAGGAGATTCATAGACATTGTACCATTGTCTGTGACTAATATAAACTTAGACCTTTAAGTAGGGTAAACTCTATGTTTCACGCTATATCCCAAAAACACTGAAAATTCAATAATGAAAAAACCTGAATCACCTGATTTGTTGTTCTAAAGCTGATTGTACAGCTGATTACACTGTGTTAATGTGTCTTATGTGTCTGCTGACCAGCATCCTGTTGTTGCATCCAGTTGTTGCTTGTACTATATTTGTATTTGTATGTTTGTCCAGTGAGACAAATGCAGATTTGCTGTGGCACCAGTTTTACAAAGGCTACATCATCTCAAATACAAATTAAGAAATCTAATAAGAAGGGGTGTAAATGAGTCCTTGTGGTTCCCTAACCCTGGGGAGCAATTTGAGTAAATGAGAATAGTGCAGGCCTTTCTCACCCTAACCCTATCGTTTTCACTCAGCTCCCCAGTCTATTTATTATCAAGGGCCTGAGCATTTTAGCTCAGGCTACTGAAACAGGCTACATTGCAACACTGCATTAAAACTCAAAGCCTTTGCAACAGGTGTTATCAAACATTTTCATGTAAATGTAGCTCTGTGTAACAAATAATGTGAAAAGAGAAGACATTTAAAATTACAATTAGGGTTGGGAAATCACTTATTTAAACATTTGCCAAACCTTCACAGGGCATGAATCATGACAGTGTTAATTTTCACAATAAATAATAATGAAATTATTATTAATAATGTTGCCTCTGGACCTCACTTTGGGACCCACTGCCTCAAACCTACATACCTGATTGGTGTCATAAAAAAAGCCTCTGTGAAGCTGCAGCAGGGCGAGCCGAGCCAGTACGGGTGCACGAGGACTCGTGGACCCGATGGAAAGTAGCAGCCGGTAGGCCTCCTCCACCCGGCCAAGCTGGTACAAGGCATCTGCTGCCAGGATCTGAGACCCATCAGCACCGGGCTGGAGCTCCATCAGTAGCACAGCCAGGGACTGGACACCAGCAGGAGTCCTAATGCAAAGAGCGGGAAAAAGGACACCAAGAAAATGCATTAGTTTGAGAAACCATGAATGAGGACTTTCATTAGAACAGACATCATGAATTTAAATATGTAGTTTTATTGAGATTAGATTTAACCAAAGAACTAAATAAATTAACAAAAAACTTTTGGATAGGTCTTTTTAACTTGGACATTTTAACTTGTCATATAGGAAAAGCACATTTGTTATTAATAACATTAACATTGGCTCAGTTTTAATCAAGTGACCCAGTAAGCTATGGACATCATTCATTCTATTATTTACACCTGTGTTTTTCATACTGTGACATGTCAAAATCTTTACTAAAAACAGTCCTGCTGAGTACACTGTATGTAAGAAAAACATCATACCCTGATCTGTCATTGTCTCTCTTTGATGGGGGCTGCAGCTGATCCCCTTGCCGGCTCTGTTCGGAGTCTTCACTGGGACTGGACTTTGATACGTTCTCTCCAGTCCCCTCCAGCATGACTCGTCCCTGCTCCAGTAACACAGTAAACAGCAGCCCCCGGTAGTTCCATGGCACCAGGCAGCGAACAGTCAGTGCTGTTTCCTGAGGCTGTAGCCTGCTGGCTGTCACATAGTCTAGAGCTGTTAGGTAGTTTAAGCCACCCATCATGCGCAGGAGCCCCCTGCCACACAGTGCCCGCACACAGCTGGATGGGTGGGGGGCATCGTGTTCAATCACAGCCTGAAAGTCTTCCAATGCCCCCTTGTGGTCATCAGAGAGAAGACGTGCATATCCACGAAGAACCTGCACTGTGTTTTGATAGCTCTGCTGACCTTGGGCAGCCACTAGCTGGCTGCAGATAGAAAGGGCCTCCTTGTGTTCCCCTCTGAGGAGGAGACAGTCAGCAAGTCGTACTCGCAGCTGTCTGCCTCCGCCGCCAGGCTCTAAATGACACAGAGTCCGTAACTGAGTGATCACAGGGTCCAGGAGTTCAACTCCTTCAGTGGACCGCAGGTCTGGACGGATGAGGACCCTTTCTCTGTAACCAGACAGGCCCCTCTCTGCCTGCTGACGGAGATGGTTGCGAGCAGCCACCCCTGTACCATGATCTGTGAACAGCTTTTGGAAATAAATTCGAGCAGTGGCAGGGTGGATCTCAAATGCCTCCCCCAGATCCCTGCACGCCTCCGCAGTCCGTCCACCTGCTGACAAAAAGGCAGCTGCTCGACTGATGAAGAGTCCGGCTCTCTTCTCGGGAGTGTCTTGGAATGACTTGTCTGTACTCTCTGACTTTTTCTGACAATGACCATGACGCAAGAGAGCAGAGTACATCTCTGCACTGTCCCCAAACCTGCCCGTCAAAAACAAATATGCTGCTTGAAGCTCCTGAACTTCTCTGTAACCAGGTGCGATAGCCAACAAAAACTCAACAACTGTAGAGGAATCCTCTGCGTCTAGCTCATCATTCTCCTTTGTTGTCACTGCAGACTCGCTGTCAAACATAAGAGAGGGATGTATGTGCAGCATTTGGTCTGTAAAGGCCCTCACTATTTTTGGTAGGTGCTGAGCTTGTCTGCTTTTCACCAGTTTGACAATTTCAGACTTGTTACTCTGATAAGCTTTGAGGTAAAGCTTCAGCCCCTTGATACCGTGAGGCTCTGACAACAAGCAGGCCAGGGCACGAGTTATCTCCAACACCATGTCAGTCGCACATTGTGAATGAGAGTTTCGCTTCCCTTCAAGCAGAGCAGTGCAGCGGGCGTAGATCTCCTCGCAGCCATGCCCGCCACTCTGAAGGAGGGACTCCATTTTAAATATGGTGGCTGACAGATTGTTGGGGCAGAGCGTGGACAGAAACACAGCTGCAAGACCTTTATTAAGACCCTCAGCAGGCGGGTTCTCCGCATGACTGTCAAGCCAACCTTCGAGAGTAGAGATCACCCCACCCAGGCTGGACTTCAATTTCCGCATGTGGGACACAGTGGAGGCAGCGTGAGTCCTGAAGGCAGACATGTAGAGAGAGGTCGCCCTCTCCAGCTCTCTTGCCTCAAGGAACTTGTCTCCTTCCTCACATAGCTCTGAAACAGTGACTCCAGGTCCAACCACAGCAGTCATGATCAGGCAGCAGGCCCGGTATAGCCGTTTTTCTCTCGCCACCTGTTCACCGTGAAGGTCACCTAATGGTTACAAATTATTAGGTTAAATAGCAGAATTATAAATACTCAGCAAACTGTATCACAACATCTCACAACAGGCATTTCTCATAATGGATATTTTGACTTGTGTTACTAATTTAAGTGTCCCAGTGAACCAGCATGCACAACACCAGGAGCCTGAAACCGAAGCAGCTAAATGGAATTCAGCATTGTTTATTTTATCATTATCTGGTTCAATATTATTTTTACTGCTGATATTTGACCCATTGTGGAACTGGTGTTTTGTGACATTTTTTTTTCTGTAAGTATGATACTGATGCAACTCTTTTATTAACGAGAAACACGTTCAGTCAAGTGTGTTTGAAAGTCTCTAACCTGCTTCCCACCAGCTTGCAAAAATAAGAAATGAACCTTTATAATAACCTATGCAAACAAAGAACATGGGTCAAACTAATATTTGTGTTTAGCGTTACTAATATGGGTGGAATTTTAAACAACTCACATTAGCAACATTTGGAGGCAAATCTCTACTACCGTCTGAAATAGTCAAATAATAGGCTACTTTTAATATGATGATATGCACACTGAAAACGCATTAACCCCCTGTGTGTGTGTGTGTGTGTGTGTGTGTGTGTGTGTGTGTGTGTGTGTGTGAAGGGGATTCCTCGCTTTCTCTGGGCGATGGTTCACCTACCTGCTCCTTTGGCTTTTGTTGCCTTAACTAAAAAAAAAAAAACTAAATCCGTGACTTTTTAAGTAAGAAAACAACTCACCGCTACGGTCGGTGTCGGTTCATTTTGTGCAGCTGACCGTCCCGACAACAGAAAACTTGGGCCCCATTATTGTAATTCAATAGCTCTCGGCTCAGAGTTGCCGGGACAACACGGTGTGTCCGCTCATACAACAAAAGTTTTTTTTTTCTTTCTAAAGTCTGTAACATGTGGAAACACACCGAGATACCAAGAACAAGATACCAACCCTCGCGTCACGGTAAACTCCTCCCGGCTCGGTCTCCGCTGGTGTCGGGACGGGTCCTGATGCGCAAGCTGTTGTTCTCATGAGCGCGGTCCCGGTTGCCAATGGAAACCACTAACGCTTGCTGCTCGCAGGAACACAGCAGGGCTTCATAATGGGACACTGCTCGGGGTTTACACTAATGTCAGATTAAAATCTGTTCCTCTTACGGCAACTCACTCCGGGGAAAAGTGGTGAATGTGAGAAAAGGTCATACGGGACCCACGTTAATAGATTAGACACACCACTAATATACCAATACAAGTAGGTTCTTGCACTTAGCCTATATCTCATATAAAACTAAAAAACTAAACAAAATATATATAAAAATAGATTCAATATTGTACCAAAATACTGCATTCATGTACAGCTGTAGATATGACTTCCCTCTTCAGAAGTTATAGCTACTTACAGTAGCCTATATAACCTGATAAATATTTCAGAAGCTGACTTTGTAAGTGTACTATAGGCTACACATTTTGTCTAAGCCTAGCCAATATGATAAATCGTCTCTGTGTATGTGATCTATGCTTTTTCTATTCAGGGGATGTGGACAATGTAGGACAGCTGTTCTTTGTGCTAAAGCAGAATTTGCAATTCATGAGATTGGTCAAATCCACCTCAAGAATAAAAGCTGCTCAAGCACCCTGCCTACAATTGCTTTGTGAGGTCCTGTTCTTTAAAACTGCACCAGCTGCTGCTGTTCAAACACTTAGCCAATACTCCCACCTTGTGGCCAAGAATTTTTATTCATGACATACTGTACAATGACATTTTGACTTAGGCTCTTGCAGTACCATGTTACCATACATTTGTACCATTGGCGACTCCAGTGAGGATAAAAACCTAACCCTGACCGTATGATAATACACTCATTGAGCTTTGTAACAACACATACAAGCATCCATAAGTAGTTTCAGAAAATGAAAATAATGATAACATAATATACATACACACGTCTCAAGGCCCAAAACCAAAAAACACAGACCTAGATTCATCTAATTAATTGGAAAGTCCAGCTCCTCTACTGTCAGTAACTGAACTGACACACAAAACTCTCAAAGTGAGGTACCCCAAACTCACAACAGGAAACCATCAGTTTGGATGGAATATGTGTGGTGAGGAAAAACCCAGCCTACTGCACATTGACACAATGTATTTGCAGGAAACTGAAAACCAGACATCCTGTGGGGATTTCAGTTTTCTTCTCTTGCGAGGGTGCACAACTAGAATCAGTGGCTGAGCTGTTTATGTTGAAGGAGATGTCAGACACGGTGAAAGGATTTGCAGCAATGCTGCTAAAACATCACAGATGTACACTGAAATGTTCGCACAGTTTATATACTCAAACTGAACTACTTTGACAAGTAATATACTAAAACAAAAACACAGAAAATCAAGCACCAATTTTCGGAAGTATAAAAATAAACACTTCTACACTTCTTAAGAATTCAAACGTATACTTATTCACTACTTCCTGTGTTTTCTGTGCACACATACAAATTCATTGAGTTATAGTTACATTTCAGCACTCTGCTGTAAAACCACAGCTTTCCACTGTTGGCCTGTCAGAGACGGCGCACAGAAGCTGGAGGTTAAGTGGTGTGCTAAACGGTGTTATGTGAGTATAGTTAAAGGAAGGGGATTTCCCCTTCATTCTTTTTATAATTATTATTTTTCTTCACCTCGATTACTAGAGTTCTGCCTGAATGTTAAGAGGCCATGACGTCCTTCTTCAACAAAACTGTTGTTGTCGTCACATGCATTTGATGAATCCACTTAATGACCCAAGCTCCAGTTGTGCAGCTGACTCTGCGACTTTCTTACTATTTTCTATATGTACATTCTGTATTTTAAGTGTCAGTTAGGAGGTAAAATAAAGCTCAACTCAATACAGACTCAAGAAAGAAAATATTATACACTTGTCTCGATTGTATGTCCTTATATTAACCCATAAAAAGAAGTAGGAAAAGAGGAAAACATCAAATTGTAGGTGGTCCACAGTGCTTCATAATGCCATTTAACTCTTAGCCAGACTGTAATATACATCTGCATTACTCAGTATCAGTCATATGTGACATTATTGTAGTCTGTGGTTGTACCATGTAGTACCAACAGTTAGTAACATAATTTCTAGGAACTTGAAGTTTCTAGTCTTACACACTGGCGTCCAAGTACTGATGTCTCTTATTGCATGATAGTGTGGTACTGTGTGTCCCGAGGTGCGGCCTCAGATGTCCTGCATTGCCCCATTCAAACCATGGTCTGTGAAACCTTGCTTCAGTTCAGGCCTCCACTGCAGCTTCTCCAGGCTTTCCTGCAGCAGCTGAGCGCAGCCGGATAAATCCATGTAGTGCAAGGCTGAGAAAACATCATTCAGGCTCGCAGAGGACTGCTGGCTCCACAGCCTCAGCATCTGGTACTGCTTCTCTATGGAGCCCAGACCTAAACCGGCCTCCAGCTCCACCCGCTCCAGCTGCTGATCAGCCACTGAGAGCAGACGCAAGAACTCCTTCCACCTACGCAACGGCACCTCCTTGATAATTGTATAGAGGACGATGGCCGGCCAGAGCCCCGATTGCTCATCTTGTCTGTCAGCTGGAAGGAGAGAATCACAGACAGTGAGCGGACACTGGATGTGCAAAACTGAAAACTCTTCTGTGGAAAAAGCTCAACAGTTGCAAGAGTGTGCAGTCTGACCTGTGTACAACTTCTTAACCACAAGATAAAACACCTTGTTATGTTATCTGGCTTGTTTTTTGGTTTTTTTCCTGGTTTACTGTAAACCCAGATTCAAGCTCAACCTAAAGGTCATACAGAAACTATGTATATACACATACAGTATTTTATATATATACATATATACAAACAATAAGATAAGATAAGATATACTTTTATTAATTCCCCGTAGGAGAAATTCAAGTTACACAGAGCAGCATTGGGGAATATAGTGCAATGAAACTAGTACAGTGTACAAAAAGTATACAATCTTATCACAAATAAGAATATTACAAAAATATAATAGAAAATATAAAACTATAAATGAAAAATATATACACTATATGCAAACAATGTATTCAGGACAACAATGGCACAGAGTATATAGTGTATCTGCCATTGTTGTCCTGAATACATTGTTGCAGTGTGACCAGTTTCCATTAGTCATTATTCACTTATTCATGATTCATGATCTCCTCATATTTGACTAATGTCTTCTAAGAACTGCCTGACACATTGTTGGTTTAGGTCTTTCTATGGAATTATGGAAATAGACAATAATGATTGGTGGGGATTTTTTTTAAACAGGACAATCATAATGAATCAAACAAGGAAAAAAAAAACTGCGAAAAAAAAAAAAAAAGTCTCACTCTGCATGAAAAGACATCTAGCAGCCATACGGCCACCGCTCACACTGACACAGAACAACACAGTGCACAGGACAGACAGCACCAAGTATTAGGTGACATAGGCGCGGGTTTGTTATGATGTGTCTACCTAGTAAAATCCCCCCATTCACACTGTACAGTAAAAGCAAAGCAAACGCCCATCGGTTACCTAATGCAAACCACAATGTCTTCAGCATTATGATCAGGGTTTTTTTTAGCTGTGCTTAAAAAAAAAACATAATTTCAGCAGTTTGCCTGGCAAGACAGGGCTATATCATAAAATGAGTTAACGTAGACTGCAATATCAGGCGTGAAGCATTTATCTAGTGTAATATAATTTAAATAATCAAGTCTTATGAACTCTGAGAATGAGTACATGAAAGGTAAAGTGCAAAACTGATGTGGCTTTAAGACTCTGTTACTCCGTATTCTATAAATAACATCTGTATAATTTGAAAGTAATGTACAAGGATGCAAAATGCTCACAGCTTAGTGACATGCACTCAGTATCTGATTTGCCATTTCCCCTAATGTTGAAATGCTGACTGATGCGAAAAGGTGAGGGTGTCTTGTTTCCCAGTTTCCACCTCCACACTGTGAGCCACATGACTGATCAGTGATAAATAGCAAGCTGAACAAGCAGAGATGAAAAGGGTACCACGCCGAGTGTGAAAACACTGTAGCTGAAGATAGTACACCACAGCAGTAATCAGATGGAGGGAAGTGTCAACCAGACATTTGACATTAGCAGTCTGATGACTTGTGATGCTACATTTTAACCAGAAAAACAGACAAACTCAAGCCTTTGTGCATGCAAGCCACCATTCAGCTCAAGTACCCTTGAGCAAAAAATTTTTTGCAGGTGATAGTTAGAAAGTACTTTAAAATGCTTCAAATACAAATAAAGTTGCAATGTTAATGCTGGGATTTGTAGTTTGTTTGTTGTTGTAGGTCTTGTTCCACTTGTAAAAGACCAGGTAGGATTTAATGGCATGACAAGTGTCTGACAAGCTGATTGTCTCTCCCCCTGATACGTTTATATTATACTATTTAAAAAAAAAAATCTATTTTAACCGGCTTTTGGAGATCTAAGCAAAATTTAATCTGCCATTCTCCCTCCAGTTCTTTTTTTCAAATTTAAGTAGTTTGTCCCTCTGTCCTTTAAATGGCCGTTTTTTCTTTGCTTCTGGTGCACTTCCAGCACATTGCAGATACTCAGTTTCATAAAACACTCCTGTAGAAGTCATTATTCGACTCTATTTTACACCAATTTCACTTTTTTTTTTCACAAACAAGTTTCTTACTTTCATGACACAAAATGTGTCTTTGATAATATGAGTCTGACTTCACATCTCAACCACAGTATTGAAACTAGTTCTATGGTGATGATTTCCTTTCAGGTTGATTCACATAAGATCCTAACCCTTTGAGCTGCCTTTCATAGATGCTTTCTTTCTCTGTTATTTTACCATGACTCTTAACATGACATGGACACGTGAAGTGACCGTTTACATTGTTAATTAACAGTTTTGATAATAAATACAATCCATTGTTAGCACTTAAAGCCTATTTTGACATGCCATATCTCACCTCATTTTGTTTTGTTTTATACAACAATGTAATGCAAGCTTCTACTGAAAGAATGTAAAGGATGAAAATCTAAATGATTTGATGTTTTACATACACAGTACGTATCTCTGATGTTTTGACAACCACTTCTTTCACCTATGTTCTATTGGAATGATTTGGACAACATATACATTACAATGTGTTGAACACAGGCTGTGTATCGCCACACTGAATCTTACCTTTGTGTTTAGCATCAGGCAGTAGAGGACTGACGTGGGCTGGATGTTCTGGTGTGGCTGGACTCAGATTTAGAGACATCATGGGGGTTTCCTCAGATATGGTAAATGTCTTGAAAGGACAAACGAGAAACAGGAGGTCAAAATCTTACAATAGTGGGGATGCTGAGTCAGCATCCCCACTATTGTTATTCAGTTCTTTATTTATTACTGCTTTAGTTCAAGTTAACTATAAACTCATCGACATTTGACCTCTACGTGTATGTTTTGAACATCTGACCACCTACAGTTCTGCTCCAATCTAGATCTCCATCTCATCAGAACACAAAATGCATGAAATTAAGCACTAACCAGCGTAGTCGGGCTGCCGTCTTGATGACTGCAATGTTCTGTTAGGAGGAAAGCAGATATTATCAGTAAGCTTCCTGCTTGAGTGTATTTAGCAAAGAAAGCGCAGTAAAATAAGATACTCAGATACATTTCTCTGAAAATACATCTTTTGTTTAATACTGGAAATATCTTCAGTGGCAATAAATGTCTCTTGGATTTTATACACACACTTTAATAGTGTAAGAAATCCCACATGGGAGTCTATCTTTGGTTTTGTTGTTGTAACTGCACAAAAAATTATATATTAGTTTATACTAAGTATTTGTTCACTTAATTATACCCATCTGGTATTTTTATGTTAAAAGACCAAAGCTTTGGTAAATTAAGCACTATTGTGTAAAGTAGCTACTCGAGGTACTCTCAATGGTGGAAGAAGTACTCAGGTCCTTTAAGTAAAAGTAGCAGCACCACAATGTAAAAACCCTGCATTCAAATTGTTAAAGCAGTAAAAGTACAGAAGCATTAACAGCTAGATGTTTTTTAAGTATCAAAAATAAAAGTACTTATTTGTGCACAGAATGGCACAAATGGTGTTAAATGATCATATATCACAATTATTAGAGATGCATTAATGAGGAGGCATATTGTATTTTACCTACTGTTGGGTAGTTCAATGTATAAATTACACTGTCATATTTACAAGCTGATCATATGTTTTGCATGTAAAATACTGATCTCTAAAGTAACTTGTAAATTAGGCTATCAAATTAATATAGTGGAATACTATACTATATACTATACTACTAATACTAAACAACAAATACACAAGTGCGGCTCTGAAATACAGTGAAGTATAAAGTGCTTAAGTAAAGCACAAGTACCCAAAAACTGTACTTAAGAACAGTACTGGCACCGCTGGTTACCATTGAATTTGGGGTCCTCGGGAGGTGGCTGCAGGTCTTTGTTCACACTCCAGCATGAACAATAATGAGGGTATCTGAGTGAGTTCCTGGTGAAGAGCAGCAGGAGCCAAAAGAGCAGCATAAATGTCACCAAAACCCCCATGAGAAAAAGCCAGGGCAATGCTGTGGACACAAAGAAACACTGAAATCATTCCACCACTTATCAGTTCTAACTGTCTGAAAACCTTTGAAGATAAAAAACAGAAATGATGCTCAAGATAATAACTTGGATAACTGCAAGCTGATCACACGTGGTGCTGAAAAGGGGAAATAATCTAGCTCTGTAACCCTTAATATAATGTCCACAGTTAATGTGAGCGTAAAGGGCATACGAGTCATGAAACTACAAAACCACAGACCAGAGTGTCGCTTGTTAAAGGACCAGTGTGTAGGATTAAGTGGCATATAGCAGTGAAGTTGCAGATTCCCACCAACTGAAAACAGCTTGCGTCTGTATTTGACAGCCTGGGAAACTTCGAAAAAATGCAAACGGCACTATCTATAGCCAGTGTTTGGTTTGTCCGTTCTGGGCGACAGCAGAAACATGGCGGTTCAGTGTCTGTAGATAAAAACGGTTCATTCGAAGGTAATGATTCATATTCCAGTGATTATACACTTATGAAAACATACGTATGAATATTATATTCAGTTTCTGCCAATAGATCCTCCTAAATCTTACACACTGGACCTTCAAAGTACACATTTACAGAACATATTTAACAGTTAGCAATTACATTGAGATGGAGAAGATGGAGGTGTAGATTGAGTTGTAGATGGAGTTGCAGATGAAGTTGCAGATGGAGTTGTAGATGGAGTTGTAGATGGAGTTGCAGATGGAGTTGTAGATGGAGTTGCAGATGGAGGTGTAGTTGGAGGTGTAGATGGAGGTGTAGATGGAGGTGTAGTTGGGGTTGTAGTTGGGGTTGTAGATAGATTTAGACAATTCCTCTTACATTCTGGGTCTTTCAGACACTTAGCCCTGAAAAAATAATGAAAGACTAGTAAAGACACGGCACAATCTAACACCATATGTATCCATACACCAAATAATAGGTTCACACTTGTTCAAGACTTAATAAAGTAGTGTGGTGCCCATGTGGACACTGAAACAGCTGGTGCTTGCTATAGTCTTTCCTCTTGTTCTTACTGGCCATTAAAAGATCTTTTCCTAAGATGTAAGCAATGGCAGAGAAAATCTACAGTCCTTGTTCTGTGTAAAAATCCGTCACAAAGATTATGTGAAGCTCATATGATGCTTCAACAGTTTAAGATAGTGGATATTTTTATGTTTTTAATATACAGTTCCCACTTAGAGTTTGCCTGGACAGTGTATCCCCGCTGAACTGCAGTGGAGGGACAACAAAGAGACTGTAACTTTAGCTTTAGATCAACTTTTGAATACATTTTTTGCATTTTAGCCGTTGCTTACATTAAAAGCTCATGAGAAAGGGATCTTTCAGTGGCCAGTATCTGTGACAGACTATTGTTTTAAGATAGACCTGTCTGTAATTTGTGCCTGTGGGCACAGTTACAATCCTTTAACAGTAAGGCTAAATGAACATAACAACAACATAAAAAGTGTGCCTTTGTGTTAAGACTTTAAACATCCGCAAATACAGTGTTCAGCACATGCACAGGTCTCAAGTAAAACCACAGGAACTGGGTGGCTAAAAGAGATGCAGAGAAAAAAAACTGGAAATTCGCAACAGAATCACACTAGTTTCCTCCACTCTAATGAGAATACAACATGCCCCTTGACCTAGATGTCATGCTTGATTTGAACAAGGAGGCACATTTTAGATCAAAACACAGAATCAGTTAAAAGATCAAAAGACATGCTTTTTTCCACTTTCATTTAGTCTATAAAAACAGTCAAATTTTGAAAATTCTAAACACAAAACAAGAAAATCATAACATTACAGAAGCTGTAAAATAGGTTCATGGGTGTTTATTGTCATTTCCACATGCAGAGTACACGGGAACAAAGTTTTGTTTCTCGCGGTCCAGTGGTGCTACATAAATATAAGCAACAATTGCTCAATTAAACTACAGAAACATCGACTCATTGCTTCTGTTTGGTTTCAGCCTCACAAAGTTTTTTTTATCAGGCTTAGTCAGATAAACTAAACATCACAGAGAGGGCGATATGCAGGATATACATAAACACACTCATTACTGCGGTTGCAGTCTGCATAATTACAGAATCAATCTGCTCCCACATTAAGCCAATCAGATAATAGAAGAGCCTCTTCAACACAAATAGATTATATCGAATCCACTGTAATATCAGAACACATAGAATACATAAAATGATCACAAAAAGTATAAGTATCAATTATCATAAAAAGTATTACACATAGAAAGGTAAATGTAGCAAAGTAGAAAGATAAAGATACAGACACACAAAAAGTAACTAAATTAATTACTTCCCCAGCTCCCCAAGATATATTGGATTTGTTTCTGATTTCTGCCTTCAGCTGAGGTTGTAATTCTGCAAGCGCTCTCCACTTTGTCACAAAAAAACTAAACATGTGTGAGTTTTTGTCTGTCAGTTTGTAAGATCTCCCACCTTTGGCAGGGCCCGCACTTCTTTTGGTAGTCAGAGTTATTAAGCCCTGAAAGAAAATATGAGGGTGATTGTGAGAATTCAAAAAGCTCCATGTCTTCCTTTTGAGAGTGTTTATAGTGTTATAGTATATTGAATAAGCCAGGGGATTAATCAATATAGAAGCTGTGAAAACCTATCTAGGACTTGAACTCCCTTTGCCTTGACTTACCTTCACACTGTTCACAGAGGCATTTCTTGCAATCCAAGTCATCGGCCCCAGGGTTTGCATTGTAGTATCCATCTTTACAGTCACATACCACATTACTACTTATGGAGCAGTTCCTTATTACCACATGATGCTGAGCTGGGGAGAAAGATCAAAACACAGTGCTTCTGTCTCAATCCACAGCAGTCATTCATTTCAAGGAAATCAAGAAATAAATTGATGAGAATTTTAATTATTCAATTAATTATTTTCATCAATTCTCACATTACATCAGTTGGTACACTGCTAATTTCTTGTTCAAAATGTGCTGCATGCTCAACCTGTTCTGGGACAGAACTAATCTTTGGGACCAGGTCCCATTAACCTGGAGTTAAAATGGGAATGCCACTTATTGTGTGAATTCACACAGTTTTTAATCTCAGCCTCAACCTGCTACGTTGCCAGTGACGTGCGACATGTAATGTTTAGAGGATTTGACAAGACACGACAGATTTATGCCATCACAGTGTTTCCACTTCCCAACCACAAAATGTACCATGGATCCCTCAAAAAACATCCTACGTACGTTTTTACTATTTAACTTTCTATACTTCATCAGAATGGCATGATAGAATGATAATTACTGCAACAAATAGCATCATATTGTTACTTTAAAAAAAACATAACAAAACACAACATCAAAAGCTTACACGATATCCCACAATCTGACAACATCTATTTCCATCACCCAAAGCAGTTAACAAGATACTTACAATAACATGTGGCACACCTGTTGCATCTAGGGTGAGTGTTTTCTATGTCTGTGTATGTGCCATTACGACATATTTCACATTTGTACAGCTGTGAATTGCCACAGGAATCAACTCTATAATATCCTGGGAAACAGTGGAGGAAAAGAGAAAGGGAGAGAGGGAGAAAGGTAATGAGTTCAGACATGTGGAGATAATTCCTTGGTAACTGTACAACCAAAGGCCAACACATACAGTTCCTTGTTATAACTTACCAGCTGGGCACTTTTCATGACATAAATTAGTGGTTTGTTCTGTCTGTCCAGGGGGAAGGAAGGCAAGTATCAGTGAGAAACCCTGAAACAAAAGACAAGGTTTGATAATCTGAGGTACTGTGTGAAGAGGAATGCTCACAGATGTACTGACCTGACACTTGGACACTAAAGCTGCCATTACAAAGGACATATACTCCTCTGATGTTAAGCAGGTCTTCGGGTTATTAAATAAGTATATTGACATATTATATATACAACATTCAATCATGTTATTGTCATAAATCACCATAGAAACTGTAACACCAGCCTACTTAAAAAAAACAGTAAAAGGGAAAGTACATTGTAATATCACATATGCTCAAAGGAGCAGGAGAGGATGCTAGAGTGTATGACTTTTGTGGTTGTTTGATGTGCGCAAAAATTGTGTCACAAACATTTGAAAGGGCATCTTTCAACTTGCACACATATGGCGGCGGGTGTTCAAGTTATGATGCATGTTATGATGCAACACTCAATCACTCCTGAAAAAAGATTTGCGTTTGAGGCATGAACCAGACCAATTGCTGACTGCGAAGATATTTCTGATATTTGTGAGCATTGACCTGTCTGCCTTTCAAACCACTCCCTACTTTAAAATAGGGAGTGTGTTTATTTAACTCTTAGAAAAAGGAGCTTTGCATAATCATCATTTATACATACTTAATACATAATCTGCCAGCAAGCAATAAAAGGAGGGCTTGATATCTTTGGCTTTATCCGAGGGTATCTTAAAATGATTGTGAAACAAATCCTCATATCTCTTGGTCACAGAGAAACCTAAATATGTAAATCTGAATATTTTCAGATTTTCTTAAGTCTTTCATGATAGTAAACTGAAAATCTTCAGACTGCTGATCGAATAGAGAAAATAATCAGTAGATTAAAAAACAGATGAAACAATATAAGAAGCAACATGCTAAGCCTTAATATTAACTGAAACAACAGTGAGATTGTACATACTGTAAATCTCTCCCACAGTACTCAACATTAGTGTTTGCCAATCAACCCAAACAATCACAATGACAGATGTCCTACTACAATCCCCCAACCTTTTGTAGCAAATATAAGGTTCCTATAACAATGAGTGATGAATACATAAAAATCCACTCAGAAAGTAAATGAAAGCAGCCCTGAAACATTGGATTACTTACCAAGATAAAGTCCATGTTGGATGAGTCGATCCTGAGGATGTTCAACAACCAACTTGAGTGAGTGTTAGTTTCACTCATTGGGGAAAAAAAGTCAGAGTGTCACAGTATATCACCCGGTGAGGATACCACTGAATTCACCAACAGGATGAGGCATTGTGACTCTGAACCACCTGTAGATTTCCTTTCAATCTGAGTCAAATATAACTTTAAAGGAAGCCTGTCTTTGTGTTTGCGTGTTTGTGGGTCATAGATGTCAGTTCTTTGGAGTCTTCAGAGAAGTGGAGTGAGAAACAGGAAACACAGAGACATCACGTACCCAGTACACACACACACACACACACACATGCACAGTGTGACACAACTATTGGTGGCAACGTCAGCGCATGACTCCCTACGTCTGATTGTTTCCTATAATTTCACTGATAATTAAGTGGTTCAGACACAAGAACTGGTGACATATATGGGACTAACACGAGTCGGATACAGTAGGAGGTGGTGGCTGTGTGTGTGTAAGGGGAGGGTGGTTACACTGAATATATTAGGCACATCAGTGACTTCAATGAGAATCTACCGTCAAACAAAGTACAAATTTAGATGAGATAGTAGGCAGGTACCAGTAGTGAGGACCAATCAAATGCACTATGCTCAATCCCTGATCAGACGGGTGCATGTTGGTTTAAAAATATATATATTATATCTAACATGAAAGTCTACTTGACTGGCAAAAAGCCTTTGAACACACACACACACACACACACACACACACACACACATACACACACACACAAATACATATTAAAATTTGCTTTCTGAAGCAAAACTACACTGTGCTTCAAAACTGTGTGTTCACTGCAAAACATCTGAGTCTGGCACTATTACTGTATACATACGCAATATACACAGTAACTGACACAAATCTGTGATTGGGGCTATTTCTTTCACTTGTTTCCCACAAAAGTAGATAGTAATCAATTTTCAGTCCGATTCATTGTCTTGATAGGAACATCCTGTTTGTTTCATGGCTCTCACAATCAAACTGGTATATACTGTTCCCAAAGTCTATCATTCATTTAGATGCATTAACACCAGACGACGCTGACATGGTATGGGGGCACGGACGAGATGTAAAACACTTACATAAAGATGTTGCGCAGCAGAAACAAAGTGTGAGACACCTAGTCAATAAACTCTGATTTGGTTATCTGAAGCCAGCAGATGTCTGGAAGTAAAAGTTAAAACTGGGATAAATGTGAGTGAAAAGATGTTTTAAGATGTCTAAGTTACATGTTACTATCATTATAACACTATTTCAATGACTAAATATCAACTAAAAGATTACAGCTTTGAAATGTTGAAATAATGAAGGTGTATGTCAACCAGTAGTTACATTGTACATTATGTAACCTAGATATTCACAAACCAAATGTAGCCTAGTTTGAACCTTAACACTGTCTAGGTTTGGAAAAAATGGACTCTTGGTGAATTATTTTGCTTTTAATGTATTGTTTCAACTTTATTTCAGATCTAGTTTATGCATCTTTAATTGCAATATACTCATGATAATTTACACTCATTTGAAGAATGTGACAGTTGTATTAGCTTGTTTATAATGACTGTATTATAGTTATTTTTGTAACAGTGTTTATACTGTCTTCTTGGCAAGATCTCTCTTTAAAAAATATTCTTTTACCAGGTTAAATGAAGGAAAAAATAAGTTTTTGCCCTGCAAATCATCAAATCAGTATAAACTGAGGGGAGTTGGCTCACCAGACTAAGAAAGAGGTGCATTCAAGTTTTGCCCCTTTCTTCCAATGCATTTAAGACATGTTGCAGTTTTATCTTCACATATATCTTTATTTTGCACATAAAACACGGCGATGAAGATGAGCTCATAAAACGTGATGCACTGCTGCAGACTCAAACACCTAACCGCGTCACTTTAAGCAGCTTCAGTCATTTAACACTTAGAAAGGGGCCATTTCCCCCCTCATTTAACCACAGCTTCTGTTGATATTTGGGTACATTTAGCAGCCAGCATTTGACTTCAAGGAAATTTTGAGTGCAGTACTTCTCTTTTGCAACGGAGTATTTTATTGTGGCGATTTCATGATGTGTGTTACTACTTCCACCCCTGCAGATCTGTCGGCTAAATCCAACCCCCCAAAACAGTCAGCAAACATAACGTTATTACATCCATCGTACACGCGCTGTCCATTGAAACGTGAATAAAGTAGGTCATCGTGTACAAAAAAAAAAAAAAAAAAAAAAAAAAATCCAAAGCAGCATTGAATATCTCTTCTCTCTGTGTGTCTGTGTCTGTGTGTGTGTCTGTGCTGTACTGAGCCTGCAGCAGCACCCAGAAGTGAACAAAGCGACCCGGAAGCGGTGGTCCGACTGGAGGCAGGCAGAAAGAACATCAACCTTTTATATTATAGCTGTACTCGCAAGACAATATCTGCAATCAGGACACAAGGTATTTGTGCATGTCTTTTCCTGTCTTCCACTGCGGTGCATTTGTCCGAGGAGCCGATAGCCTCCTACAACGCGTGCATTGTGCACAAAATGCAATCGCTGCCCTTTGATTCGTCCAAAAGTTGCAGAATGTGGTGGGGGAGAAGAAAAAAAAGGCAGCCCTAAAAGTGAAATTTGGTTAAGATGGCTCAGCGGCTCTCGGGGGGAGACGGGAGCGGTGTGCGCCGGGTATATTGTGACCTTTAAGGCAGCGGTACGGGGGTTGTTTTAGTCGGTGTGCTGTTTTGGGTCGAGCCTGCATCTTGTCCGTTTCCGTGCTGTTTTTGTGTTGTGTGTGTGTGTGTGTGTCTGTGTGTGTGTCTGTGTGTGTGTGCAGGGCATGGTTGTTGTAGGAAGTGTCAGTTTTTTTAAGAGGTGGGGAGGCCGGGCTATTCAAACCTGCAATTCGCCGTAAACAATCATTCATGCCTTTGACATGATAAACACACCTTTGTGTCCGCGTCGGCCGCTTCCTCTCCCCCGGCACCCTCCTCACGACTACATGTTCATGCTCCTAAATTTTTGGGGTCTGCAGAATATGGCGTCCCGCCTTATAAAAATAAGGCTGCCATTTTTGTTTCTCTTTTGTCTGGAAATGTTTAAAGAAAACTGTCTGAGAATGTCTGAGTCGCACCGGGAGGGTCGATCCGTGAAAACCCTTCCGTCAGTTCGGGTCCGGAGTTGATCCCAGACAGCCGACATTGTCCGAAAAAAGTCAAAAGAATGGAAAGTTTTGGGTTTTTTTTTTTTGTTCATTGCGTTTGTGTGAACATTTAAAAGCGACGTCCACTTATTTTCAGGAATTCACTCTCAGACAAAAGGAAGAGAGGGGCTAAACGTCCGAGCTAACAGGCTAAGGCTCAGTCTCTTTCATGGGTTATTACAAGTGACAAAACATCTGTAGGTGACATTTAGCTGTGGGACCTGCCTTAACTTAAAGGTGACACTGTAGGCCTGATTTACACACTCACTTATTAGTATAAAGGTAACATTGCAAGTTAATATATTTGTATTATTAAACAATACATTTTATCTTTAATGTTAATGTAGGTCCTTGTTAAATGTTTAAAATATATATATATATATATATATTTTTTTTTTTTACAAAGAAATATGATTCAAGGACCACTTACTAGATTTATCCACTTTTCAACTGCATCTCAAGGTCTTCATCAGTGGATGGACCCTGTCTGCTGAGGAAGACTGTGAGATGCGGATGAAAATGTAGCAAGTGAGCCTTGAGTGAAGATTTAATTGGAACTATTTGTTTCCAAGGTTACCTTAAAGCCATTATAACACATGTCTAAATACCAGTCTAAAATGTTTCAATTGTTTGTTTGTTTGTTTTTTACAAAATTATTTGATTTCTTAAACTTTTAAAAGCCCATAAAACCCAAAGCCTGATATAACATTCACCTCTTACCTATCTGTGTGTAACCGCATTCATACATGCACATTCTAGATTAACCCGACTGCATTTTTATTTAATTTGTTTTAAACATTTGTGGAATATATGAATATCTGACTATTAAAATCCTCCATTTGCCCCTTAATTGAGCCACCCTATGCAGTGAAACTTGTCTGCATAATGTGTCTTAAATGTATTTATTTTTGGTTTAATAAAATGTTCAAACTTCCTGCTATCTGCAGACACACCGTAGGATGGATTTCTCAACTGAATCTGTCCTCGGTGGAAAAGTGGAACAGTTAGCACAGAGGCACACGCAAAGATAGAGGAAAGTGAACGTGATGGAAACGGCAGGTTGGGGCAAAAGGAAAATACTCACCCTTCCAACTGAAACCTGCTTGTTGTTCAGGGTTTTTCGGTGTCATCATTTTTGACTGCCAGTTTGTGACATTAACACGCTCTGCCTACACACTGTGTTCACAATGTTTTGAACAGTTTGAGAAAAAATGTTTGAGTTTCACATATTTGTAGTAACAGCTCATTGACTTTTGAACATGGCTAAAATAAATGTTATTCATTTCAGGATGGCAGAGCCTCGATTTAACAACCCGTATTTCTGGCCGCCACCTCCATCCATGCCAGGCCAGGTAAGTCCACTCGTTACATGTAATTACTGTGATATTTCCGCCTTTAATTGCCATTTGTTTCCATGTGTGAACGTCTTTTCAGCCATTCAGCACCAGTCTGTCAGTGAAACAAACTCTCAGAGTGAGAGATAATTGATCTTGTACTGTGTTGCTGGTCAGGGTTTTTTTGTCCTGGGATGTGTTTTTGGGGGCGTGAATGACTTTCACACACGGTGGCTGTTTTCTGTTGAGCATGACCCGTTAACCCTTTCAGCTGGATAACCTGGTGCTCATTAACAAGATCAAGGAGCAGCTGATGGCTGAGAAAATCCGACCCCTGCACCTGCCGCCTACCTCCACCCCTTCCCAGCAGCCTTTGCTGGTGCCCACCTCGTCCCCGGACGGTAGCGCACAACACGTCATGTCTGTGCAAAAGCCACAGCAGGTACCGGGCCACCACCAGCAGCCGCAAGGCTCTGGGCAACCAGACATTGCTCTGCACGCTCGCCCCGCATCCAGCTCTGGACCAGGTACAGTCTTCACTTTGTGGTTTTTGTAGGCCCGGATACTGGACCGTCATACATTTATGATACTCAACAAGTCAGTAGCATGAAGTATCAAAAACAGTGGAGCACTAAAAGTTGGTATTAAGTGTTTGCTCAGAGTTTTAGTCGTGTTTACTTATTATTTGATCAGATATTTACTGTTAAAATCAGAAAAAAATGTGTTTATGTGGGAAAAGTCTGACATAAGGCTGCCGATGTTAACACTGATGTTTTGAGAAGTTTGGAATATTTTGTAAAATTAAAATTTGTTAAGAAACATATTTATATAAGTAGGTGCTGAAAAAGAAAAGTTGGGGTTTGGTACAAAACTCTATTACTACAAGCTATTATATTGCACAGGTATCAAAACATGTGAAACCACGTTTGTTTGTAGACCTATTAAATTAAAGGTTCTAACTAATATATATTTTAAAGGCTTTTTTTGTCACATATAATTTTAAATAAGGACCTCTAGTCCACAATTGTTGACTTCACATTGTGTGTTATTCTTAGATGTGAGCATGACACAGTATGACACAGAATTTACTGTTCACTGTCTAAAATGACTAATCACCTGACAACTTCCAGATGGAAATATGGACGACAAGTCAGCAGTAAAGGCCAAAGGACTGTGGGAAGACTGGCACATGAGACAGCTCGGCGAGCAAGCTGGCCGGATCAACCATCGCTCAGGTACTGGGGGTCAGCTGGTCGTTTTGGTGGTCTGTTGTCACGGGGAGAATATCAGCAAAAGCCGACAGCAGTGTGATCAGTCGTACCGTTTAAATGTCTCTAGATTTTGATATACACACACACACGCAGTAACGGTACAACGAAGGAAACGCCATAGCTGACAAGTAAATTTACTGCACTGACATTCAGTGTGTATTCAGGCAGGCAACATGGGGAAACTGCTGAAGTACTCAGTGTCCTTAGTTAGTTGGCTGAAAGAGGCGCAAAACATCAAATAAGACATTTAAACAGTTCCTGAGGGGTAAAGTTGGGAAATAAACAGAGAGGCTGTGTATTGTGCAGGCTGAGCAACACATTAGGGAATAATACTGAGAGACACAGTTGTTGGTTTTCAGGCAGATGGCTGGCAATGAGGGTACACAGATATGAGTTTTTGAAGATTAGCACAAATAATTTTAGACCAAAATTGGAGCAGTAAAACTTCCAGGTACCCTGGCTTGTGGTACACTGACAAGACATAAAACCAATGTATACGTATTAGTGATACACATGCTGAAGATGCTCTTATCTTACAGCTTATTGAGCTGTTAAACAACCACACCAGTGGTTTTAGCCTATTCACTATAAATCATATTCTTTGCATCACAGTTGTAACAATCAGTGACTTGATGTTCGCTGTGATGAATTCCACAACTCAAAAAAGTTTTAGGAGTCTACTAACTGATTATTATCTAAAACTGTGCAGCATGCGTTCAATATCATCAAATATGTATCTGTGTAACAAACTCCAACCAGGTAGAACTTTAAAAAACAATCATGTGGTTGTTAAAACAATCAGGAGCCCCTCAAGTCATGCGTAGTGTTGCAGTAGGTGTTCATGTTCTTCCGCAGGTCTGGCTCCATCATCCCGACCCGACAGCCACAGCACCTCAGAGGCCCTGACCCCCACGACTCCAACCTCCAGCAGCCACAACCGCCTGGGCGGAGCCCCCTCCGTGAACATCATCTCTGGGCTGGCTAGCGGTCCCGGTATGGACCACATGAAAGCTGGAGGCCTGGCTGGACTCTTGGGCCCCCCGCCCAAGGCACCCCGGGGACGGAAGAAGATCAAAGCTGAAAACCCGTCTGGTCCTCTGCTGGTGGTGCCCTACCCCATCCTAGCTGACCAAGGCTGTGTCACTATCGCACCCAAAGAGGGCAAAACCTACAGGTTGGACACAGGAAGTTGCTACTCTTAGCTGCATCACAGGGGGAAGGATGTTTCCTTTTACTACTGGCCATGCAAAGCCAATTTAATTTAATTGTGGTCTGCAAAAGATCAATAGGCATTTGCTTGAGACCAGTTAGGTTTTAAGTACGCAGTAGATGATTGAGATGTGCTCCTCCTCCCTGAAACATCAATATGAACCCATGTTTCACCTGATTGGATGAACACTCCACTCACTCGGTTGACTTTTGCCTGCTATTATCACCTGGAATAACATGGAAAATTTCTTCTTACTATTATTACATTTTTTGTTTTTCATGAGGATCAGGAGTTTTCAGAGGCAGTGAGTCACATTATTATCTAAATGGTCCGACTTCCAGCTGCCAGAATTCTCAGTATCCTCAACCTTGTAGAAAACCGAAGCTTGCAAGATTCATGAGGTTATTTTGAATTAATCTCAAATTAAACTCTTCTCTAATTTTGGTTGGGACTCATTGCTACTGCAGTCTGGATATAGATTATGATTCAGAACTGTTTATGTTTTACTTTATTTGTCTTGAAAATGGAGGACAGCCATGGTTTAATACTTTATTCCGCTGTATAGTCTCTATTAATTCTCTACTTCAAGACTAACTTTACTTTGACTGAAACCGCCTGATCTGATCATGTTTATGCATTTTTCTGTCATTTTTCTGTCACCCAAGATGCAAAGTGTGCCCGCTCACGTTCTTAACCAAGTCAGAGATGCAGATTCACTCCAAGTCCCACACGGAGGCCAAACCACACAAGTGTCCCCACTGCTCCAAGACGTTCGCCAACGCCTCCTACCTTTCCCAGCACCTGCGCATCCACCTGGGGATCAAACCCTACCACTGCTCCTACTGCGAGAACTCGTTCCGTCAGCTGTCACACCTGCAGCAGCACACCAGGTCGGGCCAGCTGTGAACACAAAGCAGGGCAAAGTCTACTCAGTGCGGTGTTAGGCAGATTACTAACCTTTTAGAAGTTGTGTTTTTTTTTTTCTTGCTTCAAATTTGTCAGCTGCCATTTACACCTCTGGCACCTCACATGGCAGGGGATTTCTCTTATGGTATAATAGATGCATCAAGTTTGCGACTAAAATTATGTGGCAAGAGGAGTTATAGAATCTGTTTGATGAGAAAGGTGGCTTTAAAAACATACATTTTTAGCAATTTTTAACTTTGCTTCTTTTGCCACAGAATCCACACTGGCGATAGGCCTTATAAATGTGCTCACCCTGGATGTGAAAAGGCTTTTACCCAGCTGTCTAACCTCCAGGTCAGTACATGTACATAGCTTCATTCTCCCACTCTAGTTGTTCCAACAGGAACTGTCACTTTACACCGAGGTGGACAACTACACAGCGGAGAAATGAGCAGGTGCACTGCTTTGATTGACTGTACATCATAAATGTCAAAATTAAAAACATCTATCTGTTTCTTCCCCAACAGTCGCACCAGAGGCAGCACAATAAAGACAAGCCGTATAAATGTCCTAACTGCTACCGTGCCTACTCAGACTCCGCATCATTGCAGATCCACTTGTCAGCGCATGCCATCAAAAACGCTAAGGCCTACTGCTGTAGCATGTGCGGCCGGGCATACACCTCAGTGAGTAAACCACAGGTTATCTGTTTGTTATCTTCCTGTGTGTCAGATTTTCCCAGTGTGCCAGACGGACTGTTCATATGGCTGATATGATGATGACCTTTGATGATAGTCTGGCTCACCTGGCTTGAAACCAGCCGTGTTTCCGGTTTGTGATATTTAACATTTCAAGGCGCTCTCGCTCCTGTCCAAACAGACAGAAACAAAGTGAATACATTTTTATATATATATATATATATATATATATATATAAAAAAGGGTCCACTTGTCATTTTGAGATACAGGGGGGAAAAGTATGTCACAAAGTATGCAGCGAAGTATGCAACAGATTAACTTGGAGCTGAAACGATTTATTGTTTATTCACTCGTCAGAAAAATAATTAAAAACTAGTTTGGGTTATTTATTTATAGTAATATTTACTGGTTCAAGCTTCTAAATTTAATCTAATGTGAATATTTGCTGGTTTTTCTTCATTGATAATAAACTGAATATCTTGAACAGTTAGACAAAAAGAGCAATTTTAATATCAGTCAGTTGAGCTCTGGGAAATTGTAATTGATATTTTTTTAAATCACTCTCATATTTTACAAACAAACAAAACAATGAATCAAGAAAATACATGGCAGGTTAATTGAAAAATCATTGTTAGTTGCAGCTCCTGATTTTTTCATATATTTTAGTTTTTTTAAGACAATATTAGCCTCCATTGTTATTTCAATAAGCGCTCTGTAATAGATTAGATGAGTGCTTCTCAACCATGTTCCAGACCAGCTGAGGTGGAAGAGCTTAGGCAGCCACTGTCTTCTCGTCCCGTCGCTTTAAAACTACTGATGTCACATACATCCCGTCTTATTTTTACAAGGTGTTCTGGGAAGGTTTGAGTTGATATGTGACTAAAGAAAATGGTAGGATTTAGTGGCAGATTGCAACCCTACCCATTCCAAGCGTAAAGGAGAAACTATGGTGGCCGTTAAACATGCAAAAACCCCTTCTGGGACACTGTAGAAACATGGCTGTCCAACATGGCGGACAGCATAGAAGAGGACCTTCTGTAGATAAAAACATTCTTATTTTCAGGAGATTATGCAAAAACGATAAGATAGAAATGCATATTATGTTCCATTTCTGCCAATAGATCCTCCTGAATGTTACACCGTTTTAAGATAAAATATCAGTAATTAACAATTCAGGAAATTCAACTGTGATTGATTGATGATGTTTTTATTACTGACTGTTTGTTGTGTTTTAACGTCTTTGTAGGAAACCTACCTTATGAAGCACATGTCCAAACACACGGTGGTGGAGCACCTAGTGAGCCACCAGTCGCCTCAGAGGACCGAGTCCCCCAATATCCCCATACGCATCTCCCTCATCTGAGCTCCCCAGCGGCTCAGCAGCAGGTCGGATTCAGAGTCTACGTTAGGCTGGAGCTTATGAGGCCCTGCACCCACAGCCATCTACATAAGGCTTACATTAGCATTATGACAGCTGACATAAGCATTCAGTTAACAGGCTGCCTCCATCCATCTTGACACAGGCCGTCTGTCAAAAATGAGCACAGCGTTATTTTGTGAATGTAACAATACAGCTAGATGTTGTCCGGAGGATCGAGTGGCAAAGAATGTCTTGCGTCAGATTTAATAAGCACTTTCGTAAGCGTCATGTAAACTGCCGGATGCATTGGCCATGAGAAATGTTTTAGTTTAGTTTTTTTATTTTTCCTCATCCATTAAATGGGTTTTCCAAAATGTGCCAGATGATATTTGCCCTTATAAAAAAAAAAATTGAGAAAGTAGAAAAAAAGCGTTTGCTGGGTGTATTCTGGAGACATCCAAAGATAATCTTAAAGCACTTTTAGGCCTTTGTGGTTTTGGCTCAAATTGTTTCAATCTTGTTGGATGGAAAATGCCAAAGGGCATTACTTGTGGCAGCTAAGAGTTACTTTCTTTGTTTTTACTCACATTTACAGGGTCATCTAAATTTGAAGAAAGGCAATCGGTAGATGACAATTTAAACATTTAATGATTGTATTAAGAAGTTGTAGTATTGACTTGGGGAGGCAAACAAATCGAAGCAACCTGTAAGGGAAGAAAGATGAATGTTTTTTTATTTTCTAAAATCTTTCACTCCGTATTTGATGTTCACCTTTATGGCACCTTTATGATCATAGCACATGATCAAAGAAACACTGCTTTTTACATTACGTTTTCCTCACGTCCCATTAACTAGTGCCATATATGAACCTTGTTGGGGTTTAAAGAGAAAGTCCATCTTGATCTCGTGTGTTTCTGCTTTCTCTACTCAGCTAAGCTTTGACTCTTATTTTCTAAGTATTAGAGTTTGAATACATTGCACATGTATCAGTGCCAGCTCTGCCCTACTTTTTAAATACACCTCAGCTGAAATTTTACTCGAGTGGTAAATTTTAAACCTAAACATTGGACCAAAATGTGAAATTACTGTACAGCTACTCTGACCCAGTTTAAGTATTTTTTAAAAAATCTTTTAATAAGCTTTACCCATTTGGAATAAACTGCAGTATAAGTCATATTCCATAGGTCTATATTATGTTAATGTGGAGGTAATGCTTCTCCTTTTGATTTTTTTTTTTCTCCTTAGTATTCTTTTTAATGTACACAGTATTGTTTGTCGTATTTTTACTGTAACTTTAACCTCTGGATGGTACTAATAGGGTACCCTGTATTCTTCAGGGCACTTAGAAAAGGTGCTACGGCTAGATGCTACGTTGGAGATGGAACTGAGAATAATGTAAAATACATATACAGTATATAGTATGTTTTCAAAAGAATAAAAACTTATTACTCAAGCCACTGGCCTGAAAACAGACATTTACACCAACAACAGACCCTGCCTCTTCAACTTCAACTCTCTCTCTCTAATGGGAAAATGTACATGTTGCTGTACTGTAAATCATGTTACTCATTTATAGTACCTATTTTTAAGTTTTCATAAACATGTTCTGTTTGGGTTTTGTAAAGGTTTACGTATGAACTTACTGTAATTATTTTAGTCTACCCGTATGTTATTAATATTCATGTTTTATATCAGTTATTTACATGTAAGCCTTAACTGTTTTATCACCCCATTTCCATTACTCTGTATTGTGTTCTGCAGTATTCAGTCGTGTAAACATTTTTACTTTCCTTCAGCATGGAGTTCCTGAGCTGTAATCTGTATGATAACTGTTTAACCCATGTTCTCTATGAAAAGATATTGCGTAGATTTATTACACTTTTTCCTGTCTTGCATTGTGGTTTCATATACAGTTTCTAGACAACTAAATATGCACAGCCAAGACTGAGAAGTTAAACTAAGGTTATCAATGTTTAAAAAAGGAAAAAAAGCTTTGTATCTTTACCTTGTTTAATAAACAGACTGTTATAAATTCATCATGGATTGCTTTTACAAAAAACTGTACAAATCTGTTTTTTAGAGAACAGGAAAAAAAAAAATCAAGCATTACATTTGTTATTTATTCACTTTTATTTATGAAAATAGTTTTATGTTTAAAAAAGGTATTTACACAGATACAACAAGTTTCTTGTCCATTAGATCTCGGTTTACATGTCTGTCGCAAATAGGCTTTTGTTATTCAACGTATTCACGCAGCAGCAAGATAAAGTTAGACACTTCATCATTTCAGGCACATTGAAGACAAAATAGACATTGGTTTCCACAGTGTACAACTCTATTATTGACACAAAATAATAATGGTGGTGTGAAATAGTTCATGTGTATACTCTTATGTCACACAGATCTCTTTGTACAACAGTACAAGTGCTTTCTGATGGCGCGCCCCTGGAGGAAACCATTGAGGTTGACCAATGTAAAAAACAGCTTGGGGTGCTGGAAATAGACACAAAAAAGCTCCTGGAATTCTGTGGCATTTCTCGACATTTTGGCTGCTTGTTAAAACTACTTCCAAAGCTGCACATTGTAAATACTGGAGTGGCTAGCAATTGCTGACAAGCAATCGGAGTGACAGAAGGTCCCTGATATTTAAACTGTTTACCACACAGAGTCTATTGAGACACAAAGTGGGTCCACAATATCATCAAAGTTATGTTTGATATAAGAAACTTGAAAATGTTGATCTTTTCTAAGATTGTTTTGACATGGTAAAAGCACAAACACCATAGGCCTTTTTTCATTGAAAATACTGCCACAATTAAATTTAACGGGGGGAAAATACACACAATGATATACTGTTATACCCACTTGTTTATTCCGTTGCTACATTTTTCATTTACAAAAGGTAAACACGAGTAAAACTCATAAAGTGCTTAGTAGTTTAAACTAGTCTCATTTAAAACTCGCTCATGAAATGTCTTTTTGACATTCACATTGTCTTATCTTGTACCCTTACATTAAAAAAATATATAGAATCTTTCCTATAAACCAACATGAGGCTTTCAAGCATTCTGATTTGCTTTGGTGTGCTGACGCAAACTGACTAACCTCCCACATACATGCGCACAACTGTGTATACAGACAAGATTGTACCATGTGTTTAAATTCTCTTATTACATGTTTCTTTTTAAATATGTCGTAAAACATATTTGATTGACACTCGCACAGGGCTTTTTTTTTTTTTTTTTTACAAATCCCCCAAATGTTCACCCTCAGTCTGATTCTGGATTAAAAACAAAAAAGAAAAAGGACTTGCAAGCCAAACAAGAAAGCTTTGCAAAACAAAAGTGATATCACCCTGAGGAAAACTGCAGTGGAAGCTCCCTTTCATTATTACTGCCTTTTAACAAATGATTATTTGCATTCTACGTATTTTTTTCACTCCTTTATTCAAATTTTCGTCTCCAGTGGAAGCGGCGGATGCTGTTGTACTAACCCAATACGTTGTCGCTCAGTCTCACTGTTGCAAACACAGGCCAACAACCTCCCACCTCTCATACCTGCTCGCTGTTGTTTGAGCTTTCCTCTGTGCCTTTAATATCTGGAGGAACCAATGGGGAGGTGAGATTCAGGTAGCCCTGCTCTGATGGTTGGTGCGTGGAGACGGACGCTCGAGTGCCGTCCACCGCCGCACGGTCGCTCACCTTCACACGGCAGATTGCGTCCAGGATGTCCAGCGCGTCACACGAACCTGATGCCAGTCTGGTGACAGACGTAGTGAGAAAATGCACAGACAAGCATTCACCTATACGTAGACTGTCATTACAAGGAAATTAAGTTAAGCCTTACCTTAGCGTAGAAGTATGCAGGATGCCATCACAGACACTTTCAGGGGGAAGCACTTTCTTGGCATTCTGTTGAGCGTTTATACCATTTAGGGTCAAAACACATCAATCGTTTTTATCATAATAAAAGAAGCGACGTGTCACCCATTTTACATTAGGTCAAGCCGCTTCTCTTACCTTTAAAAACCTACAACCTAGACAACATAGAGAATTGTGAATTTTGGGCAGCATGTCCCATTGTGGCATAAAAGATCTGTATGGTGTTACCTCCAGGCTGTAGAACGACTGGACATTCCTCAGGGCTCGCTCTAAGGAACTGACTTGATTGGAGAGCTTCAGGGTCCGATCTTGAAGTTGTCTGTTTTCCACTTCTAAGACGTTGACTCTAGAACAAAGATTAAGTTCCCCCTTATTTGCAAAGATAATTGACAAAATATGTGCTTTATGTCTTGAATAAAGCCGAGTTTACAATGTTGCAGGGAAACGTTGCAGCAGTGTCAACTGGTTCGTCTCAGCTCAACTGAAGCCAGCTGATGGCATCATGTGTGACTCACAGCTTGTCAGATCTCCAGTGGCTGGTTTAAGAATGTAAGGCACGTCACCCGTTTCAACAGCTTGTAGCAAAGTCAGCTGTCAAGTCAGCTATAAACTGTCAGCTGGTCAAAATAGCAGAGTTTTGGAGGAAGGAAAGAGGATCACCTCATCAATTTGTTTGAGGAACAACCATGTCTGTGATACAAGCCTTCAGATGTACTCAAATGAAGAGCACTCATTGATGGCTCCAAATTCTCCACCCTGATCAATAACAGCTGCAATGTGATACTTCAGTCAACTTAACATACATATATAGATTTGATATCAAATCCTAACATTAGTGGACGATCAATATGGGTTTTCAATGGCCGATATTTAGAGAGCAGGGTGACTGATGGCCGATACGTAATGCCGATATCAAAACAACGAAAGTCATATAGTTGACTATAGTTCCATTATTTCATGCACGTTACAATCTAATATACATGGTTATCTTAGCCAGTAACGTGTTTAGATTTGTATTAATTAATGAAACATAATTTACATTGGTTTATGCTGTAGATTTCAGAAGGTGACTGGTATTTAAAGGAGAGCGTCCTGAGAGATGTCAGTATGTCAGAAGTGACATCACTCATTTGCATTATTATAACACACACACACACACACACACACACACACACACACACACACACACACACACACTTACAGCAGGATGCATGAGGGTCTGGAAACTGACTCATGGTCAACATTGTTCCACAGCAGCCCCACTGAAAGGCTGCCTGTAGATCAGAATCAGAAATACAAATAATACTAATACTAATTGATCCCGGGGGGGTTTTATCAGTCTTGTGTTCTCAAAATGCCAGATAATTAGTCTGATTAATCAGTATATCTACACCCAACACTAAAATTTTCCAAAATAAGCAATCCAACTGAGAAGGTATGCATGTAAAAACTATTCATAGTGTGACTCATTACGATACCTGTGTTGGACAGTGGAGGCGGTCCTCATGCCTTTGCTGCCCATTTCCTCTGCCTCACTTATCTTCCGCAACAACTCCCTCTTCTCCTCCAAAAGCTTCTCATTTTCTTCTGTCACTGTTTGGATCCTCTCTTTCTCCTGTAAGCCATCAGGGGGAGGCGAGACGAAGAAATATATAACATAAATACTTTTCTGGCACAAACATCTCTTGTGGGATATCTAGAAATAAATAGACTCAGACAGTGTTCTGTGACTGTGTAAGACCTTTAGCGAGAGGCTGGAGGCCAGCCCCAGGTCGTTCTCCAGTTTCTGGATGATGCGGTCCCTCTGTGCAGTCGCCTTGAGAAAGATCTGCTTGGCCTGACGCAGCTTGGTTTTGTGCTGACTCTGCTTTTCGTTGTACTTCCTGTTTAAAAGGAACAGAAGAAATAAACCACAGGAAAAGGAACAACGTCCGTACGTCTTAATTGCTGATTATGCTATAATCTTATTCAGCTGATCAGAAAATGCATGGTAGTTGTTTTCATAATACTGTGTTGAATGTATATATCTATATTCGTGCATGAGTGTCTGTGTGTGTGTCTCACCGGACATGTGTGTCCAGCTGGAGGAGAACTTGCTGCAGCTCCCCCTGCAGTCTGTCACACTCCTGCTGAGTGGCCACTAATTCCTCCTGCAGTCTGTGGCTTGACTTCTGACTGTCTCTCGCCTGTAGGACACATGTTGGTAACACGTTTGTCTATACCTAAATTCAAACTGGTTTTAACACATTTTGAGATATTGTTAAATATAAATACACCCATCAGCCACCCACTGAGAGGTGCCATGATAACCAGATAATCAGTGTTACTCACTTCACCTGTCAGTGCTCATAATGTTATCGCTGATCGGTGTGTATAAACAATAAACATGACAAGCAGTTTAATGAGAAGACTGTGTACACTGACTTTGTAAACATGCCCGTCAAAAGTCAAGCACTACTTAATGATTACAGAAAAAGAATGATAATATGATGATATGAATACAGTAAAAAAAAAAGGTTTTATCACCCTGCTCTGGGAACTTACTGGATTGCAGCTACTGACTGAAATCTTTAAAGAGCTCATGATAGGACATGGAGATAAAGTAACAAACTGTATAAACATTGTTTTGGGTATGAGCTGCCAGCACAGCAAAAATACAAGGTGTAACGTTGTGTTACATTACTATTAATTGATGAGAACTGAAAAATGCAAACTTTTCAAAACGGGTTTAAAAAAAAAACATTTAAATTTGAATCCTATGTAAGTTGTAAATCACATTTGATCAAAATATTTAAAAGAATTGCGAAATAGACATATTAGGAGTGTAAAAGGTGCCTCAGGTGTCTAAAAAACCCTACAGTTGCATCTGATGAACTGTTGTAACTGCTGTTCCTTACTTCCTCTCTGGCCTTGCTAAGCTCAGCCTCCAGGATGGTCAGACGAGTGTCCAGCTGCTGGGTGCGGTGGCTGAGCTCTGCATTTGTCCTGTTCACGGAGGCCTCCTTCAGCCTCAGGGAGCGCACCTGCTGCTGCAGCTCCTCCTCACGCTGCTCTAACAGCTTTCTGAGATAGGAAATGGAGGAGAAGATGGATAGAAGGATGGTCAACAAAAAGAGTGGCTCAGAATTATGCCTCAAAACTATGGCACTACTACTGGGACTAGGTCAAACTGTGCAGTGTCAGTAGCACCTGGTGATGTGCTCCTCCTGCTGCCTGGCTCTCAAGGCTGACAAGGTGTCAGACAAATCCCTGCTGTCCCTCTCCAGGCGGCTGCTATCACCGGCCCGGGCTTCCTCCACGCGCAGCTGGTGCTGGGCACTCTTAAGCTGCTGCTGCAGCTCCAACACCTACCATCACAACAGAGCCACAGGCTCAGTGAGACAAAGCTACACACAGTAGATATGCCAGTGTGCCAGTGTTACCAAATCGCCCAGTTAACTCTGGGCTTACCAACCAAACTATCAGAGTCCTCATACAGTAACAGCGGAATTTGTAATCCAATTACGTGCAACATCAACAGAAGCAGCAGATTAACATCACATTAGATGAGAGCGTTGATTCCTGTGTAGAAACCACGCCAGCACTGACCTTCTTGTCAGCAGCGATGAGCCGCGCCCTCTCAGCCTGCAGGTCCTCCTGCAGACTGGAGGTAGCACTGCGGTTTGTGGAGTTGCGTGCCAGTTCCAACTCCAGTTCTCTGATTTTCTGCTGCTGACGTTCACACTCGGCCGCCTGAGTGTGGCTGCTCTGTTCCACCTGGACCAGCTTGGTCTGGACCTGCTTTAGCTCTGCACAAAGCTGAAGGAAGTGCATGAGACAACAGAGCGTAAACACAAAAACAGATGCTTAACACCGGTGTGACAACCCCTCTGACAATTATAGTTTTATAGTGCCTTTCTTACAGTTTCACATTGGCATCATGGTAAATTCACAGTTAGGTGGCTGGGCAACTAATAGAGTGATTAGGGTGATGGTGAAGTGCTAAAGGTGCACTTTGGTACTGACCTTGAGTTTTTCTTGGTCCAGCAAGGTGTTGTGTCTCTTCAGGTCCATGTTCTTCTCCTTCTCGTAGCGCAGCTCTCTCTCTGCAGAGGAGAACAGGCTCTGGGCCCTTTGCAGGTCCTGCTTCATCTGTTTAGCCTCCTCTGCCCTCTGGCTCAGCACTAAGTCCAGGGACTGAAAAGGCAGATGAGAGACAAAGTTTGGATATGTTTGTGCTGAAGGGCAGTGCAGATAATTACAGGTAGGCAAGTGTGGAATATAATTTGAGAGTCAGCTTCCATAAAAAGGATGATACACCGCTGGAACTGGGAGACCAAAAGCTTTTGCGTTAAGTCATCAGCATTTATCATGAATACAAAAGAGAGGACAATTTCCATAAATACTACAGGCTAAGCTATAGAAATTTTTGAAAAAGTTGACTTGTATTATTGTATTAAGTATAAAAGCACAGTGCAGATGCTGTGATATGAAAAGCAAAGCAATGAAAAGCCACTAAACTGAAACTCAAACACAAAGGAGACAGTGATTATAGGAGATCTTAAATTTAACTGCAGAGGCAACATGGCTGTCTGGGCATGTTAAGGTTATGATCGTACCTACCTTGATGCGTGCCTGGGCTTCATTGACCTGAGCCTGCAGGGCCAGTTGGTGCTGAGAGGCCAGCTGCCGCTCCTCCCCCAGCTTGGTCTGCAAATGATTCAGGTCCTGCTTCAGACATGAAAACTAAAGAAGAACAGAACATAACATAACACACCCACACACACATATGTATGAATCGGGTTGAGTACCAACGCTGGACAAATTGAAGAGACTCCCAGCCCTGCCAGTGTGGTGGTGGACATCACAGATGACAGCAGCCTTTCCTCTTCGGGTAAGTCTAGGATTTTTAATGCCAACCGCAAATCATGCATGTCAAGTCAGCTAGCAAACACCGTTGTCATTCAACAGCACGAGTGACAACGTGTGCTATGTCGTTAACTTAATATTGTGTTCAATTTGGCCCTGGAAATAAAAGGGTATTGTTTTTTGACAAAGTGTGTGTAGTTTTGTTTTTTTAAGTACCGGTTCGAAAACCGTTTAAGCACCGGAACCGTTATCGGTATCGGATAAAACCCAACCAATACCCAACCCTATGTATGAATCATATTTGATACTGGCAGAGGAAATTCCCTTTATGCTCCCCTCCCTATAAACAGGTCAGAGGTTAAAAAAAGGTTAAAAGCTTTGGTTTATGAGCTGGTGGGGATCCAGTCTTGCTCGAGGACGCAAAAGCTGGAAAAACAGCACTTTGAACCGGGGCTCTAATGTTGGAGGACATTCTACTCCACCTTGTTACCCAATTTCTGAACATAATAAATATGATTTCACATATGAACCTTTTTACAAATCAAATGACCCTCTCAAAGAATCCAGTTACCTGATCCACACCCTCATCCTTGGTCCTCTCCACTGGACTCAGCCTAGATTCGACATGAGCTGTGTGCAGCTCAAGCTTCTGGCTGCTATGAAGTGCTTCTTTTGTAGAGGAGAGCTGCTCTTGATGCCACTTGAGCTGCTCTTTGAGGCGCTTTATCTCGAGATCCAGTCTCTCTCTTTCCCCCTCAGTCGTCAGCTTCTCCTGGACACTGGAGTTCAGCTTGGCCCGGAGGTCGGACGTCTGGAGCCGCTCAGAAACCATCTCATCCCTGGAAAATATGCACATTTATGCAAAACAAGTAAGCTCCAGTGTTCCAGCTCTTTCTTGTGACTGACAATAATACATAAGTACCAGCTGCAGTGATGTCACTCATCTCCCAACATTGATCTACTTCAACCCACATCTCAAAAATACTACTGAATGAGCTAATACATTTCACACTGTGAACTCTGGAAAGATAACAACCTCAAGGCGCTGTGTGCTGTCTGGAGGCTGCTAAGTTCAGCATTTAGTCGGTCAGCCTGCTCCTGCAGCTGGTCCACCTGAAGCCTGTTTTCCCTGAGGTCCTCTTGGGTCCGGTTACTGTCCTTGTAACGTTCCAACTCGCTTTGGAGCCGGCTGTGGGCACGCTCCATTTGGGCCACCTGTCAGACAAAGAGGCAAAGACAGAAAGATAGAGTATTGTTATATTGTTTTTGTAAACACTAATTTGTCAGCAAGTGCAATGGACATGTTTGCTTATTAACATTATGCTTTACTGATCTATTTTGCACACCATGCATTCAACCAGTAATGTATACTGTGTTTTTTTATTTATATATTTTCACTTAATCTTTATTTCTATTTAAATATTTCCTGTATTTAACAACCATTTGCCATCAACGATAGCAAGCAGACTTGTAGAATTAACAAACCTTTTCCTCCAGAACTGCTTTTTCCCCCTTGACTTGTGTAAGGCTTTTGATGAGCGTTTTCCCTTGTTGACATTCGGTCTGAAGGCTGTTGACCTCAAGTCTCAGCTTCTTCAGCTCTCGCTCACCTATCTGCAAAGCCTTTGGTGTAGAGAATGAGGGAATCATATACAGTTTCTGTGTGGCTCGTAACTCTAACTTTCCTTTTTTAATACAACAGCAACTCTTCGCTTCAGAATGACACCTCTTGAACTGTAAATCAAATTTCACATATGTGAAGCTGTGGTTGCCTGATATCAGACAGTATTATCAACTCCATTTTAGTGGAGTAGGCGGATCCAAAGGTCTGCCCCTAGACAATAGCTGTGGTGGTCAGACGAAGCACTGGATATGTGCAGTTTTTACCTCCTTGTCTTTTTTGAGGGCAGCCTGGGCAGCACTGAGGTCTACCTCCAGCTGTTTCCTCCAGTCCTTCTCCTCCGTCAGACGAGCCTCTAGCAGAGCCAGTCTCTCCTGACTGCTGTCCCTTAGGTGCTTTATACATGGTGTGAGGGGAACACAAAGCATTAACAGGTGGCACTGAGTCATGAAATTTGACGCATATACATTCTTTTGATGTATCACCATTGAATTTCTGTAGGCTGATTGTTTTTTTCCATCTTTTTCACATTTAACTTTCTATGTATGGCAATCTGAGAGGACGGTACAGTAAGAATTTCACTGTACAGTAACACATGGGATCCTACAACAGTTTCCTCTAATTTTATGCAGCACAGGTGGATGGGCCTTACTCGTCTCTTTATTGTGCTGTTGCTGCTTATTATATAAAAAAACTATTTCAACTTTGTTTTACATTTTAAACAATAGGATCACACTTTTTGTGCTTCGGATGTAGCTTTGAATAAATAACAGTTATTCTTTTTAAATGTTTGTAGCTGAGGTCATCACAAGTTGTCCTGGCTGTGGTGACACACCGATGTGAAATAAATACTGTGGAAATTAGTCAAGAGTGAGTCATTTCTTACCATTTGTAAGAAGGACTCAGTGGGTTTCACCTCTTCTCCGTTCTTCAACATTTTTTCTTGGGCATCCTGCTTCTTCAGCTCTGCCTCCAGGCATTTGATCTGCATTCACCAGTTAAGATTATTGCTATTATTAAAAAGACGACTGCTTCAAAAAGACAAGGACTGGGATTAATGAACATCTGTGAAACTAGCTTTCTTGTTTGTTTCTTGAATGTTCATAAACCACAATAAAGCTCAGTAAATAATTGATCAACTTTTCATCCAGATAAGACAATGAAAATAGATTTTGAGCAAGGATTTAGTGCTGCTCATTACCCTCCTGTGGAGTCCCTCCAGTTCTCCCTCGTGGCGATGCCTCTCCTCCTTGCTGGTGTTCTGGGCCTCACCCAGCAGTGCCTCCAGCTCCTCATTCCTCTCCTCCAGCTCTTCCTGGTCCTTGCGTAGCCTCTGGAGTTGCCGTTGCAGCTCCCTCACCTGTACAAGCCCATCTTCCATCGCCTCACGACACCTGACAGAGAATGATGGTGATTAAAGTCAGAGAGAGCAGGTGGGAACTTTAATTTCTCAAATTATTAACTAGGCTGCAGATATTGAGGAATTAATATAGTTACCGTTTGTGAATGTAATCTTTTTCGTGGCCAGACAGATTGTTGTGTGGTTCACCGCTAATGCTCTTGTCCTTTCGATCCTCTTTGGCTACAACTTCTTGGTCGGCATCATTTATTGCCAACTGGACAAACACAACACCAAACAATGCCAAGCTGCTGCAACACATTTAAAGTTTTTACTTACATTTTTAAAAAGGAGGAAAATACCAACCTGGTCCAAGAGATCTTTCTTCTCAGATTCTAAAGAGCGGACTCTCTCCCTAAGAGATCTGTTCTCAGCATCCAGTCTGTCGTTTTGCTCTTTGGCTCGCTGCAGCTTCATCATATCTGTGAAGAGATCAAACCATGACCATGAACATCTATAACAAATTATATTAGACATTAATGTTTTTTTTTGTTTCTGTTTTGCCTTTTAAACCTTATTGCAATATTACACATTATTTCACAAATATACTGTATGTACTAATTATGATGATAATAAGAACCATGGCAATTGAGGGGAAGGGAGTCAATTTCTCCAGAACAGTTGATTTGTTAAGAAACATGTATTCTTGATCAAATGAAACTGCATGAAGTATTTTAACTTACTGATGTGACTTTCTGTTAGGACTATCAGTATTCATAACCAGTCTGGTTATGCAACATTGTTTTCTAGCCAAATGTGGCAGCTGCTCTAAGATTTGACTGAGCCTCCTCAGAAAAGTCAAAGATTCAGCCAAAACTTTACCAGTATGAGCGGAAACATACCAACATTATTAAAAATGTTGCCGCAGCCTGGTCTGAAAGTCACACACTGAACGGCAGTTAAGTTCACACCCAAGTCTCTCTCACCACATTGTTTCAGTTTGTCCACTTCCTTCCTCAGGTTTTCTACTTCTTGGACTGTTCCCTGCAGCTCAGATCCTGAGATTATAAGCATATTTTTTAACTCTATAAAGATGTCTTTTAAAACACCTTTTCATATGCTGTTAATTACTTCCTGTAGCTGGTTATAATAACACACCAGTTCACATTAAAAATGTGGGCTACTGATGAAAAATAAATGTATAACATAACATTTAATATTGAGATTTCAGCAGGGGAAATTACTGTATGTGGATATTAAAACTTTAAAAAGGTCAGAGACAACCAGCTGGGTAGACAAGGGACTGGGGCTGTATGTGTAAATGTGGGCAATTCTGGCTACATGGGATACATGTGATGGGTAATGCCATCATGTGTATGTTTCTTACAACCGATTACTTTAGCAACAATGTGCAATATACAAAACTGTAAGTGTATACAATCTTCTCAAAAGAATCTCAAAGTCTAATACAAATTCACAATTCTGTACTGTAAATCTTTGCAACATACCACTTGGATCTAGGTTGTTGTTTTTGGAAACATCCAGCTCATTGGTGAGTCTGCGGATATCCTGATGAGCCATTGCCAGCCTCCTAGATGCCTCTTCCAGGTCCCGCTCAAGCCTCTGGCGCTCAATTCGCTCCCGGGAAATCTCCTCACTGTGAGCCTGATGTAAAAGAATAAAGCCTGAATGGTTAGAGTGGGTGGAGTGCAGCAGGAAAGAAGAATGGTAGTCAAGACTGGAGATTGGCCCAACATGCTGTTGTAAAAGACATGCATTCTGAGGTTGAGATTCATCATCACTGCTGGCCTGGAAAGGATCAAGGGCAACAATCTTATATGCCAGCATTCACCTGCATTGAGAGACCAGTGGGTCAAAAAGTACATGCTGTTACCAGTGACATGCCATTACTGTTCCACCCATTTCGAGCACTCGTCAGTTGTTAGAAAATGACATTCACAGATGTGTTACTGAGACAAGCAATGTCGTCTGCATCGTAGTGGTCATGCAGATATCAAGGCACATAGTCAGCGTGGAATGTATTTAAAAAAGTAGTACCACTCTGAAACAAGCTCTTTATCATAACATCAGCGTTAGTTACTTAGTTAGTATAAGCTGCGAGGTGGAAACCTACAGGGGTAATATTGTGTTTGTTCTGACCAGACCTGCGCAGCCCAAACAGCTTCTTCAATGGACTCTGGGATGAACACTGCTGAGGAGAAAGACCCATGTGTGTAGAATCACAACAGACACTACATAACTGTCACGTGGTATCCCTGTACTTTGGAAAACATAGGTTCTTCTTTTCTCCACAAACTTAATCCAACCTGAAGTTATGACCAGATAACTCAGCCACAGCATGACAATTACCTCACCTTCGTTACATTATCTATGGTTTTCTGCATATCCTCTCTGTGCTGCCTTATCTCCTCCCCCATTCTCTGGTGAATATGCTCCTGTCCAAGTGTCACAGAGAGACAGAGACTCACTTATCCACGTTTATATGGTCTCTGCATTTGCCTTGGATAGTTAACTATTAGGTTAGGACATGTTTATTTAAAAAGTTAACATATAAAGACTATACATTCATTGTTCAAGATGGTGGAGGCTGTGCACTTCCTCTAGAAGCCTGACATTTACAGTTCAAATTGTGAAAATGAACTACACCAACATAACATCTAATGTACGTAGGTCAGTCCTTTACCTGGTGGTGGGCTTCCCTCAAGCTGTCAGTGAGGCTCTGACTTTCCAATCTTCTCTCAGTGGCCTCTAGCCTTTCCAGTAGTGTGGCCCTCTCCACCAGCAGGTAGGCCACCTGCTCACTGGGGCTGCTCAAACCCATCTCCCCGAGGTCCTCCTGAGCCAACAACTCCGCCAGCTCCTTGCTCTGACTCTCTGAAAGAAAGCAGAGTTTTCCACTGGTCAGCAGTTTGATAGAACATCAACAAATTAGTACACAAGTACTGCTGTGTGGAAGTAGATTTAGGATAAACATTTTAGATCAATTCAATGACATTTTTCAGATCAATTAAATTTTAGACCATTCATGGCAAATAAAAATGTGTGTTGGGAATGCTCTGCTCAGGAGCCATGGAGAGCCAGGCTAGGCAACAACCCAAATGAAAGAAAGCCAACATTGCACTACATTTGACACTGAATTCACCTTGTTGTTGTCTGATCTGGTGAAGCTCTTGTCGCAAGTGTTCATTGTCTCTTTCATAGTCTGCAGTCAGACACTCACGCTCTTCCAGCAGCCCACGAATATGTGCAACATAACTCTCCACCTGGCAGACAAAGTGTAATTCAGCTGTGACTGACCATTTTCATAGTTTCAATAAAAAGTAGGAGCACACTACGTTAGGCTGGAAGCTTTCCATCATTTACAATCAGATTACAAGAGTTGGTGAAGTAAAACTCCAAAGAATCCAAAGTTCTCACCTCCTTCATCTCATTGGCCTGCTGGGTGCGTACAGTCTGCAGCTCCTGGGTGGCTGACTGGAGCTTTGCCTCACTGTTGAGCAGCTGCTGCCATAAGTGACGCTGTCGCTCCTCAACACTGGCCCCAGGAGGCAAGCCATCCTCCTGAAGCCGCATAGAAATCTGGTCCAGCTCAGTCCGCACCTGAGAACACAGAGAGGGAGCTGAATGTTTTGAGACCAGATATCATATTTACAAGTAAAGTAATCTGTTATGTTGTAAGATTTGTAAGAGTTCATAAAGTGAAATACCTCTAAGTATTGTGGTGAATCAAGTAGTATCGACAAATTAAGTTTGTCTGTAAATGAGTAGCCTTGGGCATAATTCTTGTCATTATAAAGCTTTGCTTGTTGCAGTATAACACACCTCAAGTCAAGTGTCAATTAGCTAAAAGCTGGTACAATTCCAAATAACTTCTTCTGCTGTATGCTGCTTTTCTGAATATGACACACTAGAACACCTGCAGCATTATTACTCGCAAATTACTTATTTTGCCAAATAAAATCCAGCAAACTATTCTGCAAACTGCAGCACTGATAAAAGCATTCAACATGAAGGTTGTCAGGCTCGCTGAAAACTGATCCATGTGTGTGACACATAGGAGAAGGCTACAACATCAGAGCGGCATGCCAGTACTAAACACCTGTTGCTGAATACAATACTGTACAATGTAGGGCTTGTAACTTGAGCAGGTCCCCCATGCAGCACTTAATCTACTAGTAAGAGCGGCCAGAGCTCCAGCAACATGCACCATATTGTCACAAGCTGGGTATCAGGTCTCACATGCCTGTTGTACTTAAACATCACAGCAACTGCTCTTTGCTGCTGCCATTGTGGAACAAACGGCTAAAAGATCAAACATTAACAACAAATGCCATCTTCCTTCTGTTATCTGTGCAAGATGTATTAACAGCCACTTTCACGTGTAAATCATTCATTTTTACAGTAACTTATAGTTAAGTTAAAAACAAACTGCAGACACTGTGGCCAGTGGATGTAAAAGCCAACAAAACAAAGGAAACATTTTTGAGAAACAGTTCTAACAAATATTTCTGGTGTCGAACGCTGGAACAAAGCATCCCAACTGTGGCTGGCATTATGTTATCTGTAGGCAAAATAACAACTATGAACGTTACCTCTTCGCGATCCATGGCCATGCATCAAGTTTGATGAAGGTGCATCTGTGAATGATTAACTTTTTTCCTCAATGTTAAAAGTGCTGATCCCAAGCAACAATTTATTCAACATAACACAGCAGAATTTGCAATGATGTGGCCAAGATCAGCAGATCCTCAAACTTCATCACTCCCATTGTTGTTGAAATCCATCCATGGAAACGTCTCTTGTCCTTGAGGTTCTCCTGTGAACGATGAGATACTTCAGAACAATGCTGTCATGTTAGGACCTGCAGTTACAAGCTTAGAGATTAGACCAGCTTCCTCAGTTTAAACAAGCCACACTCCAGTTTAACAGCTGAGGCTATGCAAAGCTTCAAGCTGATTAGCTATGTTGGATCTGCTGCTATATTATCATGTTATGGGACATTTAACATGGGCAGCAATAAGGGTAACACCTCTATCATCAGAGCAGGCGTTTTCTTGTCCGGCATTTGAAAACGTTGCGTTCAGCAACGCAGTGGGGACAGTGATGCTAGAGTTACTCCCAGTAAGTTAACGACTTCTGAGTTAAAAGTCTTTGTTTTCCAGCCAACTATTCTTCCCAAAATGTCTGACGAGGAGGAGCAAACGAGGGTTTTTTTGTAGGACAACCACTTGCATTCCTTTTGGCCACGCAAGCCCACTGGTCAGAAAGATGTGGTTCTCTAATAATCACAGATTTGCTGCCGTGTTAAGCTTGTAAATAACCAGCACTGACAACTGCGACTACCCGTAGCGCTAGCTGGTTAGCAAAGTTAGTTTCAAAGTTATCGTAGTTCACGTTCAGCTAACACTAGCTTGCTAACATTAGCCGTAGCTTTCTCCAGTGGCCGCAACTGGTGGACGCCGTGAGGTTCTCGTTGTGATAAATGAAAACTCCTGCTTAAACTCTAACTCCCACGCAGTGGTGAAGGTGAGTATGCACTGTGCGGTTAAAGTTATACTCACCTTTTAATGGGTAAAGGCGACAATAAAGCGGAGTGCTGAGGACAGGCGTGGCGGAGTGAATTGGCTTCTACTAGCACCTAGGCAACGGACCGTACCATCCTATGGATGCGGGGGGGGGGTCAATCCATCAGGGACGTTGCAACCAATTAACTTATGGTGTTAGAGTTAGTTTAGAATAAAATATCACAAGGAATATTGTGTCAACGACAGCTTTACAATTTATCACTAGTATTAACCCTAATGAGTTTGCTAACCGAGATAGGGCTTAGTTTAGCCTAAAATAAAGTTGCCCACTGCACCTAATGTATATAGTAATGTGTATAGGATGGGTCAAATGCAGAGGACAAGTTTCATTTCATGTATGTAAAATGCTGTATATACTGTGAAAATTACAATAAAAAGACTTTTTTTTTTTATCTAAACCATCTTGATCTCGAAAATTAGGTGCATCCTTGGCAACCAGTAAGTAATCCAGAAAAAGGTTTAGTTTTGAATGTATGTAACCTATACATTCAATCTTAATCGATAGGCTCGTTCGCCTATAGTGACAAAAAGCTGCAGTCAGGTCAGTTTCCATCAGCCTTCAAAGAATATACAGAAAGTAACAGGAACGTTATAAATTTATCTTGCCAGTATATTCATTCTATATCTATAATGTTATTATTACTTTTTCTTTTCATATTTCTGTACATTTGTAAATTACTTTGCACTTTACTACTTGATGCTAACTGCATTTCGTTGTTTTGACAATAAAGTTGAATCAAATCAAATTAAATCATGTTGGTCCACTACCTTGCAGACCACGTTTGGATATAAAAATACACTTTATTATTATTATTATAATTATTATTATTATTATCACCAACCACACAAGATATGTTTGTTAATCGATTAAAGCTTCATTGCACAACATGAGACATGAAACAGTCAACAATCTGGAGTTAAATATTAAAATCACACAGACATTTAGGGGGAAAAACTGGTCTTTGTTGTGCAAACTAAGAGCCAATCTGCTCCTGGATCCCATCATGCCCTGGGTCTTGCGGTCGTTGCAGAGAAACTGCGGCACCTGGCTCTAAAACCTGCGGCCGCCTCGATCTCGTGAGGTTATCGTTGTCCACGTGTGCACGACGTCAGTGCGAGCCTAATATCGTGCATTAGAGACCAAGCTGTTCTCATTGAGCCATGGATATAAACAGCAGGGGGCGACATAGATAACATTTGTGTTTTTTATGATCCCAGCATTCAGTTCGTAGCTCAACACCCTATAATATTTCTAAAATGAATGGATACAGGTATTATTATTATTATTATTATTATTATTATTACTTTTTTCATGTGCAGAAATACTTTCTCAACTTAGATGTGTAGTTGGCGTTTTAAAACTTAATCATTTGTTGTTTTGCAGTAATCGCCACTGACCCTACCACATGATCTGGAGCATGTTTGCACAGTGTGTCCCGCCCAGATGTTTTCTGTGTGACCAGTGCACTCTGAATGCTCATTATGTTCTGGTGTAGAAATGTGAGCTATGTTGCAGCTGTGTGTTTATTTATTTATTTTCATTTCTACCCCAATAAGACTGGGATCATGAATGGGTGAGGTATAGAAGAATGCTCATTATGCCGGAGAGCAATCCAAGTTGACTGTTTACAGAAGAGCTCTTTTCATGTGGTTTTATGTGCCTCCAACTGCCCATGGGTGGGTCACATTTGAGTCTTTTTTGGATGGTGATGCTGTACTGAGGGACTAGGAGGCAGAGCAAAAGGGAGCTCTGTTCTGCACAGAGGAAATGGGCGTTCTCCTTGCAAAGTCTGGATGAAGTGGTTGAAAAAATAAAGGAGGTGTGGCAATGCTGGAAAGGAGAGGACCACCAAGTGGGGCACAATGTTGTTAGAGTGGTGAGGCTGCTCCTAAGCTGTTCCTGAGATCTGATTGAGAGCAACAGGCAATACCCGGGTAGGTAGATATTTCCTTGACTTTTTAAATGAATACCTTGTTAAATCATGGTGCTAATTTTAAAGCAAAGTTAAAATTAGATTTTAAAGCAAATGTGTCATTGTAGTGATTCTTGCATCACATCTCCTAATAGGTCTAAAAGTAATGGGTTGCAAAAATCAAGCCATCAAAAAGATGCATGTTTTTATTATTAGACATTTTGTGCCAAAGCAAGATAACTTATTTTAACAACCCTGCAACATGTATGTAACATATTTTATTTATTCATTTTATTTTTGTAATCAGCATATTTAAAAATTATTCTTTTCATAACCATTAGTTTTTTAAACCATTTTCACATCATTTTTTTTTTTGCTTTCATTAACTTTCATATGATGGATGAGATTTAGTGTAATGACATAATTTGACTGTAATTGTGACTCCACCGCCCACCCAAATGGACCTCTCTTACAGATAGAGATCTACACAGACAATTTCATCCTGTTTCTTATTTCCCCCTACGTCTGTTTTTTTTGGTCTTACTTTATGTGTACTTACTGCAAACTGAAAGTACTACTACTTCTTCCCTTGCCTCTTTTGAGTTTGCTTGTGCTCTACTGCTGTAGCTACGATGTAAAAGAGCTTTGTAAAATCACAGGCTTTCCCTCAGACTTTAATTTCCTCTGAATTCACAGGCCAAGCAGCTTTAATGAAATCCAAATGTATGCTGAAATACAGATTGTTTACCCTACGCAATGAAAAAAAAAACACCATTCAGAAGGCTAGAGAGGTTAATTGGGTAAATATTTTGGAATCATTTAGACTTCAGTAGGCCCTCTGCAGGTTCTCTGCAGGTTTGTTGTACAACGGCAACACTGAAGGCCAGTCAAGGAGAAGTTTGTTTTTTTTAAATAACTCATTGCACTCTGTTCTGAAGCATTGCAACACAGTGTATACTCTGTTCAGCTACTCACATTTTCCATCCAATGTTTCAAGGCAACGCAGGAACATTCCCTAGCACTCATTTTCACTGTGGAAGCAACAAACTTGTTAAACTGGTCAACTACCATTTATTTGCTAACTGTAATGTTGGATGCAGTTAACCCGGGAAGCCTAAATTTATACTGTTGTGTTTGTTTGTCGGCAGGGAACTCAAAATGGCCTACCTGCTCATGTTTGTGACCCTGCTGCATCTCATCAATCTGGCAATGCTGTTCATTGCAACCATGGAGAAGGTACGAGTCATATTTGGGACGTGATGTTTGTTCACTTTAACTGCATTATTTATCATAAGTGCAACATATCCAGCTGTGTGCATTGTGTCTAATCTCTCTTTAAAGTCCTGGTGGGAGTGGGATGGCATGGAGAACTCAGACCTATGGTACAACTGTAGGTTTGACAACGTTACAGGAGGCTGGTTCTGTGCATCCTCCAAAGAATCTGGTAAGAAACAATTTCATTTTGTACACCTCCATAAAAATTACACAAGTAGGTCAAATCTGAGGACTAAGACTGTTTTTTTAGATGTGGGAATAATTTCCTTTCTCAGAGTGGCTTCAGGCAGTGCAGGTCCTGATGGTTCTCTCGGTGGTCTTCTCCTCGATCTCCTTCCTGGTGTTCCTGGGTCAACTGTTCACCATGTCTAAGGGTGGACTCTTCTACTTCACCGGGCTGTGTCAGGTCTTTGCAGGTAACAGTGGAGTGAAACAATGTGCCACCGTAATGTCTCTGTGTCACAAGACCATTTGGAAATGGGTGATGCTTGCTCTTAGGAACTGGGAGTGGAAGCACATGTCTGATGTCCTTGGCTGGCAAGTAAGCTAAACATTAGGAGACTGGACCCTCTATTTTTTGGGTGCAGCAGAGCTAGAAAATTGTACATCTCCAGTGCGAGTTTGTTGTTGGGCAAGAATCTGCTACCTGATACATTTTTGTACCCTTATCATTTGTACTTTTAGAAATACAATTTTGTACTGCAAGCCAGTAAAAGATACCATTAACCAATGGTATAATAATTGAGTACAGTGTCTTTCCTTTTTTTGTTTTTTTTGGGTGAAAATAGTAAAAATTTTTTTTTTTGGGGGAGGAAGAAAATTTTGGGCCCAAACAAACTGACATACCTCTATTTTTTCCATGTTGAGTGAGTAACACAGCCACATATTTTGCATATTATTAACTTTTCTGTGATACAGTCTCAAGAAAAACTGAAATGTTGTGATGTTTTTATGTTGTTAAGTCCCAGCACAACATGTAGAGGTGGACTGGGGATGGTTGTTGCTATCACTCTATTGTATGTAACATTAATCGAAAGTATATGAAATAAAAAGAGGTTACAAACTTTTTCACACACCTGGTCCTAAAAAAATCCTCATATTTCCCTTTTTTTTTTTTTTTTTTTTTAGGGCTGACTGCTTTTTCTGCAGTTCTCATCTACACATTGCACAATAAGGAAATCCTTCAAGACTCCAGAGAACTGACTGCAGGACACTTTGGCTACTGCTTCATCCTGGCCTGGGTGTGTGTACCCTTGTTGCTGTTTAGTGGGGTCATATACATCCACTTGCGCAAAAAAGAGTGACCAAGAAAAGGAAAAATATGTCAATAACACTATTGGAAAAATACATTTTAATTTGCTTAACTTCTTGTTAATCAGATAAACGAATTTTGCAGGAGTCACAGAGTCACAGTTGCCTATGTTATGGTTTTTGCTCAGGCTTCAGTTAATGTGATTATATGTTTGGAAATAACCAAGAAATAATGGGCTATCTCTTTAGCAAACATTGACTCAATAGCAATATTATTTACAATGCTCGGCTTCTGTTTTAAGACATGTTTACTATATGAGGTTTTTGTTGTTCACTGTTGACCAAGGAATGCAAATTCCAAAGCAGCGTTATGGTTTTTTTTTTTTTAGTGCTGTAGGCCTTCTTTGGCATTTGAACTGCTTTAAATTTTCCCTATAGAGCAGACTGGAAATATATATATTTTTGTACCTGAAGCTGATATGTGGAATATAGCCTATTCAATAGCTGCTTTGCGAGTTGCATTGTTGATACTAAATGTAACCATAAATTATAATAAAGTGCACAATAAATACCATACAAGTCTGTAAAGACATGATTATTTGATGATATATTTAAGCCTTTAAAAAAAAAAAAAAAAACACAGACAATGCCAGGGGACACAAACATAAATCATAATATGTTAAAGAAGTTGTACAAGATAAATAAATAAATAAATGTAAATGTTTGGATTGCTTTCTTATTTTGTAGGGAGTGATGTAACGTATTGTGTGATTTCACTTTCAAAACTTCAAGAATAGGACATTTATGGATGTGTATTTTTGCAAGAATTAGGATCAAATTGGTGACATAATACTGATTTCTTTTACTAGAAGGGTAAGAAGGAAAAAAAAAGCCAAACAATACATTTTCATATGAGAGGGTAAGATAAAAGAAACAACAAACTGGGAAATAAAAGCACAAATATCTTTCCACACAGTATTTTAGTTTCAGCTGTGGCTTTACAAGCAGGGAGGCAGACTGCTGTGGTCGTTGCCATAGCGACCGTAAACTTCCAGTTGCTCAACAACTAGTGTCCATAGGTTCACTTTATGTTGGAAAAGCTAGCTAGCTAATCTCAAACGGACTTTTCTTTTCATAATGGAGGCTAAACCTGACGTTTTGGGGATATCATCCAAGATCATTTCTCTTGCCTTCCCCAAAGGAACAGAGAAGTTGTGTGAACTTTGTCAGAGAGAAGCCCACCTGCAGTGCACCCAGTGTCGGGTCACCTTCTACTGGTAAGCTCGGGTTATGCTAACGTTAGCTATAGCCGGCTGTTCACGGCTGTCGGCACCATTTATTCGGTGGAAGCATAATGTCCAGCATTTCCAGTCGTGTTCATTTTGTGTGCGACTTGGTGAAAGCATGTCTACAGTTTGGACGGTAGGTGGCAGTGTTCGCCATATTTTGTTCACGGCAAAAAAAAAACACGTCGGCACGAAGAGCGTTCATGTGACTGTGTCTTCGAGGAGGAGGAGGAGGAGGAGGGAGGAGGAAGGAACAGCTGGAAATTAAATTACCACAACGGTTATTTTCGTTCATGTGACTGTTGCCTGGGTCTGGTCGATCATTTCAGCTTTTTTATTATTTATTTTTATTTATTTTTTTATGTCAGCTGCATCACCTTTGGCGGCGGTGGACATCCCTGCAGACGTCTCATAAGATGGTGCTCGGTGAAAAGCCTCATTGGCACAGTGTGTGAGAGTGAAGGGGAGAGCATGTGGTCGTAGCCCTCCCTGCAGGGATTTATGTAAAGGGATGAGCCACTAAAGCCAGGAGCTTACAGCCACTTATTGTGCTTGCTTCCCTCTCAGTCTGCAAAAGGAACTACAAGTCAAGCACATTTCTTGAATTGGATGAATTGTTAGCCTACAGGACATTCAGCTGAACCTCCAAACAATGGGTAGAGGGGGAGAAAATGACTTTTCGTTAGAGCTGAACCAAATACAGTAGATTATACATGTGGCCAGTTAAGAGTTGAGCTTTTGTTATTTGTCAGAGCAACAGTGTTATGTCTTTGTAATAGGTTACTTTGGTTTAAAATAAAACTTTAAATCTATCACACTGTTAGGGTTGAGATTTTGAGGTTTATTTGAGGCCTTAATGAGCCAGATCATATTTATACTATTTATAACTATTATCCTGAATAACATTTCCAGTGATCCTTAATTATCAGGCAGATTGAGTAGTATAATGAAAAGAAAGCTCAGCAGAGACCAGAAAGTGCAGTGGGCCCTGCGTTCTGACATGACCCACTGACACACACACACACACACACACACACACACACAGACACAGGCTATGTGAGCGTTACTGTTGATGTGACGTGGCCAGATCACTGCCTTCTGACTGCTTCTGTCTCAAGAAACACAAATGCACTGCAGTGAGCACACATGCTCCTCTGTAGAAAAAAACGCAAGGAAAACCAAGACAGTTTCCACAGAAGTGTGCAGGAGAGGAGAGCCAGATGAACAAAATTACAGACCAGTTATGTAATGGCATACAATTTAGTATGCCCTCTGTGCACTTGGATGATATTTTCTAAATGGGATAGAGGCTGTGCTTTGGTAATGTTAGCACTTCAGTTCAAATCAACTGACATATACACATACACATACTGTAAAGAAACATTTTACAGTTAAGCACACATTGTTGTATCTGTCTGGCGATTTGAAGGGAGTCTGATCCACACTTTTAACCCATTTTTGCCCAGGATGTACTTACAGTATAAAATGCAACTCAGCTGTTTAGCTCATAGCAGGGAAAAGGGGGTTTGATTAACAGCTTGAGCCAACATCAGTCACACTGCACCCAGAGGGGAGATTCCATATGCACAAAGCTATGTGGCTCTTAGGTGGCTTAAGGGAGAGAGGGAAACTGAAGCAGGGAGTCAGTTTGGGAACATAAGAATCAGTTTAAGTTGCAGTCATTTAAAAAAAAATCTGTTTGTATTCCTCAGTGATGCAGAGCACCAGCAGACTGACTGGGTGGGGATCCACAAGAGAATCTGTCAGCTGCTTGTTCCCATTCGCACCCCAACACTCTTTAGTCTCCAGGCGGCTGGCCGCATTGAAATACAGCTTAAAAAGGTGAGGGTGCATGTGAAACATTGGGAACACGTATGGAAGAATATGAAACAAAGAGCACAGGACTCTTGTTTTGACTTTGAGTCTAGTGTACATTCTCACTGTCAAGGAAAATGTAACTTAAGTTGCCAAATTCAAACCTGGAGTACACAATAATAAAAATAAAATCTCATGTAGATTGTCAGGAAACAACAAACAACAAAAACACACAAGAACCCTGGATCTTCGTTGTTACTTTCTTACTTCTTTCCTTTCTTTTACTTGTGAAAATGTTGTGAAATACATTTTGGGATCGATGGAGGTTGATGAGGAAGAAGGGAGAGATTCCATTACATGGATGTCACTACAGGGATACAGAAGCTAACGCTGAATATCCCTATGTGTATTGTCAGTAAATAACAGTACTCTTGTGAATTGTTATGTAATGTTCCTGGAAGAGTAGTCAGATGAATTAATGTAGGGAAAACAACCTGATGTGTACCTTGGATTTGGTCCCCTTAGGCAGAGCTGATTGAGATTTGCAGGTCGGTGGCTCAGAGCAGTCTGTCTGAGGGGAAACACCAGGAGGCTCTGCCTGCCGCCCAGTTCTGCCTACGCTGTTCCATAGACGTCCATGGTCCCAGTACTATCCACCTGGTCCCTGCCTATCTGCTCCTGGCTGAGGCCAACATGGGTGAGGAAGGAGCTCAAAATGGTTTTCCAGCTCAAATTGTCTCCTTTCTCCTTCCGAAATGTTAAATGCATGACTGTGTCTGTGTGCACCTATGTATGTTTGTGTGTGTATTTGTGCTTGCATTTCCAGGTTTGGGTAATCTAACCTTGGTCTCGGAGCTCCTGTCGCAGGCTGAGTGGGCGGTGTTGAAGAGCCCAGAATGTGGCCACACAGTCCACCATCAGCTACACAGGAGCCTGGGCCGCCTCCACATGGCGACTGGGAACCTGGAAGCAGCTCTGCTTCACTTTGCAAATGATGTCTGTGTCGTAATTAGTACGCTCACCAGAAATGACTTTAGTACATTAAGTATTTTCAACTGTTAAATAACTTTTATTGATATTATGAGGAGCAAAATGAAAGCCACAACTCTGTTTCTGCACTTTGATGTACAGTATGTTGTTCCTTTCATGTCATATGCACCTACCCAACACTGGAAATCCCTGTTCTATATGAGTATACTTTGTAAAAAATCTAATTTTTTTCAGGTTTACTTTGCCAGTGAGGAGTATGGTCTGGATAGCACAGTCACCTGTGGTGGCTACTTTCTCATGGCTAATGTGTTTGCCAAACAGGGGAGGATGCCTATTGCTTGTTCCTTGTACTCTGAGGTAAAATAAAAACAGATCTGGTGTGATTATGATCATTTTATTTTTTGTTCATGTGTTTCATGCTTTATCCTCTATTGCTGCTGTAGGTGGCACGTACTTGGCACTGCCATCTGACCAAACTCCTCAAGACCCACGTCCAATATGTCCACAATCCTGACATGATGTTGGAGCCCTCTTATGGTAAGCTTTGTCAAATAAAAGATGTAAGTAAGTAAAATATTATAGAACTATACAAAACCACCAATAAAACCATATAAAACCATACATTTAGGTTTCGTCCACCTTTCCATTTTGTCCATTCTAATATCCACGGTGCAGTATTAAAAAAATGACATCACCAATCCATCATTTGCTCCACCCTCTAAACAGCGGAGAGATCCATTGGTGTATCGGTGAAAAAATAAGGTCAACACTACTATATTTAGCTGAGCTGTCTTGCTGTGCAATCTGGAAGCTAAACCCCAGATTTACACTACCATGCTTAGGGCTGACTAGAGACCAGTGCTGACACATCTCTGGCTGTGCAGCATCCGCACCAATACCCTCTATCGAAGCTGCTGGCCTACATATGATGCTAAGCCTGTTAGCTGCAATGCAATTTGTCAGGATTTCTGGGATATTTACCAGGGGGGAATAGTTATGCAAGGGAAGGATGTTTATACAAACGGTACAGACACAAACATTTAGTCCTAGTGTTTGGGTTTTTTTTTTTTTTTTTTTTTCAATTTTCAAGTATACAGTGTATTTATGGCCCTGGTAATATACTGTTAAATCTCAAGGACATTTGCATTTTGTCTCTATCTGTGACTTCAGACAAAGCCAAGCAAGTCGAAGTGGACGAGATGTTAAGAACCATGTTGGACTTTGAGCAAAATGGCTCGAGAAAAGACTCCACTCAGATTGCGCTGTTGGCTCACTGCCTGGCCATGCTGTGGTTCCTAGGAAAAGACTCCCTAAAGGTGAGGTGACCGGACATTAAAGGTTCAGTATGACACAATGACACATTTTCCCTCTGCCCCCCTTTAGAGGCCTGCCTCAAAATGGGATTACCTCTAATTGGTAAAGCCGCAAAGAACAGGTTTGAATTAGCAGGGGTTGACCGTCTCGACACTCTGATTCCGCCTTGGTTTTCAATCTCTCTGTAATACCACCGGAGGCTATTTGTGTGTGTAAAGTCCACCTGTTTAGATGTGAGAGGAATGAACAGATCTCTAGCGTGTCAGGCCAGTTGAGGGGATGAGGCAGCGATGGCGTAGTAAATGCGTCTGTTCGACTGACTGCACAGGAAGTTCTGTACCAGAGAGGTAGGTGAATCTCACAGACTTAAAACCTTGTCGGGGTCTAAGTTCAGTGGGTTGGATGAGATCTGCTGGCTAAGCACAAGCAGCCTCATTCTAGCAAACAGTAAACATGTAACTACACCCAACACCAGACAGTTACACAAATACACTACAATATGTTTATGTGTCTGGGTGCTTCTGGTGGTTTGGTGTTTTTTTAGAGCTGGATGAAATATTACTGGAGTTTTTTTTAACTTCACCAACAGTTACACCAGTTCCCGAACTACTGGGAGTCTTTTTTAATGGTTCTCTATGGTCAAAATGTTGAGCCATTTGTGACGTTGAGGAACAACATCCTCAGCTCTAACCCACAGTCATTTACTTAATGTACATATGTGTATGTAGACACTAAAGGATATTTAATTTTCAGTGGGGGAGAGTAGCGTGAGGGAGGGATTTATGAGTTCATAACATAAAAAATAAATCCATATTGGAAAATGCCTTAAAGCATAAGTGAAAAACAAATTTCATCAACAACAACAATCAAATAAATCTGGCCACACAGGATTGGTTTAAAGATATTTTTTGGGGCCTTTATTGCCTTTAATTGATAGTGATAGCCCAAGAGTGACAGGAAAGGGGGGAGAGGGAGAGGGGATGACACGCAGCAAAGGGCCGCAGGTGGGAGTCAAACACATGGCCGCTGCAGCGAGGACTCTGCCTTTGAAAATGGGGCGGCAGCTCTATCAGATAAGCTATTAGGGCACCCTAAAGAATAAAATGTGCAGTCACTCTGTACAGCACTCGAGATTAAGGATGTCCCGCTGTCCATTGGGAAGATAAAAATAGCACCTGGGACACAAAGATATAGTGAGCAACTTTCTTGCTACAGTAAGCAAATCTCAGACCCTCTTAGCGAATTTATTTCTAAAACCTGACTAGCAACAAATTTAGCAACTTCTTCAAAAAGAAATATATAAATATAAATAAATAAATATAAAATATTATATGTTAATTCATTCCCATGCATGCTGCTCAGAGTCATTGCCATCTACAGCTCTTCTGCCAACTGTGCTGGGGTCTCCCCCTCTCCTCTTGTGCCAGGCACTGGCAGCCAGTAGTTGTGGCATGTGGGGCACGTTTGACCTTTTCTCTCACTCTCCTCTATTTTTACATCAAATACAATGCCCCTGTAGTGAGTTTCTGATTATTTTTTGCTGGAGTCTGTGTATGTAAATTTCCACCGCTGGATACCAATCTGATAAATAAACAAGAAAGAATAATTCAACCAATAACTAAAATAATAATGAACACTGACTGTGGCCAAACACCTAGGGTGATTTTATTTCTTTATTTATATATAAGGGCAGGGGACAACTAGCAGAGGTTCCATGGCAGACCAAAGTGAGTCAATGGTTATTAAACTATATTTATTATGTAGAATGAAAAAGAAAGAACTTCAATTTTGATCAATGGTTGTTGAAAGTATAATTCTGGGTGGTTTTGGGACACTGGAGAAAAAACTGATTTTGAGCCCTCTCTAATTGTCTCTTTTTCCTTATAATTATTGAACTACAACATAAAAAATAATGACCATCCATCCTCTTTTTATGTAATAGTACAACCAAAATGGTAATTTTGGTTGTAGTTTGACTCCTGCCCATGTTCTTGTCCACATCATGGTTCCATTGTGGGTTGCAGTGCTAGTGCTGTACTTTAAGTACATTATTGTAAGAACATACAGTTGTTATTAGTACAGTGTATTGTTATTTTGAGGGTGTTGTGGTTACATTCTTTCACTGTTTATCTGGGATTCAAGGTATGTAGAAACAGCCTGTAGCTTAGTGTATCAGCTTTGTCTTCACTTCTGAGAAAGCTGTGGGAGGATATTACACTGAACACTTGAGTAATACACATACAATGCATAGCCCCAGCTGTTTATAAATCCTGGGAAACTTAAGGAATTCCATGGATGCCACTGCAAACTTTGACGAATGCCACAATGAAGTTGGCAGGTATCTATCTAAGCATGCAAGGTTTGGTCAACAGTATCAAACAATGCTTCAATATCCTAATTTTCTCTCAATTAGAAACTATACCTGGCAATGTTACAGCCTAGCAGATCAGATTGTGGGAAGGGTAAAGTGGGATAAGTTAAGCTGACCGGGTTGCAGTCCAATTTTCAGTGATATGATTATATAAGTCAGCTTTACCCTCCCCGGAGAGCCTAACAGCTGCAGCTGCTGTGTTTGTTTCCGTTTGTGTTTGTGTGCCAGGCATTGGGATTTTGCAGCATTGCCCTGCAGGCCAGCCAGCTGATACCAAACCATGACCTGACAGAGCCCATCCAGAGACTGCTGCAGCTGGTGCAGACAGAAGCACATCCTGGTTCTGACTAGTCACCGTACCTGCCCTGCCCATTCCTCTGCCTGGGGACCTTCTCCATCAGGACAACTGTTTTAACCCCACACTGATTCATCCCCATGCAAATGTAGAGACCGCTGACAAATAAAACCTTTATGTGTACAGAGCTTATGGTGTCATTTAGGGTTTACCCAGTTGTTGTGAACTGGTATCATAAGCGAATAATGAAATGTTTGCACAAACATTTGTGTTGTTACATATCTCTAAGCACATAAAAACAAATGTTGATATAGAAATGCTTCATTAAAGCAGGAAAAGGGAGGAGGACACATACTTTCATTGGTTTTCAATAATGACTCATCTTTATTTTAATCTAAAAAAAAAGAGGGATATATATTTACATCATTTTGCACATTTTTGAATTACATGAATTTGGGACCCAGTTTGTAACACTGTCGGAATGATACGTAACAGAATGATGGTGAGGGAATCTGCTAAAAACCTTTTTTATGCAATGTTTTTGCTTATCTCATGTCTCATTCAATTCAGCATATGCAGATAGAATTAATGATAAGATTTCTAATGTCTATGTATCATCAACAGAGAGCTGCATTATTTCACTGAAGCATAAACATTGCATTTCCTCCTGCAAATCAAAGTATACTGTAAACCTTTCAGCAAACCTCAGGTTCTTTTTAAAACACATTGACGTAAAAAGGAACCCGGTGATTGCTGTGAAATCCTACATATTATATACAATTCTGAAACATTTATTCATTATATCAAAACAAAGAATCACTTTTAAAATCATCTCACTACTAGTGTTATTAGTACTAAATTATACAACAAAATGTTTGTTTTTTGGCATTCAGATTCATTTTTTTGTGTTGAGAGGCAACAAAACATGGAAACACTCGGTTTTCCGCATATTCCCTTTTTAATTTTCGAGCCAAATATACATTAGCAGCAGTTTGGAATTAAATAGTAACCTTGTGCTCTGTTAGGTACACAGTGACTAGTCTGGAGGTCCCTACATGTTTGTTCCAGGCTGGCCAAGCACCACACAGAACAATACACATTCAATCATTTCATGATTTACACACATTTCTTCTTCCTTCCTTGTGTCACTAGCATGCGGTACCCATTTCTTTCAGTAGCTTCTATGCCGTGTATCCACTTTATCACTGATCTTTAAAGACTGAGCAGAAAGAAACCCACCTGAACTGGGACTTTGACTCAACTAGTATCCTCAAATCAATGCTCCCAAAGGAAACCAGACAATGAAAAGGCATTTTGAAAGTTGTTAGGGCACAGTTAAATGAATCGATGGCTAATCTGTCTGCAAATGGATAATGTATAAAATACAGATTTTAAATAACGGGCTGCGAGAGAGAAATGATCATTTCACTCTTTTCTATGGCTGGATTTTTAATGTCTTGAAAGGATATGTGAGCTTTGATTTACACTGATGTACACAATGTAGAATGACACAGGCTTCAATACAAAGACAAAGACTTGAAAAAAAAAAAATAGGGGGACAACAACAACTGGAGATAGTTATGTTGGGATGTGACCGGCCCTTGCATGTCAGGAGAGTGGACATCAGCGGATTTCACAGTTTGTTTGTCAGATACTTTCATTATATAGATACCGGACAACATCACAGTAGTGTAAATGGTGTTATTCTCTCAGTGGAGCCACTGTGATCACTCGACGGCAGACTTTAAGTGTGTTGTCTGGCGAGTTTAGATTTGGCAACCTCAAGCAGGCCCGTTAGATCCAGACAGTTAGTAAATTCGGCCCACAAGAAAGGAAAATAAAAATCAAGCTTCACAGCGGTTTCACTTTATTGACACAATATTAGTGCACACAAACCACTTTTTTTCTTTAAAAATACCATAAATTAGGAAGAAAACAAGGAACAATATAAAACAAGCAAGGAAAAAAAGTGCATGTTAACCATGGTATACACCACATTGTCTTATACTGTAGTTTACAACCTTTTTTTCATTGTTGTTTGTGTATCTTTTTGTCTGCCTGTAGGTATGTGTTGTGTTGTTTGACATGTCTCTCGCTCGGATGGATATGTCGTGCCTTTCGGGGGTCAGGGGTGAGATCCAGGCTGCTTCCCTGAGTTGTGTTCAACAGAAAGGGTTATGAGCTTAAAAACGTGGACGTCACTACGTGGAACAACTTATGGATCACATTTGTGCTTTTGATCAGAGCCGTAAATTATTCTTAATGAACAGCATTTACCCCGGCGTACCCTACCGCTATGCTGATGGTGATTTCAGAAGGCGTACAGGAGGTAAATCAACAGGAACAAACCTGCAAATAATAAGCTCTTGGCCACTGAAATCCCTGGATTTTTTTTTTCTCCTTTCTTTTCTAAGGAAATAAAAAAGTAACATTCTATTCAAAGAGACTGCAAAAATATAGTTTCCATTTTTTATTTGTACATCATGCCAACATATTTTGTGGGTTAGGATGCTTCATTTTTTTTTTAAATCGAAAAAACAAGTTGAAAACAATAAAAGTAAAATCTACAAATCATATGACCGAAAATCACATCTAACTAAATCCAGTAATGTTAGCACCAAATTTCAGTTTCAATCTGTGAATATTGTAGGTCTGTACAAACAAGTTTGTCCACAGTAGCTTAAGAAAATTTGTTGGCAATTATTTCAGCCGTTCCAGTTTCATCAGCTGTTTACTAGTATGCAATGAAGCTAATTCACTACCTAATATTTACAAAAGAACTAAAAAAAGAAAAAAAGAAATAATAAAGACATAAAGGGAAGGAACACCTGGTGTATCAGGGGGCATTTGAAAACCACAAAGATCCTGGCTGATATGTACTGTATGTTTGAATATCTATGTCATCCTATGGCAGTGAGAAGTCACTGTTTTGAGGTATATTTTGTTCACACTGTCTCATGTCTACTAAATATGTCATCTGAGTGAGAGAGAAAAAAAAATGCATCTGTTTATTATAAAGTGCTAGACATTGAATGAATTTTAAAAAGCAGCAGACTGCTGCTGCTGCTGGTAAGGCTAATCAAACAAGCTATCTAGGAATGTAAATGTTAAAAATTGAGTAAATGGCACTCAATTAATTTTTATTTTCCAGGTTGTAAACAGAAGATCTGCTGTGTTATTTCTACTACCTCGCACAGGTTAGGGCAGTTTTGCTTACATTTACATCAGCATCAGCCTGGTTAATTCACAGTGAGCAGAGACATTCATTTATGGACACCATGCTAGCACCTAGGATGTTTTTCTGGTGCTATAGGGATGTAATCTGGGTTAATCATATTCTTATTTACACATGAAAATCACTTTGACACTACAGCGTCAGCCTTTTATTCACTGTCAATATAGCAGCTCCAGCTACATTTTAATATGAGTTATTCATATTTTAAATTGGGGTTTTATGGAATTTAATTACAGGAAGAAGAGATATTTTGTGTTAACTGGTAAAAATTCTTTTTTTTTTCTCATTTCACATATTATGAATAATGAAAAGCGGAAAATTTGACATGAAATTCCTCCATTTCCAGTTGCTTCCAGTTGTTCTGTGTCCTTGACAGATGCACTTCATTGCTACATTAGAACAGGCAGTATAATGTGCCTAGCATGAGGATGTATTCCTCTCCCAAGGAGCTAATCACTTGAAAAAAAACACTTCATTTCGCCTCCAATCCACCAAACCTGACTACAGTCTCAGCAGGAAACCCCTTTTTAATGACAACATACTGTAGATTCTTCTTTAAATAATGTTATTGTAGTGTAAGGATAAAAAATACAACAGGTGTATGCCTCTATGGGAATCCCACACCCAGCCCAAAAAACATAGTCACCTTCACCCTCACTATTTTGCAAAGAAAGAAACTAGGAGAGGCCAATTTGGCAGTTATCGTATGTACTATATCCCACTCTCGCCACCATGCTGCAGTGTAAGCTAAGTTTGGATATTGGGGTTTGGGAGGAGAGGTGCAAAGCGAGGAGAGTCAGGGGAGCAGCCTCAGATCTTTGTTTTTTTGGGGGGGGGTTAGTAGGAGAAGGCTCATGTTTTGGTGTTTCTATTTCTGTGTCTGTATACGTGTCGTTTTTCTCAGCTCTTGTTTTGCATTTTAACATCTTATGTTTTAATAGTTTTTGGATTGATATGTGTTTTTAAAAGGAATGTCTGTTGCCATGCGTACAGGTGTGTGTATGTGTGTTTGTGGGTGCATGAAGCTGCTTGAATCTCACTCAGTCAATAACTTGATTTCATTGGCGAGGAGGGTGTTGAAGTTGTAGGCTGGATCAGGGAGATCGGGCAAGTTGGGGGCCGTGGACTGGCGGGGCGAGGACTGGGAGGGCTCGGCCAGCTCCGGGTCGCTCTCGCTGGAAGTAGAACCCATGCTCATGTTGCAGACGGCCTCGGGTAGCGAGCCGCCGCCGGTGGGCACGGGGCACACCTCGGGCTCGCTGCTGGTCTCGCTGGTGCTCGACACGACGGAGAGCAGCGACATCTTACGGGTGAGGCGGCTGGGGAGCATCGACAGGGCGTAGTCAGCGACGATGCCCGCCACGTCCATGCCACAGGCTTGGTCGAATGCAATGAAGCCCACGTTGGCATTGGCCTCGCAGACCACAAATGAGCCATCATTGAGCTGCAGCAGGTCAATGCCACACACATCCATGCCGAGGATGTTAGACACCTCTATAGCCAGCTGCTTCCCTTGCTCGCTCAGTGGGCACATCATACCTACACCACCTAACAATCCAGAGAGAGATATCAAGCTGGTTAGAACCAACCCCAATCTTTGGTTCGATCCTCACTGTCAAAAGAAATAATTTTAATGAATTTTGCAATTTTCAATATTCAGCATCATAGAATCAAACACCACATCAGATCCATATAGTCAGTACAATTGTCAACACAATCTGCTAAATAAATGCAGAATAATCTGATGACTTATGTCCTGAATGTGTCACAGCGCATTACAACCTCAACTAGACCAAAACTGCTCATGGTCTGACATTGAAAATCAGTCTCGTCAGCTGGAATGCGGAGGTCTCTAGGGCAGATTCAGAACAAGCTTGTTGATTTGGCACTGGCTGCCGAAACCGGTTTATGGAGCAGATGGAGTGTTAAAAATTTGAAATACGCTACGATCATTAAATACTGTCCTCACACACAGGAATGATTCGAGCAATCCAGTGACATACTGACTTAAATGTGGCACACAGAGCAGTGGTTAATGTTTTTTTCTAATGATCTTTGGTAATTAATGCCTGTCTTTTTCTTTTACCTTTATATGTCTACCAAAAGTCCTTCAAACTGCTGTTTCTAAATCTTAATAATAACCAGAACTACTTTGGTTTGCCAAGAATAGTGGGGCCATCTAATCACACGACTAGAAATAAAACATTACGAGTCTCAAGGCAACTCAAGACAGGTTTCGTATTATCCAAATAATCATTACATGAAGAGTAACCGCTTTAAAAAAAGACTAGTAAACTGTTCTAGCATAACATGTTTGGTAAGTGTAATGAAGGGAAGGGGGAGTGAGTTCAGTGATGCCAAGTTCACACTACATGGAAAATCTCCTCAAATACAGACACACATAATGGACAATGAATTAATAGTCTTATGAGTTGGTATATCATTTGACGTGTATCTGATCTACCAACCAGCACTTATTTTAGTAACAAATATTAATCTTTGGTCCACCTTTCGTTCCCAAACTCTTTTTCCACTGAGAGAGCAGAGCAACAACAGAAGCTGAGCGAGTTGAGACGACCAAATGTAAAGTCTGTACGGAATACAGTTTATCTTTATGGATTATATTGATGCCGAATTCACAAGACATATGACGCCTTTTAGAGAGTTTCTTGAGTTACATTAGGAATTGTAAAGGTCATATTTGGGATGGGTGGAGGGAGCTTTTAGTTATTTTTAAAGTGCAAATATGTATCATTGTTAGTGTTCTGTTACCACCACAGGATCTACAGAAGTGATTACTCCTTCTTGTAGTAGATCTTGTAGTGATCAGTCAAGTAGAGTGAAAACCACAACTTCAAGACTCACAACTACAAGACAGAAAGTTATATAGTGTGAACAGTACAGAAACAACTTTAAAATTCATGTAGTGTGACCAAGGCACAATGCAATATGTGTTTGATAGTGTTCAATATATTATAGTTATTCAGTGTGTAATTGTTGACTTGGGCGTCTACCTACCCAGGGAGCAGTTGCTCTGCATGCGACCATCAGTAGAGCAGCGCAGCATTGAACCAATGACACGGCCACCCACTAGGACCACCCGCACGTCACGGCCATGCGACTCCTTGACGTACTCCTGAAACAGGTAGGGGGTATCGTGACGGATCAAGTGGCACAGATCTGTCAGGTGATGTTTGTCCCGTGCCAGGAACACAGCCTTGCCTGGGAGAAGGAAGGAAAGAAAGAAAGGTGAGCTTTTTTTCTTTTTTTCCCCAGGCTGTCTGGATTACTTGACGTGTTTATATTAACATAATAATAAGATGCTCGCAGGGTCTGGTAATATTGTGCTGACAAGAAGCTTCTTCTGCTGACCAAGTCTCATGCCAGTTCCCATTTCTCATATAATGGATAGGACGCTCCTCTTAGCAGCAGAATTGCTTCTCACAGAGGATAGAAGACGCCTGTTTTAATTAGCACCTTTTGGCTCAGTCTCCTGGTTGTCAAGCCCTCTAACCCCTGTTCCAGCACCAGGGAAAATCATGTGCTTGCTTGTGTGTGTGTGTGCACATTGTGTGTGAGTGACAATCTCAACAAGATGACAAGGCAATCCCTTGGTAACATCATGAAGATGCGAAGATGGACAGTGGCAGGCATGATGTAACGCTTTACAAGTCAAAAACAAGACAGGCGAGGAATCATGGTCCTGTGACTCAGTGAGACATGTGAACATGACTACGTTGTTACTTACTTTGTTGTTTGCTATGTTGTGTGAATTAGAATATTTCACATCCCAACAACTTACCAGGAAGAGCACATGAAATTTAAATTTGGGATCTAGTATGGACCTATTAATACCAATGATTCTTAAGATTTTGAAACAGCCCTTTGTATTTGTTCACAGGCCTCATTTGCTCATGAGAGGGAAGGCAAGCTGGACTTAAGCCAATGTCAATGGTCAACCGCAGAGGGGAAGAAAGCAACCCTTGAGATGCTGAACTCCATAAAAAAGGGCCAAGTTAGTTGTTGACCAACGGCTGCTTTCCATAACAATGCCATGTGATGACATCCTGGGCTAGCCAAAGTCCTTTGTTATTCCTTCACACAATGGCAGTGCCGGTCAAGTGTCGATAACTATGAATGGGAGAGGGATAAAGGCACTGGGGCTTATCTCTTAGAACATTAATGACAAGGCTGAAACTTCCCACACAAGCCCCCTGTAAATTCAAGCAATATGATGAAACTAACCTAACAGCCACACTGCAAGCATTACATGCCTCTGTTTTGTTCTGTTTGTTGCAGCACCACAGTCCTAATCATTTAACACTCTGTCAATGAATTTCATGTAAGGGTGGACTAAGCTGGTTTAGGGGCCTACAGTGTACACATTTTTGAGGTGTGGTGTATTGAATTCATCCGGTGACAGGAAGAAATAGCCTGATGGTCTTACCTCTGTGGCCACGTGCATTCTTCACCACCACGGGGTAGCCCAGAGGCTCCGCCTCGTCAATCATTTTACGGAAGTTGTCGTGCCCTCCTGGGAAACGCCCATGCACACAAACACAAGGCAGACACAAATCAGACACACACAAACATGCGCCCACACGGAGGTGTAAAATATATAAAAAAATTGTCCTTGTTTTGATAGCATAGTTCACACATTACAGAAGACCGAGCAGCGTTGGGGGGAGGGAATGCAGCCCGTTGCCATGGCAACAGAAGCAACAGGCAAGACTGTAGGAGTGTTGTCCTGAGCTTATACTTATTTTGCTGCTTGATTCATGAGATTGGAACAGAGCAGTCACTGAAGGAGACATTAATGTGAAGCAGCTGACCATATCTGACATTGATTCAGAATGGCAGCTTGTAGGAACAGCTGAGCTTCAGCTCTCTCTGATTTGGCTTGAGAAGTGCTTAAAAATTGTGTCAAAAATAATGAAAAATGTAGGTGTTAATAACTTATTTCCCCTTGCTCTCTCCATCTACACTTCCCTGCCTCTGTCTCTCTCTCTCTCTCTCTCTCTCTTTCTCTCCTTCTTTGTTTGCCTGTCTGGCCTAATCTGGCATTCAGTCAAGGGAACAGATGTGAACTACCCTGTCATACAGCTTTTTCCAGATGCGCTGATTCACATGTGTTTTCAGTGAGAGGGAAAAAGAACAGAGGGAGCGGAGGAGGGGAGAGAGCGGACAGCAAATGTGGGTCCAACCACGTCATGAACTGCTGAGGTGGAGAGCAAGAGTGAGGCAATGGCATCTTTTATTTTGAAAAATCATGAGGGGGCATGAGGTGGGGCGTTGGGAGGTGGAGTGGGTGTTACATAAACTCTCCAGCCGCTCTGCATGCATCGCCTGGCCTACTGTGCAGAGAGACGAATGGAATGTAGGCCAAACACCCCCTCCTCTTTCTTTCTTTCCCTCTGTCTGTATCCTTCTCTTTCTGCTCTCACAAACACTACAGCACTGTGGATTTTTGTAAAACAGAAAGAAATGTGTGCCGTTTGTTGTCAGTCTTTGTTTTGTCTTGTAAAAATCAACAAACTGCAACAAAATAAAAACACCAGTCTGGCTTGTGTTGTGAGGGTGTATTCACAGTGTACCCTGCCTTCATCAACAGTAGGTTAAAACCAGTGGTGTTGTGAAACTGATATATATAGATATATATATATATATATATATATATATATATATATATATATATATATATAGCGTACTGGACAGCTATTAGGATTTGACCAGGTATGTAAATGAGATTTTCTCTCTTTGTTTAAGTAATTGCAGTGGACTAGTTACGGGCTGATTGAGGCCTTATTAATCTGTGATACAGACACACATAGACTAAAGCTGCTGATGCAACTAATGTGATTGAAGTGTGTCCAAAAAAAACATACTTCCATTTGACCCTAGAAGTCAATTTGACTCCATTTGACCCTAGATAATGCGGTTACATTCCCATATAATTTGTTAATGTATAGTTACAGACAGTTGTTACATCTAGTTTGGTTCCTGTTATCTAAAGCTTGTGTTTACACTCTTTCACTTAATTTGACTAAAATACTAAAAGTCCTATCACTGACCTATGTTCATATTTTTTAGTAAACACAAATCTTGATGGAAACAGTTTATAAAGAAACTTTGCACTTTGAACACTTTGAAGCTGGGCTGACCATGTCTGTGGGACTTCTTATGAGAATATGTCCAGCAGGGGTGTGGTGACGGACACCAGAGCCATTTTATTCATATGCGTATTTGTGTTTAACACTTCTTTTATGTACTCTGCTCAGGGAATTACAGTCTGCATTCTGTACTGTGCATAGAGCCCCAAGAGCCCTATATAAAAGGGACAATAAAGTCCAACTGAAGGCCGGCACTTGTTGTCCGCACACTGAAAAGTAGATGTACTAATAAAGCCATTTTCAAATTCATTTTCATTTATGAACTGACATGCTGATTATAGTCATGGAGAAACACACCGCTTTCATACATCCTAGTTACAACAGTTCGGGGCTACCACAACACATCAACACTGTGAAAAGGATAAATGTCAAGTTGTGATTTACCGTAGGAGAAGGTGTCAGGAAGAGGCACCCCATGGCCGGCCAGCTCCTGAAAGGTCCAGAACTTGTTCACACAGTTGAGTATGGCCTGGGGCCGGTTGATCAGCCGACAGCCCATCTTCTCCAGGTGGCGCAGCACGGTGATATCGCTATCTGACTGCACCCAGGGCGTGGGCACCCGTACCACAACCACCTGTGGATAAGACGTCACCAATTCCTGCTCCACTCGCAGACCTAGACAAAGAAAAAAATATTTGTTAGCAATTGATGTTTGTTAGCCTGTGGATATACAAATACAAAGCAAAACCTGGCCTTTCATATTAGAAAGTGTCATTGTGTGTCACTGCTTTGAATCGCTGTGTACTCCCTAATCAGTGTAATGTATCCGAGCTCTGAGACCATCACATAATATCTTCCCATGTAATGTGTATGTCTACATGCATTTTCTTTTCTTTCCATCCCTTAGGGTCTGTGATCTGCTCATTTCTATTCTTGCTGTCACGAGTGTTTTGTTTTTCATCCTGTTCTCAAAAATGTAATAAAATATGGTGTTAAAAATGATATTTACAGTAGCTGGAAACATTGTGAATGTAGTTGGTGAGATTTGGAATCCATCATCTACTGGTGGAAAAGATTACTCCTGTTATGGAGACTGTTTGTGGACACCACATGGCTCTGACTGAGAGTTGGCCAGGTTACAGGACCAGGAAGAGCCAGCCAGCTCCAAGGTTTGTGGTGTTCACCCATGAATTTGTAAACTGCCTGGCCAGCTGATATGATTATTTACATGCTGCCTATATCCATACACAGTACTCCCGCCCCTCCCTGTTGTGCTGTCAACTCCTCTGCCTTTTTGGACCAATACTGTCTTCTCCTTTAACTGAGAAAGAGATATGCTTGGTGATACACTACCATGTCCCAATATAGGCAGTGGGGTGGGGAGAGATGACTGAAACCCCAAGGGTGCATATCTTGAATTTAATCACACATGAATGCACATCAGGGAGAAAGGCATGATTGGAAACACTTTATTGTATTCAACAAAATATTTGTTTAGCTGCGCTCTTTTTCAGACTTTTAGGATATTTTTGACACTCTAGTTTGCAGTTCCTTATACGAAACGGTGATCATGTTTGATCCTGTCACAATGCAAAATCATTGTCATCTAGTTACCCTTTTTTGAAATTCAAACTGACATGGGTTTTCGATGCGTCAGCCTGACACCACTTTTATTATGTAAATGTGAGCTAAGGAGATACAACAAGATCAGTGACCTATTCAGCGTTCAGTTAGCCTGTTATCTCTCCTTAGATCACATTAGCTCACAAGCCAAGGAAGACAGAGGAGACTTGACAAAGAGAAGCTTGTAGAGGATGATGGCAGGAATAAAGCTGGCGTGACTTAATATACACTAACTTTTCCACAAGGCTTAAAATGTGGCAAATGTCTACATTCACAAGCCATCTTCAGTCAATATCAACGGCTATCTGGATCTGCAGAACAGAGTAAGATTTTGAAATAACAGAATATTGGCTTTGCCAAACACAGATGGCAAATTCTCTAGCCATAGCCAAAGATTTGGCAGCGTTTTACTGGTGACTGGTGTTACTTTGTCACCCTGGATGAGAAGAGGAAACAGAGACAGACTGCGAGATTTTTGAGCAAGCGATGCGACCCAGCAGCTCATCAGGAAGAACAGATTGGGTGGAACAAAAATCTGTGTGTGTACGTGTGGGTATGCACACACATATATGTGCGGGAAAAGAGGAGTCCAGACACATTTATCACTGGCACAGCACTTCACCTCTACCGTGACCTGAATTCCAGCCATCTTAGTATCGGCAAGCTCACAATAGTGACAGCACCACTGGCGGAGATCATGAGGGGTCACGAGAGGCTTGGTTGCTGCATACGTAATAACATCAGACAGACAGCTATTGGTGTGCTGGCAGATGCGCTGTGCGACAAGCACACACAATGGGTGGGACCAACACTTGGCTTTAGGGCCAGGTAGAGAGGGGATCAAGAGAGAGGCAGCAGGCAGAAAAGGTTGGGCATGTCTTGTAGCCTTAAAACTGAGGAAGGGAGGGAGGGGAGGGGGAAATGGAGGCGCATGAAAAAAACGAGGATGAAGCCATGAAAAGACTGCCACCCCTCCCTTTTTCTCCTCCTCCTCCTCCTCACAATCCCAGTATAGAAGCAGGAGGATTCACTGTATCTCCAGCCCTATTCAACGCTCTCACACACTGATCTGATTGTGCAGAGAGAGCAGTGTATAAGTGGTGTTACAGTGGGAAGTGTCAGGGGATGTGGTCTCATGGTTTTTGACAGACAGTATTCACTGTTCACGGTGCTTGTCTCCATCTCTAGGGGAACCAAACAGAGACCAATGAGGCAGCCAGATGAATCAGTCCTATTCATTTGTGCAAGTGTTCGTGTGCACTGCACTGCTCGTCATGTGACCACTGCAAAAACATTCAGAAACCCTTATTGACCGTTTTGGTGTTTAACAAAGGCAACATAGGTTTATGTGTGGTAATATCTACATTTTCTGTGGGTGTGGCCTGTTTATAGTTACAACTTTACTTCTCCGACAGGCCATAATGTTTTGATGGCTCAATAGACTGTATATGCGCATCCCATTTTCAATCTGCCTGACAAAGCTAACAAGCATAACAGGCATTCTGTGCATACCGCTGCAACGTCACAAAGCAGGCGATGCCGACAATCGCTGTGCCAGTGTTTGGCTGGTGAGTCCTGCCAGCACTGAATGCAGTCTGGGCCTGGGTATTCTGCCTAAATTAGCCTGTTGGGGCAGCAGGTTCCCCACACGGTTGGTTTGGTTCAGTTTTGGCAAACAATGCCTTCAGTGGTCTATTTATATATCTGTCATCGGTGACACACATCAGACAAAAACGTGTACTGTAGACCTACTGCGAGGCCAAGCAAAAAAAAAAAAAAAAAAAAAGATCTTTTGTTCATCAAGCACAGAGGCCATGTAAACCTGCATATCCTCTGTGAGTTAGCCTGCGTACTGTACAGCTGATGGGTACGTTGCCATTTACAGTACCTGAACCGACTGAGGCAGGCAAGACATATCATGAGACAACAAAAATATTTTGTAAAGGCAAAGGCGGAAAAGCCTCTGCCACTGAAGAATTCCCAAATTACTAACTTAAACTCATATCACACTTATAACAGTCATATTTTAGTCTGGTTTAGGGGTTGCAAAGTATTTCTATATTCCTGGTAACTATATTTCAGATGAGATTTAGCATGGCCATGTTTTGATGCTTTAATATGATGACACCCATTTCTGTTATTCATTTCCCACCCATTTCTTAACCTGTGATTTAGTATGTCCCAAAATACCTAGTAACAGATACATATATTTGTGTAAAACAAAGTAAATTATTATCAATACTTGAGTAATGCAACCTGTTATTATCAGTTTTGTTGTTGTTGGGAATAGAAGAGTAAGTACTTGGGTATAGTGGCAGAATGAGTTCATACACTCTCTTGCCAAGCCTTACTCAATGCCTATTTTTATATTTTTGACATAATGCTGGGTAGGACATATTTTGTATTCACCAGCCACAGTGGCTGGTATAAACAAAAAAATAAACCTCTGCTATTTTAACTGATGTTTCTCTGCCATTTCAAAATGATTCATCATTATCTGCCAGAGTGGCTGGAGATCCTGGCAACGTGGTCAACAAGTTTTTTGCTTTCTTGCTGCGGTCATCTTTCTAACCTGACACAGCATTGCTTCTCTTGTGGGGTGTGTCCATTTATGTGGTATGACAGAAACATCAGAGAATAATGATGCATCTTCATTCTCTCAATATTTGTGGTGTTTGTGGTCACTTGTAGCCTATTCCCACCACATTTTTTTACAGCGATGCAGCAACATTCAGCATCAGAAACTATGAACTTTAGAAGGTTTAGAGTCCAGTAATCATAGAGCAGACGCTGTTCTCTTTGGCTACTGCAACTATGCAAATTGCAAACGCAAGTGCTCATTTGCGGTATGACCATATATAAAAAGAAAGGCCAAACATTCACAACAACATAGTCAGATATGGTATGGAAAGATGTGCCAGCCTCTAACGCCCTAATAAGCATCTGCTATTCAAGGAAGTGTTTTCAGGTACATCAGTAACAGTGAAAATGATTCTGCAGGGTGTGTCAGTTAATGTTGTTATCACTGACTGATGACAACTAGTAATAACTTGGAATATTTATATTTATAAGTTGTCTTGTCTCGTGTGGAATATGTACTTTAATGTACACTCCTATGTGTGGTACCGAATAACTTAGGTTATGTGGTTACAAGGTATACATATACTGCACACACACACACACACACACACACACACACACACACACACACACACACACACACACACACACACACACACAGAGAGACAGCAAGGACTGTGAGCCTCTTTGACAACACTGATAAAATGGAAACAAATGGGTTCAGGCTGCATGTGATAAATGAGAAACTGCTGGCTAACTGCTGAACAAGCTGTTGTCTTACTCTCTTTACTATCTTAAAACTGTATTTTCTAAGCATGGATCTGTTGTTTTGCGAGAAAACCCAAAGTGTGGAGTAAACAACAACAACAGTGGGATATATTTTTATATGAATTATTACTGTGATCAACTGATATTTTGTCAAGGCAGGGCAGACAATAGAAAATAGACAATGGACAATTTCTACCTCCATTTGCACTGTTTACTGTAGCTACTGTGTTAAGTTAATTTTATTTTTATTTTATTTTTAGGGTTAGGGTTTTTAATTTTAGTTTAATGTATGTAATGTATGTTTTGTATGCTACTGGATACTTGAATTTCCCTCGGGATAAATAAAGTATCTATCTATCTATCTATCAAGACCCTTGAAAATCTCTCGAATTTACGGCATGATCCAGCTTTGTTACGACATGTAAAAAATAAAATCAAAAGCTATGTCATACTGCTGATCATTAAATAGTCTAATGTCTTATAAAAGTCAGTCTGTGCTGCATACAAGGATTGGCATTAAAGCTACAGTATCTCGACCCCATGTCATTGATGCTGGTACACACTCACATGTCTGGTGGTAAATTACTGAGCCTGCCTTAATGTTCCATCTTCCTGTTCATTGACACGGGAGTGTTACATTTATCATCTTTGGGGTAAAAGTGTGCCCACTTGCAGGCGCAAGGATCACAAAGGATTGTAACATCAGTTCATATCCGGTCTCTGTTTAAACGTCTTGCAGCGCGAATCATGGGATGTGAAATACCTCTAGCTAGCTGAACGCTGGGTTTGGCTGCCTTATGTGAGGGGCCATCATGGGTCCTTAAAACATTATGGTGTGTGTGCAAGTGTGTGCGTACTCATCTCTCCTCCACGTTGAACCCATTAACTTCAGTGTGAAATGTGGACCTCAACCTTACTTGAGAACACACAAATGGGCCAAAAGCATGAGAAACCATTTGAAGTAGTAGGCTGTAAAGGTCTTATCAGTTTTAGGATGGTGGTTGCATTCTGACCTACCTTAAAACAAATACTACATGTGTAAGAACTTTTTTGGTTTAGGTGGTTAATGCAGCATCCCTACCAGTGGAAAGCTTATCTTTGAACCTGTTCTGGTATCAGAGTCCTCTTTTTAACATCTGTCTTCAATATGATTTATACTTTGAAATTTGGCACAAAATGTTTCCTTATACATAATTTCTGAAACAACTTGTTTAATTTATGTAAAATTATGATCATAAATGTCAGATTCATATCGATTTTATTTAAATGTAAATGCCCCCAAGACAACAGACAGTAGTGCTGAATAAGTAAGCACTTAAAGAGGTGGTCAGTGACCACAAAAGCATTATTGATCACATAATAGTGAAATACTACTAAGGTTTCCAATGAAAAAAAAAAAACAGGATCATAAACACTTAAAGATCTTGTCTCAGTCATTGCACATGTAGTTGTATCACCTGATGTTTAGAAATGCCTTAACTCGCTTCGTGCCACTGGTACAGTACACTTGTGCTAATACACATTAAGTGAACACGGCCTGCATATAACAAGAGATTAGCAACTTCATTTTGCTACCAGACAATACTGTTGGATTTTGTTGGAATGTACCTTCTGCAGTCTGTACGTAAATTAAGTGTGGGTAATTCATACATAGAGAAAAGCTGCAGGGCAAGTATGCACCTCACAACCCCAGCCACAGAGCATGTACTCTTCAGCTTCCTGTCTAGCAAGCTGACAGCGTGGCCAATCTGTCCACTGGCTGTTAATCTTTGATGTCAAGCCAAGGCTCAGAAGACATTTACAGTATGCAGACTTGGGGCCAGCATGGATTACAGGTCATCCTAACTGCCCTGCTCCAGTTGTGTATATCTTGCTAAGCCATGGGTCTAGACAGCCGTCTACTAACCTATCTTTGTTGGACAATCTAATTTTCTAGATAGATGTATTTGGCATTTTATGATACCTGTAGATCGACCCATTCTTTAGGTTGAATCACACAGCCATGGTAGAAAAAAAGCTGCACTTTGAAGTATTTTCCATGTGGTTGGTGTGTATAAATGCCACAAATAGCCACCTGTATTGATGTTCACATGTAATTATTTAAATGCCATGCCTTCCGCTTTAATACTGACTGAGCTGATGTAACAGTATGTAGTCTGCGAGGGACGTGCTGCCCAATCACAACCCTATTCATCCACACATCCTGTCCCAACTATTCAGCCTCTGCCAGTGCCAGCCTACACCGTTTATGTGTTAATTGAGACCTACACACCTCTCATCTGGTGACATGGCCCCAGTTCACACTGCTTCGACAAATTCCATGTGTGACTGTTTGTTAAGAGTTCCTACTGTTACCATCACTTTATCAAGGCCTCCTGCGTCAATACTGTGAAATGTTGTCAATTCATCACAAGCAGAACACAAACAATGTGTTCTGGACAAAGCGGTGCCAAAATGACAACAAAAGATTGAAGATATGTCATTGTGACATAATAACACAGATTAGGTAAAAACCCCTCATATATATATATATATATATATACACACATGTGAGTGGGTAAAACATAGTGAAACTGACACCGTAGATCAGGGGGATACATGGTGAATTGATTCCAGTTTAGATCATGTACTATTTCACCAAGCAACAAAGAGCTCCTGGTTTGGGGTTTCCACAGACACATGATTTCCTTATTGTTTTCCTTCCCTTAACATGAGTAGTTTTTTTTGGCTTCTGCTTAGAGACTATGATCTAATTTGAGTGCTGGTAACATCTGATACACATTAAATCATTACCTTTGAGATTTTATACAGAAAATATTTAAATGATCACTCAACTCAACTACTTTTACATGTGAAACACGTTAATATATCTTTTTTTTCCTGGATTATTTCGAGAGGAAATCTGCCTGGCTTCCACATGACAAACGCCCCCCCCCCCAGCACCCGGTTAACATGTGAGATAACCCCTGCTACTGCAACCGTAGAGCAGCGCAATGTGCAGTAAAATCACACCAGTGCAATTTGTTTCCACTAATAAATGCCTATGATCCAATGCTTCTGTAATATAAAACCCCGATCTCCCTGTTGCTTTGGTACTTAAAGTAAATCTTATCACCCGGGACGTTGTTGTTGGGACTGCAACGTGTTCAGCGAAATTAAATCAAGCATCATCGCTCCCCGAGGTCTGGAGGCAGTCTAGCTGGAAAGTGGGTTAGGCGGTCACGGCTGTGTGGTTACACTTCGCTTCCTTGCTAGCGGGCAGGCAGACTGCTTTACGGCAGCGTATTCCCCAAACAATGACACCCCCCCCACCACCACCACCACCACCCCATGCCGCTACCTTTGTGGAGCGCGTAGAGCTCAGTTGAGCCAAAATAACCCGAGTTACACTGCACCATTACCTAAACACAGTCTATGACCACACATCGGCTGCTTTGATACTTGCCTAATTGTCCCTCGCTGATCGTGAGCACGATTTGATCCATGAGAAGAGAGCGGAATTCAACATCCTCGTCGGCGCAGCGCTCCTTCAGCGCCCGGAGGATCTGAAGTTGGGGATATTCCTGGCTGATACGCCGGTCGGTCACGAACCAAACTCGAGAGCACATTTTCCTCTTCTTTTGGTGGTGGGGGGGGGATGCGTGCAAGTTGGAAAAACAAAAGATCCCGCTGAAAACACACAGTTGTGGGAGGCGGCAGGTGTGTGTGTGTGTGGCAGCGAGGGCTCCGGGGGTCGGGGGTAGAATAGCACAGAGATGCTCACACAATGGAGACCTCTCGGCGGCTACGAGCAGGCTGTGATGTGGCTACGAAAACAGCCCCACGGGTCAACCGTTGTCTGGACCGAGCCGGCTAGGATGAATGATCTTCTTTATCACCTTTGTTTCTCTTCGTATGCAGCCATTTAGTCTTCCCGAGGCGCAGTTAGTTGAAGCCGGACCGCGCGGTTTCGACACAAACGAGCCGAATATAACGGTATGTGTACCCGTAGAAACTGCCTCTCTTTCAACACGAGATGTAGCTCGTGGCACTATTTGCCCGCCGGGGCAAACAAAGCTCAAGCGGCGCCGCTTTATATCTTCCGCCTGTCGACTCAAAACTACCAATAAAGTTTTCCCGCGATCGCAGCGGTCGTGGTGGCGTCGCAAACCGCAAAAGTAGTCGGTTTGTTACAATGAAGCTAACCCCACAACGACTGCCCTCTTTGCTCCGTTTGGCTGCTATCCACAAGGTGCTGGTGCTGAAAAGTGCACGCGCTTCTTTTTACAACTCCACTTCTCCGCCTGCCCGTGCACATTAAAAAGCGGGACCTGCCCCAAAATAAAAGGTTTGGAGGGGCGTCAGCCAATCGCAACTCGCGTGCTTTGTCATTGTCCAAACAGCGCAGGGCGTTGTGGGCGAGCCGCGACCACCCCAACCAATGAGGGGACGTTTAAGCGGCACGAAGGGGCTGAGCCTGGGGAAGGGCGCGCGTAGTGCTGCGTGAATCAGTGCGTGGTGTCTGCAGCACTGCGCACGAGACCGCGCACTTTTCCCGAACCGGTTCAGACCAGACGGTGCGAGGAGGTTTGGAAAACCGACAACGCTGTCTCCATGCTGGAGTGGCAGGAGATGAAACAAGGTCATCACTAAACCAAAGACACTACCCATCATTTCCCTCTCATCCCTTCTGTATCCAGCTCTAAAGTTTGAGGCTTTCATTACTATTACTATTATTATTATTAAATAACTTTCTATTTAGACAATGGCTACTGTAGAGTAGTGCCACCCAGGGGCGGTCGAGCTGAGCAGAGGGAGAACACTTCCATGTGATAATGGTGAGAAATTATGCGAGTGACCCACTTCTCTTGATCTCTTCCTCTGTGTGTGTGCTAACATAATTGGTGGTGCGATTAACACAGACAACCCTGTTACACATATTTTTAGATTCAGTGGGACTTGGACTAGAATAACGTCCTTAAATCCGCGAGGGGAAAAAAGGGCGCTCCTTGTAACCCCCGGACTTGCCTGAGAAACATCGTGTTTTTAAGTTTGCTTCAGTGTAAAAGTAATTCAGTGATAGATATCTGTATAAAAATGGGTAAAATGCATACAGGAACTACTAATAGCTAATTCGGCAATTTTTAAATGGTGCTACTTTGAAATGTAAATAATCCTAGGCTAAAAGCAGACCGCTTACTCGCTAACTTCATGGCCATATTGTATTTCCTGTTTATAGACCCTAAAGCATTATGGGAATTGGAGTTCCAAAAAATTTGAGCACGCTTTCCCCGGGAAAAACTAAGCCTGATTTATAACCTACTTTTGTGTTCCTTTGAGACGCTTCAGTAGACTCCTGGGTGTCAAACCTCAGCTAATGAACCTCGTTAAATGTCTTAGAGGCTTTAAATCACTGAACATTAATGTTAGAAGAATGTTACAGAGCATACATAAAAGCTAATTATACAAGCAAACCTACAAAACTACATTATTTCCACATTGTTTCTCTGGTGAATTCATGGATGTAAATAAGAGTTTTGATAAAAGATTGCATTTAACTCAGCGGGTGCCACAGCGCATGCGTAACTTCTCTGGGCGAGTTCTCGCGAGGGGTGGATCCCACATCAATGAGAAAAAATTATAAAGTTACGTGACTCAACAATAAATTCTTCGTATCTCTTATTAACATCATAGTAAAAGGCTGCGTTGATCTAACACACAGGCTACATATGTAGAAGTAACAGGTTACGGGGTGGTTTCACCATTTTGTTATGATCCTCCCAATCACATCCCCTCCAGATATTACTCATACTGTACTTAACGTTACACAAGACATGGACATAGCCTCAAACCTAGGGATGAAAATGGAAAAACCTCAATGTTTGCCTTAAGAAGTTGCATGGCTGGTTATTATGTTTTTTAGTCTGCCTCCTTTAGCATCCTCTGAGCTGTGAGCTCAGCACACTGCAACGTCGGCGAGCCAACAGGATCAAACCGGGCAGAGCCAGTCGAGCTGCCCAATCATCACAGAGTAGGGGGGAAGGCGCCGAAGTAGACACATTCCTCTTCATGAACGTCGCACAGTCAACAACACACAGACGTTTTCTGCTGCAACACCAAAAACAAATCTCCCTTCTTATTTGTCATGTTCACCGCATAAACACAAACCACATATGTTTTACTGTGAAGCTGCTGTAACCCTTGTTACACTGTAGGGATGTATGTTTTACAAGCGCTGGAAAATCCTTGACACAGACGTGGCTCCCTGCAGGACTGTTAAAGTAATGGTTTTCCTTTTGAGATGTAGTGTGAAAATGAAGTAGAAGTGGCCTCTTAAAGCCTTGACTTCATTTAGGCCTGCTGTATAAAAGCCCATCAGTGTTTGCATAGACAATCAGCACAGAAGATTGAACTAATAGCTGTTCACTTTTTGTCATCAAGAGGTGAACAAACATTTCATTGTTGTTGGCTGTGAGGTTATTTTAGGCTCCAGGGGTTGCATTTAGCAAGGAGGAGCTATTAAACGACTTAAAAGACAAACAGTGTTTTTCATGTGGCTATCGTTTCCAATGTTTAAGTACATTTGAATGAATGCAAAACACAGATAAGTGCACATGGAAATAGCTTTAGGCTTCATTAGGTTGTTAAAACTATGGCAACACATTGTCTGAGGTTAGAGAGTCCTCTGGTGGTGGACTCACAGATTACAACAATTGATCCAGAGGAAATTCAAAGATTACAGTTACTCTTCTTTTTACTTCTTAATCATAATGTTTGAAACTTTAAAAGAAAATAAAATAAAACACACACACAAACACACACACACGCACACCACATTGTTATTAACTTGATCAAATGATTATTTATCATTTTAGAAGTGTTCAGCATTGATCCTGTGCTGTTGTTATAGCAGTTTTTCAGCATTAAAGTGTTAAAATCTTTCATTTCAAGAATGTAATTAATGTAAAACTTTAACTTCCAGCACTGCATATCGCTGCTTTGACAATCCTCAAACTCCGTGATAAATATTTCAGTAACCCTTGCAATCTCCCCCACCGTCCAGACGAGTGCAGCACTGAGTTGTTTCTAAACCGAACACTGGTAAAGTATGGATGGAGCCATGTGATCAACTCACAGACAGAACCACTCGATTTGTTCCAAGCCTGACCTAATTTAGTGTTATTAAAGTATTGGGGAAGAAATTCTAAGAAAACTGATCAAAAATGTCGTCCTGCTTATAGTTGATTTAACAGCCGAATAATGGTGTTTGCAGGCAGCTTAAAGATCCGCCTCCAGACTTACAAATACTCTTCTTGGAATAATAGGCTAATTAATTTGTGTCTGATATGACCCCCCCCCAAAAAAAAACCTTGTTAAAAAACATTTACATTACATTTACTCCTTCTCCCTTATTAAAAAAGCGACTACAATAAAAATAAAAATATTTAATATAAAAGTTTTACAAGATGTCTCCTACTTCACTGAATACCAAGTTCTCTGTATGTGCATTGGAGGTTTCACGTTTCGGCATAACATTAGCATAAATTTCATCCTGGACCACGATTGGTGGTTTTCAAATTAGTTGTGATGTCATTAAAACATGCTTGTTATAAAATTAAAGTGAGCAGAGAAACTTTTCCTCTTCAGCAGTTCCTTTTGTACACTGAAGGTCAAACATCCAAGTGAAGTGCTGGGGGACTTTAATGTAAACCTAGCATATTCGGTGCTGAGGGGAAAGCCTGTGTGTTACTTTAAGATATAAATGTAACTCAAAATGTGTATTTAGAAGCAATATTTACAGACAAAACATAAAACCAATTAACATAACACTGCATTGGTTGTATATGTGTATCTGGGGGATACAGTTGTTTGTGTGTTGTGGTTGCAGGATTAAATCCCGCTCATCTTTTACATGTCTTAAGGGTTTTAAAGTGAAGGGAAACTGTGTTCAACCCAAATACCTGAAACACCAACACAGCCAGCACTGCAGCAACAGTAATGTAATGCAAGACTAAACACTGAAATACGCATCCTTGAGACTGTGTCAGCTTACGAGGTAAAAAACACCAAACGAATCACTGCACTGTGGCTGGAAATCTTCAGCTTCAACAAGCTGCTCTGACTGATCACCTGTCCAGGTCCTTCCATTTAATCCACAAATTACAGTCATTCAGCCTAACTGAGGAACACCTCGACTGTAACAGATAGGACTCAGACCACAGGCCCCAAATTTGTTGAATTCTAATACCACTGTGCTGTTACACTAAATGTCACTAATTTTCAGCAAATGTTTTGTTGCACTTTGAGCAGTGTGTAAATATCATTATTGAACTCTTAGGATAATTCTGGGTTTTAGGTATCTGGATATCACACAGACAGTGTTTTCTAGTTTCACCCCTTCAGGAAACTAATAAAAATCACTGCCATGTTTTAATATTTTGTCATAATGATAATCATCCATCCAGCCCAATACATGATGATGATAAGATATATAACAAATACATAAACCTAACATCATATGAATGTGTCATATTATTATTATTATTGTTGTTATTATTATTATTATTATTATTATTATTATTATTATTATTATCATTATCATTATTATTATATCTTGGGGATTCATGCCAAACACAGCCAAATTACAGCCCATGCGATGTCCTTGTAGAATCTCATTAATATTGAAATTGGGAACTAGTTGAATGGATGTGATTTCATTTTTCCTATTGTGGTGCATGAATTTATCTTCAACGTGCTCCGGCTGGCGTTGGAAGTAGTTCCGGTGGTGTAGCAGCCGAGCGGAGCACAGAGACCCGGGATCTTCGTGCTGCTGAGCGCAAACGCGAATAGCGGGTCGAGTCCTCCTGTCATGACTGTCGAATGACCACAGCAGCGGTCAGTTTGACGCCTGCAGAGCACCGTGCATGCAGCCGGACTGACAGCGCCGAGGCACCGCCGGAGCTTTTGTCTTCGAGGGGAATTTTCAAGTGCAGAGAATAGGCGTCTGGAGCAGAGTACCAAAAAAAATTGAACCGGTTCATATTCACCTACGACGGTGAGTAGTCTGTGCAGAAGAATTTTTGAATGTCAGTCGCGAAGATAGTGACAAATAGTGCTTTTGAAAATGAAAGGAGTGTTACTGAGGGGCAGGTTTTTACTTAATGGCAGGGTATGACATTAAGTTCGCCGCCTGTCACAATATGCACGCCTGCAGACACTGTAGCGTCCGTCTTTACGCCAAATGCCAGTCAGATAAAAGTCAACTTATGTTAAGTTTTGCAATAATAGTCTCATGGCACCGTTCAGACAGCGGGGTTGTTGGGTAACAGGCTGGGAAAGAAAGTGGTGTTTATTAAAAACAATGATCCTAAGTGGTGAATCGTGGTGGACGCGCACATATGCAGGAGACGGTGCCTTGCACAGCTGAAAACACTTTTGAAGTGATAACAGTGGACCGAGCAGCAGTCCGAGCTCAGAGGGGACCGAGTTCCACATTCATGTGTCCCTGTCGGTAGCAACGTACTGGTATGGAGGGGCACATTATTCTTAAAAGTGGGGGAACCGACTACCGAGTTTAAATCACATTGTTGTTGGTGATTGTTGTGAGCAAAAGCCGTATCAGAAGGGAAATAAGGCAGGTCACTTTAAATAATTAGCTTCAGGGTTTTATAAGATTTAACTAACTTTGTCTCACAGTAGGCTTATAACATATTGTCTATAGGTTTATATATAGAGGCTTTTGAATACGTGCCAAGGTGTCATTAACACTTTGACATGTGTTCATTGGTGTTCATGACTGATGTATTTTTGTTTTACTTCTGTATGTGTACATTGGTGTATTCCTGTGTATGTATGGATATATGGATGTACAGTGTGTTTTTATGCAGGTAACTATGCCTGCATGCATCATGTCACGGTTATCATTTAGCACACTTTTTAAAAGGATGTGTAATGTCCTTGTGTCTAGTTTAGGACCATTTATAAAGGGTTTATATATAGAATTAGGGTTTCACTTACCAAGTCAGATTCACTCCATACAAACTGGTGTTAACATGTTGTTGATATAATTGACAGAATTGACATGTTGAGTGAAACATCTTAACAGTTAACTAATGCCGACAGAAGACACTCTAACTTGCTATAAATGAAGTTGAGTGCCTATTTGTCCAGCAGTGCATAAAGGTCACTTTTATTTGCAGTTTTCCAGTGAACAGAGTTTGTTGATAGAGTGGTTATCCACTCACCCACTATGGATTTTTATTCCATAGGCTGCCTCAAAAGGACCAGTGTAGTCTCTTTCCATAAAGACACCATAACCTTACCATGAACGGAGACTTATCTTATACCGTAGTAGGAGTCATTATCTTTGATCATCCTGCGGAGGTATGTGTGTGTGTGTGTGTGTGTGTGTGTGTGTGTGTGTGTGTGTGTGTGTGTGTGTGTTTTGGGGCGACAGACTGAGAAAGCATTTGAGAGAGAACCCTACTCCTGATTTGGATGCACCTCTAATTCCTATCAAGATGAGAGCTGTCTGAACAGATTTCTCTCATCATTATTTGCTCTGAGATTTACTTGCGCTTGTAAATGGTGTTGATTGAGGGTAATTTGGCTTTTTAATTGCTGAACAGCTGCCACACTCACTGCTGATTGCCATTGTAGACTTTCTCAGTAGATCACTCATAGACCCCTAAATGCCTCATTAAAACGTTATGCAGAATCGCATGAAACGTGAAGAGAAGGAACCCTCATAATGTTTTACTGATTTGTGTTTTATCATTGGAAAGGTCGTCGTAATTATCGTCAATGTCAGCAAATGCAATGCTAAGAAACGAGTGTAGTAATGACTTTTTGAAAGTTGAATTAAGGGCTATTTGTGGATACGCTACATGCATTTCAGCTTCTTTGATAAAGATGAACTCCATATGCCAGTGTAACGGATGTTAGTTGGGCATAGATGAGAAAGACTCAGAGGACAGAGTTCCACTATTTATTCCTTGCTCACTGACTGCACGTATATATTGTCTCCAGGTTGGTCACTGCACATCTGGACCCTCATCGACACAAAGCCGCACTGTGAGCGCTTTTCTTTATTATTATAACAATAACAACACAGCAGTACTACACAACTGTGCCAGCACTAAGCCAGTGGTTGTACATTGTGTTCCCTATGTTTGAAAAGTATTAGCTGAGAGCTTTTTAACAGAATTTACATAAGGAAATGGCTGCAGCAATCTCCACAGGGTATAAAGTGACGAGGAACGCTATGAATAGCGTCTGGCCAACTTGAAACGGAAGCGCCTTCAGGACTAATATTAGTGGTCAAAATAACATTAAAACAGAATAATGTAAATCATATAGACGGTAAACAATATGCCTTAAAGATTACAATTTAAATGATTTGTTTATCACAGGAAACAGTAAAGTAGCACCAGAAGCGTTTCACCAGACAACTTACCCTCATCAATGCAAATCAGCCCTGCGAGGGGGGCTATGAAAACTTGGCAGGTACATTAAGGGAGATGTGCAGTCACTGAATTACTGCAGGTAAATAAAAATATCTCAGGCTCCTCAATGAGATGAAAGTCACTAATACTAAACACAATTATTAAATAATAAATACATTTAAAAATTACAAAATACTCATAAATAAAGCACATTTCAAACTCTGTTATAGCCACCCCCATTAAATGTTATTGAATTTAAGCTCCAACTACACAGTATGCACATGAGGACACACAAATTACAAAGGGTCGGTAAAATAAAATAAAAAACAACCTCAAGAGCATCCCATAGGGATAAAGTGGCGTGAGAGCATCACTTATCTCCCAATCAAGCTACTGACAATAGGGTGTCTTGGACAACCCACAAGACCCCAACACAGTGTAGTGCAGATCTATGAAAGAAGAAAATGTCGCCTTTGCATAACACTACTGGACCCATAAAGGGGTAGGTTGTCTGACTTAGGATTTAATTAGCAAAACACTTGCTTGCAAACAGCTTTAAAACTGTACTTCATCATGAACAACATCCTACATTGACACGGTTTGTATGAGTCTATTTATAGGCCACCAAATCTGACCTGTGTTTATGTATTGCCATGGCCACAGTGTGTGGGTGAGGTCTGATCAACAGTGTCCAGAGTGCTGTGTGTTGTCTGTCTGTGTGTGTTGTAGTGTCGGTGGCACGTCCGGCCTGTCTCACATGTACAGGAACATCTGCAGCAGTATCGATGTCAGTCACAGGTCTAGCGTCAGGTCAGAGACTCATCTGTCATCTGGTCTTCAGGGACGACTCACATGTGCTGAGGTGCAGAGGTCACACTTGTCATGTCAGTAACATGCGCTTGGTACAGACAACTGTGTAATCCGTTCCGTGGTTCTCCACAAGCTCCGGATAGGTCAAGGGGCCCTGTCCCTTTCTCACCTGTAACGGTGAGACAGGGACAGTTTCCACATTCCGGTTTCCCATTGGATGGTGGCGGGTTGTGTTTGATTTATTGACGCTTGAGACCATGAGGAGCTCACCTGTTAGCTGACTCTCAAAGTTAGCTCCTTATTCACTGTGGGTCCTCTCTGGGAATCCAATGACACATAAGTACTGGTCCCTCACCACCTGTGTAGCTGACTGGTCTTTACAGGTAAATACCTGAGCTATCTTCATAAAGTGGTGTGTTATCACCAAGATGTTGATCTAGTTGACGTAATGCTTTCCACTCTTCAGGTCTTTACTGACTGTCTTGCATCGCTGACAGTGGCATACCGAGTCTCTTTAATCTCTGTCCAGGTTTAACCAGAAAAACCTCTGTGTTGTTGAGCTGAGGCTGATATCCGGCATTGTCTTCATTCTTGAGCAAAATAGGGACAACAAATATTGTCTGGAACTGGAACTGCTTTGCCTTGGTTTCCTGGTCTCTCCCTTTTTGCAACCACTGGATAACCACAAGGCATTTTGGCCAGAAGTACTTGACATATCTTTGATTCTAGTGTTGACCACAAGGTGCTCAGCCAACAGTCTTGCCCATAAATGGCTCACAATCTCTTCTCCTTGTTCATGTCCAGGTACCTGTTGCTTTATGAGTTGAGTTTTATGTCAATCCAGTCCTGAACTGAATATTTGGCAGTGCCAGTGTCTGGAGCTCCTGGATCCAGCATACATGTATCAAGCTGATCTGAAGATCCAAAGGGTCACAGCACCAGTGTAACTGATGTTAGGTGGGCATAGATGAAAAAGAGTCAGAGGCCTGATTTGTAGCATTTATTTCTCTCTCTGCAGGACAATATAACACACACACACACACACACACACACACACACACACACACACAATGTATTATCTCCAGGTTGGTCACTGCACATCTGGACATCTGCATCTCATCAATGCAAAGCAGCACTGTGAGCACTTTTCTTTTATAATGTTTCAAGCAACACAAAAATGTTTCATAACTTTACCATTACCATATATACATATATATATATATATATATATATATGCTTGAGCAAATGATGGACCTATATGTATAAAATCACTTTTTTACACAAGGTAATGGCTGCAAAAGTCTCCTCAGGGTTATGTGAGTTACATTACAAAGTGGCCTGGCCTTGCTTCAAATTTAAAGCGCCTACCAAACTAATATTAGTAGTTGCAATAACACGAAAACACATATGTGTATAACATCAAAATATTAACAGCAAACAGTACGCATCAAAGGTTACATCTTAAATGAGTCATTTATCAAAGGAAACAGTAAAGTAGCGCCAGCAGTGTTTCAGCACACAGCTTACCCTCAGCAATGCAAAGCGGCCCCGCCAGAGGGGCTACGGAAACTCGGCAGGTACATGAAGGGGGGATGTGCATTGACTGGAAACTGCTGTAAATGAAAATATCTTAGGCCCCTCAATGAGATGAAATTCACAAACAGTAAACAAAATTATTAACTAACAAAATAAAAGTAAATATTTAGCTCTGTTCCATCAGTATATGAATCAGTCATGGCTGTCAAGAGTTGATGTTGTCTCCCTGCATATACAACTGTATTGCTTGTAATAATTATTTTTGTGTCACTTCATAAGTAATGTCGGGCAGCCAGTCTTTCTTCTCAGTGTCTGCCAAGAATGATTTGCCACCCAATTAAAACATGATGGAGATAAGATACTAAACATTTGCCAAATTATGACAGAAAAGTGTTTTCTTAAGCAGCTACCTTTTGTAAACAAAACATAGCACACATTTAAAAAAAATTTAAAATGGAGATATGTGTTATACAATCAAACCACAATCCCAGCATCCTGGTTTCTGTGTCCTCATAAAGCTTGTTTAATTGACAAACCCAGCATGATTAACATTAGCATGAATCCTTCAGAAGTTCTTTTTACAGCTCAGAAGTATAAACCAATCTCTTTGCTGTGCTGTTTGGAAAATGTTTGTCTGTCTTAGCCACAGTGTTGACCCTTGTAAACAGACAGGTTGCAGTCTCACCTTTTCATACTGCTCTCATTGTACAGAATCTGTAATTAACCTTGGAAAGATCTGTTTACTTAAGGACAACATTCAAAGTAAGAATTTACTTTTAACGAACCTTAGCGCCCACTCTCAGTTCAGTTGTACAGAGTGATGCCTGGGAGCCGTCGTCTATTCTTTATCTCTTTGTCTTTATAGCCAGAGCAGCTGTGGGTGAACCGCCTTGCTCAAAGATAGCTTGGCAGTAGCTTTCGAAAGAGAAAGAAGAAGAGGTCTCATTTGCTTCAGCTGTAAGCCTTCTAATCTGCCTCTGTAATCATCAGGCCAGTACAATGTTACAAGGTCAGTTGGTCATTTTATTTACCTCAGGTCATATCAATTATCAGCTGTTTAGATCATCATTTGGACAAAGAGATGTAATATTATAAGTAATTACCACAACGCTGCAATGATAACACAATATGAAATCAGCTGTTTCTTAGATGTCGATATGCTTATATACTGTACCATAGCAAACTCCTCCATCATCAAGCTGGGAAGACGAGAAATTTGACAACACATTAGAGCAGAGTTACTCTCCTTTTAAGTACCTTTTAAGTTCTCTGAGTGCTCCCAGTCATTCTGATTTTTGTCTTGTCCCCAGGAAAGTACACATAATTTGAATTCAAATGCAGCAAATCCTTTTATCTAGTCAAAATCCTCTTTGATTCTGTTAGTAAGGCATTGGTATGATTTGAAAGAGAAAGATGTAAAAGATAAGATAGGGGATGATCACTTTTAAAGGTCTGTCATTTGGATTGAACTCAGGAGCGGCGCTGCCAGTGACAAGAGTTCAGTGCAAAGCTTCTATTGTGAACCTGATGTAAATCCTGTCTCTTACACAAGCTGAGATTGTTGTTGCACTCTACTGGTTATGTTTTAATGAGTAACAATTGTTAGCCAATTTGCATGTAAAACAATGTAATTATAAACAAGCATCAAAAAGCTGTAATACTTCTAAAAAATGTAAATTACTCTCCATTATAAAGCGCAACAAAACCTAAGCCATGCCTCCGAGCCAGAGCCTCTAGGTTTTGGATGCTCGCTTCCATTATTAATGCTATTCACAAGCCAAACTTTTTAGGTTGGTGCAGTTGGGCGCTTTAATCTATTTTTGCTGTAAATTAATGAATTTTTAAAGAGGACTAGTCCTTGCTGAATAGTGCTGGATTTGGGAATGTAGTTTTGAGTCGTGGTGACGCAGTGCTATAGCCCCCTTTACTGTGCAAAGCATGAGTTCACAAACAGCATCCCATCTCTCTCTTGGGACCGTTCGTTGGGGGAGTTATCCGAAATGCTGCACTCCTATGTTTTATTTATGACAAAATATGCCTTTTTAACTTTGGCGTTGTCAGAATCTGGAATTGTGATAGCTTCTTCCTAGTCGGCAGTGGTAAGTCTTCTGGGTCGCTAACTCCCTCTACCTTGGCAGATGTTTTCAGGTGTTATGTTCTGTGTGGGCTTAGTGAGTTAAATATTTTATTCTAACCCTTCAGGGATTCAGAGGAACCTACTGATTTTCTTATCTGCTTTCAATCAGATTTTCTTTCAGGCTCGAGAAAAAAATTGTGTGACTCAGTACATTCTGTTTAATTTTAGATGCCACTTGATTGACTTGGTTGACATGGGCCAGCCATCAGTTTTTCAGGAACCGGGGATAAAAGTGTTGTTCCGTCATGGATAATAATAAATAAATTATCATCCTCTCTCCTATCCCCCCCCATTTTCATTTTAAGCATTAGTTGCCTGACCACTCACTTTCAGGACTAAGGACACAAAATGTATCTCAGTTTGAAGCCGTGTATTACATCGATGCCTCTCCAGGTCTCCTTTGAGAATAAGTAGACAGTATCAAACGATAATTGCTTAACCCAGCTCCATTGAGAGATGAGCAAGCAGCCACCATAAGGGCAGCTGATTTGCCTTGATATCTTATAATTGAACCTTTTCAGGGCTATGTTTTCTGGCACTGAAGCAGAAAGTAATTAAGACGTTCAATACTGCTTTTTGGACCTTTTCCTCCTTCCTTTGAATGGCCCACACTCCTAGACATGACAGCGCTCAGTATGCCTACAGACTTTCTTTTGACACATTAGCCTTACCCTTGCCAAGGCAGTCCTTCCCAGAAACCCCCTCCGCTCGGCACGCTCCGGGTGGGTATTTTGTCATTACTTCATTTTCCTCAGAAAATATTTTGATGCCTCTTTCTTTTGGCTCCCCCCTCCCCCTTCTCTCACCCATCCCCCGTCACTCCATTCAAAGTTCTCTATTAAAATGCAGAACTGTAAAGCCTCTCTCAGTCTAAAAGCCTGCTAGCAGCGGGGGACTGTTAGCTGTTAGTGATGCATACAGCTGAGTGAGTGCATCACAGCTACAAAGTCTAATGGGTGAATACATTCAATCACACACAGACCCTCAACTCTTTTTAAAGGGACAATGTTCCCAGTCATGAAAGCTCCATCCACAGTGCTGAGAGGGATGTATTTAAATTCTTTGGAGGAGAAATATTTCTTGTTCATAAACGTCCAAAATCCTTGGTCTTCTTTTTATATAAGCGCTTGTAATCTTTTTCTGGAAGTGCCAGCTAATATCTCACGACTTTCAAGTTAGCAAAGTTAACTTTTTACATGCTTTTTACATCGGGTAAAAGGAGAAAATCCAAGATGCCAAATGTTCTCCTTTTTTGCCAGATTGTGAACCTCTTCTGATACCTAACGTTAGCCAAATGTCTGTCCATGAAAATGTATGTTCCCATGCACATTCATACTACAAGCGTTCAAACTATTTAATCAAACACCACTTTTTTTTGTATGATCAGCTGCCAGAATATCCCCACTTCGCTACCTTTATTTCCTATTCAGCTACATCTCTTTGAAATCTGTCTGGTTGGTAAGGTTTTTGATGTTTCCTCATCATCAGTGATACAGAGTTGAATCTTGGGGGCTTTTGGCTAGCATGTGCAGAACTTTTGTTGAATGAGCCCCCGATCATTGCATCACAATTTTGTTCTCTCCTGTCCTGCAACAAAGAGATCCTCTTTCAGGGACAATTTTCTGAACTGTATGTGGGGTTTTTTTTCCTCTAAACATGCAGTTAATCATATATTTATAAATAGAAACAGATTTAATTAGTTTTGTTAATGAGGTTCCATTTCAAATTTTTCCCATTTAGAGTTTTCTATTGTTGTCATAATAACATAATACCACTTAATTATAAAAGTATAGGGTTTAAATGGACACTTACATTTAATATGTTAGAAAATGACAAAGGCAGACACTTCTGATATGGATCTGAACCTTGGATGTAGAAGGTTTAATTTCTTCTCTCTGTGTAGGTTATATTGTACAAACTGCCGTTTCAGTGCACTCAGATAACCATGAACAATTACCTTAGATGAAAAAAAATTACCTTTTAACTAAGAATTCTGCACTCTTGGCAATCTGTGCAATACAATGCATTAGATGCATGAGATAAGCAGAGATATACTGTAAGCTGTCGTCTCTGCAGTGATCATTTTTCTCCCCTGATACCACGCCGGCCTCTGAGGCTGATGTGAAACACGGCAGGTATCAGAAACAAAAAGCACAGTGCTGAGGTTAGCCCAGTCACTGTGGGACCAGTTGACTGAGTCGACTAGGTAATTGGTTGCGTCTACCCGCCCAGCAGGGCCCCTCTCCCCAGAAGCCAAGTCATGCCCCTCCTCTTCTCTCTCCGCTCTCCTCTATTACTCATCATTCCAACGCCTCACCAGGCTAGCGGTGCGAAGCTACACCGTGCCGCCATGCAGCCAGCCCACGCTCCCAAACTTCTCAACAACAACAGCCACGGCAGCACAGCAGGTCAGGGCTTGTGGCAGGCTGATTTGCAGCTTGAGCCTCCTTTTAATGAGGGGAAAATAAGTACTTGTTGTTCTGTGTCTCGTGTGTCACCACCCCCATCCCCACCTACCCACCACCACTACAACTAGCAAGTCTACCTTCCCTTCAGCAAAAAAAAAAAAAAAAAAAAAAGGTTCACTAATTAAGATGGCTTCCTGGGATTTGGAAGAGGGTGGGGCGGGGGGTTGGCTATGGCTTCTCCCACAGTGGCAGAGCCTTGAGGAGGAGATGGGGGTGGTGTTGTGCAAGAGGTCTCATCGGGCATATCTCTTCTCTCTGTTCCTCTTTCCTTACCCTAGTCCCTCTAGCCTGGCTTGTTTGGCTTGAGTCTGCTGCTAAACATTTGTTTTTTTTCTACTTGCAATTAAGCAAGGTTTTTTTTTGCAGGAGCCGAGTATTTCCCTTCTTCTTCCTCATCTTGGCTCTCCAGGGGGATTGGAGGAAAAAGAGACATAGGGGTTTGTGTTCTTCCTGGTAGGAAGGCACATTGAAGTTCTCCCACCTTGATTATATACAGTGAGCATGAATGGAAAATGCGTGGGCCAATAGGCTCTTTGTTGTTCAAGGACATATGAAAGTTACTGTATGGATGGTAGATGAAGGCTTAGATGTAGATTTCTGTATCCTTAGGAGGCTGAATTCATCCAGCCATTGTTAACTATTCCCTGGCATTGGCCCACTCTGTATTTGTTTCCTTTGTAAAACTTATAGATTTATGTGCATTTATAGGAATGTAGGATTTTTATCTTCCAGAAGCATCAAGCACTAAACAACAATTTTCTTTGTTAAATCAGAGTGTGGTCTGAATGCAACATCTTCACTCCAGTGATGAGTAACAGTTACATGACATTCTCAGTCCAGTAGTGACAAATCTACGAATGTTCTGTGACTGACTGAAGTACAGAACAATTGGTGAGTAAGTTCTCTCACATGTACCAGATGATTGTCTTTGTTTTTTCTGAAATCGTGCTGCAAAAGCCCCCACTAACATAAAAAAGTTCCTGCACAGGACACATTTTTAAGTTCAGCACCGCTCTAAGAATAGCTACCAAATTAAAATATTAAGGCTTCTTTAGTTTTTTCATCGTTTGTGTCTGCCTGAGCGGGATCTGAGAAACTGGGGAAGTGGGGGGGAGCATGGACTTGACAGGAGAGTGAGGCACGTCGAGAGTCAGAGAATGGGAATACAGTGTGGGGGGGTTACACAGAGAGGGAAAGGGGACGAGCCTTTCGGCTCCTCTAGAGGGTTGGAATTCCTCCCGAGCTGTTCCCCCCATTTGGCAGGCACTTGTGAAAACAATTCCCCAGCTTTTAGTCACTCTGCAGATCCAATTGCCATTTCCACTTTGGAGGGAACGAGAGTGAGAGGCAATCCAGATAGACAGAACACAGAGAGAGAAAGAGAGAAGAGTTTTAATCGGGTTGGACAGATGCCGAGGCCAGTTGAGCGGTTGTGCGATATTAATATCTTATGAAGGCTGTCTGGCAGAGCAAGCTCACCGTCTTGTGTGGTTTTGTGTTTGTGCGTTGCAGCAGCGGCCATTGCAGAGGCTAAATGAAGAACTTGTGAACATGCACGAGGGAAGGACTCTACCTTTCACTTCGGTGACTTCCCCAGATGCTCTGGCCCAAAGAAAGATGGAAAGGAATGGGAAGAGTAAGACACTTAACTCATACCTAGTCCCCCATACTGCTTTGCTTTTCACTGTGTAATTAATGGAATACAACTGTTTAATTAAAGTTAGCTCACATTGCAGACCATACTTACGTGCAGTGTTAAAGACCAAGTGATGAACATGCCAAAATATTTAGTTTTCCATTATACAAAGCTACACTGTATGTGGAAAATAATGTGCAAGTTAACATGTGTGTATCTCTGCCAAGTGTGCTTTCTGCTCTAGCTAAAGGAGATGAATAGGCGTAGTAAACAAACCTCCTGCTCTTCCAGACTTGAGCCAAGGCTGCTGCACAGCACCCGATCAGTGAGCCAACAGGAGATCCTCCATACGCCACGTCGCTGAGCCTCTCACCCTTCCCTTTCGACCCCTCGACCTACAAGCGCCATGACCTCTGAGCTGGAGAGTAGCCTGACTTCAATGGACTGGCTCCCCCAGCTCAGCATGAGGGCAGCCATCCAGAAGGCGGATGCGGGACACCACCACGCCCACCACCATGGACACCACCACCACGGTCACCACCACGGGCATGGGCCTGGCAAGAAAATCACCAATCTGGACCCAGGAACAACGCTGGACCAGGAGGAAGCTGCACAGCACAGAGACGGTAAACCGCCCTACAGCTACGCCAGCCTCATCACCTTTGCTATCAACGGATCGCCGCGCAAACGGATGACCCTCAGTGAGATCTACCAGTGGATCTGTGACAACTTCCCGTACTACAGAGAGGCGGGCAGCGGCTGGAAGGTAAGACAAAAGATAAAATATTTAATATGTATAAGAGTCTTGCTCTTTAGGGTTAAGCTCCTATAGCTGGTTTCACTTTGGGTCTGGTTCTAGGATGATGAAATACAGGTATTTGTTAAGTTGTTAAGGCTAAAAAATCTTAGCATACCGACTAGCTTTTAGTCTCTCCTTACTTTCGTTACAGATATCAGCGACTGCAATTACAAATTGTATCAGCTGTAGAATCAGCTAAAGAATCAGAAGTGGGAATTAGAGGTCTTCATGGGTCCACTCCGTTCCGAAACTAGACCCAAAACCTGAGTTGAACTTACTGAAAGTATATTTCAATTCAATTCAATTAAATTTTATTTGTATAGCGCCAATTCATAACAGAAGTTATCTCAGGACACTTTTCAAATAGAGCAGGTCTAGACCGAACTCTTTAAAACATTATTATTCAGTCTGATCAGGTGTGGTAGGGTCTTGTTTCACTGCTGCAGATCTCGGCTCCGTGCGTGAACATGTGTAATATTCTAGTGGATGCAAATGGATCTGTGTGCACTCCAGCTCTTGTCACGTGGTTCCTCATAATCACTGTGGGAGAAAATATTTTAGGAAGTCAGGAGCTTATAGAAGACATTTATGCTATTAAATGACAATTAGTTTTTTGGAATTTGTTTCACAGATATATCGTTTTATGAAGCCTATTAAAGAAATCGGATTCAACCAGCGGATTTGATACTGGATTCAAATTTTTGCTAACAAAACCTCGAGTCTTTCACTAGTGTTCAAAATGCACAGATCTGATCCAGTGGTTGCCTTGAAGAGCGCAGAAACCTTTTAGTGAACCAGGCATGATTGACGGATGCATTTGGTCTCATTCAGACGACGTTATTAAATCCTTATGTAAATGTAGCTATGCAAATCCTGGCTAATGTGAGCAGAAAGGTGGCTGTGTTATTGGAGACGAATGAATAGATCCCTATGGTTGTGTCTTGGGGATTCTCTACCTTATTAGTGAAGAAGGGGATGGATATAGTCCTTCCACTGACACATCGAAAAGGCAGTCTGCAAACTATCAACCAATTCATCTCTCTGAGAGTGGAAACATTTTTCTTCTTCTCTCATTATTTCTCTCTTTCACTTTCTATCTTCATCTCCCAAGTACTTGCACTTCACCAAGCGCCCCTCCTCCTCTCTCCTTCCCTCTCTTAGTCACTCACTCCTCTCCTTTCTTCTTCTTTCCCTTTCACAAACCTGTGTTTGTTCCCCGTCTATAATCTTCAACACGCCATTCCCCGAGCAGAGATGCATGCCAGAAACGGAGACAAAAAGGTTATGATACAAGCCAGGTTGTGTTGGCAGAGCTTCTTACCTGCATGTAGGATTCAATCAATTCGTTTTCTGTTCGGAGAGAGAAGATAGGGGTTATTAAGACCATTCAGCCTTTCTCTTGCTGCAGCTCATGACTGCCTTCTCCTGCTGGTTGTATTTGGGTGCCAGGATGTTTTAGTATCCCATAATTACACCTCTAGATTCATTGATTTGTGTGTGTGGCTGCATTCTAGTAGCATCATTAACGCACAGTACTGATGGCATTGTGGGTATATTTTCACATGTTCGGGCATTTGACCATAATACGAAGGCGGAGAGTTTGCCGTGAGATATCTATCCCAAACTTGTGCCGCTTTCCACTGAGGCCGGGGCCAAATAAACAATTCCCAATAGTGTTCATATATGTCAGTGTAGGAATATTTGACAGAATATGCTTTTTAAAGCACAGCACTTAAAAATCCCGTTGGTGCCTTCTGTTTTTGCCATCTATGGAGATTATTGCCAATAAATAGACAATCTGTGGTGAAAGAAATGTTCTCACGACCACTGATCTGTGCTTGAACTGACATTTTAGAGGCACGTAAAGTAACAAATTAGGCACTCTGCAGTGCTTTCAGGTAAAGTGCAACTAACATTCCTGCGTCTTTTGAGAAAGGGCTGTAAACTTTTGCTTCCTGGATGACCCGACTCAACACAGTGGGGCTTGTTTTATACCAGCCATGGCCGTCACAGGGAAAGTTACATAAGTCTGGTTCATTCCAGTTCAGGTGATTGCTGTCAGCTGTACACAGTGGGACACAGACACAGAGATTGTCTGGCTGCCACGTTTGGCAGACATCGTCGACTCACACACACACACACACACACACACACTTTGAAATGTGCGTTTTCTGAATGTACCGACTAAAGGCAAACGCTTGAGCTTTCAGAAAACACCTCGTACACGGTCCGTTGTGCTCACCGTCTCCTTCACCCTCCGCCACACATGCGTGTACACACACAAGCTCGTACACCCACAGAGAGACTCCCACTCAGGTAGGCAGTGTACGTGTGCAGTCTACAGATTACACACGGGGAGCTCAGCAGGAGAGGAGAGGAGATGGGGGGGGGGGTGAAGAGAGAGGAGACTGTCAGAGAGCAGAGGAGAGTTTTACTACCCAGCACACGCACTCCGTCTGCTCTGTATGATAATGTGAGAGTGCAGGAACGGCAGAGTTGAAACCAGGACAACACACAGTCATACACACACACACACACACACACACACCCCTCAGCTTCCATCCTTAGATATCACACAAATACATACACTGGTTGAACACCACAGGCTTACTGCATGTGTTGCAGCTGCACACACACACACGCATGCACACACACTTTTGCTAATCTAGTTAGCCGTTATAATCATGTAGTTTTCCAAGGTTGTGAGATTTTTGCGTCTTTGCTGAAAATGAATATGGAGCGCTCTTTTCATCTGAGAAGTAATGAGGAAAACCTTCCTCTGGAGCTGTGGAGGAGGTTTTCGAATCTGAAAAAATTGAATATATATATCATGAAATTAAATAGCACACGCACGCATAAGCCATTTGTTTATAGAGCTCGTTGACGTTCCTAAATTCATCTTGTGTAACGTGCATGCATAGCATTTCCGTTTTTAAAACAGGAATAAACTGGAGTATACAGGAGGGGAATGCAAACAGTGTTGCATCGGGCTGCGTCATTTTTTTTGTATCACTGGAATGGCATTATCTCCCCTATGTTATCTTTACCAACCTCTCCCTCTCTCTCTCTGTGTCCTACGCGGTGCCCCGCTCTACTTTCCCATGCCCTCCACAGCCCCCTCGCAGCCCCTTCACACCCACATGTCCCTCCTCTCCCCACCTTTACCACAACTCATAGTGAGTATGCGGTGGGGGAGACCAAACCCACATGGGGGTTTCTCTTCTTTGCTTCCTGTCTTTGTCTCTTATTTGTCAGTTACTGTGTAACAGTGTATCATCACATCCGTTTTTGGTTCTTTGAGAACTTTTTTTTTATCCCAATCAAAATTTTAAACTCTTAAAACTGACCTACACCACATGCAGCTATTTTTTGTTTAGTGTTTTTTTCCTTTTATGTTGTGTTTTAATATTTCATAGTGCACCCTCTTTATTTGTTCTGCTGTAGGTTGTTATTGTGCTAATTTTGTCTTAGTGAAATAATGTTTTCAACCTTGGTGTCTAATAAAATGATTTTCTATTCCACTTCCAGTTTTATTCTATTAAGTCTTGAAATGATTAGTCGATTTACAGAACAATTTTGGTAATGGATTAATCATTTAAGTCATTTATCAAGCAAAATATTAACTAGTTCCAGCTCCTCACATGTGCGATTTATTTTATACCATTGTAGTATATTTGGGTTTTGGACTGCAGGTCGGACAAAAGGAATTAAAAGACGTCACATTTGACGCTGGAAACTGATGATGATGGGTATCTTTTACTATTTTTTTACATTTTAAAATGATGAATATATTATGTATAGATTAATCTGTATTCTATGCTGCTCCATTCTATTCAGGCTGAAGATAATGGTGGGAAATGTTGCTTATTCAAAGCTCACCTCACCATAATATTATTGAAATGTGCAGGCCTTCCCATTATTTACCACCTGAAAATGTGGTCTAGACCTGTACCTTCACCAAATGGCTTGTTTCAGTCTGTGCTGCTGACTAACCTGCTCTCTTTCGACCCCCGTCGCCTCAGGCTAGCTCCCATGCAGCCAGGCTAATTGCCTGCGAATTAGCAAGGCCTAATGTGACGTTGTAAAGGGCAGCGCTACTGCGATGGCCTTTGGCCTTTGGCTGAACACCACATGTCACAGACAATCACCTGATATGAATCAGCGCTGGGCCATTATTCTGGCTCCAATCCTCCCCTGCCTGCTCTGCGGGAGATCTGCGACTGAGCGCAGTGGAGGTCGTCGCAGTGTGTCAAGTGTACTTACATATGTGGAGGGAGGCTGTTGTCATTGGCTGCTGGGAGTCATTGTGTGGCGGTAGCTGCACTGAGGCTCCTAAGCTTATGTCTTATGAGCACAACTGAAATTTCACCACGGTACTGTGCTTGTTGTGATTCAGCGTTGAGACAATCTGTGGAAGATCTGTGGAAAACACAGTGTGCAGATTCTGTATATCTACCATATGCAGTGCTTGTATATATGTGTATGGCTCTGTGTACATGGTGATGTTTTTATGTGTGTACAGCTGCTTACTGTGTGTGTGTGTGTGTGTGTGTGTGTGTGTGTGTGTGTGTGTGTGTGTGCTTTTGTCTTTATTTTCCAGAGTCATTTTAAAAGAGTCTGAAAGTGGCGACTGAGAGAATGTCACAGCTGTCTGTTTTATCGACTCTCACCTCTGACTCTGTGTTGATCCCCTTGTCACTAAGTAACACATACAAAACTGTTACATGTAGCCCAGCATTCCCAGTTTACACATCATGTTAGACCAGTCTGCTGTCCAGGTGCGTGTGTGTGTGTGTGTGTGTGTGTGTGTGTGTGTGTGTGTGTGTGTGTGTGTGTGTGTGTGTGTTGTGTGTGTGTGTGTGAACGTCTCAAGGTCAAAGTCTCCCCCTTAACATTGTCTTTTTTTCCCCCAATTTTGATATACAATGTAGATTCCTTTCTAATTCAAAGCAAGCTTTGACTCTAAAATGAGATGTTTTGATACTTTGCTGTCAAAGCTTTTATGTATATCTGATAGCTAATTTAATTAACCTTTTAGAAAATGAAAAAATGTCAGTAACAAAAACAGCATGAATATCCAGAATACAGGTTCTGTGTGTGTAAATCGGTGTCTTAAAAACAGGCAAAGATTTGACAACTGTGGACATTCCTTATGCAAACAAGATTGTTTACTTGCCCAATCTGGTAGCAGTTAAAGGTGAGTTGTGAAACAATAATATCCATATGCATGTGACATTTTTTATGAGGCAATATATACCAGTGGCGCTTTCCCTCCACCGCATTTGTATTTTTAATATAAACCTTTGTTTTCGTTTGAAGAACAAATTGAGATTATCAGCAGAGTGTCATTTTTAGGCTACGGACATTCATATACATACATACACACACACACACACACACACACACACACACACACACACACATGCAGCTATTAATTATACTTGTATGTGTAACACTGCTAGAGCTTTTAATTACATACTAATCACTAATAGCAGTCTCAGTATTAAATTCTTAATTAAAAGCAAGGAATTTCTCTTGCTATCTCCTCGAGGATTTGGCACCCATCCAGCACCGCGTTTCCCTCTCGAACCAGCCAGGCCTGTAGCACTCTCCATATGGCTAATAATAGGCTTAAGGCTGGTTCCCGTAGCACTCTGGAATGCAACAATTATACCACAGAATGAGCTTATTCGCTAGTCCCCGGGTTTGTATCCCGCAAAGAGACATGGGCCTGTCTTTTGTCAGACCCTAAATAACGTCAGAGAAAAGTTGACTATGTTAGAAGCCCTGCTCAAGTGTATGAGGTGATTTTTTTTTTGTCAGGAAAACCAGTGTGGGGCTTTAGACACTGGAACCATCAGTTGATTTAGAATTATTTTGACCTAAGGAGTCAATCTCAGCCAAAGCAGATTTAGTCAGGGATTGTCCATTGTGAACAAAATCTATGGAATGACAAAAATGACTAAATTAATGTAAAAAGCTCACTTTGATACAGTACAAACAACTGGCATAAAGTAACAAAAAGTGACACTTCAGCTGTTTATCTTGTCTGTGCTTTGAACATCGTCATTGCAATGTGTGTACACTTTTACATGGAACCACCTACCTAGTTATAGACTGTTTTTCTGTGACTGCAGTGCATCCACACTAAAACGCATAACCTGAAAACACGGTGTGCATGTGAAAATAGGGCTGTCGCAGTAAAGGAATTTCCCCTGTGGTGATATATCAACAGTGTGGGATTACAGCAATTTTTGTTGTTTGTACAAACTACTTTGTATGGGGTGCAGCGGCCAGCGGGACATCTCAGTACCTGCTTGTTCTAATCACCTGGACTCTTCTTCCTCCTGGGTCTGTGACCCTGTTGGCTAGCGACTTTCAGGGAAATAAAGTCTCCAGGTAACATATTCGGCTAAAAGTCGCCAGTTAACAGGGTCACTAAACCGAAACACTGGCAAACTGTGGGACATAAACGTCACAGCCCTGGTGAATTGGGATAATTATACTAGAAGACTGCTGGTGTTTCCAGTCTGGAGTTTATCCAGAGTCAGTGAGGTAGAGGTTACTTTCTCCTGTTATCCTTTCAGCCTGGCCACTATGGGATTCGGCTTGGCTGAAACGACTGCTGAACATGAAGTGATGGCTCGCCATCCCCTGCATTTGGCTTGTCGATAGCGCGGTATTTCATTGCAGTTATCGCAGCAACCCTTTGTGAAAACAATACTCCTCTAACACTAGCACTTTCAGGTTGTTTGGATAGAGATCACCGTCAAGGAAAAGATGGCTTTTCAAACAACAAAATTATAGTCATAGCCAACATCTGCTAAGGAGTGTGACAAACAATCTGGTTACTTTGCTCAATATCAACAAGTTAAACCTCCGAACTCACAATTTGTTTTTGTTTTTTCATATTTTTTTTTAATATTTTGCAGTCAGACAACTGAGCTGAAAAAGAGAGATATGATTGTGGCTTTAAGATGTTAACTGTTGTAAACAGACATTGACCACATCACTATTGTATGATCTTGAGGTCATCTATTATACAAATTAACTCTTTAAATCAAACGGCTATATTGACATTTTAATCAGAGAGCGCTAGAGTTGACAGACATTTGGTCTCTTAACTTTAGCCTCGTATAGTCCAAGACTGTCTGGGCAACCTTATTTTATCGACAGCTCCCCGCCGTTGAATTAATAAGTTCATCACTCTGGTCTTTATTTCATCATGTAAGATCAAGAATAGAAAAAGGAGGCTGTCAGACGTTATTGGGATGCAGAGTACAACCGGGGCACTCCTTCCTGGTTGTCCTCCTTCCCCACTCACTCGCCTCCTCTCCCCGGAAAGCCGCTGACAGAAGCTGTCACTTCGCCACAGCGCTCTGCTCGACACAACTAGCAACAGGAAGTGTGGCGCCTTGACTTCTTGCTGCTCTGCAACCTAGTTTGGTGTCTGTGTTATTTTTGAAACACTATATTAGAATAACAGCTGAAAGGATTTGTCTTTCTAAATCAGTTGTGAGCTGAGTAATCCTACTGATGTGACAGAGGAAGGATGGTAGCTAGTGGATGTATGTCCAACGTTTGGAGCTGTTCACTAAGCACAGTGGTTACCAACTTGAAGGTTGGGACACCCAGGTGGGTCGGGAGGTGAATTCTCCAAGCTGTTCTATTGTGAAAGACTGGATAGTTTTAGGCCTCTGAGAACTATTTGAACACTGCCTTTGAGCTGCTCCTGACTCATACGGCATTATTTAATAGTGGTGGGAATAGTCTTGCTGAGCCGTGAGCAAGCCATGCTGGCACTCAAGCCACTCAAGCCATGCTGGCACGGTGTTAGTGTTTTTCCACTGCACAGCGTGGCGAGGTAAAATAAGTTGTTTACCTTGATGACGTGTTGGAGGTGTGCTGGTTTGCAGAAAATGCAGTAAAAGCCTGTCACCTGCAGCTCTTCATTTAACTGCTCACTCCGACTCTGCTTGTAGTTTTCATTGGAGAATGGCCAAGGAAGCTCCGTGAAGTTGGGGATAAACATGTCCTATAGCTGCTTCGCAATAAAAGCTTGCTGCTGTTTAGTCAGAGGAAAGCTTTTAATGTGATGCAGCAGGAAACGTTCAGGTTTTCTATCAGCAGTCATTTAACACAGCAATAGGGATGTGGAGCAATTGACTAAAATAAGGCCGATACATGAAAGTATGAACAGGAACAGATATATGAAACTAAACTCAAAACCACAGGGATTCAGTTAGAAGCCACTGAGAGCTGAACACAGAGAGACTTTTAAAAACAGAGCTCAACATGTGTTGATGGGGGGGGGGGCGTCACCGTCACAGGGGGTCAACGGTCAGCCTTGCTAACAGGCAGCACCACAACAGTCCGGCTTGGCACAGATAACCCCTGCTGTGAGGAAGCAGTGTTCACAGCCGATGCAATAATTAAAGCTGACCGAGCTGGACACGTGGAAACCCAACACGAGAAATACAGTATGTACTGTAGACATATAGTCGGGCTTGCTCGCAGACATCGCCCCATAATGACTCAGCAGATTTAGGATGCACTGTGCTGCAGCAGGGCCAACTGATTCAAATGATACACTGAACTTGACTATTCTCCTATTGTGTTGGAGCTTCTTACTTGATTTCCAGAGACAGCAGCAACCGTACTTCCACTTCGTCTTACATGGATTTGTGCCAGTCACACACACATACACACGCACACACACACACACACACACAAACTCACACACTCATGCCCTTGCTCTCCATCTCTTTCCATCACAGACACATATCCGTAAGCAGTGACTGGCACAGTATTGCTGTAAAACCTGCATGCATATAAACGCACATGTTCATACGGATGAACAGGTGTGTACATAACTGCTCACAGGCGCATGCACAGGTGCACGCACACCTGCCTACATACACACTTAGGTGCACAATCAAAACACTGAAATACACACAGCTGCACACATACACAAACACACACACACACATACTTTCTGACACACACACCAGCGTATAAACCCACACTGCACAGTCACACACACACGCACACACACACTTATAGATGTCTTGTGTGAAGTACTTCAGTGAGTGAGTGAAGAGGGCGGGGGAAGGGTCCATCAAATGAAATGAATATGTATTAGATTGGGTTTGAAGTAGTGACTTGCATTCAACCCTGCATTCTCACGGAGCGTCTGTCACTCCGTCACCATCAGGATATAATAAGGCATCTCAATGATGCTCAGAACCCAGGAGACTTTCACATCTAAGACACCTGTCCGTATGTGCACGTACCCCCACACTCCCCCTTCCAGCCGACTCCAGCTCTTTATTTCTTTGTGCCTCTTGCACCCTCCCTCCTCCCACCTCCTTCTCCTCTGCCTTACCTTCAAACTTTACCACATTTTACCCTCTCCTTATGCACTATTTGGGTTCAGCTGAAAGTTAATAAAATCTACTGCATCTCCCCTTTTCTCCAAATTTCCCCTTCTTGCTTTATCTTCTTTTCCTTTTCTACCTTTCTCTCCGTTTCTTTATCTATTGTTCTGTCTGTGTGCGCACAAGGACTACCTCTCTGACACCACAATACATTCAGCCTGAAGGGCATGGGAGAGAGTCTCCTGAATACTGCCGTGTGGGTGTGCGTTTGTGTGTGCGCCTCAAACTCCATAGGCCTTCCATAGGTTAATACCTTGGCCAGCAAACCTCTTGCCCTTTTGACCTCAGTGTCCCTGCAGGCACACAGTCGAGCAGGGATCTAAGCAGGATTCACACAACCACAGACATGAAGGGCTCCTTTATTTCCTCTAAAAGTAGCGACTTCCAGCCTTTCTTTTTACAGCTTGCCAAGCCACATTATTGAATTTATCCAACAACAAAAACTTTAAAAATCCAGTATGTTGGACTTGACTGTGGATTTTTTTCCCGATCACTCTGAAAAGGTGAAAAGGGATCTGCGTGCAGCCTGTATGGACAGCAGGAACTATTATAACGACCAATAATGCTTTTGGTGTACATATGTGAGTAATTGTATTAAGACTGGAAAATCTGTACCTGTCCTTTCAAAGCCCTTGAAAACGTACCTTCTATTTCTGTAAAACCTCAAATATTCACAAAATTACGGACATCAAAGTAAAAAACATTTTGGTATTATTTATTAAGGGTTTAAAATTTAGAAGTCGAGTCCAGTCTTATCAACCAGTCTGCTTGATCGGGACTGTGTGGTTTGATCAGAATGGCTTGACAGTGGTCTGGCAACGTGACCAGACAACCCCAACATCACATTCAATCGTTGCTAGGTCCTGATTGGTGCATGCAATGTGACGTTGCTTTTTTCTAAGGGAGCCCTGCCCACCTCAAAACCAGTGAGGAGAGCACAGAGGAAATGTAGAAATGCAGATATCTCTCATGTGCAATAGTCAAAACTGTCAGGTTATCAGGGTCTTTTGAGGGTGTTTAAAGTGTAACTATACCCTTCATTTCTGCTAGCTGCCTCCCTCTCAGCAGGTTTAAAAAATGCATCAGAGACCTGCAACAGCTTGTTCACACCGCCTGTGTCTGCGTGGCGGAACGTCTTGATTTTAATTTTGCCGCCCATGTTAACAGATTAGACGCCTCACGCGCGTCTCAGCTGCGCCATTTCAGCTGCGCCTGCCTCAACGCTTCACTAGAGAGTCGTGGTCTCGTCTATTTTTACTGTGAGCCGCGAAACATCTCCAAGCAAAAGAGCGCAGTGAAGGGATCTTTTGGTAGTCATATCCACATATTTCAGTACAGTTTAAACCTCATTTTCAAAGTAAAAGCACTGCAGTAATATTTTATTTAACACAACTTCACTTGTGAAAGAATTTCTGTGAGTTGTATGAAGGGATGAATCTTTCCACTGCGTTCTCTCTCTCTCTCTCTCTCTCTCTCTCTCAGGTAAACAAACCACACATGCTTGCTTCACATTTTTACATTTAAACTACATGGCACTGTAAATTAAATGATATGATGACTGTATAGGAAAACATAGGGCTGGCAGCAGCAGCCAAGCAGCTGACACGCGGCCTATGTGAACGGGGTGCGAAGGATAGTGACTTTAGGGGGCGTGGCCTTGACATCAACTTGATCGGCAGACCGACCACAGCAGCGTAGCAGGAACATCGAGGTGTTCATCAGAGCCAATGAGCAGCTGCTGCCAGACTCTCCATGCACAGGCTGAAAACACAGAGCCTGCTCGAGATTCGAAGCAATTTGGCGGCCATTTGTATACGTTTCTTCGTGGTACCTGTACCTGAGCTAACAGCTGTGTTGTAGCTGAGATAGCTGCTCAGAGAGGCTGACTCTCCGGTATGTGAGTGTGTCCGTGGGGGGAGTCAGTTCATGGGATCAAGGTAAACATTGCAATCCAGCCGTCTAGAGCACAAGTTCTAACCACTGTGCCAGAATATAAAAATACTAAGTAGAGGGGTTAGCAAAACTACATAAACTCCTGTGAATGATGCATCTCGATCAGTATACTTTTGAAAATGAGCGCAGCCGTTTCAGACAGAGTTGCCTCAAACGGTCGACTCTGTGTTAGCATTTGTCTTAAAACGTCCTGGGTGATTTAAAACAGTACAAGGTGTGTTAAGCGTGAGTGTGTTGGTAATAATGTCAGTTTTTGTGTGTCACAGTGCTCCAACTATGAGTTGCATTGTCTATGTAGAAAATGAATGGGGCTGTTACTTATGGAAAACTATAGGCAGCCAAGAATACTCCCTCCCACTCAACTTTACACCAGTTGGGCTGTACTGTATGTTTCCAGTGCACCCAACTTAAGCAACCAACCATTTCAGTGCAATCAGCATTGTTTTGTTAAAATGGGTTTAGCTAAGAGTTGTTGCCTTGCTTGTGAAACATCACTTTTCAAGACTGTTTAATTCAGTTTAGAGGAAATGCCATCTCATGTTGCCCCTTTGTATTTAACTCAGCTGCCGTGACCCAAATCTTCCAAACCTACCCACTTATGTAACTTCAGTCTTCTCCGTGTGACCTGTTTCCTTGGCATATCTACACACACACACACACACACACACACACACACACACACACACACACACACACACAGACAGCAAGCTTCATGCCTATGGCCAGAATATGCCTCTGGTTCCTTTAACCTTCTCCCTACCTCATCTGCACGGACTTGCACATACTTTAACCTCTTCAACCATTCCTGTCAACCTTCAAACTTGTCACTCTTTCTTTGATCACTTTCGCTGACTGATCCACACACACACACATAAAAACACACACCCCTCCCCACACACACACAGAGTCTCACACTCCCTTCCTCTGTCTTCCCACCCGAAAGCATGTTTCCAAAACCTGACTTTTTGTCACACATCACATTATATCACATTGCATTTTGTCAAAAAGTCATCCATGCTTATCAAGCCCGCCTTATATAACTAACCTCTTCAAGTCCAGGATGCTGCACCCTACGTTCAGCAGCAGCAGCAGCAGCAGCAGCAGCAGCAGCACCCACTACCACAAAGTATATACTGTACATATCACACATGTATGCACAAAAGCTCATATCTAATAATAGTTGTGTGTAAAAACGGTTGTTTGACCTTATTTTTCTACGACATAGCTCTTAATCTCCAGTCTCTAAAAATTCCCCGTAAAATCAGGAGGCATCATGGGAACCGTCCATGTTCGGTAGATTGTAAAATGAGTGGATGCAGGTGCAGTGTAGTCTTCACTCAAAATGATATATACAGTGTATTCATGCATATGAACGCACAAACACACTATTCATCAAACAAAACAAATATCCGTTTCTTCTTATTTACTTATTTACTCTGGTTTATTACTGATCTATTTATCTCTGTGTGTCTATTTATCTAACCAATGTGGTATATGATACCTTATTACCAAGTTTCTGTTGTCATTTAATTTAAATAAAGATAATTATATGATATTTTATGATTAAGTTGGACTGCAGAATTGTCTTACAATATCATTGTTTCATGATCATATGATTCTATTGAAACTAAATACTAATTAAGATTATTAATTATGATTAAGATTTCCCTTTTTATTTATTGAAAGTTCTATATAGTAGAACATTTACTTAAAGCTAAATATATGATGCTTACATTCACTAAACTACAAAACTCAAACCAAAGTTAATGTTAGATGTTATGTTTTCATCATATTGTACACCTTTCCTCCAAATTCAGTCTGACATATAGGTGGTCTTCTAACTTTTGGATCACTGCTACTATTTAGAATTAAAGTTTTTTTTTTATTTTTTGGGCCCACCATGATATAAAGTTACTCGGAAGTGCTGCACAGCAGGAGTTCATAATGATGGTACCTCAGAGCTTAAGAGGCTAAACGTCAGGTTATTCTTGAAAAGAACTAGTTGGAAATCCAAAGTGTTTATAGTTCTTCTGAGCCACAATACTGGAAAGCAGAGTTAAAAGCCAGCCCACCATAGAGAGGAGGGAGTCATTTCTGTTAGACATTCATAGTGTTGCACTTGGTAGTTCACATGAAAATTGACAGAAATAAGTGTGTCAATAATGAAAAAAGGGAGCTACAAAGAGAAGAACCAAAAAAAACATGACGTCACCCATTGGTTTGTGGAGCCTCGAGTTTGGCATTATGGTTGTCGTCATGACAGTTTGTCATTTGAGAATGACATGTCAATCACAAGGTAGACACACCCAAAAGCATACCCTGCTTTATTATCTATTTTACTCTAAATTGGACCATTATTTACCAAATTAACATAATATGGTATGGAAGAAGACTTCAAACCAGCAACAGAGACCATAAACTCATTAGGAAACTGTTTACTGAGAAGAAGTCGGGTCGTTTCTACGTTGCATTGTATCGTGTTTTTATTGCAGCCAATGCAAGTTTAAGACACTTCCATGTTGGCTTCACTTTACAGACCAAGAAACTCTGTCCATTATGTATACTGTCAATGGTTTAAACCCATGCTTCTCTCTCACCTCCACACAGCTGGCCATTCATGGCCTAATCCAAAGTTGAAGTGGTGTCGGGGGAGGAGGTTTCCAAAACTACGTGACCCCTTATGAAGCATACTGGCAGCTTAAAGCTTTGCATACTAAGACTGGTTGTGTAAGAAAAACATGTGCGCACCAATATTGCTCATTTTGCCATGAGTTTGTCTGGACAGCCTATAAAGAGGGCAAACACTGATTTACTGTAAACACTTTCCATTTCCTGCAATGGAAACAATGAGTGTTTATGTTGTCATGCCAAAGTTCTGGGGTTGAACCAGTCGTCTTCTTCAGTGTCCTTCCTACGTTTCACACAAACATGCGGACATACTCACACACGATGCCTGTGACTGTGTGATCCATCAGCTGCTGGGCAGGAATGGCACGGCCCCAGTCCGGCCCAATAAGCTCATTAATCAGGCAGGGTGAGGAGTGGGTGGAAGGAGGACACAGCAGTGAATCTCATTATCTTACTTCACAGCACCGCTAATCAGTACATTTATTGATGATGACTATTCCCATTCAGTGTGAGGAGATTACTGTTTCCGTAACATGTAGGAAAGAAGGCAGTTGTGCTTATGTATCCACATGTACGGTTTGTGCACACAAGCCGCCTTAAACTGATGCTTTCCGGGTGGAAGGACAATCTCCCTTCTCACTACTCAATTATACACACAAAGGCACAAACACACAGTTTCTATCTTGACTGTGTACGTACTTGCTGCTATCGGTGTGGTGAACTTGTGGTGTGTTTTTTTGTCATTTATGTACAGTTTCCTGTCATTGACGAGAAGCTGTTTTATGTGTCAATGACCTTTTTTTGGAAATATGTGGGTGGCTAAGCGTGTGTAGGCATTTGCATATGTTGTGTATGGACTTCATGCTACAAAGGCTGCCTGCAAAACACTCGAGGAATTAAACTGTAAATGGTGGAAAGTACATTAAATCTAAATAGATAAATAGACAAATGGACAAAATCTAATTTAACTGTATCTTTGACCTAAAAACCTGAAATCAACATGTATTAATGTAATGCTGACAGTAATTTGTGGGGGACAATTGAAGCTTTAAGAAGATACTGACAGGAACATATTGAGAAAAAAAACATCATGCAGATGCATTCGTTGTTTATTTCTCCGCTTTGGTCCAGACTGAAATGTCTCAACAAATTTGTACATTTATGGTGCCCAGAGGTTGAATCCTTATGACATTGGCGATCACTTTTAGCGCCACAGCGAGGTTCACATTTATGGTTTTGAGTGTCTCGACAACTATTGGATGGATTTACGTGGCGTTTGGTGCACACATTCATGTCCCCCTGAGGATGGATTATGATAACTATGGTGATTCGTAAACTTTTCATCTAGCTCCATCATCAGATCAAAAATTAAATTTGTCACAAACCTTTGGTTTATGACCAAATACCTGCAAACATAAGGATATTCCCATCAGCTTCAGCTCTACTAGCATGCTAATACTTTAAACTAAGATGATGAACATGGTATAAACATAATGCCTGCTGAAAATCACCATGTTAGCTTTGTCTTTTTCACTGCTGTGCCTAAACACAGCCTCACAGAGCTACTAGGATGGCTGTAGATGCTGTTTTAATATCATCACTACATTGTAATTATATTGAAATTTTGCACAGCTCTAATTACCAAGTACACTACAGTGATAGAGATAAACAATGTATAAACACATGCGACAGCAGGACTTAATTTAATGACCATTAACAACATAAGGAAATTAATGTTACGTGAAAACATGCATTGTTTGGCATCCTAAAGTTTGGCATGGATTATAGGGTGTTAGTTATAGTCGACACATGGATCACCAATTGTAAGGAACACACTCATTAGGGCTGCGCAGTTCATTGAAATATTATTGAAATAGCAATATGGGCAAGTGCAATATCCAAATCGCAGAAGTTGCAGTTTTTTTATGAAGGTAAAATGTGTGATGAAACAGCATTACAATGAAGTACTGTAGTGCTGCAGAGATGCCCTTGTCTCTAAATTTTGTACTCCAGATGTTTGTTTTTTTTACTACAGACCTCAAGAAATGTCACATCATGATTTGAATTGCTTATTCAGAGACAATGAGAATTGCAATGCAAAAATGATAATTGCCACTAATTGTGTATCATATTATTACTTTTTTTTCACCTAACACTCGTGAGGAAAAACATCTCCCCATGCCCCAAAACATCCTCACTTAAAACTCTTCATGTGCTGTAAGGGTGACTCCACAAAGCAGGGAAAACTTTTACCGAACTTAATGACAGGAACAAATTTAGGCCAATAAGAGATTTTTAATATCAGTGTTGGTAACTTTTCGGTGCACCGACCAACCCCAACACACACGCCTGAAAGTGAAAAGTGCCAGTGTGCAAAGCCTGAAATACACAGGGTTGTGCAGACATTGCAAGTAGTGCACAGGTGTGCAAAAAACTGCTTGGCTAATAAAAAAGATAGTGTGTAAATAAACAAACAGTAGGTAGAGGTTAGCAAAGTTAGACGGGCAGACTTGTTGTTAATGATCCAGAGCCTCCTCCCACAGGAAAGTTTTTGGAACAGATGGTTGCCTTTGTGTGCTGAGCTTGTGGCAGTCCTGCTTGCCATTTTCATCACCCGACTGTCACGCGTTTTCCTTGATGGACGGCCGTAAACTGCCAGTGACCCGCTAAGTAGAGCAGCTGAAAACCGCCGGAGCTCTTCTCCAGGAGGAGCAGGGCGAGGAAGAGGTGGACCAGGCTGTTATGGTATGCTAGAGACAGAGAGAAGGTAGTTTTTTTTGTAGGAGAAACAAAGCTGGCGTTGAGCAGCGAGAACTCAGGAGAAAGAGCAGAGAAATACCTCCCATCCCTCTGTCTTCTCCCCTCCTCCTCCCCAGTGGTATTAATTAGCAGCAGCAGATGAGTGGAGAACGGGAGCCTGAAGGGAGAACAGGTTCATGTCAGGTTAGCCTACACTGTTGTGAGCCCTCTTTCTCTCTCGCTCTCTTTCTCTCTCTTCTCTCACCACACACACACACACACACACACACACACACACACACACACACACACACACACACACACACAAACACAAACAAACAAACAATAGGAGGTGTTACAAATTGGAACAATGTCAGTTTCCCCTCATTATAGCCAAAACTATGAATTTGCTTCAAAAATGGCAGGCTTTTTTCATGAAGCCCGAATGAAAGACCCTGTTTTAGTTTGAATACACCCCCTTCAGATATTCAAAATTTAATTCAATCACAGAGCCCCCCCCATCCCAGCTCCTCCGTCCCTCTGTCTCAGGTGTGTCTGACAGAACAGATACGCTTCAGCTTTAATCAATACAGCTGTCTCCATCTGTGGCATAATGGCTCGCATGTCACTCTTGTGTAACTGTGACCCGAAGCTTTTTTTTACTCTGACATGGTGAAAGTGGAAGACTGTTATACTTTCAAGTACCATCACTGATGGCCAAGGCAGTGATCCAGAGCCAGAAACTGAAGCTAACATCAGCTTTAGCAGATGCAGCAGAGCCAATGGACAGTGGCAAGATGGGGGATGTGTTGTTTGGATGATGTTGATTTCCCCCGAACAAACACTGTATACTGCTTCTGCTTCTACTTCTGCTACTGCTCTCAGTAGGATACTCTTCCTCTCTTTGCCAGTTTCACCTCTGCTTTGATACTGGGGGCAACGCCATGACACTGTGTTGTACTTTGGGGGTGTTATATATAAAACTATCTAAAAAACAAAACATTTCAATCTCTCGTATCCCATTAATTATTTTGTGAACCCTCAGATTTACTTTGTGGCCCGGCTGGGGGGTTCCCAACCCCCAGGTTGCGGATCACTGCTCTGGAGGACAGGATAGCCAATGTCCTCTGGAAAAAGGTGCTGATGCAATGAACACTATAGACTGGGACCAGAATCAGTTGATGGTATAATAAAGTGACTGTAAACGTAATGTACTTATTCAAGAAAGTGGCTTTACTGTTGAGTTAGTCTAACTATTTCTTTGTCCTGTTTCTTCCTTTCTCCTTCCTTGCTCTGTTTCTCTCGGTCTGTCTATCCCTGCAGAATTCTATACGACACAACCTGTCCTTGAACAAGTGTTTTCTCAAAGTGCCTCGCTCCAAAGACGACCCTGGAAAAGTAAGTATTTCCTGAACAATGTAATGCGACTGAAAAGCTCCGCTTGAATTACGGCGCTACACACAATGAAAATGCAAGCCTATTTCAGCGAGCTTACAAATAAGGCAGAGGCGACGGCGATTACTTTTCACGTGTGTAGACGCCCTCGTGCCGCACGTGTGCACACACTCGTGCATAAGTGCACCCAAAGACACCCATACTCACTTGTTCTCTTTCTTTGTCACACACACACACACACACACACACACACACACACACACACACACACACACACACACACAGTGTCTGCACTTAAAAGCAATTTGTAGCTCCATAACCAACTGAATGCCTAATGCCGCTTTCTCTGTTTTCTGCAGCTCTTCCGATATTGATTCTGCCAAGTAATAATGTGGTACAGGGAGTAATGAATAATAAGTATACGTAGGTACACTCCTTCAGATGCAAGGCCGTTCACGCATCTGTTATGCTTTATTAGGCCCTGTTTCACTCTCTCCCTCTCTCTTTCTCACACACACACACACACACACACACACACACACACACACACACACACACACAAAATCAGAGGAAGCATTAGGTATGTTTCACCACTGCTACTACGGAGGTTTGGAAGCAGAGTTGCCACGGCCACTTCAGAAGCACCGGTTTGATAACAACAATTTGTCAAGTCCTTGTTTGTGCTGAATCAAAAGAATTGCTCAGACGGGGGAAGGTATATAATTACAGTTGATCACTGAAGCTTGCCCTTACAAGATTTTTTATTAAAAGCTCAAATGCCTGCATTTCAACTCATCACAGGGTTAATGTGAGAAGCAATCCACCATTCTTACAGAAACTGACAAGCCAAAACTTTTCATTGAGCGCTCAAAACTCATTTTGTTTGGGGGGGAGTGGAGGAGGGAGTTTCTCCAGACTGAGGGGATTTTGGAGCCATTGAAAAATGAATTAGGGGGGAAGAAGGTTTAAATAATTCAAAGAAAATCCTTGGGCTTTAGTGGAGGCCTATAGTCTGCAAAGACACAAAGAGAGTGGCTCCCCCCTGATTAGCCTGACTTGGACCTGACCAGCACCTTAATTCAAACCGTGGATCGAAGTGGTCGATACCTCGGCATGGGGGGAGGTCATGTGTGTGTAGAGAAGTTGGATGTACAAGCTCTGTTTGAAGCCATAGAGAGAGGGGAGAAGCTAAATCATGCATGTGCTAACGTTAATTGGCTGTGTACTGTTCAGTGATGTGGGACTGAGAGACAGGGGGAGGAGAAGAGGCAAGGATGGGGGAGGGGGGCAGGGGGGATGTTGAGAGATGAGCCGTGTGTGTGTGTGTGTGTGTGTGTGTGGCCTAGATGAACCTCCTGAATTCAGTCTGCAGCTTTGGACCTCCTTGGGAGGGAAGAGGAAAAATGAAAGAGGGGGAGGAAATCAGACCAGGAGGAAATCAAGGACCTAAAAGCAATTGATTTCCTCCTTTCTCATTGTATGTGCTTGTTTTGGAGGCTGCAGTGTTTTAACATTGTGTATCAAAAGGACTGTAGTGGATTTTCTGGGGAAAGGAAGCGCGAGTATGCACAAGAAAACTAAACCTAGAGAAAATTGATTGGATAACAGAACTGGAATAACAACATTGGTTTTATTAGAAATTTTTTAATTGGTTAGTGTCCCTTGTTTTTTCCCATTGACTGTATAATTAAAAATGGACGTCGTAGGTGCGTTATATAAAAATTAGCCCCCATGTCATGAATGGGGAAATAAGCTATAAAGACCAAATCCATTTTTGTACCAGGCTGTAAACATGTTCATTTCTGCTGTAAAGTTTTAAAATTGGGCCTCACCTCTGTAGCCAGCCTCAAGAGGCCATTTGAGGAGCTACAGTTTTTGGCACTTCAGAGATTGCCACTTGCTTTTACTGACATTAGAGGAACTGAAGCAGCCTCACTGAGAAAAAGTGGGGGAAAAAAGAGCCATGCGGTAATCCACTAGGGATGTAATGAAACACGATTCAATACAGTTCACGATACATTAATGTTTTTCTCACAGTTTCTTTAAAAAAAAATCAAAAAGAGATTGAAGTCGCCGTCATCAGCTCAAAATGATTTGAACTGATGATAGCCTAATATCTCTCCAACAATAATATACAAAATAGATTTGTAAAATTAAAGAATGGTAAGGTATAAACTGTGCAAAACAAAGCATATTGTTTGCTCCATGATACAGCTACTGGCGCGAGTGACGTAGGACTACAGCGACAAGCGGAGTCAAAAGTATAACGTGCCCCTAGCTGTTTACAAGAGTATCACAATTCCTTTTCAATATGATTCAAATCTTCACATATTTGTATCACGATTTAACTCGCAATATGTCTTTCCATTCCTAGTATTCTCCAATAGGAGGAGATACACCAGATACACATAAAAGGATATAAGCTGTAATGAAAAATGTGTTCAAATCACAGAAGAATCATTCAAATCAATTAAAACAGTGAAAATGATGTGCAAACCAATAATATAGTCAAATCAAATTTGGAATAATGGCAGGACATTATTTACATTAACAATTTAAAGGGTTGAAATTCTCAAGGGTTCATACAAGTATCTGGGGCTTCGTATTGATATGAAATTGAACTGGTAAATTGGTCAAGTTTATTAAAAAAGGCTGGATTTATAATTGGTCTGATTACCAATGTTGGCAAGTAATGCATTACCTAGTAATATATCATAGTAATGTTACAGTTTTCTATTAGGGATTACAATTTGAAATGTTAAATTCCAAATTAGTTTACCCTCTGGAGATGAATAAAGTTAACGGAAGAAGCACCATATTTGAAGGCAGTTTAGAGGTCTTATTTTAGAAGTTGGTTGTAATAAATAGTTACCTTCCAATTTATCCAATTATTTAACTTATCTTATTTAGTTTATCTGTTTATCTAAAAAAGATCCTTTGCTGTAGTACAATTCAACTATCAGAGTTCAGACTCTCAGCACTCGCCCACAACAATAAAATCCAGTGTTTGTAACACCTTTTAGCACGGTGTAATAATTGAATCTTGTGCAAGGTATCTTTCTGATGATGAGTACCTTTATGCTTGATACACAGTACTTTAACTTGTTATAGAATATTTTCAGTTTCCCCCCTGTGGTGTTGCTGTTTTTGTTTAAAATCATTATTTGGGGACTTTTTCCACCACTGGATTCCTTATTAAAGTAAGATAAAAAATAATATGAAAGTGCACCTAAACCTACAGAGCAATCAAAAGCACTGGAGAAATACACAAACAGCTCAGCTTCCATCAAACACAAGGCTCATCTCTTTGTTTTATTGGCGTGACTCTCCAGGGTTCCTACTGGGCCATAGACACCAATCCGAAAGAAGACACAGTACCCAGCAGGCCAAAGAAGAGACCACGCTCTGGAGAAAGGGTGAGTACGTTAACAATGCTTTATAAAATCCTCCTTCTAAATAAAACTAGAGCTCATTGTTTTAAAAACCTTATAATGTGGTGGTACATCAGTTAGTATTCATATGACATCTCTACAGACATCTAAGTCTGTGACAACTTAAAAGGGTTGTGTGAGGTTTCTGCCACAAAACATTAACCTCAACTTCCTTATTTAGTTTCCAAATTCTTGCAGAATTATTTCTTTATACCAGTTCAAGCTCACTGCCATCAAAGTGGCCATGGCGGCGTGCCACTGCCGACAACGTAGCATTATCTGAGGAAATGTTCATGATGTAGCGGTGTGAAAAGGCATGTGAGCAGAAAAACAAGAGATTGAGAAAAGCTGCTCCATACACCTGAGATCCAACAGAAATGTTTGTGTGTGAAGAGACTTCCAATCTTTTTCATTTTTTCACGCTATAATGATGCCAAAATACACCAGAAGGCAAACAAGGTGGCTTAAAGGCAAAAAACAAGTGTAAGAATTTACAGAATGCTAGTAGCTCTGTGAGACTTGTTCTTAAAGAACCAGTTTAGAATTCAATGGTATCTAGCGATGAAGTTGCAGATTGCAACCATTTGCATAAAGCACAGCCTTCTAAGCTTGTATGAGAAACAGCAGTGGCTGCAAAACTCGCAAAAACGCAAAAGGCCATATCGAGAGTGTTTGGCTTGTCCGTTCTGGGCTACTGTAGAAACATGGCAGTTCAACATGGCGGACTCCGTAGAACAGGACCCGCTCCCTCTGTAGATAAAAACGGCTTATCTAAGGTAACTAAAACACAGCAATTATTTTTACTTACACTAATTAAAACCTACGAATGTTATAATTTATAATATAATTAATATATTATATATTCATTTCCTGCCAAAAGGTCCTCCTTAATGTTACACACTGGACTGATGGTGCTACATTAAAAGTCACCAAAGTGATTGCAGTTCATCTTGAGGGTAACATGAATGTCTGGACCAAATTTCATGGCAATCCATCCAAAAGTTGTAAAGACACTTGACCATAAACCACAAAGGTGAACCTCATGGTAGCACTGGAGAAAATAAATCAGAGAGTTGCAATCAGTCTGTGGGGAACTTGAATGTTCATGAAAATATCATGGCAGTCTATCCAAGAGTTATTTCAGTCTGTACCAAAGTGGTGCACTGACTGACACTGCCATCCACAGAGCCATGCTGCTAACAAAAAATGCTCTGGGCAGAGCAATGCTATACCAGACGGACCTCAACACTGAATAATGCAGATCAAAACACAGTTTAAAACACATCAGCAATTTAACAAAAAATGTATTCTGATATGTGTTATTTTTTGTGATTCAGTGGTGGTATAAATTGTAATCAGTGGCACACCATGTGGGCCAACAGTGCCTGATGACTTATTCTGACGCGTATATTGTGGGGAATTTCTTGACCAGAGGCACATGGTGCACCTGCATCACACTGGAAAAGGGTCTGGGATTATGGGCTGGATCAGTTATACAAAGTGAAGAGCCAAGAAGATCTGCAGACAGGGAGATGTGTGGTTTAGGGGATGTATCACCGTTACTGAATGTGTAACCACTGTAGTTTTATGTAGAACAACATTCATTCCACGTGTACATCAGCTACCTGCTTGACAATGGTAGAGCTAATTTCTCTTGAGAGAACGAAACATGCAGCTTATTACTTTTTTTTTTTTATCTTGCTGCATGCTATGCTTGCTTAAATAGTCTCTATCAGTCTAATTGCCTATCATATGAGGGAAAAAAAACATTTGGTTTGCCTTTGAATGGCATCTATTTGCGTCACAGAAATATCAAAGACCTCAACTACATTATGCATATTTTCTCTTGGTTGGGTTGAACAGGTTATTCATGATACAAGATTTCCTTGGTACTCTCTGACTGATATTGATATTATTGCTGAACATCTCCTAAAGCCATAATATGTATGATAGAAATGCTCCATCTCCTGCTCATGTGCTGTTTGCTATGTACCATGTGCCATTAGAGAACCAGAGCCTATAGTCTCCGTTAAACAATGTCATGTTAATGTTAACCACAGGCTCCTCAATTTGCAGTTTACAAGATGTCACAGGAACAGCAGCGCTGAGCTACAGAATAGATGTCAGAACACACAAGTAGGAATGAAAATTGGTTTGGGTGAACTGATTGACAGCGGCCGAGGCTATAAATATATGTAACCCTGCGTCAACCCGGCAGAATGCGGCTGGTGTTCAGTCATCAACCTGCGGATCAGAATACAAAAACAGTGAAGGTTTTGTATCAGCTCCGTCTGCCTACATCTCTGCTGTCTATTAACACACTCATAACTTGTGTTGGTTTAAAGACTGGAATTCCAGTAATACCTCCAAACCAACTTGTCAGATTCCTTATATAACTTTATAAACATTCAACTTATGAAATACTTATTTGGCCATCACCTAAGCTGAGCTTAAATGATCCAATAGCTGTGCTCCATCTTGATTGGAACAAACAAAGAAATAATTGAAGATGCTGCCGTAGCAGTCAAACGTTAAAGAAGCTCTGGGCATTATATGAGTTGAGAAGATGACATGCCCTGCAGAAAACACCACAGACATGATCTAAATAAAATATAGAAACACTTTAATCCAGTGATATTCTAATCAGTAGCGGTACATTATTGGCATCCTTGATCAACGCTGGGCTTCAGGTAGGCACGACAACCTTTCCTTCAGCCAAGGTTGGGCAACCAATTAGTAAAATCAGCTGGCGTCTTGTGGACCAAGCAGAAGACCTGACGGGTCGCAATGTCACCAGTAAAGCTTTTTCTCAAGGGGGCTTTAAATCCAGTATCCTATTGTTTCTAATCGTATTCCGTAGATACGTGTAACCAGCAGCTGACCCACTGAGGGTTTTTCTGAATGTACAGCTGACTATGTTTGTTGTTGTTGCATATAAGAAAACCTGCAGTCTTTCATCACAGTGCAGCACAACTGGTCATCTCCCTTCTTTTCTCATCCCGGGTCTATGTCACTGTTTGTGTATCTTGATCATTATCTTCCTGTGTGTCGGTTTATCTGTTTGTCTGCCACTCTCTTCCCCCTGTCTCGCCCCTGTCCCCCTCTCTCTCTGCCTGTATTGCTGCTTTAGCCTTCTCCTCTCCAGGGAACTCAGGCAGGCGTGGAGCAGCAAAGTGCACAATCACAGTTGCTCATTGGAGGAAGAATTGAGGTAAAAGAGAAAAGTGGGGTGGGAGGAATAAAAAAAAAAAAATGGAAAGAAGTTTGAAAGAAAAGGAGAGAAAAAGACATCAAGGTGGAGAGAGCAGAGAGGGAAAGTCAAGCTGCAAGGGGAAAGAAGGGGGGAAAATAAGTAAGGGGAGTAAGAGGTGGGGAGGAGGGAGAGTATTCTAGGCTTGTGTTCCAGTTAATTACCACAGAAGGCCCCGGGGCTGCCGTTAGACATATTTTCTTCACCAATTTTTTTTTTTTTTTTATTACAAACATTAATTAATTCAGAGCCTTGTCATCTCGTCTTACATGGATGGGCCCTTCGACCCCTTTTCTTACGCCTCACTTGCACCGCTGGCAGACACACTGTGGGCTGTCACATGGGCTAAGGAGAAACAGGGAGGTTTTAAGTGCTAAGATTTATATCAGTGTTACCGTAAGGAAAAAAAACAAGGTGGGCTAAATATGTCGGTACTGTTTTCATTGGGGTTTTTGTTGCACCAGGGCTACACAGTCAAAGTCTTTAAAGTCTCCTGACGACAGCGGCTGTGCAAATGAAAAGATTTGAAGTTGGCGGCGAGGCTAAACGTCAAGTGCATAAATGTGTTGTATAAATGTGTAGACAGGCAGTGTACACTTTAGTTTAGTACCTGCATATCCGGTGCCCTCAGTGTAATCGCTCGCTTTCATTTCCTGTGTGCCTCTCTCTCTCTGTGTCTGTCTGTCTGTCTGTCTGTCTGTCACCACTCAATTTACCCGTTCTTCCTTTTCTCTCTCCCCTTCCTCCACAAGTCTTCCTCGCTCCTCTCTTCACCTCACCCTTGTCTTCTTTTTAAGTGCCTCCACCCGGGAACCGACAACCCGTTTCACTGGGAGTTTATCATAAATTAAAGATTGCATTGTTACCGACCAATCCTCTTACTGTAAGCAGTTTGGGGAGGCAGGCAAGCTGTCTTGAACCCTGAAAGCAGTCAGACAAGGGAAAAAATATTGTTCTTTTTTTCCCCGTCACTTTGCGGGCATCAATTTAGCCCCTCATCGATCTTTGCATAGTTCCTCACATCCTCATACTCAGTTAACCCTACTTTAGCTCTTTGTGTGGACGGCAGAAAATGAACTGCTGCTGAATACATTTTAGACACTTGAATAATGCATGAAGATGGCTTGATTTATCTTATCAAGTGCTAGCGACTTTTTCTGGCTGTTTAAGTGTCCGGCAATTTAAATGAAGTGCACCTCGACTAGTTCACATAGTCAGAGCCAGAGGCGCGGTGATGATTCAGGAGGCTCAGTACAGAATCATGAGCTTGCACAATCTAGAAATTTCTCATAACCTTTGTCACATTTCATTTCCTTCGTCATTTTCACTGTCAGTCTCCTCTGCATATTTCCAATCAGCGGGGAGCATATTTGAAATACTTCTGCATATTAATTAATAGGCTAGACTTAAAAGTTACTGTTGAAAAAATATTTGTGCAGCTGTTTAAATAGACCAGAAAAAATACTACATACTATACTATGCTATACATTGCTTAATTTCCCCATTAAATGCCGCAACCAGTGATGCAGGCTGACCTTTCTGTGATTGACATTATTGCCATTAGTCTTTATTGTAAGGCCTGTGGATTCAGATTAGGTTTATAGAACATTTATACAGGTGTATATCAGGTAAGCAGTCATGTATCCATTGCGCTGCACGGTGATATTTATTTGTCTTTTATTGTTCACCACATTCAGCTCCTGAGGAGAGAGGAGAAGTGGTCTCTGCTACTTCATTATTTTTATCATGTTTCCTGTAAATTTCATCAATCTCCCTGGGGTGTAACAATTCACTGATTTAAATCAATCTACTGAGCGTATTGCCTGAGAAGCAACAGTATCAAACAGCTTGAATTTGGCCACAGCTGGTACGGAATCACAATGGAATAAACACAGACTTCTTTTTGTCAGAAAACACCCACAGATGAAATATTTAGAGTTTTTGGCTCAATATATATATTTTTTTTAAGCTAAAAAGCTTAAGAAAAATAAAAAGATACGTAAATGTTGCCTGTCTTGCAATGCACAAGTTGAATGTTCATTGTTTTAGAGAGGTTTATTTTTTTATTTTTTTTCTTCAGATACACATCAATTTAGATATATTGAGGCAAAGAAAAATAAAACCACTACAAGTTGGACGCCTTATTAGTAACACAATAGTAGCTTACCTGTAAACACAGAGCATTATAGGTGTTTTCCCACAACAGACATTTATTCATTAGTCCTATTAAGTCATGACAGTGTGTCAGCATGCACAATACCAGGTCCCTGAATCAGATGCAGCAGCTAAATGGAATTCAGCCATCATTGATTGAAACATAGTTTATCTTTATTTGGTAAGCTGGTCGTTCTCACTCCTCTGTCCTCTACTTTCAGGCATCAACTCCTTACAGCCTGGAGTCAGAGTCTCTGAGGATGGACTGCATTATGTCAGGAGGGACGTCCCCAACCCTGGCCATCAATGCTGTAACCAACAAGGTACGACGCCAGCTGCTCAGTCATGAAGGTTCAGTTTTATCAGTCCAGACAATAAAAACAATACAAAATACAGCAACAGAGCAGGTATGAAAGCTCCAGCAGACAATGTATATCAGAGTGCAATGCATGCCCATTGCTTTCTTATCGGATGCTCCTATCAGTCACAGTCAGGGGTGAGAACGTAATACCCGACCTACTTGCTGAGGGGGGGGGGTACACAGATTACTGTAAACGTTTGGCTGCTTATGAGCACTAGAAACTTTTAGTTGTAGATGTTAAACCAAGTGATGTTACATTGTTGGTATGCTGATTGATTTAAAAACATCACAACTTAAAAGTCGATTCTCATCACACAAATCACACAAATTCAAAAAAAGGAGCAAAAGAGACACCCAACACATACAACACCATACACCAGAAATTACAAGTGTAAGATAAATCACTATGGCTATTAGTTTTGAAGAATGAGATGGAGTCTTAAATATTATGCTTCACAATCCACTAATATTACGTTTAAATGGTTGAAAAAGCACAGAAATATGCTTAATGTCCATTCAGGTCTGATGAATATTCATTTGCTAATAATGTGTAATGATGATGATTATTGACAAATGCATTAGTCAAGAAGATTTAGTCATTTGTACTTGCAGCTGAGAAGAATGTGTTAAACTTTGTTGAGGATATAATTAATACTTGCTTGTGTTTCTCTCTCACCATCAGTGGTCAGGACTGTTACACTGTCCTCACTTTCACACACAACTTTATGCATTGAAACATCCACACACAAATTCACAAATAACTGCGCACACACACACTGACTAAAAGGCTGAAATGGGTGTGACCGTCCGTATGTGGGTCAGAGATCAAGCAGCGACTGGGACCTCTGACGCCTGTCTGATCTGACACACACACACACACACACACACACACACACACACACACACACACACACACACACACAGAGTGATGATGTGTGGTACATGACCCTTTCGTCTGACCCTGACCAAAGAGAAAATTTGTCCCACAGCAGCAGCTCACATAACTCTTAAGTGTTTGGTCTGGATGTGATGTGAAGGTCTGGCCTTGACAGCTTATTCCAGTTTTCCATCCTGAGCTTTTCACAGTTCTTGACTCATACTTAAAAGAATTTGTCAATATGAAACACTTTTTTTATCACAGATTTTTAACACATTGGGAACTAAAAAATATAGCCATGTTTTCACTTACTGCAATTTTTGTAACTTATTATAATTTATTTAGTAAAAAAATATTAAGCACTTGCAGATTCCTGCTTCTTTAAAGGTGAAAAAGTGTAGTACTCAGATTTTGAGTGTTTGTCAGACAAAATAGGCAAAACTCACTTTGGTTTTTGGTAACATCTGATAGTATAGGGCGGTGGGTTTCCTACTTATTATGTTATGATTAAGTTGGTACTCTATGGTATTAGATACACAGACAAATTTGTCATAAAATCTGACAACAGAAAGCAAAGAGATGAGCATTATATAGAGCCTAGGAATTCCGCGTCAGGCGATTATTGGACATACATTTTACATTTCCCCAGACTGGTTTGTCTCACAGGAAACAGAAAACTGTTGATTTACCTCATGCATGTCAGTTTGCACTCATTCTGTTTTACTCCAGGAAAGACTCAAACTTGACTCATCTTAGTCATCACTATACATTTTTGAAAAAAAAAGGGAAAAGATTCAGAGCAGGAAGAGGAAGACCTTGATAATAATAATGCTGATGCCAACGTCAATGATATCCACCCACATCCAGACAGGTGGCGTCCTGCAGGCACAGCAGTGCGTCAGAGCCTCTTCAGTAACACATTTGCTTTAGTCTGTTTGCATTGGAGAGTGCCTATGCTTTTGAAAGACATTCCTATAATATGATACTAGAAAATTAGAATAACAGAAGTGATTTTCCTTGAGAAAGGATGTTATAGTCATCATTACATTCAGACATTGTAATGTTTTTGCTTGAATTCCTAAATTCCTTGTGATTGAAGCTCTAAGTCTAAAAAACACTTTGGAAGAGGTTTAATCATTATTAGTTTCTTTCTTTTCTAATGCACAAATGTAAAGCTGAATTGTTCTCATAAACCACATAATCATCTCTTTGTTACTATAGTAACACAGCGAGGGGAATCTGAGGTTCACTCAGATGTCACCAAAATCCACCAAACCCAGAAAATGTTTGGGATTAACACTTAAAACTGACTTCTGAAGACACTTATTTTTCCGCTACAAGATGTTCTACAAGGTAGAGCACTGCCCCAGAGAGCCGTTACTGTTGTCTCACCCGAAGGCTATGATTTCACAATAGTCTATACAATTAAACGTAGCCTGGAGGTAATTCCGGCGCTCTGCCTCTCAAGTACTGACAGTCAAACAAAACAAGAGAAACACGATTCAACATAATCCTGAGGCAATTCTTTTAAAGGCTTTGTGATCTGTCACCAAAAAACAATACACCAGTATAAGTCCTCTGAAGGGAAACTCACGTCTTCATTGGTGCCAAACTCTCAGACAATAAAGTCATGCCTAAAGTTACCCAGTGGTCTCTGGGTCAAGACATTTTATCTAAATCACCATGTTCAAGGAAAAATAATCATCAGTAGTTTAGTTTCTGTGCTTTTATGTAGCAGCAGCACCAATTTGCATGGACCAGCACTTTAATTTCCATATTTCCTCATGACTTGTCTCATAAGTTAATGGTGCATGGGTAACTTCTTGAGGTGGGCAGTACTCACTTTAGCCTGGATATGAATTGGCAAATGGACAAAAATGAGGGAGAGTAACAAAATGGGCAATGAGGAACAATAAAATCATGAATCACTGCCTTTGAAGGAGTTTATACGGTGCATTGCCTCAAAAGTTTGGCCCTGTATAATTGCCTTTATTGTCACATTAACATGGATCCGTGTGTGTGTGTGTGTGTGTGTGTGTGTGTGTGTGTGTGTGTGTGTGTGCGTGTGCGTGTGCATGTGCGTGCGTGCGTGTGTATTTGTGTGTAGGTAGTGCTGTACAACCCCGAGGCAGAAGGCAGTGAGAGTCCTGGGAGTTTGGGCGGCAGTCTGAGCAACAGCCTTTCAGAGCAGAGTTTGGCGTCCGTCAACCTTAACAACCTGAACACCGCCGTCAGCAGCAGCAGCAGCAACGTACACAGCTACACACCAGTAAGGCCCTCTCTTTATCTCGGGCGACAGCCTAATGATCGCTGCAGGAGAATTTCTCTCTTCTTGTGTCTATCTGCACAAGGACAACAGCTGACCTGACGCTGCTGAAGTACGGACATAGACTTGTTTAAGGACACTTCAGCAGGGACAGTGCTTTCTCCCACTTTTATTCTGCTTTTCTACTCCTCTGCGCCCGCGACAGTTATTTGGATAGATCTGTTGTGCTGGCAGGTTGAAGATGTGTTTTAAACATCCACATTTTAGAATCTGTTGCATCTTTGTCGCAGCAACATCCATATTTGAAGCATTGTCTACTGTCACGGCTACAACATTGTCTTCTATCAGAATCAGCTTTATTGGCTTAGCATGTGAACACATACAAGGAATTGGATTGTTTTCTGACAAGCTTCACTACAAGCTTGAGCTTCAGGTCATTGCAACATGTGATGAAGCTCTCTATCAGTCCTTTGTACCCCTGTGTAAAAAAAGTGAAGACAGCATGTTTCTCACTGGAAATTATTCTCTGGAATCATATGTGTCAATGTAGTAATAACTTCCATTTCGCCAAAAAACACGTAATACATTTTATTAAGTTCCTTCAAAGTCTTCACTACATATATTATTTGAGTCTGGACAGACATGGATGTAAACTGCAACATGACTGGTCAGCAGAGGCACACAACCAGTAATTGTAGTTTATCTTAAACTGGGAGTTTCTTAAACTACCAGCATTCAAACAAAAAAGTGATTTTTATTATATGTTCTGTGTTCACTTGATTCTGACACAATCTGGATGATTCAGTCACCGGTCCAGACACCCTCAGTCAGTACAGAAGGTGTCTGCTGCACCCTTAGCTGACTGAGGAGGTGGTAACCAGCTAATGACATACAGTATACGCTGGATCTGCAGTACACTGCTGAAACTCATCTCTCATATTCTGTTTGATGTTCAGACCTATAGCACAGCATATATATTTTCAGCGGTCTCGTGTGGAACACGTTCAGTGTGTTCAGATGATGCATTATTCTGTCCAATATCAGCAGGGTTAGGCAGGTGGTCTTTTTAGCCTGCAGAAAGTCATACAATTCAGTTGTGCTCACTTACTAAATAATTAGAAAATGTTGCAAAATACCCCATTTTTTATTGCTGTTGTTTTACTTTGACATTCAGGGTCAAATAAGCAATCAAAAGGGCAATTTCAGTCAGTGTTTAGAAAATTTATTTGGGCTCCAAACAAATCAAATTGCTCCTATCCGTAAAGATTTATGTATTTATCATTTCTTCCTTTCAGAGGTTTGGAAATGCAATTGAAAGTGCGGATTGATTGAAAACTCTGTTGCTTGTTGTTGAATGTTGCATTCATATGCACTGATTATTTAGCTTGTGAATTGAATTTTGTTTTGAAGCCGACTATCAATACCGTTTGCAGCGTCTCACACCCCTCAGGGTCGACCAGCACAAATAAATTCTAAACCTGTGGGAAAAGCTGGTATGCTTTGATAGGAGTGCAAAAAAAACCCAGCAGAAAACATCAGAGTCATCCCATTGTGCTGACAGCTCACCTTTATCGTCTCTGATGCATAAAAATGACGTCTGACCACTCCACTATTACAGCAAATTTTAGACAAAGGTGCAAAATGGTATACTATTAAAAGTAGATTAATTCTGTTAGCTAACAATTAAACACTTAGATTCTGCTGTCTCTGTGCCATTTACTGCACACACAAACACACACACACACACACAGGGAGGTTTATTTAAATCAAGGCCGTCCCATGTCGTCTGCTGTTACGGTGCCTACGGTCTTGGCCGGTGTAAAGTACACCACAGACTTGGCATGCCAAAGATACACTGAGACATATTTGGCCAGTTTTTACACAGGCTGTTTGAATGGTTCCTCATCCTTTATAAATCAAGGTCCTCTGGCTATTTGAACTGAGCAGTCTCAACCAGTGTGGTTGTGAGATGATAATAAGTTGCTTTTTTTTTTTACGGGGCGGGGGACTAGATTGGCCAACCCTTCTGTCAAGAACTAAACTGTCCCATGCTGAATGACAAATATTTAATGGAAACAACAAACAGTTTATCATCGGCTGATCAGATGTATAAAATTTGGCTGGAGCGGCAGACCTTGACATACAAAAGGCAAGAAAAACAAAAACACCAGTGATCTGACTGAAATGTGAAGTTTAAAGAAAAGAGGTACTGCACCCCAGCCTTCGCTTTGAGTGGGAGTCTGTGAAACTGCTGCGCTCATTTTCAAATGTATACTGATCCAGACACATCACTCACAGGAGTTTATGTAGTTCTTGCTAAGTATTTTTAAATTAGCTGGGAGGGAGCTTGCAGAACTGCCTGGTGTAGTTACACTTTAAGATGCAAACATCTTGCCTTTACTGGATAGGACAGCTGAAGATTGACAGGAGCGGGGTGGGGATGACATGCAGCAAAGGACCACAGGCCGGACTCAAACTCCTGGCAAGGACTCACCCTTTGTACATGGGGTGCCAGCTCTGTCAGGTGAGCTACCAGGGAGACATTTCTTAATGCTGTTCTTGAACAAGCAGTATGATCAATTTTCCCTCCCAAATAGCAGGAGGTTTCATGGTCTCCAGAGGATGAATCATAATTAATTTGGTGACCTTGTGATTATTTTTCTATTGCCATCAATATAATATCAAAAAATGTCCCCTTGATCAACACTTTGGCCCAAATTTTCATTAAATTTGTTTTGGATATTCATGATCCCCAGAGGTTGAGTCCTAATGTTTTCGGTGACCCCATGACCTTTCTTGAAGTGCCTCCATTAGGCCAAAATATTTGTACACAAGAAATATTCAAACCTAAAGCCATAACTTTTACTTGGCATGCTCTCCAGAGGATGAAATGTTCCATTTTGGACACTCTGAGCTTTGTAATTTCCTAAGTATATTCATGCTCCCAGGGCATAAAGCAGAAAGGTGCTTGAAATGTTAATATATTAATTTGTCTATCCTCTTATTCAATCAATTCTATACCAAACAATCTCTTACTCCAAGCCGCCGCGACGGATTGATTTTCCCATCGTGGTCGTTAAAGTTCCTTTCAGTCTAATCTAATTATGGCCACTTTTGATAGACTTGTAGTGCATCTGACATGTTTGTCAAAGTGTTTGTGCCTGTCCTTTTTAAACCAAATATAATACAATTTTAAAGGCCAGCCTCAGTCCAAAAACATTTGGTCCGAAATTACAGGAGCGCTGAAAAATCCCAACTCTTCATTATTTCTTCCTTGTAACAGCTGCTCACCTTTTTACCATCAATCACTTTTCCCCACTCACCTCCCACCTGCATTAGCAAAGGTCAGTGCAATCTCATCTCGTTAACCTCTCATTTCTAGAGGCCATCTTTTGTTTTCCTCCGCCTCCCCCTAACCACCACCACCACCACCCATCCGCCCGCCCTCCTCCTCCTTCGCCTCAGACCTCATCTGTGGTCTAGTCCAGCGGGATCAGGGTTTAGTTCTGCCTCATTACCTGGCGCAGGTGATACCCTCCTAACTGACGGTGATTACTGGTGGCATCGCTGGCAGAGATCTCAAAGACACCAAGAAAGTTGATGGAAAAGCTGGCATTATTGGGCGTAAGAAGATGTGTGGGGGATGTGTCGTGCTAAGTTGGCTTATATTTGCGGAGGCACGCTGATCACAGCATATTGCTCGTGTTTGTTGGGTGGATGGTGAAGAAGATGACAGCTGGGATGAGACGATGAAGACAGGCTGCATTCACAATATGACATAGAAATCTGAAGTATTTTGTTTTTGGGTGCTTAAATGAAAAGAAATCAGTGCCAGCTAAAATTTCCTTTTTAATTGGATGAAATTGAATTTGGTATGATCATCATAGTGAATGATGAATGAATGTGAATGAATTTTTAAAAAATGAATTTATGTGAAAAATGAATTGGAATTGACAATTGGAAACTAAATTAAATTTCTTCAAACTGAATGGGATTATTATTGAATTTGACTTTTTTATCTGTTTTACAATGCAGCTCTCCCAATTGAAATTCAGGTTTAGATAGATTCAACTGCTACAGACACTTTGTTTCCCTGTGTGTTGACTGACAGGTAGCTGCCCACTGTAATGCTCGCACTCCTCGCTCTGGCCAACCAGGCCGTGTGGTTTGTTCTCTCGCGTGAAGTCGTCTGGTCCTTCATGTTAACTCTGGCTCACAAAGCTGCTGTGGGCACCCACAGTCACTTATGATTGTGGAGTAATTAGAATAACACTATTTCCCTCATAACTGAGCCTCAGTGTAGTTCAGGCGAGTACAGGAGTTGTTATAGTCCAGGGGTCACCAACCTTTTTGAAACTGAGAGCTACTTCATGGGTACTGAGTCATACGAAGGGCTACCAGTTTGATGCACTCTTCTGAAGTAACAAATTTGCTCAGTTTGCCTTTAGTTATATATTATTATTAATGATTAATGATAATCATCTATCTGAAGACACTGATCACGTTAATGATTTCTCACAATAATTATCAACAACGACTTAACAAGGTGGGAAACAGATAATATAAATATAAAATTTTCATTTTTAGAACAGGCCAGCGGGCTACTCATGTGGTCCTTGGGGGCGACCTGGTGCCCGTGGGCACCGTGTTGGTGACCCCTGTTATAGTTCCCTATTTTGTCCGATCCTACTGTGTATGTCCTAACACCAGAAAGTGGGTCGCCTGCCTAGAGTTCTCTGTGTTAAACTGACATGTTTCTACAGCAGCCTAGAGGGGACAAACCAAACACTGGCTCTAGATATGGCTGTTTTTGGTGTGTTTTGTGGCCACCATAGTTTCTCCGTCGCACTTGGAAAGGGAGGGTGAAGCGACAGAGAACTACACCGCCAGATGCCACTAAATCCTACAAAGAGGACCTTTACATTCCTTAGGCTCTGTCAAGCTGGCAGAGATTTGTTTCAAACCATCATTCAAGCACAACTACTCCGCCAAACTAAAATGCATATTATTGTTGCAATAAATGATGAAAACCCGTGTCATGACTCAACAGTAATCTACCAAGAATGTGCTTATAGCCATATTTTATTTGGCAGTGTGGTGCAATGAAGGATGATGTTGCATTTTGTTGTGGTAAAACTCGAAATTCCCCCAGTCTGTCCATCGGTCTGACAGCAGCCTCACACTTTCAGCTGCAGTGTGAATTTGGCCTTTGATGTACTTTTCTGAAACCAATAACTCCATTGATTTCCCCTGTTTGCCTTTTTGTACCTCTCACAGTGCGTCTGTCTGTTCTCTCTTCTGTCTGTCTGTCTTGAAGGTGAGTAGCCACTCCGAGCCTTCATCCCAGTCCCTGAGCCTGCAACAGCCCACCCAGCCACCGCCACCTCCCCCACAGCCCCAGTACGGTCTGCCCGTCCCAGAGTCACGGGACAAGCAGCTCTGTTTCTCGGACTTTGAAGACCTCAGTGCTTCTTTCCGCAGTCTTTACAAGTGTGTCTTTGAGCAGTCGTTCTCGCAGCAAGGTGGGTGTCAACCCCTCATTTTGTATGTGGATTAGTGTTTATCTGTTCATGTGTGCCTGTCCAACATCTTAATTGACACGTGTTCACAGACAAAAAAGAATCTTGTAAGCTTCTATGTCAGGCTTCGTGCCCATAATTAACTGTCAAGCTTAAGCTCGTAACGAAATGAAAATAATTTAACATTGCTTTCATAGCAGTCAACGCATTCCAGTATTAACCTCCACCACACACTACTCCTACTCTATTGTATTTTAATAAACAAAACAATCTGTTGTTCCGCATATCTGCATTTTACGGCTCGCTCAGTCAAATGAGTAAAGGCAATTAAGAGGAAGAATTCAACAGAAGGAGAAAAAAAAACCTTGCAAACACATCTGCAGTCGAGCAGAGCAAAGGGTTCTGCAGCTTTGATAGCAGCTAATTAGATTGGTTCTAAAGTTTGTGTAGCATCTTGCTAATTGCTTCCTGAAGCTTTCAGGTCACCAGGCCTCCTCCCTCTTGGACCCCCCACCATCCCAGCACCCTCCCATCACCTTCCCCTCACTTTCTTCTCGCCGTACACAACCACATATACGTTCTGTAACCGAGGAGATTGATGCGCTCCGTTGAGCTCCCCAACTGCCGCCTGCATTCACTCCCTGACAAGGTCCCCCTCAATTTGTGGTCAGGGGTGCATGCGCAAAAAAAAAAAAAAAAAAAAGATAAGACAATGAGAATGCTAGCTGGGTGGGGAAAAAAGATATGACACAGAGACCTAGAAGGAAAATGAAGAAGAAAATGGATTTAGCAGATCCTTGAAAGGGCCCCTTAAGTGTGAGGCTTAGCAGGAAATGGTGTCAGCAGTCATTGTATTCGAGAATTTGAGTCACAATGAGTCACCCAGACAGCGGAGCTCATCGTCTCCCTTGAAAAACCAGTGAGTCCAAGACCACACACCAAACTGTAACTGACTCAGGTGGTGTCTTGTTCATTTTCTGACAGATCTTCATCCTCCAAACTTAAATTATAGGTTAAAACAATAGCCACACGATAATGAAAATGATTGAAATCCTCAGTTGGAACAACGTGCAAAGTCAAACATGAAAACTCATTTTACAATCCAGATTTAACCATTACCTACTATACCCTTAAAATCACACAGGCAGAAAGGCAGCAGGTGTGTTTTAATGCAATCCAGAACAACTTTATTTGTCCCTGTAAGATGTGACAGCTCTCACAACATCCATACGATAAACAAGGAAGGAAAAACACAGCTAAGACAGTTAAAAAAAACACTTCCAGCATATGGTGAATACATAAAACAATGGCTGTGAAGCATTTTTCAGAAAGCAGTGAGCAGAGACATGGCAGTGGGAATAAAAGAACTGGAATAAAAGATACTTTAACAAGCAGGTAAAGCGTAACGACTCCCTGATGGCGGGAGTGGAAATTCACCCACTAGGTTGTGCTTAGATAAACCCAGTATGCTCATCGATTTCCTTATGATTTGTTGGTCACAAAAAGAACTCAAGTCCCTGTTCCACTCCACTGATCTTTGAAGAGATCTTAACAGTACTGTTCAGGCAGTTTCTGTCTTTCCGCGATAAGCAATAAAACAGCAGATAAAAAGAAAAGGTCAAAAGAGTCTGAACTAAAGAATAAATGTACTTTTCTGATGAAGGTGCACTCTCTGCTGGCCCTCTGACTGTATATCCAAACATCCATTCTTAATTGATTGTTGCTCGCTGTAGTAGACTAGAACTTACGACCAGAATCATTGACATTAAACTTGCATTAAAAAAAAAAAAAAAAAAAGTTAAATTGTTGTTGTACTGTGGTACAGAAGCAGGAAGCACAACCATGGTCCAACTTTCTACCTGAAGTAAAGACAACAATGCGCCTGAAAATTTAACAAGGTAGCTGTTGATATGCACGATGAAAGGAAATGAGATAAAACACGCTCTTGGGATGAACCTGTGCATTTAAAAACAGCTACTGACAATATCTATTCGTCAGAAAATCTAAAATCCACAAGTGTGTGTGTGTGTGTGTGTGTGTGTGTGTGTGTGTGTGTGTGTGTGTGTGGAAACAGTACCACACTGGAAAAATTAGAGCAATTTGACCAGAACTTAAACACAAACTACTCTGTTTAGCACATGGTGTAATGTATGCCCAGTGATTATATTCTAGTTATTGTGTCAGTTGTCTGGTTAATGAAGGACATAGATGTCATTTTTTTTCTGCCTGAAGGTCAAAACAGAATCCACTTCATCTGGTACTTCCCTACAGATCACTTGACCTTCTTGACTATCTCCTGTGAGGAAGTGTTTCTTTTTATCCTGAGCACTGTTCACTTAACTGTGGTTTGTTATTTGTAAAAGCTGCTAAAATAAGTGTCCACACAAAGTTATAATATAACTTATAATAAAAATAAATGAAATAAAACTGTCCTCTGTGCGTCCTGTGTGTCCTCAGAAGACTGCAGGGCGATGGGGATGGGCATAAGGAATATGATGAAACGGGACTTTTTATTCACACCAAGAGTGTGATTCTCCCCCCCCCCTTTTATTTTTTATTTTTTCTTCCTTGTTTGTTGTCCTAACCTGTGAAATTTTGTGTTTTGTTTTGTTTTTTCTCCGGCAGGTTTAATGGGTATGCCCGGTGATTCCAGCCAGCAGGCCCGGACGGCCTGCTCCTACCAGCACTCTCCTGGTGCAGGAAACGGTGGCCACCACCACCAACACAACCACAGTCAGGTGTCGCACCACCCCCACCACCCTCAACAGCACCTCTCTCCTCACTCCACCCACAGCCAGCACCAGGCGCACGGTCAGCATGGCCAGCACCAACAGCACCCTGCTCATTCCCAACAGCACCCATCTCTTTCCCACCAGAGTCACACCGGACAGACCTGCCCCACAACAGGTGAGAACAGAGTCGCAAGAATAATTTTTTCCAGTTTTCCAGTGAAAATTTCTGGGTAGGGTGACACCTACTGTTAGCACACTGTACTAAGTAAGACACAGTGCTCCTGAATGAATCGGCTAAAAGCAACACATAGACTGTGACAGTTCTAAGTGGGATTGTCTTCAGAGAAAAACTTAAATCACATTAACATCCTTCACATAAAGAATTTGCATTTAAAATGTTTTTTCAAGACATAAGAGACGAGTAATTTACCAAAACTCTATAGTTATGTTTATCAGTTTGAAATATTTCATGAGAAATCAGTGTCCAGTTTGATATGGTGGATGGCTGCAAGAGCTTAAGTTATGTACTTCATACAAGCAGCATAAAATTACAATATGTGGAACTTTTAATGCCTATAAAATCTCCCAGTTTGGAAAGAAACGTTAGAAGTGTATACAAACTGTTGCAAAAGTAGCTCCAAAGTTACTGTCATTGGCAGTATAATTCAAATAAAATCCAATATTAACTCTAACACTGCCAATGTAGCTAATTAAAAGAGAGTATATGGTCTACACAGCTTATTGGCATCAGGCTTTTACTCGTCAATGAACTGCTACAGATACGTACCATAATAAATATATAAAATTTAGAGTACATTTCAGGTTACCTGGGCTACAGAGCTAATGCTCCCAAATCATACCAACAAGATATTTCCCTGTTTTTAGCACCCTGGTGCCATGGTTTGGATGCAGCATTAGGAAAAGACTCCACCAGAGCCTGACATCAGAGTAGCATGAATATTTCACCATGGCAGAATTGATCCAGAATGTGAAAGTGAATGGATTCAAACTACTAAATGTATAAACAGGGTCTCTTCAAAGTGTAATCTCCTCAACCTGCCATTAGCAGTTCTGGTACCTGAAAAGTGCTTTTCTGCTAACACGTTTTTTTCACACTCTTCATAAGAAAAATGTAGAAAACAAATAAGAATTTCTCTACTCTGCTGCGTAGCTTTTAACTAATTCTTGTGAAAGGAACACACCGAGTGTAGCGTATTATTTCCCGTTTCATATATACTGTATATTGATGCCAAACAATGATTCTACTTGTCTTGACTCCCAAAGCCACATTGGTGTAAATACAATTCACCTAACACACCAGAATGGGCTTGTTTCCGCACAGACTCATTGCATTTATATTATACTTTTTCCTCTGTAAGGTCCCAGAGCATTTGATATTATGAGGCTGGCCTGATACAGACAGGCATCTCCAAAGCTTCACCGAGGCTTTTCTTGCTCATATTCCCAGTCTTTGGGGTTTGTTTTTTTTCCCCCTTTGTGTCTCTGCATCACAGCTCTCAGGCCAAAAGAGGGACTATTCAGACATTATTTATCTAGGTTAGTATTTCCCTCAACCAAGCTGAGGATGAATGAAAGCAATCCCTCTGTCTTTGATCCGTGGTCTCAGAATGTATTGTTGTTTAGTTTGTGGCAGCGAAGGCGGTGAAAAGCATCTCCTTTTTTTTTTTTTTTTTTTTTGTGAAAGCAGAGCTGTAGCTGGAATTTTTCTGTGTGAAGTCACACCACCTTGTGGTTGACAGCAGAGACAAATTTCCTCTTTTTTTTTTATCTGGATCAGTTCACCTGTTTCAGATAATTAAATAACACAGACCCACTGATCAGACTCATGCTGTTACCTGAGTATTTATTTTAGTGTTGAAACAATTAGTTAATAGAAAAAAATCAACAACTTTGATAATTGATTTACAATTAAAGTCATTTGTAAAACAAAATGCCAAATATTATCTGGTTCCAGTTTCTCACATATGTGAATTTTATGCTTTTCTTTGTTTTATGTAATTGATAGGAAATCTTTTTCACTGTTAGTTAGACAAAACAAACAATATGAAGATGTTGGCCTCTGGGAAATTGTGACGTGCGTTATCCACACTTTCTATTGACCAACAGACTGAACTATGAATCAAAAAAATAATCTACAGCCTAACTGATAATGAAAATAATTATTAGTTTCAACCCTAATTTATTTTGCTTTATCTTTTATGCTGCCATTTTCAACATTTTTAACACTGTGTGTGTGTGTGTGTGTGTGTGTGTGTGTGTGTGTGTCCGTGTGTCCGTGTCCCCGTGTCCCAGGCATGTCATCAGACTGGTACCCCAACCTGGACTGGCTGAGGGAGAGCTGCCGCATTGCTACCAGCTACAATTGGGCTGACGTCGACCTCTCCCCATTTCAAGGTAACACACATACTGTATGCACACACACACACACACACACACACACACACACACACACACACACACACACACACACACCACCAAGAGTCCTGGTGCCATTAGCATGAACAGCATTTGAAATAAACATTGATGAAGCCGTCTACCGCAGCCTGTTTCAACACAGCAAGAAAAAAAATGATAGAATGCTTATGATGCCGATCAGTTACTTTGATTAAACCGTTATGATTCCTCCCTGCGCTTTCATATACACTCGCCCTTGAGGCACAATATTATAATATCCAGTGTTGTTATAGTACTGGCCTAATAAAAGTCATTATCCTGCATCTGAGAGGTTGCCGCTCTCTGTTTCTCTCTCTCTCTTTCATACACACACACACACACACACACACACACACACACACTGTCTCCCTCCCTCCCAATTGTATGATGTGAATAATCCAATTAGACCCCGGCTCAGTAACAGCCTCTTATCACGGTCAGCGCACAAAGCCAGCAACATCCACACACGATGGATGGACAGCGGCTGGTCTTATAACACACACAAGCCTCTGCTGCCTCCCTCCCTCTCTCTCTCTCTCTCTCTCTCTCTCTCTCTGTCCCTCTCCCTCCTCCTGCAGCGCTTGACCTCCCTCCCACCGCCGTAATGACATCCTCCACTGTCTGTGGCTCACCTCCAAAGAGCAGGGACGGAAATATCAGACGGCAGTTTGTTGAATATCAGCTTAGATGTGTCCTTGTTTGAAGACGTAAATAAGAAAAGGAGGCGTTAATGGTTCAGGGCCTTGTTCAGCATCGTGTCAAGTATGAACAGATGGAACAACAGAAACAGTAAAAGGTGCTCTCAGAGACTGGGAAAGACTGTAACATGTGGTCTGACGTGAACGGAATAACACTGCAAGTTATGATTCAAAATAAGATTAGGCCTCATTTATTGATATTGAGATGCAAAAGTGACATCATGCATCCTTTTTTTTTCTACTTACAACAGGTTAGCCTAATAATTCATCACATTTTTGTCCTCACACATCTTTAATCCTCCCAACATTAACCTAGTAAATTCAGGAAACCCAGGATACGCACTGTTCACACTCACAGAACATTGTTTCATGTTATAATAAAGATCCTGAGATACTAAATATGTCATAGGAATAAAATGATGGACAGTACATGTATCATTTCCGATCTGGTGCAATTGTGTAGCCACAGAAAATGGCAACTGGTAAATTACTCTGACATTTCTCGTTTTAACATGAGTGTGATGTAGCTTCAACGATGGCAACGGGCAGATAATGCAGGTTTTTAAAAAAAAGTTAGATAAAGTTACAAATGTAACAGTTTTTTTTATCAAACTTTGAAGTTGATTAAGTTGAAAATGACATTGGGGCGCCCGGATAGCTCACCTGGTAGAACTGGCATCCCATGTACCAAAGCCCTTGCTGCAGCACCCATGTCATTCCCTCTCTCTCTCCCCTCTTTCATGTCACTCTACAGTTGTCAAATTTATACCAAAAAAATAGTTTAAAGGAAAATCATGTGACATATTGGAAACATTTAGGTACAAGTTGTTAACTGTGAGAATGATTAAAGCTCTACAGTACACCTTCGCCTCCTCCGTCTGTCTGCCAGGTCTAAAAGAGAGCATGCGGCAGGCTGAGCTCAACAACTGGTCACTGGACGCCGCCCAGATGGCTGACCTGTGTTCCTCCATTAACCAGTTCTTCACGGCCACAGGGGTCATCCCCCCGCAGGGTGGCGCCCACCCACAACCTCAGGTCCAACACCCGACACCACCGGGAGCGCCGCAGCACCCAGCTCAGCCGCACGAGGCGATGCACCCGAAGGCCAGCCAGCACAATCAGCACGGACAACACAACCAACACATCAGCACGGGTCAGTATATACCGCAGCGCAGTCACACACTTAATTACCTATTATAGCATATTTTCATATCATTGGTTTTACTTATGTATCAACCACACAAAAGCTGTAAGTCTTTGAGTGTCTCTCACTTTTTCTTCCAGCTGTCACAGAATATAATATTACCCTCTGAAATATAGTGAAGGAAAAGTAGATCATCTGCTAAAATTTAAATATTTAACCTTTATCTTAAAGTTGTTCTTAAGACAGGGGTCTCAAACCAGAAGTGGACCCTGGGACAGCAGTTTGAGACAGTGGTTAAGAAAATCTTTCCAGCTTTGACAGCAGGTATTCGAAGTCCGTCTGAATTACTCTCTCTCTCTCTCTCTCTCTCTCTCTCTCTCTATCTCTCTCTCTCTCTCCTCGCCATTGTTTGCCCGTTATAGATTTACAGAGGAATTATGGATGATGTCAGCTTCATGGCAACTGGAGATCTGAAGACGAGGGAATATTTCACCAGTGGGAAATCCACTGAGAGACAGCACATTCTGTAGGATTTGTCAGGCTTTGCATAAGATAGCAGTAAAATTGTGCGTGCACACGATAGGAGTTTTTGTTCTGCGAAGAAACGGACGCATGTGAGAAAGTCGGGATACTAATCTGACAATTAGTCAATGCCCTTTTGTCTGTTCTCCCACAGGGAACATGTACATCGACTCGAGACAGAGTATTTCCTCTCTGATGGGCCCCCCAGGATACCCCCACATGCCTCCCATGAGCAACACGACTCCCACCATGGCAGTTGACTCCTCCATCGCTCTCTTAACAGGTCAGGAGGAGCATGTAGAAATGCAGTGTGTATGTGTGTCTATGCAGGTCCATATCCATGCAGGTGTGTTTGTCAGTGTCACAACTGTGATTACCAGTAGCCTGTACAATATCTGTATTTGATGGTAATAATATGGTGGGGCTGTGAGATCTTGACTAATAAGTAAAACCAGGATTTAATATCACACAACCAATGTGTTAAGACATTTTAATCTCGGCATCAAGAACAAATTATAAGTATACTGTATATACAAGTATGTCACAGACTGGCCCAGAAACAGAACAAAGTGGCAGATACAATTAAAGGTGTACTCCAGAAATTTAGTATTGTACCTCCATAAAGTTTGAGGACTCTCAACAAACAGATTAGAAGAATTTATTGGTTTTTGAGGCTCCAGAGACTGAGATATCCTGACTGTCAAACTCCAAAAACAATGGATCCTATATTTCCCATGACTCAAGTGATGTCACTTGTAATTTTCTCAGTCAAAGCTCCTCCAGAGCTGCAGAAGACATTATTACAACTGTTTTCACAGGCTGTGTACAAACCATGGAACTGATGTTCATGTAGAAAAAAAATCAGTGGGAGTTTGATAAATTGAGATTTCTGTTTTTTACAGAAAAAATATTTTGTAAAGACATAAAATTTGGTAATAACAACATAACATAATTATAATTCACTTAGTGGCAGTGGTGCAGAAGACACACTGACATGTCGTTGTGTGTGACGGTATCTTTGAATATCAAAGCTTCTGCTGTCTCTCTCCATGTTCAGGCCATCTCAGCCAGCTGAGCCAGCAGCAGCAGCAACACAGGCTGCCTCTGGGACACTTCCAGGTGAGACGCATGCTCACTGCAGACGACATCCAGGACGACTTTGACTGGGACTCCATCGTCTAAACTGAGCCGTGGTGGAGCAGAGGGATAAAGAAAGAGAGAGAGACTGGGGAAAAAAAGAGAGAGACATGTGAGGACAGGTGAGGTATGGAACTGGCCGACCTGCTCCCTTTCACCTGTGTGAAAAAAAAAGAAGACAATCCAACAGAAAACAATGGAAAGTAATTTTTTCTGATCTTGCTGGCCTTTTTTCCTGCTACAAGTGGATGGTGAGTCTAAAGACAATCATAAAAATAAAAAAAAAGAGACTTAGACGGGACTGAGCCAAGCCACACATCGTCCAAAGCAAAAGGACGTCTGAAGCTCTCTCAATTGTCTCATGTTTTGCCCCCCCCCCCCCCGCCCCCCAGTGCCAACAGGGTTACCAGTCGCCAAAGTGTCGTGAGATCGTCAGTGAATTGTTTAAATCTTTTGTGTTTTCTGCTTCATGTCCTATGTCTGCAAAGTTTCAGCATCTGTGCCTGAAATGAATAGAAATCGTGTCCTCTCCAGATTCCCAGCAGAAAATCAATTCAGCCAGTCTTTCACACATACAGCAGGTCTAACCATTTCATCCTTTCCTCCTTTTAACATTGCTTTTGTTCACTCTCAATACTGGGCATCTATGTGGCCGTGAGTCTTTACAGCCGCAGTTAAAAGGAGGATTTGTGAAGAAGAAAATAATGATGGTGTACCTGTTCAACTTGAATAATAGCAATGGTTGAGTGGAGCACAACCTGCTGGATGAAACAGGCACCATACAGCTTTCTTTGCCTAAAACAGTTCTATGCACCACAGTCTGTTCTTTCTTTACCTTCGTTCTGTCACATTGGACACCTTTTTCTAAACCCTTTCAGTTTATTTGATCAGTTTAAATGTCATTATTGTGCGTGTGGAACAGTGCATTGTGCCATGTTCTCAGGGTGTTGCATTCATATACCATGTCAGACCAACACAAAGCCATTTACACGTCTGTATGTGAGGTTACTGAGTGTTGTACAGTGCTGTCAGTGTTCACTTCCTGTTGGCGAACAGCGAGCCTCCTGGTGACTGTGGTCAAAAGTTTTATATTCATTTGTCAGCTTATAAGCTATCTGATACAAAATACTGTGGAAGGAGCTTCTCAGTAGCTCAAACAACAGCCACTAATTAAAATTAAAATGAGACGCCGGCTAGACTTGGACTTTGTCAACAATAATACTTTTTTTTTTTTCTGATATATAATTCAGTTTGTAAAGGTTTTATCATTTTTGGGAAAGTGCATATCAGTCATGACCAGGCAGTGAAGGTCGGCCGCTATTTCAATATGCCTCAATTATGAGACGACGAGCAGTTTTTTGCACAACACCAAACTTGATAGCGTCTTAGTGAACGGGCGAAATAAAAGAAAACGGTGAACATTTTATTTCTTTGTTTCAAAAGACATTTTAAAAAAATAAAAATAGATCAGCAAAGACTAAACAAAAGTTTCAAATGATCAACCTTTTTTACTGTGATGTTTAATTTTGTCTGTGTGTACAAGTGTGTATAGTCCTCTCTGATTTCCTTTAGCATACAGCTCCGTACAGCTCAAAAAATACACATAAGAAACAAGTAATTTGTTTGTATTAAGTGGGTACACAGTGAAACATGGGACCTTTAAAGTGCTCCTTGGTTTGGAAGATCTCAGTGACTGTTCGAATGGTCAAAACAAGGTCTCATTGTAGAAAAAAAAAGAAAAAGAAAAATACTCTTTATTATTGCCATTAAATGCTGTATTACAGTGACCAGCATATATATCTTGTATGTTTGTGTGTTGTTGTCCTGTAAATAACAGTATGTTACTCCTTTGTTTGCCCTTGAAAAACAGACTGACTAAAAGAAAACAGCAAATGGAGAGAAAGTATTTTGTTATTTGTCCTTCAGGAGACACAGTATGTACATACCTTCAGTATATTGTAAATAAGTGCAAAAAAAAAAATTGCCGTTGGCGTTTTGTGTGTCATAAATAATCTGTGTATGGCGGTTCAACAGTTAAAATCTGTTTCAGTGTTTATTAAAATGTCATTGACCATTTTTACTGCGCTAACCTCGCATCTGCTGTCGTTATTACATCAGCTGCTGATTTGAATTAACAGCCTTTGGTTTTCAGGGTTATTGAGTTAACTTTTTTCCTCCTTGGCTTTTGTGCTGTTTTGACCCTCGTAGCTTGTTGTCCAACAGGTGTCAGCCTAGTGCCAAGCAACAGTTTGTTTGCCCTCTATCGCATGTAAACTCAGCAGACCACCCATGCTTGCTTGTGTGAAAGTCACACAATGTTCTAACTGTATTTACGGCTCCTTTTCATTGGGGAAACCTGTTTAAAAAGCTGCTGTCTGTCAGCCACAGATGATCGCTACCACTTTTCTTTTGCAAGAACAAGATTGATGATTTAACAGAGATGCATTACGGATGCTTGTGTCATTCACTGTGTGCTCCAACACTGTTGAAGATTGTGATAACTAGTGAAGCTGTGCTCTATTACAGACACTTTCTTGGCTCTTAACCGTGTGATTAAGGATTATTTGAGACGACTTAAAGCTCTGTTTACATCTGGCTCCATTCATACAGAAAGCGTCTTAAAAGCTTGTTGCTTTAGCTTTCTGACTGCATAATCTTATCTGCAGTTTTTAAGTGTAGAACTTGTCTTGGAAAATCAGTCAACGGTTTTTTTTATCTGTTATTTCCAAGTGTGTGTTTGCGTGTGCGACTGTCTGTGGATGTTGCTGATATTGCAGGGTTTGCAAACAGGAGGGCTGGCTGTGTTCCAAGAGGGAGAGCACGTCCTACACGGGGCTGGACCATGAGGGCTGAACCCCCTTACTGCCCCAATCCAGGCACCCAACCTGCCCCTTTCTCCTCAACCCGTCCAGCCCACCACCAGGTCCAGCACCCCTCCTCCACTCTCAGCTCAGTCGTTCACACACACACACACACTCTTTTCTCTTTCCTGCTGTGTGCCAGTCCCTCTCTCTCCCTCCACTTCCTCAAAGTGGTCAGAGCTCCTGTCTTCCCTCTTGTCCTCTTTACATCCCTCCACCACTCTTTTTCTCCCTCCTCCAGCTGTGAGAGCGACCAGAACCCTGGCACAGGCTGTTCGTCTTCATCTCCACAAGCTGAACGGATCTCAGGCCTGCTACTTTCCCAAACTTCTCCTGAAGACTTGATTTTCATTCTTGACCTTTTTTTTTTTGGAGGGGTGTCCTTAACCCTTCCCCTTTCTGAGAGGCTGCTTGGTGTGTGTCTGTCGTGTGCGCAGCAGCGTGTGTGAGGGCTCTGGTGTCGTGCTCTTTGCCCTAAGGGAGTCCCTAAAGGTTGTGACTGAAGGAGAGACGTTTTCCCCACGATGAATGTTCAGCTGCTGCTCCTGTTGGCCCTGGTTGGCCCTTTCTGCGTCTTCACACGTGCAAGTAAGTGAACTCTCTGCTATCACCGTCCTGCTGTTAGCACACTGTGTCCCCTCAGTCCCTCTGCCTCCATGTGCACACACCACACCACTCTTTGTCTGCTTTTAATCCCTGTTGACTGAACAATAACTCTCTGGAGGCTGCTTTCAGAAAGCAGAATGAACTCAATTTCAATTTGTGTATCCATGAAATTATTAATCTTGTCTTCTGTTCAAATAATTTTGAACACTTTTTTGTGTTTTTACTGTTAAATCATCTCTCACTAAAAACTGCTTCTGACAACTGCCGACTGTAGTCCGGCCTATGTTTTTCACTTCAGCTAAGAGTCGACCTCATATAAAAGCAATATTTTGGCTGAAGGTGTTAATTTAGCAACGAGGGGGCACCTCAGATGGACAGTCTGTGTTGATTTTAACAGATCAACCTCCCCCTTTCTCTCATTTTCACACTACTCCTTAGCTCTGAACGGGAGGAATAGTTTGATTTGCAGACACAAGGGAGAAATGTGATGTAATAGCAGGAGCTCTGCTGCCTCGTGTCTGTAAATTCCTTGGCACTGGCAAAGAAAGAAAAGGAATATCCTTTGGAAGGCTCCCAAAAACGGCGCTCATACACATGGAGGGATGGGGAGGAGGGGGGTGGCTGTGAACTGTAACGTACACCGTACACATTTATCTGAACGCTGTCTCCTCTCACTTTACTCCTGATTCTCTCATTTCTCTCTCACTGCAACTACTTTCTTCCTATTCCTCTGCCTCTGCTCTTTGCATCTCTTGCCTCTCTTTCTTCCTGTATGCATGCATGTATGTATGTATGTATGTATGTATGTATGTTTTCCCTTTCTTCCTGTTCTACTGCTTCCTTCCCTTGCCTTGACCAGCAGTGTTTGCCCGGAGGAAGCAACAGGCAAGGGGGTTGAAGGGGTGTGTGGCTTGAGCCTGAGGGAACTGTAGGGCAGGGCACGGCTGGTTTGCGTGTGAGTATTAATAGAGAGAGGCTCTATATTTAAGAGGGTCATATGGATGAGAGAGGAGCAAGGGATGGGAAGAGAGAGAACACCCGGTACGTGATAAGCTTTAAGAGGCGCCCCACCCTCTTTCGCCCGCATGTTGTCAGACCATGTGGCGCGCCGCCCCTTGGCATTTACCCATCTTTGGTGGGGTATCAAGCTTTACCACTCCCCCCCCCCCGTCTCTTAACAGTCCTCCTCCTTTCTCCAACTCTCTTCCCCCTTCCCCTATTCCAGCTTGATGAGTCTGGACCCCGGGGGACAGGGTTGGTGTAGACACGGGGGGAGCAGAGAGGGGCTGGCTCTATTTTTAAACAACAACCTTTACCAGTTAGAGACTACGTGCCTGCCTCATTTCCATGGAAGTTTAATCTGAAAAAGACAGTCCCTTAAGGTTGCACACTGATCCTCAACTCAGCCATCTCAGTTTTCCAAAGAAAAGGGGAAAGCTCATTCCACATCAATACTTCACAAACGGGGTCTTTTAACTTCCTCGCGCCTGCTCACTTAACTGGCAAGGCCCATGTATCCTGTAAAACCCTCCACCTCCTCCCTCACGCCCCTGCCCCAGCCCCACCCCACCCGGTCTCCTTCTTAATGAGTTTTGTCTGCCTCTCTGGGCCTATAACATCCCCATCACATCTGGCTGCTGAAGGGAGAGGTCAATGCCCTTTGTCCGTGCCCACTTCTAGACTCAAATGTTGCGCTCATACTCCAAATATGAGACGCATGCGGGTAAAGAGCGTGACGAAGGAGCCCTTCTCACGTCAACTGAGTATCGTTTTGAGAAGAAAAACACCCAGTCATACTTTCAAAAATTTTCCGCAAGGAGAAAGAAACATCTGTTTATGGAAAGGAGTGCGTTTTTGGCCAGGACCAAGCCCTGACGACTTTAGACTGTAGCGGGGCTTCAGGGTACAGCCCAAACCTCCCTGTGGAGTTTTTTTTTGTTGTGTGTGTCTCCTCTGTGAGTACTGACACAAATGTCTCATATCTCTAGCACCTACGTGTGCTTCAGGGTGAGATATGGTGCAAGAGAAAGTTAGAAAAAAATAGACTGCTGACTAAGGAACACTTACACAAGTGGGTGGGTGTTTTATGATGTGGGAGTTGGATTTGAAGGTTAGAAGATACATGACTTGAAATACATTAAGAGGTTTGCTTGATGGAATTATAGATGGAGTGCTGCTTTTATCTGCGGTGTTTAGTTTTGTTTGAAAGAAAAGAAGAGCTAAGGGCGCAGAGTGATACCCCAGTATGATTTGTTTATTTGCATTTCATGTCCTCCCTGAGCTGATTCATTACATTTAAGGAATTTAATCAGACCTGTTTAGCCTAAGATTAAAGGCCCACTTGAGCTAGGTCTGGACCAGTTTCTTCCCCGGGCGATAGAGTCCAGATGGGACTTGCTGCATGTTCTCCTATCTAAGTTAGACCAGGAGGGGAAAAAATGAGTTCCTGTATGAGTGTGGACGCTCATTGTGTTGCGTCTGTGATAAGACCTGCTGAGAATATTCCACTCCAGCCTGTCTCCTGCTTAAAATCCCCCAGCGTGCAGTGCATGGCACGCCCCAGTATCTCCGCAGCTGACTCCTACTGGTCGAGCGGGGGAGGTTAGACCATGCGGCATCTCATCGTAGAGAGATGGGCAGGGCGCCTATCTCGCTCATTTCCCTCCTCACCGCAAAAACATTCCTGGACTCCGAAGGTGGATGCTCTCACACTCCCTCACACACCGTCTGCGCGGACCCCGTCCCTCCTACACAGGACTGTGAATTATTAGCTCTCTCACACACACATAAACGGGGGGCCTCGCTGACAGCTGATTGTGATCATAATGGATGGAGGCTGCAACTCCCTTCTTTCCTGTCTCACACTGTATATCGTTGTGTCCCTCCCTCACTCTTTCACTCTCTCTGTAGGTTTTATTTATGCCAGGCAGGAGTGAAGCCCCACATTGGTGTCTCCACCTCTCTCTCCCCAGCTTTTGTGGTATTCCTTTACCACTTCTCTTACTTTTAAGTCTTTTTGCCTTTGTGCCGTTTACACTCCACCCTATCTGTCCCTCCCGGTATATCTACATCCCATCACTATATTTAAAACCAGTGTGATTCATTGCCACTATGGTTCATTATTATTTGAATTACAGTGTCATCGCCACGTGTTTTCTAATCACCTGCTGTGTTGTTTTTATGCACTGGTTGTCCATAAACCTTTCTTCTTCTGACAGCCCTAGGTTTACATTCACACACACATAAACACGTGCAGTATGAACTCACCGGCACTTGCTAACGCTTGTTAACTGGCAGGATAATTTCAGGCTGTTTCATGCTTCACATGGAAATGGAAGCGCGAGAGCGTGTGTGGTCAAAATGATGTAATCATGGGTAAAACGACCTGGGTGCACCGCCGAAAATTTTGAATAATAAGGACAACGCCACAGTTACGTAAACGTTTCTCGGTCTCGGTTGTTGGAATGAAAAAGAAACTGGAACGGGTTCCAACTCTGCGGTGTTTTTACTTGCTGAGTGGTGCATGGAGCTGAGTTTCCTCGCAATGCCCCTTGAGCTCTGTGGTTCTAATGTGTCTAGTCATCATTAGACGCATGAGAAGCATGAGTATCGTGTGTTGACCCCGACTCAAAGCCCCGTGTTGGTAGAATTCCTTACCAGCTTCAGCAGGGCTCCTTTTCTTGATCTGACCCTGTGATCCGACCCCCCTGAGGGTTGACTTACATACATGTTAACAACTACACACAGACACCCTTCTTGCTGTGGGCAAACCAAATGAGAAATCAAGCAGCAGAAGGGACATAGGGCTGCTCCCCAGCCGTTCCCTCAGAGCTTTCCCTCCACCCTTTTGCTTTCCCTGCTGCCCTCCCCTTCTTTCTCTCTCTTTCTCCCCAGGGATTCAGCCTTCTCCAAGGTTTCAGCAGCAACAAACCTATCCTTAGGGAGTGGCAGGGTCATGGAGAGGAAGACGAACTAGAAGTAGATTAAAAGGAAAAGAGAGGAGAGGATGTAGACCGCAACAATCTTACTGTGTTACTCACTAATGCCGCTGTATTTAGGATCGTAAGCACAGTGGGGAGGAAATAGTACTCAGAGCTAATTGTGGGAACTGTACACATAATGAAACAATTGTTAGAGGAGGTTGGGGGTGGGGGTGGGGGGACAATTACACATAGCGTACAGCCATACACTGTGAAGAGCAGACCATTTTATCATCGCTTACAGACGTTCCAAACAAACAGTCTGAGTTGCCTTTTGAAAACCCCTTTTCAGTACTCTGCCGCAGTGGGAACAAATGTTTTGTTATATTTACCCCGCCTGTTGCTAAAGAACACGCAAGCCAACACGGGACTAGGAATAACTGCACCGGTTGTTAGACAAGTCTAGTCATTCAGTTATTTTTACCCTTGTAAAGTATTCTCTATTATTTCAAGTATTTAGAACAATTGGAGAAAATGGAGCTGGAGAGAGGATGATGTCAGTCGCTAAGTTTAGAAAACTCACATAGACGCTTGTTTCTGGTCTCTAGAGTATGAACGGTTCTTTTTCCAAAAGAGAAGAAGCGATTTCAGGCCAACATCTTGTCAGTGGAAAGTTAACCGTAGACCGTAATTTCAGTGCCACACTGAAATTTACCTCCTTAATTTTGAAGCAGTGCTGTCCAGGCTAAGCTTTCAGTTGTGGCTGGGAGGATGTTGAACGTGGGGAGATGGAGCTAGGGTTATTGGAGGGAAATGATTAGGTTGAACCCAGGCTGCTTCATAGTCCAGACCTTGATGAAAGACACAAGGGTAAATACATGTCTTTATATGGTTGCTAAGTACAAAATGGGAGCTTCCATTTTACTACAAGCACAGATGGTCTTTTGGGCTTGGACAAAACTTGATCTTAAATGTTAATCTTCAATAAAATAAGTTGTAAATTACTCAAGATTGATATTGGACGATAAGTATACACATCTCTCTTTATAAAGAGAGAAAAACTAAAGTTGTAGATGCTTTCAAAATGTGTGGCTGACACAGAGGTGCTCAGTCCACTATTTCATCAAGCTTCCCTCAGAAGATTTACTTCTTCCTGAGATTGTCTTAAAAAACTGCAAATCATCCAGTTGTGGTGTTTCCTCACACGATCAGGCGTTGGCCCCTCAGCCCCACCCTTCAGTGGCAGCACATGTTAAGTGTCTGAGGGTTAACAAGCCTTCCCATGCGCTCCTCTCACGTCAGCTGCTGCAGCAGAAGCTCCCTCCACAGGAAATGAGGCAGAGGATGTGGCATGCCAGTATTCTAACACAGAGCCTTAAAGACAGGATGAAGGGGAGGGGTGAACATTTTATGAAGTCATGGGGTATGGTGGTAATGCTGCTGGTGATGGGAGAAGATGAGAAAGAGGAAAGGTCATGTCATCATATTATTAGGATTTACATTTACCATGTCCATTTTGACCTTTTTTGTATCCATCCTGACAGACTGTGGGTGTTTTATGTGTCAGCTGTCATTCTGCCTTGCTACTGAATATAACTGGCCGAGAGAAAGAACAGTGTAAAGTTTATAGTAAGACTGGGCGATCAATATTATTCAATATTCTTATTTATTGTCATACTGTTATAAAGTTCATATATTGAGATATGATGAAGTTCACAGTTGTCTTGCCTAAATTAACTATAACAAGTAACGTTTTGACACATCTGTCACAGCATTAATTCTTAAATACAAAATACATTGTGAGAAAATATAGGATATTGGGTTCTTGGAAAATACTAAACTCAATGGGATACATTTTTTTTTTTGCTTGACTTTAGTAAATACTTTTAATATAACTATATCAAGATAATGCTGTTAATAAATACTTCAGAGAGGAAATTACATGTTGCCTATTTAATGTCGTTTCTCAGCAGCATCATATATAACATTAAAACCTATGACAAAGACAACATAAATCTATATAGTTACAACAATCACAGCCACAGCAACAGATTGCATTCCTACATTTATACCTGCATGTGAACCCATCTGTGACCTATAATTGTTCTTCTCAGGCCCCACAGTTATTCCTACACAACTTACTGATGTGCTAACTGCGACAGAAGCAGATGCCCCCCTTGGCACTACCACCGCTCTAAAAGAGGAACTTACTGTTGTCACTGGTCCTTCTCCAACTGAACCAGCAGCGGCTCCTGAAGGAGTTGCAACAGACGTTTCCACAGTGGCGGCGCCTCCTGCCACTACGGTTGTTACTGAGCAGTCCATTGTTGAGACAGAAACCCCTGCTGCTGCTTATAGTGAAGCACCAGAACCCCTTATCACTGACCCACCTGCTGTGGAAACCGCAGCCCCCACTGAGGCAGCAGAGGCTGTGGACCCTCCCGCAGGGACGGCATCTGCCGAGGGAAAGCAGCTTGAAGATGTGATCTTGGAAGACGAGACAGGAGGTGAGGAATGTGTGAGATAGATGTTTCTGTAATGTATGTTTAAAGTCAGGTGTTATTTTTGACTGATATGATACCATAGATGCAATGTGGAGGTGAGTCTGTTTGGCCTTAAATCTCTCTCCCTCTTTTACTTTCATGCCATTCTCTCTTTCTCATTGGTTATTGGACTTCTCATAGATAGATATGGCATTTCATTCAGTCTTCACTGTGGAAATTGCCCATGAAACCTAAGGTGCTTTCACTGGTCTAAACATAGTAATATCAAAAGAAAACTGACCAACTCTTGTCTTTCCGTTCCACAGACGGCTTGAGTTCTGGCCAGGTAGTCGGCATTGTGATTGGCGCTCTCTTGGCGGTGGTCATCGTCATCGCCGTGGTGATTGCCGTGGTGAGGAGGATGGGCAAATACTCGTAAGTACTTTTAACTCTACTGGTTGAATCCATGTGATTGCAGACAGTTATATTAATGTTGTGCAGTGAGTCATCACCTCTGGCTTCTCTTAATATGGAGTGAAACAGCATGAGCTTTTAGTCATCACTGATACATCCTATGATGAAATAACACAGGCAGTGATGTAATGGGTCTTGGTGAGAGAGCTGTTCTGTGTGATAAGATGACCAACACAAACTGCATAGTATTTCGGCCAGAATTGGTCTCCGCTGTTAAACACATTTGAACGTCAATCTACCCTCATGAGAGTGATAGAGGCCCCATTCATGGACAGTGTTCCCATGAACCACACCCTCCCCTCTGAGAGTGCTGTCATGAGCTGCATGTCTTGCTAATGATGAATGTTTCTTGTGTCACAGGTCTGCCAAGAACAAAAAACCTGCGAAAAAAGAGAGCGTTTTGGTTTCTGTAAATTCCTCTATTTGATTCTTTCAGCTAATCATTTTAACCACTTGCCTATCGTGATCCTAATTCCTGTGAGACGTCTAACAGATGTCTTATTCCCAAAAACCCCTTACAGAGTTTGATGCTTGTTGCTGCTTTTGCTGACACACAGTCCCATGGCCCTAGGAGGAAAACTGGGCATTCATGGTGACAAGTGGCTCAATTTGGCCTTGAAATGAGAGCTTGTTTATTGACTCAGTGTCTGTCTATGTGGCCGATGGTCATCAAGCAGATTTTATATCAACACAGGGCTTGTGTTTGTCAGAAGTGGGGCAGCAACATAAAGTCATCAACTTCTGTTTGGTTTTCTAATTACCAGTCTTTCTGTGGTCTATTATATTATTTACTGTTTATTTCACAGTATATCTTCCCAAGATCTTTGCTGACTTAAGCTACACACTAAAAGGGGCAAATCCAAAAACTAATCATGTCAGCTCCTAAACAACCTAGCTTTAAAACATAAATCTCCCTTTTTAAGGTTTTGTTAAAAACACCTCTTATGTAAACCTTGTTCCTTTTTGTGTATTTACCTACATCTTTAATCTTTTAATTAAATCAACAAATTAGCTTTTTCCCCCTACCCATTTTGTTGTCAATATCCATGTTCCCTCATAGTGGAAAAAATAACTATAGCTATACCATGAAATGACACTAAACAAAACAGGTGTACAGGTTAATTAACTTTAAAATACAATAAATTGAAACTCAGATTGATTCAATAATCATCCTCTCTCAAACACTGACTTACTCTCTTTTCTTTCACTTCTTTCACCCCACAGCCCTTGAGGAAAAAGCCGGCCAAGCAGCAGGAGCGCCCAAAGTTCTGGAAATTCTGAACTACTGAGCTGTGACGTCATTTCCGATCATTAAAACAAGCACGATACCAGAACTAAACTAATCTAACCAGGACTCTGGACTGTTGCCAAAAAAAGAGGGGGAAGGAGGCTTGTGTGTGTTTATGTATGTACTGTATGTATGTGAGACAAGAGGGGTACATGGGTAAACATCCTCACCTCCCCCGCTACCTCCCTGACCCCCAGGAGCCGCTGATATAAAAGCCTCCCCTACTCCCTCGGAGAGAACAAAACAAGGTGACAGCAGGATGTCGCAGAGAATTTCAGGCCTTTTCAAACACATTTTGTTAAAAAAAAAAAAAAAAGAGAGAAAGAAAGAACAGTAGGGGATTGTCTGGGTAAAATCTCTCTCCTTTAAAGAATGACTGATTTAGATTTGCATGGAAGTTTGAGAGGGCTTAAAAATGTAAAATACTGACAAAAGGAAAGGAAATTAAATACACAAGGAAGGTGGGAGCAGGAGAGACTGTTACAAATTCCACAGGATGTATATACAATGCAAGGGGACTACATAGTATACAGTTAATGACTTTCTCATATGTTGCAGTTTGCGTAGGCTAGCATTTGATATTATGGAATACAAAGTACATACAGTCGGCCTTAGGCTATTGTTGTGGCTAACAGACCTTTAAAGCACCCCTGAGCACCAGTTAAACAATTTCCTCACGTAGCCAGAATCCCTGATATGTTGGCCAACTGTATGAAGCACCGTGTGCAGAAGTTGTTTTGACATAACACTCATGAGCTCTAGCAGGGCTAGCATGGGGCTAACAGAAAAGAAAAAGGCACCCTCATTTGCAAGAGTAACGTGACATTCTGCCCACTTTAACACTGACATATAAAAACCTAATACATATCTGTGAAATTTAGCAGAAGGGTTTGTGCCACTGTCTCTGGTATTCTCTAGGTAGTTAGGAAGATTTTAACTTTTGAAGTGCATTATTAATGTGAATTGACTGTACTTTTAACTACCACCCATTCCAAAAATAACAGTTTTGATGACTTCTGGCTTATTCCTTATCAAGGCTTACACACACAGCCAGTGGTCATTAGACATAGTGATACCATTGTCTTGACAATGTATTCATAGTACCTCTGTTAATAGACACATTACCAGAACAGCCATCCAGTCTTTCAATTGAGCTAACCCCAGATTGCGTGCACAGGATCACGTTTTATAGTTGCACTTAGTTTTAGTGCACAGTGTTAGGCAGCAATGCCCTCTTTTGTTATTTTTGCAATTGTAAGTGTGCTAAATGGGTGTACAAATAATTAAGTCTCAGCTTAGCTCCGCTTGCTTTACAAACTCGTTTAATATGTGCACTGAATGAGTGATGTAATGTTTAATGAATAGGCTTTAGACACTGCAAATGTTTGCAACGACACGTGTTTGTTTCCTCCCTTCTGCTTTGCCACATATTATCAGTTCTAGGTCTTTAATTTGTGCCATCTGATTTGTTTGAACCCTTTTAATTTAATTGCAGTGTTTTTGTTCATACTGTTTCAATAAAAAACTTAAAACACTAAAATGTATGTCACTAAATTGATAAATGAAAGCTCTCTGAATAGCTTTTTCAAAGATCTGTTTATTGTCCCTAGACATTTCCTATCAATTAGATTACGTAGTTACTGTAGCAACGCCTGAAAGTCCACACATTCTCGAGCAGCACTGTGTTCAGTCTTGAGTCAGGCCAAAATGCTTGTGACAGTTAAAATCTCATGACACTTATTTTCTGTTTCCAAGTGCAATCCACACACATCATTAACACACTTTCAAACGGGCAGCATCCAGTCTGCTCTGATTGGCCAGTTCAAGTAATGCTTCAAATACAAAAATAAAAACCAACCCCTTTTCAGTGGGGAGACAAACAACACCAAATATGGAGGAACATATGGTCTCGAACCGTTGAGTCAATTGAGCCCTCTGACAGTTAGGTGTGTTTTTTATGTCATGTTGTGGACTTTTTCATACAGTGCTGTTAAGCTGAGGCAAGGCTCCAACAGCAGGCTGCGAGTCGCACAGAGATGCTCTGTGTCTGGCTTCCTCTCCTCCGTGTGGTTTTAGGCAGCGGCCCAACGCCCACCTCCCCAGCCTCTGCCCCACCGGCGAGCTTCATAACTCTCTTTAGCTCACTCTCTTGCCTCAGACTGCTGGGAACAATGGAGTCTTTTGAGAGGGGCAGATGGGGAGGCTATGGGCCGTGGCTGTGAAGCTGCTTGCCAGCAGCTCCCTCTCTCCCCTTCAGCAAGGGGGAATTCTGTACATCGCTGCAGGGTGGAGTCACTTCCTGGGTGGGCCCAACATCGATCATGTGCATTTACACACACACACACTTAGAAAGACTCTAAAAGAGACGTAAATCACTAACTCTGAGCCCTTTGTGCAGATGAACACATGTTAAACTTATCATAACCGTCATGCTGCAGCAAAATGTCCCAGCAGAAGCAGCTATTAAGACTCACCATAAAAGTGTGTGATTCACAGAGAGAGTCTCGGTCAGATTCATGACACATGCTTTCAACAGTACACACAGGAAAGTCTTATATTTAATTATCAGACTCAAAACTGCCTGCTTATGTGGTGTACAGCCGTATGAGCTGAGTGTGTGGAAGCCCTGCATATTCCCATGGGTTCATGTTATGTACTGCATCTGCAAAAACACAATGTTCTTTCTGTATGAGTCTATATGTGCACACATGAAATAAATTCCAGTAACAGTCACTCAAAAAGCCCCCCGCCCCCCCTTCACTCATCTAGACCTGACTGAAAAACGGGAAAGGAAGAAACTGCTTAGCGCCAGCAGACAGACGGATGAGGAAATATCTTCCCCTCTAAATAAAACCAGACCGGTGTATTTTGATTTAACAGAAGAATGTGTGTTTACACGTATTTTTCTCTGTGCAATGGGAACCAGAAATACCAGGTCACTTATAGCTGACTGTTAGCTGCCTGGTTTGTGATATATTCCACTCAGAAGAAACCTGTGGTCTGAACTGGTCCTCATTTTTATTGGTAGGAGGAAAACTGTTGGTGCCCACTCAGCAAGTTATAATCCTAACAGTGTAAAGGAAGCACAGATTGTATAACAATAGAGGAATGAGGTTTTTCCAATGCAGGGCTTAGAATAGACACCAGGCATCAGGCTAATTCTCTTGCATTTGTTTTTGGCAGGTGAGGCTATCAGCCCTGAAAGATAATTTTTCATTGAAGTCTATAATTGTAGGAAAAAGTTACAATTATTATTGTTTGTAATAACAGATTACAGGCGTACAAAATCACCTCATCCTATCCAGAAAAAAATACAAAAGGGAAGGGAACAAATAATTAAAAAAATGAATCAAATTCAGCTCCACATTCAATATCCATTAGTTATTTACCCCATGAGATAGTGTTGGTAATTTTGAAAATGCATCTCCATATCAAGGGTTCTTTTATTATAATTATCACCTACATTATTTGAATTTGCAATAAAACCTTGGCTGTTTGCACTGTGTTTTGGCAATGAAGTGATACATTGGTCCCAAGTCTATTTAGTGTTAAGGTGCTAAAATCTCACAACACGGATAACCTGGATCCATTGTAGTATTATATTATTATTATATCGTAGTAATATGTATTCTGGGCTACAAATAACACATTGAAGTAAACATTAGGGCCACCTATTGGTAAATCTAAACCCATCAAGTATGCACAACTGCATCTATTTAATTTGTGACACGGAATGTCTCGAGTGATGAAAACACAAAACCAAAACAACTAACACAAACTGTATATTGTGTTTCCGGTATTCAGTGTGTTTGGTTAATGAAAATATTACACTATTATAATATTATATATTATATTATATTACTAATTGAAATATTATATAATACCAAATACTCAAATGGATCCCTCTGGTTTTTAAAAATGTCCATCAATTCTCTAAATCAATTATCTTCTCCTGGGTTTCACAGCTTACACTGTGAGAGAAGTGTTCCTATAGGCAGACACATTCACACCTATAGGTAATTTAGAGCTGTCATTTCAACGGTCTCTGATGGGGGGAAGAAGCCGAGGCATGTAAAGGTACACATACACAAGGAAGGCGTCAGCCGGACAGGACCCAGGACCTTCTGACTACTACTATCAGAAACAGATTGACAACATCAAATGCCCTCAACTCAGTGCCTTTATAAAACCATTCTATTCTAGGACGTAATGTGCTGGACAAAATATAATTTATGCTTCCTTTAAATCTACAGGAAGTGATGTATACAGTATGTAGGTCTGCTTGTGTGCAAAGAACGCCATATGTCAAGCCTATAGAGTTCAGGGGTTTGTG